>NC_141697.1:990810846-992010846 GCF_964263255.1 Lissotriton vulgaris | reverse complement strand
GGCGAGTGATCGGACAGAGAGGCTGGGAGGATCTCCACGTCCTGTGCCTGAAGTACCAGCTGGGAGGAACACAAAAGGTAATCAAGTTGTGCGTACGTTTTGTGGACCGCGGAGTAATAAGTGTATGCCGTTGCACGTGGGTGTGTGTGTCTCCACAGATCAACGAGATCCAGGTCTGAGATGTGAGTGTGCCCCGCTGCTGACAGTGCCCCCACCTGACCGGACCGCTGGCCAGAGCGGTCCGCAGTGTTGTGAAACACAAGGTTAAGATCACCCCCGAGCAATAAGTGTGGATGCGTGGTGGCTGTGGCCGCCTCTAGGGCAGTATGCAGAAAGTTCTCCTGGCTTTCGTTGGGTGCATAAACAGTACCCACTAACAATGTCTGACCCGCCACTTGGAAGCGGTGGACTAGCAACCTACCCCTGATCTCAGCCTCCTTCCGCAGGACCCTCCCCCCAAAGGATTTGGCCACTATTATCGCTACCCCGGCCACATTTTTGTTTGCAGACTAGAAGAACTGCCAGGGAAAGGATTGGGGCTTGAGTCTGTGTTGGTCTTTGGGCATCAGGTGTGTTTCCTGCAGGAGGCAGATGTCCGCCTTCGAGTGTTCCAGGAGGGATAGGACCGCTTTACGCTTGATAGGGTTATTGAGCCCTCTCACATTAAGCGAGAGAACAGTCAAAGGGTGTGTCCTCCTAAGCGGTCAGCTGGGCTAGCTGCGCCTGATCTGCAATAGTGAGGTGTGCCGCTGTGGCGGAGCCGTGCCGCGGTCTGCGTGTGATGGCCTAGGAAACCTAAGAATAAACTCAAAATTCCGTGGACAAGGAGTACCCCCCTCACACCCTCATCCCCCCAATTCCAACATCCCCTCAACTCCCACTGTCCCCTCCCAGCTCCCCCTCCCTACCCTTACCCCAACTGTGAGTGACCCACTAGTGAGCATTGTCCCAAGTTCAGCCATCAGTCTGGCTAGGCCTGTGGTTAAGTGTAACGTTGACGGGGAAATGACGGCGACCCAACGGCCCCCTGCCCCGATCGCATTGCCGCCTGGCAGCAATGCACATCAGTAGCCCCATGAGCTGTGTCTCATGGTGCGCTAGCTGTGTCCTTTGTCACTTCTTGGATAGCGGCTGCGTGTTCTTACGCCACTGTCTCTGGGTCCGGTTTGCTGACCTTTTTCCTAGGTCGCCTGTGCCTCACCTTTTGCCAGCCGTCTCTGGTGCCCGAGGGGAACGTCGATTGCGAGATGGGAGCACCAGTCTCATCCCCGGATCCCTCCTCTTCATGGGGGATGCCCAGTAGGTCGCAAGTTTCACATAGAGATCTGTGTTGGTGTAGAGTCCCGTTCCACCTGAAGATGATGCAGAATGGGTGCCCCCAGGAGTATGGGACCCCTTTGTCTCTTAGGAAAGCAGTGACCACCTTGAATGACCGTCGTTTCTGTAAGGTGATTGCGGACAAGTCCTGAAAGAGTTCCACTGCCTGTCCCTGATAGATGAGGGGTTGTTTTTGCCGAGCCATTTTCAAGATGCGCTCCTTGAGGGGAAAATCAGGGAGGAAGGCGAGAATGTCGGGCGGGGGGTTGCTGCGTGGCGCGGAAGGCCCACTCTGTGCGCCCTGTCTATTCTGATCTCGAAGTCTTCAGGCTCCCCTAATATGTCTCGGAATAGGCCCTTGAGATAAGCCGCGACATCCCCTCCCTCAGCTTTAGGGGGTACATTCCGGACGCGGATGTTGTTGCGTCGTGAGCGGTTCTCCAGGTCTGCTGTGTGCGTTTGTAGATCCATCTGTTGCTCCTGAAGTCGGAGTATTTCTTGCTGAAGTGTGTGCACTTCGTCGCCTCTGGCAACCTCTGCATTTTCCACCTCTGCCACTCTCTCCCCAATCTCGTCCATATCTCGACGCAGTTCTTTGTACCCTCCAGCCATCTCCTGCTTAAGGGTCTGAATATCCTCCTTGAGGGAGGTGAATAGCGCTTCCATAAAGGATTTTGTGGCTGGTGTTTTACCGTCTGCTCGGTCCCCGTCCCTGGGTTGAGGCGTCTGCTTGTCGGGACTCTTCTCCCCTTTGGTCGTCACTTTTACTAGCATGTCCATAATAGTGCGCCCCGCTCTGCGGTTGGAGGAGGACATGGCCGAGGCGCGTTTCGTGATATCGGTGCCTCTGTCCCCGGGAGTACCCCCCACGATCGGGTCGTCACTGGGACCCGGTGATGTAAGCCCGCGGCCTGCTTTGCGGGGGAGGGCGTCTGCTGTGGAAGTGGGGTGTTGAGATGTTCCGGTAATGGCCGGCAGTCGCGTGCGTCAGCCTCTTCCTCCGACAGGCGAGGGCCAGACCCAGGCCCTCGGGTGTTCGGCCCCGCAATGTGGTCCCGGGCAGGCCGTCTGCTCCCGCGGTGCCCCGGTGCCCAGTCGTGCCTAAAGCGAATGTTTCCCGAGAGTGGGCAAGGGTGCCGGGTGCGCAGTCTCTTCGTCCGTTGGCAGTGGTGGCAGATCACCAGGGGCAGGATCCCCGTTCCAGCTCGCCCCCCTGGGCACCTAGGCAGCCACAGTTGGCAGGTCTAGTGTCTGTTTCTCTAGGCAGGGGGACTGGGGCCCCACGGAGTCACCGGTGCGCGCTTCACATGTGTCCACGGTGTCTGTCAGTATGGCGGCAGCGTGGCAACCGGCGTGTCAGTTGCGGGCCGTAGGCAGCGGGCAGCCCGGGGGCGGCGGACTCCGGGCCAGCGCGTGGGGGACAAAATCGGAGCTGGGGCCTCCTCTGACTAAGGCCTCTGTGCGGGTTGCGGGGCCCTTCCGCCTCTCCTCTCGTGCCGATCTGCTCTTGAGTCAGCCAGGCCTTGCGCCGGGGGCTCCAGCATGCCCCCCGAATCTCCCGCTCTCACCCCTCTGCGCCACCCCTAACCTCCGACCCTCCGGCCACCGCAGCTCCGGATCGCGAGGTGTCTGGGCACTCCACGCTTCAGGTCTCTGCTTTCTCGCCTCTGCCGCTCCCTGGAGGGTTCCGCTGCTTCCCGCCCAGCTGCACCTTCTGCCGTCCCACCGCTCAGCACCAGTCGCGGCTCCACCAACTCCGCACCGCCACCGGGCCCGTCTCAGCAGCGGCCGGGCCGTCTTCTTTATCTCCGGCTCTCAGGACGCCCGCTCCATGTCTAGGGGGGCGCCGGGTCACACAGCGCGGGCACCCACCCACGTCGTGGTATCCTCTGCGGGGGTTTGCTGGGCCCGAGTCTCCGTAGGCCCGAAAGCCGGGGTCTCGAGTTTTGCGACCTCCGGCCGGCTCCCCCTCGCTTCGCCGGCCGGGGCGCGGCAGCGGTGACCGGTGCCTTAACTTCACTCTCGGCCAAGAGTCACGGGCCGCCGGGCCCCTCCGCCGATTCCACAGGGAGCGGGACCGTCTTCACGCCTCTCCGGCCACAGCTACAGGTCGGTGCGGGCCGGCGATCACACCGCGGCAGCCGCCATTTGAGGGATCGTGGTCGCGGGGCTCCACCTCTGCTGGGTCTCTCACCAGGTCATGCAGGTCCGGCAGCAGCGCTGATAGTGCGGACCACTGCTGTGGTCAGTTGGCGACCCGTAATGCGATGTTTGGGGGAAGTTTGGTCGTGTCTAATGCGTCAAACGGGGATCGGGGCAGGGAGCAGGTCACCATTTTGACCACGCCCCCCGTTAGATCGAATTTAATGTCACTGGTAAGCGAAGTGCGACTTCAGTAAGTTGCCACTTTGTCACCTGTTAGAACCGGCTGTCTCTAGTTGGCAGAGGTATACACTTCTCACAAATAGGGACACACCTTTTCTAGTCAGGGCAAGGGGATCACACCCTTCGATAACCCCTGCTCACCCCCTTGGTAGCTTTGCAGAGCAGACAGGCTTATCTCAGAGGCTGTGTGTTAAGCAATTATGACCACATACAGTAATAAAGTGAATACACTACAAATGGACATGACACAGTAGTATTATAAAAAAAAGTTTTTTTATATAAGGCTTAGCACAAGACCAAATAACGACAAAACTGTACACAATCGTAATAAATACTCGGGGAAGGAAAAAGGGATAGTTCAAAGGTAGTTTCTTCTTTAGCACAAAAGTCTTTAGTATCAAGGCAATCTTCTTCTTGGCAATACAGTTCTTAGCAACAGGGTAACCCACACGGGGGCTACACGACGTCGAGGCAAAGTTATTCCAAAGGTTCGGCGTCAACCGCGAGGAGCGCTACATCGAGCCCGGAGTCACACGGACCCCCAACAACACAGTACCTTTAGGAAAATTAAGCACACGATGATCAGCGGCGTCGAGCAACCCGGCGTCGCGTCTTCGGTGTCGATCAGGCCTCAGCAGGCGTCGTCGATGATGCGGTTGCACAGAGTGAGCAGCGCTCACGGAGTCGAGGGGGCACACAGTTGATGCGATCAGCAGCGGTGCAGACACGAGGTCCTCTGGAGCTAGAGCCGTACTCCCACTCACTGGCGGTGCTGCTGGCGTCGGTCGGGCCCGGCGGCCGGTCGTCGAGGAAGCGGGACACTGGGGCCGTTACCCACTGCGTCGAGCTGGATTCGGCGACGTCCGTCGGCGTCGAGATTGCTGGTTCCTTCAGAGTTGCTGGATTCACGATTCCAGCAAATAGCACTTTAGCAGATGAAGTCATTTAGCCCTGTGACTTCAGCAGGAGACTGGCACTCTTCCAGTCCTTGGAGATTTTCTTAGCAAGCGTGAGAGTACACACCCAGTTCCTCTCTCCTGGTTCCTTGGCAAAAATAAAGAAGCACTGCAGGATTCCCCCAACAACAGCACACTGGCAGAAGGGGTAGGCAAGTCCTCAGATCAGCAGGCCTCTTGTCCTTGGACAAGGTACAGGGTTCCTTGTCAGAAGTGATCTAAATTCTTGGTTTAGGGGTCCTTCTCTTATACCCCTTTCCGGCTTTGATCCCTTTGTCCATGCCGGGGATTTCCCAACATCCTGGGTCTGTTGTGGGTGGAGCCAGGCAGAAGCACCTGGCCTATTCACTGAGCAGGGCTGGGTCCTCAGACGCCCAGCAGGAGGTGGAGCCAGTATTGACACTGGCAGGAGCAGAGCTATCGGCCTCCTGGCAGGAGGTGGGGCTAGGATCGTCCATGGCAGGCACAGAGCCATCAGCCGCTTGGCAGAAGGTGGAGCCAGCATTGTACCAGGCAGGGCAGGCTATCAACAACTACTCTCCCCCTACTCTCAACGCAAATGTCCCACTCATCCCACGCTGACTCATCCAGACCTGTGGAGCCACCCAGCTCCTGTCACACACACGCAAGACCAGCCGAAACCAGATATGGTTAGACAAGAAAATAGACACTTTCTAAAAGTGCTATTTTCGAACCCAGAGTCCAAAAACCATCCACACCAACGGATGCGTAATTAAACCCCGAGTTCAGGGATACCAAACTCGACATTGCACCATGCTCCCCGAGCCAGCTAGGATCATAGCATTAATAATCCCGGCGGCCCATCCTAATCAATGGAGAGCAGGCTACCTCGCAATAGTGAAGAACGAAGATGGCGGTAATTCACTATCAGGACATGCCAACTTGGTCGGGCGTGTCCTACCTTATACTTACAATGCACCCTGCCCGTGGGCCTACCATAGGGGTGACTAACATGAAGCCAAGGGAAGGTTTGGGGGCTGGCAAGTAGGTATACTTGCGCAGCCTGCGTGACAGCACTAGGCTGCACGTGGGTCTCGCAATGACCGACCCTTAGACATTCTTTTACGAGGCCGCTCTTGTGGGTGGCACAACACGTGCTGCAAGCCCACGAGCGGCATTTGTATTTACAAGCCCCGGCACTCCTGGTGCACTAGACTAGGGACTGACAGTAAACCAAATAAGCCAAACATGGATACAATAGATACATCAATTTAACATAGGGAGCACTTGCGCTGTGGCACTGATAAGCAGTGACACCGCGCCCAAAGCAAATACCAGCAAAACATCGAAAAACAGTGGAGGCAAACAGAAAAAATGGAGGAGAGACTCAAGCCAATGATGTCAGGTCTAACATCACCCATGATTCCCATTGCCCGTTTACGTTGCACAAGAAGGTCTGCCCTCAAGACAGCCTCTGGCCTCTTGGGAAGAAGTGTAAACGACTCCCAGGAAAGCCTACAAAGGACCTGCCGTGGGAGAATCAGTGCTTAATTTGGACCGGTGGAGGCCCCCAGCACTTATTATTGGGACTGGCACATATTTCTCCACATCAGATATTTCAAGAGAACAAGAGAGATAAAAATACATAAATTGGAACGACTAAGGAAGAGAAAGACAGAAAAAAGTCACAAAGGGAGAAAGGAGGATTCTGCAAGAGTCCAATAAAGGCGCCAGGAGTGTATGCTAGTTAAAGTGGCAGGCGTTTAATTGCCACAGCAGCGGACTTCTGAGCATTACTTTAAGGTACCAGCACTCTCATTTACTAACCAAGCACTGCAGGAGATGCTATCTCCTCCTGGCAGGAAAAGCCACACAGCGTTTGAGCCCAAAAGGCAAGCCTCAAAGTGGAGGCTGCCTTTGATTGGCAAATTGCAAACCCTCGCGAGAGGGGCAGCTCCTTTGTTTAGGAATACAAAAAGGCATCAAGGACAGCGAGGGGAAAACGCTGGTCAAACTGGTTTTCCCGTGGGTGTGAAGCCAAGAGGCCGCCACACCTCTAGGATGGGCTACCAAGCTCCACACATCAAGAGAGTGTTTGTCATCTTGGGAGTGGGAAAAATAGAGCACTCTGGGATAGCTAGTTGCCACACTTAACAGGAAGTTTTCATCAGGCAGGTGGAGTTCAAGTAGCCCATTGGCTAGAGACTGCAACCTTCCCTAAGGGCACAAAAGAGCCCCCAGAACTTGGATAATGTCTGATCAGGCGAGAGGACCAAAGATGGACTACCTTGATGACCTTGGAACCAGCCAAGGGAGACTGCACCAAAGATTGGACTGAATCTGGTGCTCCTTTGGCTAGTGAAGAGAGAACTGAGCCTGTGGTGCTTGCAAACAGGAAGTCAGCCAGCTGATTCTTGGAGTTAACCTCTTATGGCTGGGGCTTGGGATGACTTTTCCTTGAGGCTCAAGGAAAAGCCGTCCCCAAGCCCCAGCGAGTTGGTAGACCACATCACTGGATCGTGGCTTCTGTTGCGCTGCTTCGCAGCCCAGGGCATGGGGGCCGACGCCCACAAGTTGCACCCGAGTCTGCTGGACCAAGGAGAGTTGTCAGAGTGGTTTGGCTGCCCAAAACGAAAGTTATTACCAGAAGAAGGGAACCACTGATTTCACTGTGCCCAGTAGTCCAGTGGCAACTGGACTTTTGTTAGACTAAAGAGGACTTCTGCGGCCAAAGTTGCCCCATCAGAACTGAGGAGAAGCCCCAGGAAGACCCCCGTCAACCGTTCTGCATCTTCAGTATCCTAATGAAGAAAATATTTAAATAAATCACAAAAACTATTTTGAATACAAACAGTATGGTTTGTGTCTATCAATTTTGTTTACATGTCACAATATTCATCTAATTAGTTTATTGGTTTCCTTGGGTTTATTGGCTTAACTATTAAGCTCACTACTGTTAGTTTTTCCAAAAATTCTTCAGTATCCTTGAGCATCTTGCATCCGCTGGAGTTGGTCTCCCAAAGTAACAGCATTCCTCTTTGACCAAAGATATCTTGAAAAAGATTTTGAGTGTCACATTTATTGAATTTGCCAATGCTTGGCCACGGTTAAGGGAAAAGTTGTGATTTACTGTTAATTTAAAAATCTATTTCTTGTTCAGTTGTTTTGCTGTTGTTTAAATGCTTTACACCTGCTCCTTTGAAGCCTGACTGCTTGAAGCCACTGCTACCCAGGGTTGAGCTAAAGTTTGACAAACAAAACCTGATTGGTTCTAGAAAGATTGTTAGTGTATTACGCGGTGGGGTCTCACAACCTCAACATATAATACACATTTCCTCACAGGCCCCGACATCCTGTACGGGGTGGGATGAGTCCGACGTGGAGTCGTACAACACCAACTGTCAACGTGCGAAGGAAGTACTGTGTTTCCGGATCCAGTCTGTTGCCTGGGGGAGAAATTCACATGGTAAGGAATCTGCGGTTAGAGGTCTCTATCAGAAAGAATTCTTACTGAAGATAGTAGGTTTTGCACTGCACACAATTAGAAAAAGGATTTCTCTATATATGTGCTCCTGTCTTCATTCCCACACTACTTGAGCACTCAGTTTGGGAGTTTGAAGATGCGTCTTCTGATAAGTCACCCTCTGTTAATGGCTAGTCAATCGATAATTCTTCCGCGTTTCGATGCTGATTTTTTACAAGTGGATGCAATTTTGCCAGACTATGCATAAAATGCTTACATACTATAGGGGAAAAATACTCGGAGGGGGGGAGTGTTCCAGGGAATTTTAAGTCCCAAGAAACCTGAGCAAAAATTATTCCAATCACACCTCAGGCAAAAAGAACAAGTTGCTACCTACCCTTAGCTCAGGATAAAGCCATAAAAAACATGAAAACGAAATTCAAGGCCTTCTATGAATAACAAAGGGGTGTGAGAAGAAAACGTTCATCAACTCTTCAATAAAGCAAGGGCAATCTGAATAGAGAAGGCTGATCAGCGAGGCAGAGCTAAGCAGGCGATGCTGCTAGGCAGGTACAGGAAAAGCTCTGCTTGAGGGACCAGTATCACAGATGTAAAGCTTCCAAACGCTGGCTCTTAATCAAACTGACCGCTGCTTGATCATAGATGGGATATCAGTGGTGAAGTTGAAAAACATTCACACCACCATAATGAAGGAATGGAAGGCTTAATTTGAATTATTTACGAGTTTTTCAAAAAGAACAATTTACAAACCATAATGGTATATAGTACGCCAATTATTAGGAAGACTTTCAAGGAAAGGTGGATGACCTAAAGTTCCAAAATGTTTATGTACAACTGCTTTTCCACTAAGGATCAAAGGCAGCACATTGTCATGTCTCCCCAATGACTGCACCAGCCTAGGGATGAAACATCTGTCACCGCATTAGTCTGCATCTGTAGATGCCAAAATGGTCACAATAACAAGGTTTGATGAGCAAATCCACCAATCCTGATCAAGGAGTACTATGGTGGAAAAGAACAAAGTAGGCAAAAGTAATAGCCACTAACTCCTGAGACACCACTAGAGGGCTCTCTAGAGGCATAAAACTTCCAGAACAGGCAGAGTTACTTGAGTCTGAAAAAACACGCCTATCCTGAATGACCAGAATCTTCTAAGTTGAGGGAAAGGCCCACATGCAGGCTGTGTCCAAGATCTCTCCTAAGAAGGAGTCATTGGATCAGAGAAAAGTGTGACATCTGATGACTGGGAGAAACCCAACCAGTGAAGGTCGGTGGTGTTCGGTTAGTGCTTGGAGACGTCTTGGTATGGGTTGGCTGCACCAAAAAATCATCTAAATGGGAAAATGTTTGCCTGACTCAGGAAAGCAAGCCACCACTGCAAGCACCTCTTGAATACTCGGGGCACAGTAATCAAGCCGGAGAAAATACTGCAAATTGGTAGTGCTAGTAGCTCACTGTGAAGCAGGGACATGGCCTCTGGGCAGGCAAGACTGGAACGTGAAAGCAGGGGTACCAATTCAGGGACACCACCCAGTCCCGTCAGAATAAGGTCAAAATGACCAGGCTCAAGAACAACCTTTTATTTAACTTGTCCTGTTTGAGGGGGAAAAAATCTAATTCAGAATGTCCCTGAGGGTTACTGTTGCTCCTTGCAGATCCGGGAAAAACAAAATTAGAAGCCTGCATCTTTTTTTGCCCAACGGATGACTTTTATGGCTCCCTTTTCAAGTAGGACAAGATCCTCCGCCTCCATAATGGAGGTATGTTGGAATACCAATTATGTGTGGCAGAGGGTACTTTAAGAGTGCTAATAATTCTAGAGCATGCCCCCTTGGTATTACTGGAGCTCTAACTGATCTAAGGTGATGCTCCTGCTCTGTTTCAAGACCAAAAACTAATGTGGGGGAAGAACGAATCAAAGTGGGTTTGCGGCTGGGGAGACCAGCTATCGGGAATGCGCCAGGACCTGCTTTGGTTGAATCATTGCGCAGAGTTTGACTTTTTCCCAAGCAGACTTTCTCCATCAAATGTTGTAGAATGGTCCCTTTATATGTTTAGGGGGGAGGGGGGCTAACAGTAGCCAAATCAGTCTTCTTCCAGGTAGAATGCCAGATCTACCCAAGAGGCACTTGGCATTGACTTTCGAAAGGCGAGGCTCTCTGACACAGAATTTCTGCCCGATTGAATCCAGGTATTTGAATTCACAATCGGGCAATGTGTAAAAAAAACAGTGGGACACCAACACTTGTTTTATCCAAGATGCAAGGGTACACATAGGTCACAGGATGAAGGTGGATGCCCCAGACACCAGGTAAAGACGTTGATGCCAGAAAGAAACATTGGCTTGCAGCAGAGTTTGAATCCTGTTAGATTTTGACTTAAGTTCAAAAACATTTTATAATCATTGGGAAGGATGGAAGAGGAACGCAGGAAACGCATGGAAAGTAGAGACTGGTGTTATGTCTGTGGCAGTTGGAGCCAGGACTAGAGGCGTCTGGCACTTCAGGTGATGCTGGAGAGCTGTTACTTGAAGAGTTTTCCATATTTAGTCTGTCACCTTGGATATTGGTTTAGTAAGGGATCTATGGGAGAAGCATCTATCTAAAAACTGCGACCAAAAACAAGTTTGAATATTTCTGGGCTATCAATAGATGAAAGGAGATGGGAGCATGTATCCACTGTGGATGTGCATGCTGTGCAAACAATATTAAGGCCTGTAACTGACTCCTGACTGGCACCGTGGTCCACAAATTGAAGCTTATGTCATTAAAGTAAGCTAAAATATAGGTGTAGGAGCCTGTCTAGGCTTGGATTTGAATAATTAAAAAGTAAATTAAAGCATTGGTTCCACCATGCCTAAATAAATGGTATAAAACAGCGACAGCTTGACTGAAGAAGAGCTTGTGATGAAGCTTAAGGCTCATCCACTCTGGAGAACTGAAGTGAGGTCCGGTCATACAGACTGGCTGTAAGAAAGTAGGATCGGCTTCTTATGGTTACCCCCACTTTTTGCTTGATGTATCACTGTTTTCGACTAGTCTGACTGGGATACTGCTAATCAGAACCGCATCCTATCTGCTTTCTCCTTTAAATTGCAATGTATGTACTTTGTTACACTCCAGATTGGATACTGGGGTACCCTTATAAGTCCTTAGTATATGGTACACCATGTACCCAGGGCATAGGTACCCAAGAGGCCTCCCATTGGCTGAAGCATGTATTATGCCACCCATGAGAGGTCATGCAAAATGGAACACTAGGTCTGCTACTGCAGCCTGTGTAAGCTGGTGCTTGCACCACTTAGTTTAGATATAGGTTCACTGTATCTATATATATCACTACGCCTAAAAACCTATCAGTCACCCCGCTGGCAGGCCTTATCAATCCTGAAGGCAGGGTGCTGGGTTTTATGTGAGAGGGTGCCCCTGCATGGGCAGAGCCCCTCTGCAGCCTTTGGAGAACATTCTCCCGGGTTGTATGTGATGCAGCCAGACATTTAGGTAAAGGTGCATTATAACCTCACAGTAAATTATATCTTTAAAACTGCTGCTTAGAAACATATCATGTTGGGTATCAAACACCTTAGAATCATACCTCCACACCAGTAACTGATTTGGGAGGTATGAAGCGAGCTTCGTGGGGTCACTGCTCTTACCAATACCAGCTTTCTCGACCTGGGCAGCACAAAATGGATGCTGCCAGCCACAGACCCATTTCTGCCCACCTGCTGCTGAGCCAAGCTCAAGCAGAGGAAGGCATGACAATAGGCATCCTGTCACAGGGGGGTGTAACCACTTCCCAGACAGGGTTTAGTATATTTGAGCTGGGTGGGTGCACTCTGAGAGGGTCGCCTGAATCAGTCCAACCCTCTCGCGTGGGTATATTAGAGCTTACCTGGCTTTAGCTCTTCGGATTTTCCTGGATAAGAGTCTACTAAGAAGATACCAAGTACTTTGACAATCTGAAAGAAACAGGTTAGTATTAGATTCCTTACCTTAGAATATCCCCAGGCGTCAGACTGGATCTGGAATTTTTTTGCGTAGCAGTACCCTTGCGCGTCAGTAGGCGTCGTCTGCGGCTCCGCTCCCATCGTCGGCGTCGTGGGCGCTGTGATGACTTCGTCGGAGTACTTAGACGCCGCCTTCGCGTGCTGACGTTAGTTCTTCTTTTTTCCATGCCAGCAGCGCAGATCCGGAAAAAGTGGTACCTTGGTCACTTTTTGACTAACTTTTTTGAGATCTTTTTGATCATTTCTCGAGTCTTCGACTCCGATGGGTGCCGATAGGGATGCCAGGTTTTAAGCCTTGTGGGGACTGCGACCGACTAATGTCGGTCACCGACCCTCACCGTCGGTGCCTCCACTGTCTCGGCGTTGATCATGACGACAAGACCTGCTCCGACTGTCGGGCCTTAACCTCGAAGGCTAGGCGGGAGCGGTCCCGCAAGCGGCTCGAGCTCCGGCAGTCGGCCCCGCGCCGTGAAAGGTCCCGGTCCGGACGGAGGTCGAGGGACCGGTCGCGGGGGCGGAGCCATCATAGCCCGGGAGTCGACATCACCCCTCCGGGTCGAAGTCATCCTCAGGTAAGCACAAGAAGTCGAAGAGACGTCATCGCTCTTCCGACTCCCCCGACGCTCGCGCGATGCGGCTGGGGGTTCGGGTGACACCGCCCACGCAGCCTCCGTCGGAGTCGCGGGCGTCACGAACTGCCCCATACCCTCCGGTCCCTGGGCAGCAAGCGACACCGGAGGAGATCAGGCGTTTCCTCATGGCCATGAGATCCCTCTCTCCTCTGATGGGCTCCGTGGCGCCTTCGGGCCCAGAGGACCCGTCTGGGGGCCCTAGCAGGTCGGGTGCTTCGGCCCAGATGCCGCCGGGTGCTTCGGGCCCGGTGCCGCAGGGCCCCACTGGATCCGCTTCTGGATCCGGATCATCGTCGGTCAACCTGACGACCTCACCGGCGCCGGTTCCACAGGTGTCACCTCCGGCGGCGTCCTCGGGCGGCGCCGTCCCCAATACCTCCCTCGACCTGGTTCCGGTGTCGGAGCGGCACCGCTCTCGACGCCGCTTGGGGAGTTCTACTTCAATGAACCGGCCCTGTCCTTTAACAGCCCTGATTATCAGGAGATGGGTGATGAGTAGTATTGGGAGGGGTCTGAGGACCCTCTGACACATGAGTGTCAGTCCTAGGAGGGACTGGTTTGGCCTTGAGTTGGTTAACATCATACCTCAGTAACAGACAGCAGGCAGTGGCACTACCTCCTTTTCGATCTGCCATACGGCAAGTGAATCAGAGTGTTCCCCAGGGGTCAGCGATAAGCCCGATTCTTTTCAACCTTTATCTTCGGCCCCTGGTAGACCTGATAAAGTCATTCGGCATATCTGTCATCAATTATGCCGATGACACTCAATTGATCTTTTCATTTGAGGGCACAAAGGCAGTATCGAGGGACACTTTTCACTGCTGTATGTCGGCAACAGCAGAGTGGTTGCGAGCTAATTCGCTCCAATTCAATGGATCCAAAACAGAGGTTCTTCACTGCTCCTTAGATCGCGTCTCTCGTCCGCTTCCGGACGATTTTTGGCCTACATCCATCTTAGGTACAGCAGAGGCTGCCAAATCAGCCCGTAATCTAGGAGTTCTGTTTGAACCTAATCTGCAGCTTGATGCCTCTGTGAATAGGACTACGGCGACTTGTATGGGCTTACTCCGGGCCCTACGTAAGATCTTACCGCTCCTTCCCACGGAGGCAAGGGCGGAGGTAGTGCGCAGTTCTATTCTTAGTCGATTAGATTACTGCAACGCACTACTTTTGGGAGCTCGCAAAACTCTGATCCTAAAGCTGCAGAGGATCCAATATATGGCGGCCAAACTGGCTTTAGCCCGCCCTCGCTCTGCCTCTTCTTCGGCTGCCTTGGCTGATCTTCATTGGTTGCCTGTCCAACAGAGGATTGCCTTTAAAGCTCTGTGCCTTGTTTTTAAGGCTTTGCATGAACAGGGACCGATACCGCTCCAAAATCTTTTTTCCTGGTATCAGACTACCAGACTTCTGAGACCCTCCTCTGCGTTTCTAGTAACAATCCCTAGGATCAATAGAGTGAGGATGGGTGGCCGTGCTTTTAGTTTCACAGCCGCTACACTTTGGAACACCCTCCCGCTGACACTGAGGAGTAGACAAGACCTTACCTCTTTTAAAAAGGATCTTAAAACCTTTCTGTTTCCCAGAGTAATGTAAGATGGTCTATCTGCAGGAATTATGTGGTCTCAGCACCAGGATACCATTCGGGTGGCAGATGCGCTTAACAAGCAATAAATACATACATACATACATACTGGACAGGTGGACTTGGGGATGGCAGTGGTCTGGACACTTCGCCAGACACTGGTTTTGTCTCCCCCCCCCTACCATGGCTACGGAGGAGGGGGCAACCTTCAGTGTGGTGTTGACGCGGGAAGCCAAGGCCTTGGGCCTTGAGCTCCCCGTCGCGGCCGTGAGGACTAACCTCCTCACTGAGGTCCTTAAACCACAGTCAAGCTCAACAGAGCCTCTGCTGCCGTTTAATGAGGCCTTGACTGACGTTCTTTTGGGCACTTGGTCCAGGCCCGCTACAGGCCAGCCTGTAGATAGGACCGTGGCCAGACGCCACCGCCCGGCCCCGGGCGACCCTTGTTTCCTGTCCACCCACCCCACCCCCGAGAGCCTGGTCATCCAGGCCTCTAATTCCCAGACCGCATTCCCGTCGGCTCCGCCTGATCGGGAATCAAAGAGGTATGAGAATTATGGAAAGAAAATATTCTCCTCCCTTAGTTTGGGACTGCGGTCTTCCAACACCACATGCCTCTTGGGACGTTACACCCACTCCCTGTGGGACCCGGTCGCGGACGTGCTGTCACAATGCCCGGTGGAGGTCAAGGCTAAACTCGCCCAAGCCCTTGCGGAGGGTCGAGATGCAGCACGTTTCTCCATCCGGTGTGGGCTGGATACCACCGACACACTGGGTAGAGCAATGGCAACGACGGTGGAGATTCGTCGTCACGCCTGGTTGAGGTCCGCCAACTTTTCAACGGATGTCCAGAATACTCTCATGGACATGCCGTTGGATGGCCGTCGCCTCTTTGGCGACAAGGCAGACCATGCGCTTGAGCGCTTTAAGGACACCAAGGCTACGGCCAAGTCCTTGGGCCTCTCGGCCCCGCGCCAGCAAACGGGTGCCTTTCGCTCCTTTCGTGGCCAAGGAAGGGGCGCCCTCACACGTGCTGCCAGCCACGCACCGCAGGTTAACATCCAATGCGGTGGCGGCCGTGGAAATCGCCGTGGAGGCGGTTGGGGACAACGGCGAGGCCAGTCCACACCTTCCCCCGCAGCATCCGCCTCAAAACCCTCCTAGTCCGTGCTTTCAGGCCCATGTGACGCCAGTGGGGGGCAGGGTTCACCATCACCACTCCCACTGGCGCACTGTCACATCGGACAGGTGGGTGCTGCAAATCGTCCGAAGGCGCTACTCCCTCCCCTTCGAGACGACCCCTCAAGCCATGCCACCGCAATACCACTGCGTATCGGGGGATCATTTGCGACTTCTGCAGGAGGAAGTTACGGCCCTCTTGGCCAAGGGGGCCATCAAGCTGGTTTCCTAGGCCAGAAGTAGGGTGTGGTTGCTACTCCCACTACTTTCTGGTACCCAAGAAGGGCAAAGGGCCTACGCCCTATCTTGGACCTACGGAACGTCAGCGGCTTCCTCCGGAAGGAGAAGTTCAAGATGTTGACACTGGCTCAGGTCTTAGCTGCCGTGGACCCAGGAGACTGGATGGTAGCGTTGGACTTGCAGGACGTTTATTTCCACATCCCCGTCCTGCCGGCCCACCGGCGCTACCTGCGGTTCACGGTAGGCCACGAGCACTTTCAGTTTACCGTGCTCCCCTTCGGCCTTACCAGCGCCCCACGCATGTTCACGAAAGTGATGGCGGTGGTCGCAGCTCATCTGCGCAGGTTAGGGGTTTCAGTCTTCCCCTACCTCGACGAATGGTTGTTGAAGGCGGGCTCGCCCTAGACAGTCGTCAGCCACCTCCAGACGACGGCAGACCTCCTGCACCAGCTGGGGTTCTCCATCAATGTGCCCAAGTCACACCTGTGCCCCTCTCAGAAGCTCCTTTTCATCGGAGCAGTTCTCGACTCGGCGCAGTTTCGGGTTTAACCCCCCGAACAGCGGGTTTGGGATATACAGGCTCTGATTCCGATCTTTCAGCCTTTATCCCGAGTCTCGGTCAGATTGACGCTGCGGCTTCTGGGGCTGATGGCTTCCTGCATCCTTCTGGTGCATCACGCCCGTTGGTGGATGCGGGCTCTGCAGTGGGACCTGTAGTTTCAGTGGGCCCAGCATCAGGGCAACCTGTCAGACCATGTCCTGATCTCGGAGGGCACTGCGAGACAGCTGCAGTGGTGGTTCACGAACCGCGATTGGGTCAGCAGCAGATCCCTCTCCCTTCCCCAACCGGAGCACGTAGTTGTGATGGACGCGTCCCTCCAGGGCTGGGGAGGCCACATGGGAGAGGCGGAGATCAGAGGCCTCTGGTCTCCGGCGGAGTCCCGGCTCCATATTAACCTTTTGGAGCAGCGGGAAATTCGTCTAGCAGTGAAGGCATTCCTCCCCTCTGTCCAGGGGAGTGTAGTGCAAGTGTTCACAGACAACACCACCGCCATGTGGTACTGCAACAAACAGGGCGGGGTGGGGTCATGGACCCTCTGCCAGGAGGCTCTGTGCCTCTGGCAGTGGCTGCAACATCAGGGTGTGACCCTGGTGGTTCAACACCTGGCAGGTTCTCTGAACGCCAGGGCGGACGAACTCAGCCGCCGGTGCATGATGGATCACGAATGACGTCTGAACTCGGACGTGGCACAAGGCCTCTTTCAGCAGTGGGGAGAGCCTTGGTTCGATCTATTCGCCACCAAAGAGAACGCGCAATGTCATCAGTTCTGCCTGTTGGAATTTCCAAGGCGGCACTCGTTCGGAGACGCTTTTTGTCGCGAGTGGAGTTGCGGTCTGTTGTATGCCTTTCCGCCTATACCACTTCTGCCCAGAGTGCTGAAGAAGATCAAACGCAACCGGGCCCAAGTCATCCTTGTGGCTCCGGATTGGGCACGAAGGTACTGGTATCCCGAGCTTCTCAGTATGTCAGTCGATCCCCCAGTTCATCTGCCTCTTCAGGAGGACCTTCTGTCGCAGCAACAGGGGACGGGCCTCCACCCGAACCTGTTCAGTCTCCACCTCCATGCTTGGAGATTGAGCGGCGACAGTTGATGCCATTTGACTTGCCTCCTGAAGTTTGTGATATCATTCTGGCAGCCAGGCGTCCCTCCACTAAGTCCGTATACGCCTGCAGGTGGAACAGATTTGTGGCCTGGTGCACAGCAAAGGCTGTGGATCCTCTCTCTGCCCCTCTTTCTGAGGTTCTTCTCTTCCTTCTTTCTCTTGCCGAGCAGGGCTCTGCTCTGGGCACTATCAAGGGCCACCTTTCTGCCCTTTCGGCCTTTCTGGCTGACTGATCAACCATCTTTGTTCAAGTCCCCTATTGTAAATCGCTTTCTGAAAGGCATCACCCACACGTTTCCACCTGTTCCCTTCGTGATGCCTCAGTGGGACTTGAACCTGGTTCTTACTTATCTGATGTGCGCTCCCTTTGAGCCACTTCACAACTGTCCTATCCGCCTTCTTACTTTGAAGACTGCTTTCCTGGTTGCCATCACCTCTGCCAGGAGAGTGAGTGAGCTCCAGACTCTTTCCTCTAAACCTCCTTTCCTTTCTGTCCATCCGGACAAGGTTGTGTTGCGGACAAGACCCTCTTTCCTGCCCAAGGTTGTCACGGCCTTCCACATCGGGCAGTCTATCACCTTGCTCACCTTCTTTCCGCCTCCGCATCCCTCAAACCCAAAACGTGCGCTCTCATTCTATTTGGATCGCATACGCCAGTTCCGGGTGGATGACCAACTCTTTGTTGGTTACGTGGGTGCTAAGAAGGGACGGGTGGTACACAAGCGGACCATCTCTCGGTGGGTCGTTTTGTGTATCAAGGCTTGTTACTCCATGGCATGGAAGGAGCCTCCTATTGGGCTGAGGGCCCATTCCACTCGGGCCACGGCGGCTACCACTGCCCTGGGTCGGGAAGTCCCCTTGCAGGACATTTGTCAGGCAGCTACATGGGCCTAGCTGCACACGTTCGCAAGACACTACTGCCTGGACAGCCAAGTCCGGTGTAGGAGAGTAGGGTCTGCAATCCTATGATCACCCCAGATTTTTGCTTTTTGCTTCACTTGTTTACGACTTTCCCTGGCTGTGGGCCTGCTAATCAGACCCACAGCCTAGCTGTTCTCTCTCTAAATTGACTCACATGTACCTTAGGTGCATTTACCAATTGGTACTGGACCACCTTATCAGTCCCTGTACAGTATACCTTAGGTATCCAGGGCATAGGTGTACCCAGGGCCTACCAGGGGCTGCAGCATGCATTATGCCACCCCTGGCTGGCCATCTAAATCTGACACAACTGGCTGCACGACAGCTGGGGCAAAGTGGTGTAATCACCCTTTGCTTTAGATATAGTAGTCCTATATCTAACCCTAAGATGGACACATATATTCCTATCAGTCACTCCTATGGCAGGCCTTATCAATCCTGAAGGCAGAGTGCTTGGAATTATGTGAGATGGTGCTCTGGCATGAGCTGAGCCCGCTTGCAGCTTGCGGAACCATGTCCTAATAGCTGTTCTATGATAACGCGTACCATATACTCTTAAATGCATTATAATCCTCGCGGTTATTTGCTATCTTTGGTATCGCTTTATCAAAACATGTCGAGTTAGATGTCATACGAATTGGAATACTAACCCCTCACCAATTCTGGCAACGGGGTTAGCATTCCACCCTTCTAGAGGGACACGACATGTATGTAACTGTGAACCCCGGTTAAAGCTAACTCGAGCCTCAGCATCACAAAATGGATGTTGCCACCACAGACACAAGTCTGACCTCCTGCTGCTGGGAGTCCTTCCAGCGAGGAGAGCTTGGACAAAGGGTTTCCTATCAGGGGTGGTGCTAGCACCATCCCAGACAGGGTTTTGTGTATCCCAGGTAGGCAGGGCTGAGAGGAAGGTGACTGCAAGTGGCACCCCGGTGCTCACTGTGCATATGCCGGCTTGAACCAGTTCCAGGGGCACACCAGCCCCTGAGCTGGGGAAAGTCCGGACAAGAGAGAGGGGTGTAACCACCCCCCTCCTGGTCCCACCCATGGGCAGGACCTATTCGTGTGCCAGCCCCTTTTCTGAGAATAAAGGTAGGAGCAGGCCCCCTTCCCAAATTAGATAATTCTGAATCTTGACTACTTTCCACGAAAGGACTCTTGACTATTTCTGAAGACTCTCCCTTGTGGCTAAGGAGTAGCCACCCTGCACCCGCAGGCACCATCTAAGCATCGCGGTTTGCTGTAAGTCCATCCTCCGGATCAAGACTGCCCAGCTCTACGAGACCCGGATTCCCTGGCATCTCTGACTTCTACCTGCATCATCAGCCCAGCTGAGATTCGTGGGTGTGACGAGACCTGAAGGGACCGGCCATCTTCAAAACTGCATGACGCTTAACCAGCACGACCGCTGAGGGATCCTCGAGTGAGTGCTTTGGGGTTTGAGAAGCCCTAACCCTGAGCAGCTCCAGCACCGAAGTCCAGCCCCCCAGCATCCACAAGATCTGCGTGGGGCCCTTCTACTCTTTGCTGCTCACCGCGTTGTCCGGTCACTTGCCTGCTGGCTAGTGGCCCTCCTGACGACGAACCACGACGATTACACTGCTGGTCTGGTTGCTCCATACTGGCCCTTGCTCCCTTCCAAGAGAGGAGCACCCCGGACCCTCCTGGTCCACTCCAGACACCATCTTGACTCCACCGCGTGGGCTTGACTTTGCCAAGGTTTGTTGCCCCAATCCTGGGTCCAGCATCGCCGACAGCAGACACCTTCGTGGGACAGCTCGCACCTCCAGCCTGGTCGCCGACAACGCCTCCTGGTCCGAGGGACAGCAGAGTCCAGCGTCGCCCACTCACCTGGTCAAGGTGACTTCATCCGGTGCCATCCTGGTGCCCACCTAATCACTGGCTAGTGATTAAGAACTGAGTTCCCTCTGCTTTCAGGTCGTCTCCATCCCCGATCCAGGCTTGGATCACATCGAACATCTTCACTGGTCGCCTGCCAGCAACTTCTTCTTTCAGGCTCCATAGACTTCAACGAGGATTTCCGACGTCTTTTGAACCCTATGCAGCCGCAGCCCCTGGGCTAGGTAACCTGAGCATTTCGGTGCTCCAACGTAGGTTCACTATCTAAGTGTCCAGATCCTTTGTCGTTTTCAGTCTATCTAGTCGGATTCGTCCGATAACAGTAACTTTACAAATACTAGCCTCCATAGACTTTGTCCCGCATCCCGCGTGAGAGTGCACACTCTGCACCCGATCTCCCTAGGCCTCCTGCTCCTAACCTTAGGGTTCAGTAGTGTAGTCCTAGCGATCCTGAAGCCTCTGGATCTTGTTACTTACTTGCTAGTATTTCGCATTCCACTTTTAGTGTATATGGTTTTTCGTGCCCCTCGGGCATTTGTGTAAATTGTGCGACTTAAAGTATTTTCGTAAGAGTTTTGTTGTGTGCTTAGCTCCCTGACTCATAAAGAGATCAGGGTAGACTTGTTATAAATAAATATCCTTTTATCTTCATAACAACTTGTGTGGTGTCCTTTCACTTGGTGTTCAAGGGGTATATGTGATGGTATAACAGCTGGCTTAACACGCCCTCTAGAGTTTAGCCTAAAGACTGCTCTTGTCCATGCTACTAGGATAGCTGGTCTATAAGGTTGACTTACAACCAATCATCAATAAGGGTCGTTTGGTATGATACACAGTGATCACTAGAATAGTGAGCACTATATCAGGCCAACTTCTCACATCCGGAGGGATGGCTTCTTAGGCCGTTCCGTCCTCCAGGACTTTCTGGTGTGATTATTGGTTCGCAGACCCACCACCGGGGTTGGTATTGCTGGGGTATCTATTCTAAGGTAAGAAATCTAATACTAACCTGTTTCGTTCAAATGAACAAGTTACTTACCTTCGGTAACGATAAATCTGTAAGAAACAGTAGTTAGTATTAGATTCCTTACCGCCCCACCCATCCTCCCCGTTCTGCGAACCGATATTTAGGGTTAAGGTCATCCCCTTTCAGGTCCCTAGTTTCAATGGCACCAGTGTTGGTTTTTGACATGGCTCTGCGTTTTTGGTGCGGAAAAGCTGTGTCTAAGAACTGACGTCAGCACGCGGAGGCAGCGTCTAAGTACTCCGACGTCATCACGGCGCCCACGACGACGGACGCGGAGCAGCAGACGACGCCTACCGACGCGCAAGGGTACTGCTACGCAAAAATTTCCGGATCCAGTCTGACGCCTGGGGATATTCTGAGGTAAGGAATCTAATACGAACAACTGTTTCTTACAGATATATCGTTAACGAAGGTAAGTAACTTGTTCGTCTGCACACCGCTGGACGACTGAAGAATCTCCCGTCGAGTGAAGGAGTCATTCCCCTGCAGAAGCAGGCACCTAAACGCATCTGACCGGTTTCCTTCTCCCGAGCTCCTGAGGACTCCGAAGATTTTCAGCAACACAGGAGGTGGGTTTCTGAAGATCCCTGAGGTCGATCTGCCCTCCCAGCAAGTCTGTGGTGTAGGAGAGTAGGGTCTGCAATCCTATGATCACCCCAGATTTTTGCTTTTTGCTTCACTGGTTTACGACATCTCTGGCTGTGGGCCTGCTAATCAGACTACAGCCTTGCTGTTCTCTCACTAAATTGACATGTGTCAGGGGCGGTGGGTGACATTTCAAAGTGGTGGGGCGCAAACTAATTTGCATACAGCACCGTAGCGAGCGAGCGCAGCGAGCGAGCCCGAACCCCAAAAGGGGGTTCGGGCTCGGGCTAAAAGAAAATTTTGAAAAAAATGAAGAAAAATCGTGCATTTTTAAGCAAATTTGAGAAAGCAGGAAGGTTAATAAAGCAATTGTGAAAGTGCAGTTATTACATTAATAGATGGCATAACATAGGTAGCTGCTTATTCAGTATAACCACAGAATGACCATGCAAGGTTCTACAGCATATTCTAAAGCAGAACAAAACAAGTGGAACTACCCCTCCCTTAAACCATACAAAAGAGGATGAATGAACTAGTCAAATAACAAAAAACAGGGGAGGAATAAGAAACCTACATGGGCAAAAAAGCGAAATGACAGAGCAAAATTTACAGCGTGATACTGGTTTACATTTTGCATTTTCTTAGTTACATTGAAAATGGCTCCAGCAAGCCTTAATGTTTCAGGTTGGTTTTGCTGCCAAATCTATTTTTGTGGAGTTTCTTTTTAAGTTTTGGCTTTTAGCTGGCTGAAGGCAGACCTATTGTTTTCAATACATAAAAGAGTTTGCGCTTTGCTTGTGATTGTATGGCTTTGTTGACTATTTCAGTTGTCTCTGCCTGATTTAATGGCTTTCCTCGTTATTCATGCATTTGTCCTGCCCAGAAACAATACTCACACTGGTTGGGTTGTATATCCCTCCACTGCTGAATTTGCTTGAATTCGGGAAAATACTTCTTTTAGTTTCAACACACCATAGGAATGTGTGTGTTCTCTTGCTCTCTCCTCTGTGTGCTGCTTCCCCTTTAGTTTCCCCCACCCCGTCACTTTCATTGTTGCTTCCCTCTACTCGTCCATAGCTTCCTCCGCTCGTCCCCATCCCGCTCAACTTATTATAAAATATTTCACCCTTTCCCCATTAGCCCCTAGCCATTTGTTGCCTGGCACACCTTCCAATGCCTTCTAACCCTTTCCCAACACTCCTCTTCCATTTTTTTCAAACCTTTCAGTGCCTCCTACACTATCTCTGAGTGTTTTTTTGTTTTTGTTGCCATTTCGAGGTTGCTGTGTGCGGGTGTGCTTGCACAACCAGGAGCCGGGGGTACTTAGGAATACTTTGGTAATACTTTAGCATATCCCATTAAAAGCGTACATCCATCCATCCCATTAAAAACCACATCCACTTTGGGAACTGATGCTTGTCACACAAGTCCTTTCAGCCAGTGAGAGATCAGTGGTCGTTCAATACTCAAGAGGCAAACTAAGACAGTAGGCACGACTACCAAGTCAACATTTAGGCCACCAACAAATCACTATGCAATACAACAATTCAGACAGAGGTAAAGGGCTGCTTGAAAACCCTTCAGTGGAAAAGAAGTGCCATGCACTTACAACCAGCGACAGCCTAATGCTGTGAAAAATAACTAAACAACTGTTTCAATATGCTCCTAATTGCAAAACCATGTACTAAGTGGAGCGGTCAATGGTGCTTTGATTAGCCAAGGCGATTTGTCTGCCCTCTGCTCACACACACAGAAACACACCGTTGCCTTCATACACAGCAAGCAATTATATTTGATTTAAAGCACCTTGAGACAGGGTAAAACAGAATCAAAAGGAAAATGTACTGAAGAACGTCAATAGAAGCAGTCTGGCACGCAAATATTGTCTGATCATGATGGTTCCTAGGCTCATATGGGCAGGCCTGCTGCCCTGCATGCAGTAACCTACGCCTTTCTATAAATACCCTAATTCTAAAAATGAATTCAGAGGACAGCATTGTGTATTAAAGGTGCCATACACGTTCTTGCCCTTTTCACTTCTCGATTCTACAGCTTAGGTCTGTCAACACTAAGTCTGTAAAATTAAACAGGGTCGACCTTCTACCCATAGCCGCACTTGTTTCCGACAACCACCACTTCAGTTACTCAGACAACAGAACATGAATTTGTGCAACACCCTCCAGAAAATGAATCCTTTTTAACCTGGGCTTCACCAACATGGTGGGCAGTCGCCCCACTTCTGAGAAATAATGCGTGTGATATTAGCTCCTTGGAATGGAGCAGAGAGCCCGTGCCAGTCTGTGCATTACAAATACACCACAGAGAATAAAGGCTGGAACAGGGGAACACGGACTGTGATGGGACAGAGTAGGGCAGACGATGATGCAATAAGACAGAATAACAAAACAGAATGGTGTGACTAAGCTGGCAAGGCAGTACACAGCACGACAGAACAGACAAGCATTATGTAAAAGTACTGAATGCCACAGTACAGAAGAGTGTAGTCGACAGCACTCTAGGACGGTTCATTGAGCACACAGTACAGTATGCAGTACATTGCACAACTGGTGGTATGTGCCACAACAAATGGCGGTATGAGAGGCTGGAGTAGAAGCAGTGCAACAGATCACAGGGACAGGAGGGTGGTACAGTGTACGATAGTGTAACAGAAGTGTATGTACTACTGAAGACTGCAGGGGTTTACAGAGCACAGCGCATCACCCAGCGCTGCTGATACCCAGTGAGTAATTACCACCTGTTTCCTTACTTAAACATGGTGAGCACACTGTTAAACGTTGGTTCAAATATATCCAGAAGGTACACCTGGGAAAATAAAATCGAGGCATCCATTTAGTGCAGCTGATCCCTCGACAGATGTCTGTTACAAGCTATGAAATATTTTTTAGCTTACCTTACACAATGTGTTACTCGGGATGCTGTCTATCATATCCACTGGGTGACATTTGCTGGGAGTTATTGTTTCTCAGCAAAGAGCAGTAACCCATTCATCAAATATATTCCATCGTTATCAAGTCAATGTACGTGTGCGTTTAAAACTCATCTGCACAACAAGTTAACTCCCGAGAAATGCGCCTATGGGAGCCATGTCTTTGTGGGGGGTTTGGTTTCATTCTATGCCTCTTGCGGTTTACTCAGCTCAGATATCATTTGCTCTAAGGTAAGTGTCTTTTTAGCACCTTTTTCTTTGTGTTCGATCTCAGCCCGTTTCTTAGTTGCCATCTGGTCATCCTAACATGCAGCAGAGCACTTGTTGCGGATATTTCCTTATTTTAGCTGAAAACCTTTAAGTGGCAGTATTACACAGTGGTAAGTCAGCCAAACATGGTGGGGCTCAGTCACCCCATTGCAGGTGAAAGTACTGCATCAGCTCGACAGAGTGGATGGTAAAACCAGAGCAATGTCTGCCATTTGAGAATCTCAATAGCCCGTAACGCATCAAGTGGGCACTGCAGGTCTAATTGCAGACATGGTTTTTGCCACAACTTCGGGCTGACAGGTACCTTTGGTAACTGAAGAGCTGGGGCAGCAATATTTTACCTCCTTAGAAAATGGTAAATGGTTGTATCTCATGCTAACGTTAAATAAATGTATTATTTTTGGTTGGAAATGTACAGACGTGTGACATCTCTAAAGTATTCGTAGAGCAAAAAAAAAGGACACAATACAACAACTGCAAAAAACTGAATCAGGGCTCAAGTCATAGCATTTCTGTTACCATCTCAGCAGAGTTATTATACTTTTTGAGGGGATCTGTGGGCCGGCTATTCACCATGGCCCTGATATGAGCTTGTCGGAGGAGGAGGTGCTCTCGACTCCCTGGGGTTTGGATTTATTGGGTGTGATAAATAGCTCCTTGTCCTAATTATTTTAGATGAAACATGCAGATTTTGGTTGCTTAAGTTACCAAAATGTGTTTGTCACAGTAAATACCGTACTGTTTTCCGCCGGTAAATTCCTCTAGGTTTGAGCTGCCAAAATGTAAGGAAAGTTAAGGTATTTCACACACGTGGTACTTGCTATATGTTGTAAATACCAAACAACTCCAGATTCTGACCCTTGCACAAACAGGGGTTTGCACAAGGGTCGGAAAACAGTAAACACAGACCCACTCATTATCACGTTTTATCTTGTAATATTATGAAATGCCAACCTAACATGTGTGTGCATTCGGGGGAAATAGACACTCAAAGGGGCACACATGCCGAGTGCTGGCAGCCCAGCATTCTGACTCACTCTTTCTTGCAAGGGGGAGCGCTTGAAATCCAGAAATAAATGACGACAAATGAGATGCAAGGTATTTGGAGGTAATCTCTTATTACAGCAGGTCTGTGGCATTTCTCAGCTATTGAATGACGACTTCAAGAAGCCTGGACGCATCCCTGCTATCGAGTATCGACCCCTACCACACCCAATGGGCATCAAATAGGAAACCTCCCTCTATTTTGTAAACCTCGGCACACCGTGTACCACACTGGATGGCAGCTCTGTGGCAGGGTTTGCGTTTGCATTGCTCCTTTACTACGCCGGCGTCTTTTTCCTGTGATGATTGTATCCCGTGAAATCTGTTGTCTACATTTTGATTGTTTGTTTCCCCTCGGCACTAATACAGGTAATGCATGTTAATCTGTGTACAGGAATTCCCTAGTTAAGAGAGGAACCCTTTATTTTTGAAACACGGAGGTCGTGCTGTAAACTTGCCCACCCGTTTTGGTGTTTTAAAACCTGTGCCTATTCTAACCTTCGGTTGTCCTCAATCATTATGGCTACCCGGGTTGTCTATAACTATCTACCCTGGCCATCTAGAAGGCGTCTGACTCTCCTTTATGAGTGTACCTTTCAGAGACGACCTATTACAGTTTCATTACCGACATGTTTGCTTCCAACGCATTGCTTAGAAACTGCCTTTTAATTGTGCAATCGTTCGTTTGCTATCGAGGACATGGGTGCCTTTTTTTTTAACTTTTCCAAATCGCCGTCAGTATATTTCTCTATGGGGATTTCTGGTTAAACTAAATTACGATGCTACCCCTTCTGAAAACAGATATTACCGATTCATTTTTCTTAGATCCTTTGGTCGTGGTGCTTGAGTGAATAGGGGCTTCTTACTCCGACTCATTGAGGGTCACTTCTTGCTCCCTGTCTAGGACGTCTCTCGTCCACTGGACGACCGACCAGGCCGAATATAGGCAGATTTCCGCCTTCAGTCAGCAGATTTATCTTCGGCAAGTACATTTGCGATCCATAGCCCAAATGGGGCCAGAGCTAATTTGGCATTCATGGTATGACCCTACCTCTGGTGCAGGTCACAGTGCACATGGACCCAGCTCTGGCTGGCACCAGAGTGTAAACAGTGGTGCCGCAGGACAGCATAGCGTGGCACAGGGTGGCAGCGGTCGTCTTTCAATCTCTGCTGCCTGCACGCGAGGTGTCGTCACGAGCTGAGCTCCAGGGACCACGACGTCACAACAGAAGCGCAGTAAACGGAACCCAGGCATCCCGGCGAAATGGCCAATCACTGCATGGCTTCACTGTGAAGCCATGCAGTGATTGGGCATTAAGTTGTGGCTGAAGTATGTGTGCCACCCCCACGCGCGGCATCCAATGATGGATGCTGCACGGTGGACCAGCCAATCCTGGCGCTGCCTACAGCACCAGGATTGGCTAGGGTGGCACAAAGGCTGCTCGCCCTTTCGCCCTTTGTAAACCCGGGCTGTGGCAGGTGAGCAAGTACCCGCTGGGGAACTTGCAGTGCGGTGAGTGCGCATGCTTGGGCAAGTTGCAAACTAAATTGCACTTGCGCACTACGGTCTGCTGCAGCCTGAGTGTGTGGACTGTCTGTCACTCAAGCTGCAGCAGGCCACCCCCCCTCCCGGCGGCTGATTATTGTTGCTGTGTATTAGATAGGATTTTAGCCGGCGGCCGCGATGCGGGTCCATGTGGCTGGAGGGGCTACGCCCCTACGCCCCAATGGACGCACCGCGGCTGACACGTGTACCTTAGGTGCATTTACCAATTGGTACTGGGCCACCTTATCAGGCCCTGTAACTCAGGGCATAGGTGTACCCAGGGCCTACCAGGGGCTGCAGCATGTATTATGCCACCCCTGGCTGGCCATCTAAATCTGACACAACTGGCTGCACGACAGCTGGGGCAAAGTGGTGTAATCACCCTTTGCTGTAGATATAGTATACCTATATCTAACCCTAAAATGGACACATGTATTCCTATCAGTCACTCCTATGGCAGGCCTTAACAATCCTGAAGGCAGAGTGCTTGGAATTATGTGAGATGGTGCTCTGGCATGAGCTGAGCCCGTCTGCAGCTTGCGGAACCAAGTCCTAATAGCTGTTCTATGATAACGCGTACCATATACTCTTAAGTGCATTATAATCCTCGCGGTTATTTGCTATCTTTGGTATCGCTTTATCAAAACATGTCGAGTAAGGTGTCATACGAATTGGAATACTAACCCCTCGCCAATTCTGGCGACGGGGTTAGCATTCCACCCTTCTAGAGGGACACGACATGTATGTAACTGTGAACCCCGGTTAAAGTTAACTCGAGCCTCAGCATCACAAAATGGATGCTGCCACCACAGACACAAGTCTGACCCCCTGCAGCTGGGAGTCCTTCCAGCGAGGGGAGCTTGGACAAAGGGTTTCCTGTCAGGGGCGGTGCTAGCACCATCCCAGACAGGGTTTTGTGTATCCTAGGTAGGCAGGGCTGTATAGGAAGGTGACTGCAAGTGGCACCCCGGTGCTCACTGTGCATCTGCCAGTTTGAACCAGTTCCAGGGGCACACCAGCCCCTGAGCTGGGGAAAGTCCGGCATGGGAGAGGGGTGTAACCACCCCCCTTCCTGGTCCCACCCATGGGCAGGACCTAGTCCCGTACCAGCCCCTTTCTTTAGTATAAAGGTGGGAGCGGGGACCCTTCCAAATTAGATCATCTTTGAATCCTGAAACTACTTTCTACGAAAGGAACTCAAGACTTCTTCCTAAGATTTCTCCCTTGTGGCTAAGGAGTAGTCACCCTGCATCTGCGGGCACCAACGAAGAACACTGCGGTTTGCTGAACGTCCTTCCTCCGGAATCAGACCGACCAGCACGACGAGACCCGGCTTCCCTGGCACCTCTGACCTCTACCTACATCATCAGCCCAGCTGAGATTCGTGGGTATGACGAGACCTCGAGGGACCGGCCATCTTCAGAACTGCACGATGCTTATCCAGCACGACCGCCGAGGGATCCTCGAGTAAGTGCTTTGGGGTTTGAGAAGCCCTAACCCTGAGCAGCTCCAGCACCGAAGTCCAGCCCCCCAGCATCCACGAGATCTGCGTGGGGCCCTTCTGCTCTTTGCTGCTCACCGCGTTGTCCAGCCACTTGCCTGCTGGCTTGTAGCCCTCTTGACGATGAACGACGACACTTTCATCGCTGGTCTGGTTGCTCCAGACTGGCCCTTGCTCCCCTCCAACAGAAGAGCACCCGGACCCTCCTGGTCAGCTCCAGACGCCCTTTTGAGTCCACCGCGTGGGCTTGCATTTACCAAGAGTTGTTGCCCCAATCCTGGGTCCAGCGACGTCGACAGCAGATACCCTCGTGGGACAGCTCGCACCTCCATCCTGGTCGCCGACAACACCTCCTGGTCCGAGAGACTGCAGAGCCCAGCATCGCCCACTCACCTGGTCGAGGTGACTTCGTCCGGTGCCATCCTGGTGCCCACCTAATCACTGGCTAGTGATTCAGAACTTGGTCCCCTCTGCTTACAGGTGTCCTTCATCATCGATCCAGGCTTGGATCACATCGAACTTCATCACTGGTCGCCTGCCAGCAACTTCTTCTTTCAGGCTCCATAGACTGCAACGAGGATTCCCGACGTCTTTTCAGCCCTATGCAGCCGCAGCCCCTGGGCTAGGTAACCTGAGTATTTCGGTGCTCCAGCATAGCTTAACTATCTAAGTGTCCAGATCCTTTTTCGTTTCAGCTCTACCTAGTCGGATTCATCTGATAACACTAACTTTACGAAATCTAGCATCCATAGACTTTGTCCCGCATCCCGCGTGAGAGTGCACACTCTGCACCCGATCTCCCTAGGCCTCCTGCTCGTAATCTGAAGGTTCAGTAGTCCAGTCCTAGCGATCCTAAAGCCTTTGAGACTAGTTACTTACCTGCTAGTATTTCGCATTCCACTTCCAGAGTATATGGTTTTTCGTGCCCCTCGGGCATTTGTGTAAATTGTGCGACTTTCAGAATTTCTTTAAGAGCTTTGTATTGTGCTTAGCGCCCTGTCCTCATAAAGAGTCCAGGGCTGTTGTGTTATAATAAATATCCTTTTATTTTCATAACAACTTGTGTGATGTCCTTTCACTTGGTGTTCAAGGGGTATATGTGATGGTATAACAGCTGGCTTAACACGCCCTCTAGAGTTTAGCCTAAAGACTGCTCTTGTCCATGCTACTAGGATAGCTGGTCTAAAAGGTTGACTTACAACCAATCATCAATAAGGGTCGTTTGGAATGATACACAGTGATCACTAGAATAGTGAGCACTACATATCAGGCCAACTTCTCACATTGGTGAGCAGCGGTTGGGATTTGAGCTTGCTGTTGTTTTACCACACGTATCCTAAGAATATCATTTGAAGGATCACATAAGTACCAAGGTACATATAACTTAGCTTAGAATACTCTGAGTTCTACTGAACCAGCTGTTGTAGTTCAACAGGGCCTAGCACACCCTGACTACAACTCTTAGCAAGGGATCAGTAGGCAAACAAATAGTGTAGGTAAGTGCACCACTTACACCTCACTAGAAAAGCATGTCAGACAAAGGAGGGAACTCAGAGGCGCCCCTTGTGTCAGTTGACCCTCCACAGGTCGTCTCAAGATATGCAGCTCTTAGCTTCCAGGAGATGAGACAAGTGTGTACCTCCAGGAAGCTAAAACGGGGTTCTAACCCTACCATTCCCTTTCTGATTGGTCTCTTAGACACTTATGATGCCAGAAGGACTGCTAACACAGACCCTTCTAATCCAGATGGGAACATGCCCCCCTTAGAGGGAACCCTTGGGGACCCTGACCTCCATCTCAATGGATGAAATACAGGAACCCTATGTCAAGGGTCCAGAGACCTGGTAGGTGTTTGTATGGTCACTGCTTACTAAGTCAGTGTGTACCAAAAATATGTAAGAAAGAAAAATTTCTTTCTAGAGTCCCCTCACTCACCGGGGTTGCCCCACGGTGACATGCTTCATCATTGGGGCCATCCCAGTTCTCTACGAAAAGGGGCGTGCTGCGACAAGGCGACTACGCTGGAGCACTGGTTTTGTGAGATGACTATGTGTGGTGCAAGTGTAGTGATGGTGGAGTGGGTGTGGAATTAAAAATACCGTGCTAGTGGGCCTCAACAATTTATTTTGCTCCTAGTGTGGTATAAAAAATTAAAAAGGGGTAACACTGTATTCCAACTTTTACTGAGCTAGATCAGTGTCAAGGTCAACATGTTTCAAGCTCCCCCAAGCTTTTTTTCAGGACCATACAGGGTCCAGCCCTGTATTGCCACTCCTGTTTTCAAATGAAAAAGTGTTGCTAAAAACTACTTATTTACAATGAACGCTGTTGTTAATAAAACATGCGTGTTGTTGTACATACGTTTTGTATTTTCACTTCGATTTCTGTAAAATAGAATAACAGTTGTTAAATGATGGACAACCCCTTCCAAGAAGGGGAACAACTCACATGCATCTCACTCCAACTAGGGCGTGAGTGTGCCCTTGGCATCATAATGATGCGTGCTGGTTTTCAAACCGGTGTAGAAAAATAAATCACTGTGAATAAAGTGGTTTAGTGGTTTCACACACAAAACATATAGACTTAATGTGACTATTGACAAGACACACAACACATACACACGAAATAATATGGCAGATGGTTATATTTACATAAAAGAGTGTATGATTACACCCCATGGTCTTAGGCAAGGGCAGGAACGCCTCGTGGAAACATTGCTGAAAAAGGATTATCAAGGTTTAGAGTTAGAAGGCTCCTTCCTGTTTGCCCGTTTAAAATTGCCGGTTTCCTTGCAATCTAGCGTAGTTCATACACTTACTTCCTATCGGCAAACCCGCTCGGTACTACCTGGTGCTTCCTCACCCGACCGCATACTGATCTGAACCCGGGCTCGCGGTGTATTTAGAACGCGCGAGCTTCCGGGTTGCCGGGAAACCTCTGTTAAGCTAGAGCGCTCACTTGGGGCGGCCATCTTGGTGGGATGTGATCGCGCTCGGCGCGAGTGTTAGCAAAAAGTAGGAATTACTACCGAATGTTGCCGGGTTTAGGGAAAAAAAGTATTTTAGAGTGATACTGTGAACTGGGGCATTTTAATACACTAATTTGGAACATAGGTTTTATTCTCGGGTGGATGAAGTTCTTTAGAATGACTAGGCTTATTCTTGAAAAAACTGGTATTTTAGCATTTGATAGATAGGAGGGCTCGTACCTATCTTTGCTTGGGAAGGCTGTGCTGGGTCTACTGATATTGTGGAAAAAGGTATTCATGGTGATAGGGTTTGTTTTTTTGGGGGGGCAGTATTACCATAATATTTATTCAGTTGTGGTTCATACCATCCCAAATCAATTCATTAAAAATATTGGTCTATGGGCGAAAGGCTCCCCATGGGATTTCATCATTAAGTCCTTGGGTGTCCGTATGTAGACGAAACACCCATCTTTGTTCTTTTTCATGGAGGATTCGTTCCTGATTGTCTTTGTTTTTCACTGTTTCTATGACCACCCAGGTTAAATCATTAGGTGTATGGTTCTGTTCAATGAAGTGGGTGGTCATTCTTGTAGTGGCTCGCTTGCACCTGATGTTACTTCTGTGCTCTACTATGCGAGTACTGACCTTTCTAGTGGTCATTCCTACATAGTGAAGGTTGCACGTGCAGGTTATCAAGTACACAACCCCACTGGTATTGCAATTGGAAAATCCCTTGAGTTCCCATCTCGTAGTGTTGTTGAAGATTACGTTTTTGGTTGGGGAAGTCAAATGACAAACACTACAATTGTTGCATGGAAAATGACCATCAGGTAGTGGTTGGGATCTTACTGTCTGGGTTATTGGTGTGGGGCGGGTATGTACCAAATAATCCTTCAAATTTTTACCCCGCCTATGACTGAACATGGGAGTAGGTATGTGAAGGCCGCCGCTGTTAAGTATTGGCCAATGTTTTTTGATTATTTTGGACACACTGTCAGAGACTTGATTGTACGTGGTGATACAGATCGGTTTTTTGTCCTCAGGTTGTGTTCTCTCTTTGGGTTCTAAAAGTGCTTCCCTATTGGTCACAAATATCCTGGCACTGTACCAGAGACTGGCTGGTCTTGATCATTAAAACCGCGACCAGATTAGTAGATTCCCTGAAGGAAGAGATAAATTCCATGGAGATACGCCTCAAGTCTTTTCAAACTCCAGCAGAACTAACAAAAAGACTGAATGAGCTAAATAAAACGATGTCTGAATTCGAAATCAGCCTGAAGGATTCAAAATACATCAAATTATCTAAGGATAAAAAAGCATTTGCTCACGAAAAAGTGTATCCTTATATTAGGGACGATTACAGAACCAGCAATAAGAACCCTGGATATAACACTGATAGTGATGGCTCTGACACCGGATCAAATAGCTCTGGGGGATCAAGCAATTACAGCACCACCCCCAACAGAAGACCCAGAAGAGGAAGAGGCAATACAAGGGGTTTTAGAGGCAACCAAGCACCGATGTGGCCCATGTACCAAGACCCATATAATTATTGCCCTCCGCCCCCGCCTTTCTTCTATGGCCCACCCATGTACAACCAACCCAACTATCAGAACTGGGGAAATGATCAAGGAAACCAAAGGAAACCTTTTTTAGGGAGAGGCCGCCAGGCACAAAGAGCAAAAAACAAACCCAGCCAGGGAGTACAATGGGCAGAACCAGTGGTGACAACTACACGTCACACACGGAGCAAAGGCCCGCCGGAACCGACCACGAGCACCAGCTCGATTTAGTAGTAAATCTATCATCATTATGCCTCACAGCTATACAGATCCAAGTGCTTAACAAAGGCTTAGGATTTGTACCCACCCCAACCACAGACAAGTTCAAACTATGCTGTGAATTGAAAGAATTCCTGAGAAAAATCAAATTGCAGGTATTCTTTCAAGACAAAGACCCCACAGAACGAACAAAGAGTGACACAGGACTACATAAAAAATCAAACTTTGTCCCTCCATCACACAGCCTACCTGTGGAAGTATTAACTTTTGAAAAAGCGGTCATGAGAGAGGTTCAGGAGTTAGACCCACGAACTATCAAAGTATTTCATAACACCAGCAAAGCTGAACAATCCGCGTTACAGGAACTGTCAAAAAATTACCAAATTACCATAAAACCAGCCGACAAAGGCGGGGCAATTGTATTACAAAACACCACGGATTACAGGAATGAATGTCTCCGTCTACTAGGGGACACAAGAAACTACGCCAAACTGGATGAAGACCCGACAGAACGTCTAAGAATCTCAATTGCATACCTAACAGAGGAATGTCAAGCCAACGATTGGCTTAGCAAAAAAGAAATTGAGTTCTTAACAAACAAAAAACCAACAATACCATACTTCTATACTATCCCCAAAATACACAAGAGACTGGAGAACCCACCAGGGAGGCCCATAGTCTCGGGGATAGGCTCAATTCTAGAGCCTCTTTCACAATTCGCAGATGCCTTTCTCAGACCCCTTGTGCAAAAAACAGACACCTATCTGAGGGACACCAAGGACGTACTGTGCCTGTTACAAGACCTAACCTTTGACGCGACATCCAGCCTTCTGATAAGTCTGGATGTCGAAAGTCTATATACCAGCTTGCCACACAGAGAGACTTTACAGATTCTAGAGGAAGTACTGTACGAAAACGAGTGGGAATTCCATACTCCTCGCCATGTAGTACTCGAATGCTGCCAATTAGCACTGTGTGAAAACTTCTTCCGTTTTGAATCTACCCTATATAAACAACAACATGGGACCAGTATGGGCAGTACATTTGCGCCGAGCATAGCCGGATTGTACGTCCATCAACTGGAGAAAAACAAAATACTGAATGAGAGGAATCCACACAGACATCAAATCCTACATTGGAAACGCTATATCGACGATATTTTGTTGATATGGCAAGGCACAGAAGAAGAAGCACAGACCTTTCTCACCTGGCTTAACACACAGGATCCCTTCCTCAAATTCACCTGCTCAATGAGCAAGACCGATCTAGTTTTCCTTGATCTAAACATTCATGCTGAGTCAGGTAGACTGGTGACAACAACCCATTTTAAAGAGACAGCAAGAAACTGCCTCTTGACCTTTGACAGTTTTCACCCTCGCCATCTCAAGCAAAACCTGCCATTTGGGCAATTCCTCCGTTTGCGCAGGAACTGCAGCAAAAAATCCGACTACCTAACCCAAGCGGAAGACTTAAGCAACAAGCTGAGATACAGAAAATACCCAAATAAACTGATCAAAGAGGCTAAAAAACGGGCGGCTAACAACAATAGGGAAGCACTTTTAGAACCCAAAGAGAGAACACAACCTGAGGACAAAAAACCGATCTGTATCACCACGTACAATCAAGTCTCTGACAGTGTGTCCAAAATAATCAAAAAACATTGGCCAATACTTAACAGCGGCGGCCTTCACATACCTACTCCCATGTTCAGTCATAGGCGGGGTAAAAATTTGAAGGATTATTTGGTACATACCCGCCCCACACCAATAACCCAGACAGTAAGATCCCAACCACTACCTGATGGTCATTTTCCATGCAACAATTGTAGTGTTTGTCATTTGACTTCCCCAACCAAAAACGTAATCTTCAACAACACTACGAGATGGGAACTCAAGGGATTTCCAATTGCAATACCAGTGGGGTTGTGTACTTGATAACCTGCACGTGCAACCTTCACTATGTAGGAATGACCACTAGAAAGGTCAGTACTCGCATAGTAGAGCACAGAAGTAACATCAGGTGCAAGCGAGCCACTACAAGAATGACCACCCACTTCATTGAACAGAACCATACACCTAATGATTTAATCAGGAACGAATCCTCCATGAAAAAGAACAAAGATGGGTGTTTCGTCTACATACGGACACCCAAGGACTTAATGATGAAATCCCATGGGGAGCCTTTCGCCCATAGACCAATATTTTTAATGAATTGATTTGGGATGGTATGAACCACAACTGAATAAATATTATGGTAATACTGCCCCCCCAAAAAAACAAACCCTATCACCATGAATACCTTTTTCCACAATATCAGTAGACCCAGCACAGCCTTCCCAAGCAAAGATAGGTACGAGCCCTCCTATCTATCAAATGCTAAAATACCCGTTTTTTCAAGAATAAGCCTAGTCATTCTAAAGAACTTCATCCACCCGAGAAAAAAACCTATGTTCCAAATTAGTGTATTAAAATGCCCCAGTTCACAGTATCACTCTAAAATACTTTTTTTCCCTAAACCCGGCAACATTAGGTAGTAATTCCTACTTTTTGCTAACACTCGCGCCGAGCGCGATCACATCCCACCAAGATGGCCGCCCCAAGTGAGCGCTCTAGCTTAACAGAGGTTTCCCGGCAACCCGGAAGCTCGCGCGTTCTAAATACACCGCGAGCCCGGGTTCAGATCAGTATGCGGTCGGGTGAGGAAGCACCAGGTAGTACCGAGCGGGTTTGTCGATAGGAAGTAAGTGTATGAACTACGCTAGATTGCAAGGAAACCGGCAATTTTAAACGGGCAAACAGGAAGGAGCCTTCTAACTCTAAACCTTGATAATCCTTTTTCAGCAATGTTTCCACGAGGCGTTCCTGCCCTTGCCTAAGACCATGGGGTGTAATCATACACTCTTTTATGTAAATATAACCATCTGCCATATTATTTCGTGTGTATGTGTTGTGTGTCTTGTCAATAGTCACATTAAGTCTATATGTTTTGTGTGTGAAACCACTAAACCACTTTATTCACAGTGATTTATTTTTCTACACCGGTTTGAAAACCAGCACGCATCATTATGATGCCAAGGGCACACTCACGCCCTAGTTGGAGTGAGATGCATGTGAGTTGTTCCCCTTCTTGGAAGGGGTTGTCCATCATTTAACAACTGTTATTCTATTTTACAGAAATCGAAGTGAAAATACAAAACGTATGTACAACAACACGCATGTTTTATTAACAACAGCGTTCATTGTAAATAAGTAGTTTTTAGCAACACTTTTTCATTTGAAAACAGGAGTGGCAATGCAGGGCTGGACCCTGTATGGTCCTGAAGAAAAGCTTGGGGGAGCTTGAAACATGTTGACCTTGACACTGATCTAGCTCAGTAAAAGTTGGAATACAGTGTTACCCCTTTTTAATTTTTTATACCACACTAGGAGCAAAATAAATTGTTGAGGCCCACTAGCACGGTATTTTTAATTCCACACCCACTCCACCATCACCACACTTGCACCACACATAGTCATCTCACAAAACCAGTGCTCCAGCGTAGTCGCCTTGTCGCAGCACGCCCCTTTTCGTAGAGAACTGGGATGGCCCCAATGATGAAGCATGTCACCGTGGGGCAACCCCGGTGAGTGAGGGGACTCTAGAAAGAAATTTTTCTTTCTTACATATTTTTGGTACACACTGACTTAGTAAGCAGTGACCATACAAACACCTACCAGGTCTCTGGACCCTTGACATAGGGTTCCTGTATTTCATACACAGACTGGAGGCCGACCTGGTCTGGTTTAACCTCCTTCTCCCTCCTTTTTTTGTTTCTCCATCTCAATGGAACAGTTAGTGAAGGAGAGGAGGAGGATCAGGAAGTGTCAGGGGATGAGGCAGACAAGGGTCAGGTAGAAGTCAGTAGACTCACCAGGACCAACTTAAGTAGGCATGAGAATGGATTTGGGGGACCCCCAGGGCCACTCTCAGGCAGACTTAACATTGGGAGTGGACGAGTTAGGTCTCTATCCAGAGGCTCTAACAGATCCATTCGAACCAATGGCTCTCAGACCTCTTCTCACAGAGGGATGACATCCCCTCAGAGAAGAGAGCATGAAGCTAAGATGAGGGAAGTCAATCTGAGGATTGAAAGGGAAGAACTTGCCCTGGCTAAAGAGAGACTTGCCTTTGCTAGAGAGCAGAAATTGAGTGGGGTAGACCCCACTGGTGGCAGCATTTTACCTCGAGAGAAGGACAGGAGTTTAGACACTAGACACCTGAGTAAGATAGTGCCCCCCTTTAAACAAGGGGATGATATCCACAAATGGATAACTGCTTTGGAGAGGGCCTGCACTGTCCAGTGCGTCCCCCAGAGTCAGTGGGCCGCTGTCTTGTGGCTCTCCTTTGAAGGCAAAGGTAGAGATAAGCTCCTCACTACTAGAGCTGAGGATGCTAACAATTACCAAGTCCTGAAAAACACACTGATAGATGGGTTTGGCTTAACCACTGAGCAGTACAGGTTGCTGTTCAGGGATACCCAGAAAACTCAGTCTCAGGATTGGTCTGACTTTGTGGATTGTGCCACTAAGGCTTTGGAGGGCTGGTTGCTGGGCAGTAAGGTTACTGATTACACAGGATTGTACAATCTGATCATGAGGGAACAGATTTTAAACAATTGTCAGAACCAGTTGTTGCATCAGCACCTTGTTGACTCGGATCTGACTTCTCCCCAAGAATTGGGAAAGAAGGCAGACAGATGGGTCAGAACAAGGGTTAAGCAGAACCAGGGCCAGAACCAGGGTGGTCAGAAGAAAGCAGACCAGAAGGGTAACATAAAGAATGAGCAAAATGACCAGAAGTCTTCGACAGGCCCCCAACAAACCAAAGAGGGTGGGGGTCAGACTTCCCAGCAGAAAAAGAAGACTCAAGAAGGCCAGTCTAAAAGGTGGTACCAATACTGTAAAAGTAAAACTCACTGGTTTAGTGAGTGCACCAAGAAAGGAGGGCAAACTCCTACCACTGCAGCCCCTAAGGCACCTGCACCCCCTAGTACAGTCAGCAGTGGTAGTGCACCTCCCAAGGGAATAGTTGGGTTAACCTTGGGATCTGAGGGGTATGACAACTTAGTTGGCACACTCACTCAGGCTGTCCTTGTCTGTACAGGGGATATGGATATATCCCCTGATGCAAGTCCCAATACTTTGGGCAAATACAGGCAGACACCTTTTATAAATGGAAGATGGCTCAGGCCTATAGGGACACTTGTGCCAGTGTCACCATGGTGACACCTAACTTTGTGGACCCTGGACAGATCATACTAGGTACAGACTACCTAGTGACCAATGCCAGCAATGTCACTACCCACCATAGTATGGCAATGGTGGCTTTCTCCTGGGGAGGGGTAAGTGGCCAAAAGAAAGTTGTGGTTAGTTCAGACCTCCCAGTTGAATGTTTGTTGGGCAATGATTTGGAGTCATCACTATGGTCAGAAGTGGAGCAGAGGACTCACATGGAAATGTTAGGCTTGCCAGCACATGTGCTTGCTGTGACTAGGTCACAGGCCAGAAGATGCCCCACTGAACAGGTGCTGGATCCTGGAACAATGGACCAGACACCTTCCAAGAAGAAGAGCAGTAGGGTTAATGTATTGCCTTTCCCCAGGTTGAGGATCAAGTCTCAGAGGAGGCTGACCTCAAAGAGCTGAGGGAAACTGAGCCTAAAGAACTTGAACCTGATCAGGTTGAGTTTCTGGGTTCAGAGGGACCCTCCAGAGAAGACCTGGGGAAGGCACAGTTAGACTGCCCTTCTCTTGAACCCCTCAGACAGAAGGCTGCTGCTGAGGCTGCAGGGAACGCCACAGGTACCCACAAGGTATACTGGGATGATGGACTCCTGTACTCTGAAGCAAGAGACCCCAAACCTGGTGCAACCAGGAGGCTGGTCATCCCCTTGTCACAGAGAGGTTTCCTTCTTACCTTGGGCCATGAGATTCCCCTTGCATGACACTTAGGCCAGACAAAGACTTGGGACAGGCTTGTCTCACACTTTCACTGGCCTCACATGAATGAAGATACCAAGGAGTTTTGTCGCTCCTGTGTCACTTGCCAAGCCAGTGGTAAGTCAGGTGGCACAACAAAGGCCCCCCTTATACCAATGCCTGTGGTGGGGGTACCCTTTGAAAGAGTGGGGATTGACATTGTTGGTCCCATGGAACCCCAGACACCATCAGGGCACAAGTTTATACTGGTGGTGGTGGACCATGCCACCAGGTATCCTGAAGCTATTCCCCTTAGGACCACTACAGCACCTGTTGTGGCAAGAGCCCTAGTTGGAGTGTTCTCCAGAGTCGGCTTCCCTAAGGAGGTTGTCTCTGACAGAGGTGCAAACTTCATGTCAGGATATCTGACTGCTATGTGGAAGGAATGTGGTGTCAACTACAAGTTCACTACACCCTATCACCCACAATGCAATGGGCTTGTTGAAAGGTTCAACAGGACCCTAAAAGGGATGATTCATGGACTACCTGAAAAGCTCAGGCGTAGATGGGATGTCCTGATCCCCTGCCTTTTGTTTGCTTATAGAGAAGTCCCACAGAAGGGGGTTGGCTACAGCCCTTTTGAACTTTTGTATGGACATCCTGTAAGAGGACCCCTGTGTTTGGTGAAGGAAGGATGGGAGAAACCTCTCAAAAAGCCTGCAACCAACATAGTGGACTATGTACTTGGTCTCCGCTCCAGGATGGCTGAGTATATGGAAAAGGCTTCTAAAAACCTTGAGGCAAGTCAAGAACTCCAAAAAGCTTGGCATGACCAAAAGGCTGTCCTGACTGTGTACAAGCCTGGACAGAAGGTGTGGGTGTTGGAGCCAGTGGCCCCAGCAGCACTCAAAGAGAAATGGTCTGGGCCCCACACAATCATTGAGCAAAAGGGAGAGGTCACCTACCTGGTGGGCCTTGGAACCCCCAGGAGCCCCCTCAGGGTGCTCCATGTGAATAGGCTCAAGGCATATGTCGACAGGAAGGACGTGAGCTTGCTCATGGCCACAGATGAGGGACAGGAGGAGGAGAGTGACCCTCTCCCAGACCTGCTCACTCAGAACCCTGATGATGGGTCAGTGGATGGTGTTGTCTTTTGTGGCAGCCTCTGAACATCAGCAAAAGGATTGCAAACAAGTTCTTCAATCCTTTAGACATATGTTCTCTCTGACACCCAGTCAAACCAATTGGTGTACCCATGAGGTAGACACTGGTGACAGTCTGCCAGTCAAGAGTAAAATCTACAGGCAGCCTGATCATGTCAGAGACTGCATCAAAACAGAAGTACAGAAAATGTTGGAGCTGGGAGTCATTGAGCCCTCAGATAGCCCTTGGGCTAGTCCAGTAGTTCTAGTGCCAAAGCCTCACACCCAGGGTGGTAAGAAAGAGATGAGGTTTTGCGTAGACTACAGAGGCCTCAATGCAGTCACTAAGACTGATGCCCACCCAATACCAAGGGCAGATGAACTGATAGATAGATTGGCTTCTGCCAACTACTTAAGTTCATTTGACCTGACAGCTGGGTATTGGCAAATCAGGTTAGCTGAGGATGCCAAGCCCAAGACAGCATTTTCTACCCCTGGTGGGCATTATCAGTTTGTGGTAATGCCCTTTGTTTGAAAAACGCACCTGCCACTTTCCAAAGGCTGGTGAATCAAGTTCTCACTGGGCTGGATGACTTCTGTGCAGCATATCTTGATGATATAGCTGTCTTTAGTTCCACCTGGGAGGATCACCTGGTCCACCTGAGGAAAGTGTTAGAGGCACTGCAAGCAGCAGGTCTCACTATCAAGGCCACAAAGTGCCAGATAGGGCAGACACAGGTTGTATACCTGGGCCACCTTGTAGGTGGAGGCCAGGTTCAGCCACTGGAGAGCAAGATACAGTCCATCAAGGACTGGGCTCCTCCAACCACCCAGACTCAGGTTCGAGCTTTCTTGGGCCTGACTGGTTATTACAGGAAATTTGTGAGAAATTATGGATCAATTGTGACTCCACTTAATGACCTGACAAGTAAAAAGATGCCAAAGAAAGTTCAGTGGACAGCAGGCTGTCAAAAAGCATTTGATGACCTAAAGCAGGCCATGTGCACAGCACCTATTCTAAAGAGTCCAGACTACTCCAAACCATTCATTGTCCAAACAGATGCTTCTGAGTTGGGTGTGGGAGCTGTTCTATCTCAGCTGAATTTTGATGGTCATGACCAGCCCATTGCTTTTATTAGCAGGAGGCTGACCCCCAGAGAGAAAAATTTGTCAGCTATTGAGAGGGAGGCCTTTGCTGTGGTTTGGGCCCTGAAGAAACTGAGGCCATACTTGTTTGGCACTCATTTCAAGATTCAGACCGACCATAAGCCCCTCTTGTGGCTAAATCAGATGAAGGGTGAAAACCCCAAACTGCTTAGGTGGTCCATTTCCCTACAGGGGATGGATTTTACAGTGGAGCATAGACCTGGCACTGATCATGGCAATGCAGATGGGCTCTCCAGGTATTTCCACTTAGAGCAAGAAGACTCACCTGGTCAAGGTTAGTTTATTGTCCCAAAGTTTGGAGGGGGGGGGGTCATGTAGGAGAGTAGGGTCTGCAATCCTATGATCACCCCGGATTTTTGCTTTTTGCTTCACTGGTTTACGACTTCTCTGGCTGTGGGCCTGCTAATCAGACCCACAGCCTTGTTGTTCTCTCACTAAATTGACACGTGTACCTTAGGTGCATTTACCAATTGGTACTGGGCCACCTTATCAGGCCCTGTAACTCAGGGCATAGGTCTACCCAGGGCCTACCAGGGGCTGCAGCATGTATTATGCCACCCCTGGCTGGCCATCTAAATCTGACACAACTGGCTGCACGACAGCTGGGGGAAAGTGGTGTAATCACCCTTTGCTGTAGATATAGTATACCTATATCTAACCCTAAAATAGACACATGTATTCCTATCAGTCACTCCTATGGCTGGCCTTAACAATCCTGAAGGCAGAGTGCTTGGAATTATGTGAGATGGTGCTCTGGCATGAGCTGAGCCCGTCTGCAGCTTGCGGAACCAAGTTCTAATAGCTGGTCTATGATAACGCGTACCATATACTCTTAAGTGCATTATAATCCTCGCGGTTATTTGCTATCTTTGGTATCGCTTTATCAAAACATGTCGAGTAAGGTGTCATACGAATTGGAATACTATCCCCTCGCCAATTCTGGCGACGGGGTTAGGATTCCACCCTTCTAGAGGGACACGACATGTATGTAACTGTGAACCCCGGTTAAAGTTAACTCGAGCTTCAGCATCACAAAATGGATGCTGCCACCACAGACACAAGTCTGACCCCCTGCAGCTGGGAGTCCTTCCAGCGAGGGAAGCTTGGACAGAGGGTTTCCTGTCAGGGGCGGTGCTAGCACCATCCCAGACAGGGTTTTGTGTATCCTAGGTAGGCAGGGCTGAATAGGAAGGTGACTGCAAGTGGCACCCCGGTGCTCACTGTGCATCTGCCAGTTTGAACCAGTTCCAGGGGCACACCTGCCCCTGAGCTGGGGAAAGTCCGGCATGGGAGAGTGGTGTAACCACCCCCCTTCCTGGTCCCACCCATGGGCAGGACCTAGTCCCGTACCAGCCCCTTTCTTTAGTATAAAGGTGGGAGCGGGGACCCTTCCAAATTAGATCATCTTTGAATCCTGAAACTACTTTCTACGAAAGGAACTCAAGACTTCTTCCTAAGATTTCTCCCTTGTGACTAAGGAGTAGTCACCCTGCATCTGCGGGCACCAACTAAGAACACTGCGGTTTGCTGCACGTCCTTCCTCCGGAATCATACCGACCAGCACGATGAGACCCGGCTTCCCTGGCACCTCTGACCTCTACCTACATCATCAGCCCAGCTGAGATTCGTGGGTGTGACGAGACTTCGAGGGACCGGCCATCTTCAGAACTGCACGACGCTTATCCAGCACGACCGCCGAGGGATCCTCGAGTGAGTGCTTTGGGGTTTGAGAAGCCCTAACGCTGAGCAGCTCCAGCACCGAAGTCCAGCCCCCCAGCATCCACGAGATCTGTGTGGGGCCCTTCTGCTCTTTGCTGCTCACCGCGTTGTCCGGCCACTTGCCTGCTGGCTTGTAGCCCTCTTGACGACGAACGACGACACTTTCATCGCTGGTCTGGTTGCTCCAGACTGGCCCTTGCTCCCCTCCAACAGAAGAGCACCCCGGACCCTCCTGGTCCGCTCCAGACAAGAGTTGTTGCCCCAATCCTGGGTCCAGCAACGTCGACAGCAGATACCCTCGTGGGACAGCTCGCACCTCCATCCTGGTCGCCGACAACGCCTCCTGGTCTGAGAGACTGCAGAGCCCAGCGTCGCCCACTCACCTGGTCGAGGTGACTTCGTCCGGTGCCATCCTGGTGCCCACCTAATCACTGGCTAGTGATTCAGAACTTGGTCCCCTCTGCTTACAGGTATCTTTCATCATCGATCCAGGCTTGGATCACATCGAACTTCATCACTGGTCGCCTGCCAGCAACTTCTTCTTTCAGGCTCCATAGACTGCAACGAGGATTCCCGACGTCTTTTCAGCCCTATGCAGCCGCAGCCCCTGGGCTAGGTAACCTGAGTATTTCGGTGCTCCAGCATAGCTTAACTATCTAAGTGTCCAGATCCTTTTTCGTTTCAGCTCTACCTAGTCGGATTCGTCCGATAACACTAACTTTACGAAATCTAGCATCCATAGACTTTGTCCCGCATCCCGCGTGAGAGTGCACACTCTGCGCCCGATCTCCCTAGGCCTCCTGCTCGTAGTCTGAAGGTTCAGTAGTCCAGTCCTAGCAATCCTAAAGCCTTTGAGACTAGTTACTTACCTGCTAGTATTTCGCATTCCACTTCCAGAGTATATGGTTTTTCGTGCCCCTCGGGCATTTGTGTAAATTGTGCGACTTTCAGAATTTCTTTAAGAGCTTTGTATTGTGCTTAGCGCCCTGTCCTCATAAAGAGTCCAGGGCTGTTGTGTTATAATAAATATCCTTTTATTTTCATAACAACTTGTGTGATGTCCTTTCACTTGGTGTTCAAGGGGTATATGTGAAGGTATAACAGCTGGCTTAACACGCCCTCTAGAGTTTAGCCTAAAGACTGCTCTTGTCCATGCTACTAGGATAGCTGGTCTAAAAGGTTGACTTACAACCAATCATCAATAAGGGTCGTTTGGAATGATACACAGTGATCACTAGAATAGTGAGCACTACATATCAGGCCAACTTCTCACATGAGGCCAGTAACCCTTCTGGGGGCCGCATAACCTGATCCTGTGCACAGCGTTCATTTGCAGTTGCATATGCTTGTTGGTGATTCCCAAGCTTGTGCATTGGACTCAGTGTATGCCTGACCCTGAGCATATTTGCACCAAAGATCTCCGGCCTCCTCTCATCGAGTGCTCCGTGGGCTGGTGCTTTGCAGTCTTGCTTGAGGTCCCCTTGCTAGTCCTGGTCCGTTGGCCTGTCGTTTCTGGCGGGGGTCATCTTGATTGTGCTTGGGCTTCCCTGGTTACTCCAGTCGTGCCCTGACTCACCATTGCTTGGGGAGTTCCCTGGACCTTGCTGGTCCACACCGTAACCTCTTTGTCCTTCCAGCGTGGGTTGTATTTGCCAAGGCTTGTTGGTGCACCAGCCGGACATCGACCCCTCAGCACTCGACATCCTTCGTGGGATAGCTCACCTCCGGATCCTGGTTGTCCTCTACATCACCTGATCCTGGTGGCTGCAGTGTCAAACATCCCTTCTTCGCACCTGAAACACCCGCCAACGTTAGGCATTCATCTACCGAGCCCCTGGTCACCTGAAGTGACCCAGACTCTGTCCCCTTTGCTTTCAGGTTCCTCTCACCTAGAATCCAGGCTTGGAGTCCACCGGACACTCTTCACTTTCCTGGCAGCAGTACTTCTTTGCAGCTCTCCATTGAAAACGACAGAGGTTTCCAACACCACTTGACCCCTATGCACCCGGCTCCTCTGGGATAAGTAACATGGGTACCTCTGTATCCACGGTGGGTTGGCTCTAGAACCTCTTATGTTACAAAGGCTTTGCTTGAAGTCCTCCTAGAAGTGTCCTTCAACTCTAACTTTACCACCACTACTTTCTCAGAGTTGTACGGAGCACGCAGTCGTGTTTCCTCACTGCACCCGTCCTCTGTGGGCTTACTTTGTCACTACCTTGGGTGGTTTCTTGGGGTCCCAGCGATTCTAAGTGCTCTACGCACTGTCTATTCAAGTCATGATTGTTATACCATTTTTTTAGTATATGGTTCAGTCTCCCCCTGGAGCCCTCTTTGTATTGTGCTACTTACAACAGTTCTATTGGTCCAGTATTGTGTGTTTTATGTTCTATCCTCATTTAGAGGATAGTAGAGTGTTATATTAATAAATACATATTTTTATATAACTACTGTGTGATTCTCCTTCATTTAGTTATTCAAGAGGTGATATTCTGGTAAAACAAGCTGCATTACATTCCTGTTTGTACTTGACAAGGCCACGTTTATATTCCTCCTTCTCACTATCCTTATACTCCTTTCTCCAATTTCGCTCCAGGTGTTTACAAATCAGTTTGATCCCTTAGTTCCTGAGAGTACCAAAGGGCGGAGGGTTGCAGACTCTTTTAATAACAGATTTTTCTAGGAGCTAACTTATTCCTTGCTACTTCTAGCCAACTAGAGTAGGATCTCGTTGCCTTATCTAGATTTGCGTGAGGAGTGATTAAGGTCTTGTTGAGGGCATAGAGCAGTTCTTCAGCAACTACTTTGTTCCATGCTCTTTTCACCAGTTTTTTTTTGCTGGCTTTTGAGTGTGTCGATCAGGGATAGTACGTTTTAAATAATACTGCCTTATGGTCAGACCAGAGGAAAGGAAGAATATTAGTAACTTGCAATTGTGGATTATTAGAAAAAATTCCATCAAGTGTGTGACCTGCCTGATGAGTAGCACCAATCACGAACTGCTCTAAGTTGCTGCCCTTCATCAAATCTAGCATTGTAGCTGTGTCGGGGTCTGACAATACATCCAGATGGAAATTAAAATCGCCCAATACAGTGTAAGAACTGGCAGTAATACCAATACTAGGCTGTTCGAAGTGAAAATGGACCCAGCGCTTTAATGGTTCAGTAAGAGTGAGGCCACTGCCCCTATCGGGGAAAATGCCAAACTGGCAGACCTAAACCCAAATAGCCAGGCACGGCTTGTGTCGGGGAAAAGAGGCCGGGCTCGGTTAGAAAGGGAGACAAGTGAAAAATAAATAAACGTACCTGCTGCCCTCCACCATCCCGTCGCGCTCTTCTCTCCACTGCAGGAAGGCACAGGCTCCCAGCCTGCCCTGCGGCCAATCCTGATGCTACTCTGGTGCATGACTGGGCCTGAGACGGCCAGCCAAGCCCACATGCGCAGTGAAGCCAGTACACCTACCACTCCCCTCCGTTCCTGTTGTCATTGTTGTCATTTCATTTTTCATGTTTTGGAGGGTGCTGGCGGGAGGGGGAGAGATGACACTCCTCCACCATAGCAGAGGAACCGCCCCTGCCAACAGCCGCTCCCCTTTCAGGGCTTAGTTAGAGGCTACCAGCAGACACAATATGTACCTCAGTAACAGGCCTCCCAGTCCTTTAGACGTCAAGGCAGAGGAGCAGGCAGATAGCATCCAGGCACACAGCCACAAAGTACTACCCAGTCCCTTCCCGCAGGTGCCACAAAACCTCTTTAATTCGCCCTTATTGGCACACCATAAGCTGGTAGTGGGTCACATCTTCCACGTCCGCTGCTGGAGAAGCATCACGTCAGTGGGTCCTCCTGATGATCTGAAATGTATACTTCCTGTTCTTTCTGTTCTACCCGACATGCCACCCACACTGCAACACCTCCCTGATGACCACTTGTCAATACTCTGGAGAAGGTCAACCCCTCCTAAATAAGGGAGCGATACTGAGTGTGCTTGCATCAGAAGTTTGAACTGGTTGCTACTCCCATTACTTGTTGGTACTGAAGAAGGATGTAGGCCTCCGCTTTATTGTGGACCTTTGCTCTATGAACTTCTTTCTCCAGAAGGGCAAGTTAAAAATGCTTACCCTTGTCCAAGTGTTTTCTGCCCTAGATCTAGAGAGTGGATGGTAATGCTGGACTTGCAGGATGCATATTTTCACATTACCGTTCTGCAGTCCCACAGACGTTACCTGTGGCTTCAGGTAGGCCAAGAGCACTTTCAGTTCACTGTGCTTGCCTTTGACCTTACCACTGCACATTGGATGTTCACAAAGGTTATGATGGTTGTTGCAGTCCAGCTGCAAGGTTGGGAAAATCAGTCTTCAAATACCTCAATGACTGCTGATCAAGGCAGGCTCACCTCAGTCATAAACCACCTCCAGACAATTGCAAACAATTTGACGCCTTCACCACAGCTTCCATTCATTGGAGCCATACTACTTACTGTGCTCTTCAAAGCCATTCCTCAGCCTCAACAGGTCCAGGACATTTGGCCGATGTCTCAACCCTTGACTCTCAACTCAGTAAGAGCAGCTCTGAAGCTTATGGGCCCATTGGTCTTCCGCATTCTACTTGTGGACCACGCCAGGTGGCACGTGCAGGTTCCGCAGTGGGACCTGAAGTCTCAGTGGGCTCAGTACCAAGGGGACCTATCAGAGTTCATCCGGGTGTTGAAGGAGACTATGGAAGATTTGCAGTGATGGTTGCTCGACCGCACTTAAACCAGTGGCAGATCCCTCTCCCTACTACTCCCAGAGCTAACAATTGTTACAGATGAATTGTTGCTGGGTTAGGGAGGTCATCTAGGAGAGGTGGAAAATGGAGGACCATGGATTTCTAACAGAGGCCAGCCTCCAAATCCACTTCTTGTAGTTGCAAGCTATTAGCTTGTCAATTAAAGCATTCCTCCCGTGTGCAGGTTCTCACAGACAACACTACTACCGTGTGGTCCAATTCTGCACCCTGAACGCCACAACCTACTGTCATGCATGGAAATTGAGCGGCGATAGTTGACTGCTTTCGATCTTTCTCCCAAAGTAGTTGGTCATCTTTGCAGCCATTAAATCAATGGGGTATCACCCACAGACTCAAAGGACCTGGGTATGAAATAGTATAAAAAACGATGGTCCTTGACTTTAAATCAAACAAAACTTATATGAATATCATTTCTAATTTGATAATGCGATTAAATCTGCATACATTGATTCAAGCAAGGTAGGGGAGATATATTCAAGTTGGCAATAATTTTGTGCACATTAAATGCAAGGAAAAAAACAGTACCCAAAAATGATAAGTTTAGCCTGTGAGAGGAACTTGTATTACCAAAATTTACATATTTATTTACAATCTCATAAAACAATTATGATCATAAACGGCGCAAAAGACTATCAAAGTGTAGTCAGTGGAAAGGAAAGGGGTGCTCAAGTGATTTGGAGAAGGAAAAAAAGGGGAAAGTTAGCAATTATAATGTACAATTGTAATATTTACATAAACCAGAGCTGGAAAACTTCCGCTGTCATATAGGCCTGTCCACAACAATTGAGGAGGGGAAAGAAATTAAGACAGGATTGGTACAGGCACACAAGTTGAAAAGCGTCGACGTTTCGACCCTAGTGCTTCTGGGGTGTTTGGGACCTCGGCTGCGGGTCTTCTTCAGGACAAAGGACAAGGGTTGGGATGGAAGGGTGGGGAACTTGGCCGTGATCCAACAAGTGGTCTGGATCGAACACCAATGAAGCTGGTCAGGTTGGACCTCCGTCCGAGCTTCCAGGGGGTAGGTCACCTAATATCTTGATGGTGATCTGGTGTGAACTCAGTTGGATATTCAGCCTGATCTTTTAGACATGGCCACTAATTGTAGATAGTTGGAGGGTCCTACCGGTGCCCCCACAGCCAGACATTCATCTACCAAATCTGTTTACTCAGGATGTTGGGAGAAGTTTGTCTGGTGTTCCTACTGACACATAGAACCCCCAAATGCACAGTTATAGTTATTAGATGTTCTCCTATTTTGTGTCTGTTTTTAGCACAGCATTGATCATGTTGTGCTTTTTGGGGGGGCGGGGGGGGGTCAGTCAAACGTTCCTACGAAAACCTTTACTGATTCCGCAGTGGGACCTTCATTTGGTACTCACTTGCTTGATATGTGCTTCCTTTGAGCCAATACACAGTTATCTTCTCCACCTACTTACCATTAATAAAACATTCCTCATTGCCATAACATCAGCCAGACAAGTGAATGATCTCCAGGCGTTGTCCGTACTTCCACCATACACATCCTTCTTTCTGAATAAATTGGTCCTCCGGACAAAAGCGGCATTCCTGCCCAAGGTATAGGGCAATACATCACCTTACTGGCTTTCGATGCACTGCCTCACTCCTTCAAGGATAATGAACGCTTCATCTCCTCAACCTCAGAAGGACGAACTAAAGAGTACCAACAAGACAAACACATTTTGATAGTTTTTGTAGCCCTGCGCAAATACCACACCATCTCGGTGCAATGAGGCGCTTCAAGAAATCCAAGCACCACAAGGCTGTGTAACCCTGCAACCATTTGGACTACTGCCTGTGGTTCACCTCACCAAGAAGCCAACTTATTGTGACAGACGGCCATTTGCAGCAAGAAACTCTGGGTGAGTACCTAGCAGTTTGGGTGAGGAGCTTGTGTCGGGGCCAAAGGAAGAACTAGCAAGTCGTGAGTACTGCGACCTCCATATTGTCTCTCCAGCAGGTGTTGACATTGCTTCCTCTCACACTTGCACATTGACTCAGATGTTGCGGCACATCATCTGCTCCAACATGGCAAAGGACAGCTGCTCCATCGGAATGGGGGGGATGGCACACGCACCCAAAGCACAACAAATAATACAACATACCGCTCAGGCACAGCTTAAACCAGAATTACAGACAGCATCGAAGATATTGTAAACACACATGGGAACCCACTGTGTGTGTGTGTCTGTCTGTCGCTGGGGGAGATTGTTTGAGACCTTACCTCTTGGTGACAAAAAACTGATGCATGATTCCAACCACACCCGAATGACCCCGAGCTCCCGCACTTGACGTAGGGGAATCTCAGAGACATGTTGTACAAGAACATCTGGCCATGCATCAGGCCAACTAGAGTAGTAAATTCTGCTCCCATCATAAGCTGTTAATTTTTGGGTTATGATGACTCCCTTAGTAATTTTTTTGCTTCTGAAACTAATTATTTTTAGTAATGTGGTTTGTGTGATGTATAGTAAAGTACCTTTTTTTATACTAAGAAAAATAACTGACTGGATGTTGGACCCGGCCTCGTGGCGTGGTCCCACTCCTCCCGCATGGCGGGTCCCGGACTTCCTCGACACCTGTTCCCCCGCCGAGAGCAGCACCATCCACCCTCCACGAGAGCCGCCCCTCCGGGCAGCCCCCAACTCTCCCCCGTTGGAACTCGACAACCTCTCCTCAACACCCTCGGCTGGTCCGAACCCTGTCCCGGACCACCATCTCAGAACCGGACTCCATCTTGGACCCTCCACGACCAGGCCTCGTGGCCTCGGCCCGACCCCAGCCGCAGACCCAGCGAAGCCCCGACATCGAGGCACCACGATCCAACCAGGGGGTAAAGAGGCCACTTGACGGATCAATGAGGGAAGGAGTTTCGATGGTCCCCCCATCCGTCCCCCAACAGCTGGTTTCGATCGCCCCCAGCCTCCCTGGGCCCTGGCTCCACCCCCCTGCTGGGTGTCTGGACCCGCACATCCCGGACCCTCCGACCTCCAAGTGTGAGGGTCCGGACATCAAAGGACGCCAGACCTATAACTGGGGCAGCTCCGGAGTAGGTCGGCAGTTATATCCTGGAGTCGAGAGACCCCGAGACGAACTCATCTATGTGAAACCCGTACAACCTTGTAGTCCTGCTGGCGCTGCCGCGGCCCATCTTCGTGAAACCATCCTTGGAGTCCTGCTGGCGCTGCCGCGGCCCATCTTCGTGAAACCATCCTTGGAGTCCTGCTGGCGCTGCCGCGGCCCATCTTCGTGAAACCATCCTTGGAGTCCTGCTGGCGCTGCCGCGGCCCATCTTCGTGAAACCATCCTTGGAGTCCTGCTGGCGCTGCCGCGGCCCATCTTCGTGAAACCATCTTTGGAGTCCTGCTGGCGCTGCCGCGGCCCATCATCGTGAAACCATCTCTGGAGTCCTGCCGGCGCTGCCGCAGCCCCTACCGAAGAACCCTCCCAGCTCGAGGATTGAGAGCTGAGCGCAGGGTATCCCGGTACCAGGCTAGTACCAAGACTGTCCCGCTACCCCCTTCCCACAGAGACTAACCTTGAGAGGATCCCTGAATCCAGTTATTCCTGTATCGTTACGATAACCTGCCTAAAAGTACTGATAAAAATGTTAAGAACCTATCTTTGTGTGGTGTCCATCTGTAGGGCGGGGGGGGTGATTGCTCGTCTGTACGATCCTAGGGGAGGAGCCTCGCCAGGAGGCCTCTCACCCTTGCTCGGCCGACCCTAAGATTTCCTTTCTAACACTGGACATTCCGATACTTACCTGTATTTGTGGCTTGTTGGGTCTGGAAATTCTGACTCCAAATCACCTCCCCGATTAAACCCTGGACTTCTGGACTCCACTACCCATGGAGTTACGTTCTAAAGGGGTAGAATTGGTGATCAGTTTTGGTCCCAATGGTAGGTTGAGCCACTATACTCCAGTGGTAAACGGCTCTGATTGGAACAATCTGAGCCCAGTAACCCCTTATTACCCAGGGACTCCTAAAAAGTTCTCACTGACCGCATCTTCTGGAATGGAAAGTAAAATGAGTTCCAGCCTCAAGAATCGCTAGTAGAATCCTGCCCTGTGAGTACAAAGACTAGCAACTTGGCAGTTAGAGGAAACATGCAGCTTTGTAACTCGGTCGTGCTGAGCTTTTCAGTTACTTAAAAAACAGAAAGGGAGGTCTCCTTACAATTCCAGTGTCCTGTGCAACCTGACGAAAAGGAGTGAAAAAGGAGCAGGGAGGCCGAATACTGAATGCAAGGGCGGTAAATTGAAAATAAACCTTCCGAACAGAGTAAACAAATAAGACAGCACGCTTAAAAAGAACTTGACGTCATCCAGTCACGTGCTACACTTTAGGCTGATCCCCTGTACTTAAGGAGAACTCCAAAAAGTCCCTTATAACGGTGGCTCCTTTTTCCTTCATATAAAGAAAACTCCATGACAAAGTGAAGTTTCAGACACAAAGATATGTGTGGACCATTTACATCAATTTTAATAAATGGTGTCCTGTGATGATTTATGGATTCCTTCCTCGAATTGATTACAGAGGAATACGTCTCTAATGTAACAAGAGTTTGTTTTTAAAAACCCTGTCCTGATGAAGGTGTCATCATAAAAACCGAAACGCTGCGTCGACAACTTGTTTTTAATAGCCATTTGCTTTTTAATCCTGATTTTGTGTGTTTATAACAATTGCACCACTGAACCATTGGAAGGGTGCTGACACTCTTTTTAAACATTTTATATTGTGGCACTGTAATTGATATTTGATATTGTATATTTTGCAATAAATTGTTCAAAATTTTACAAGAACTGTTTTTTTCATTGTGTATTTAATTTGATAGAGTGGTTTTAGGTGTAAGGATCTCTTGAGTTATGGTGGTACACTATGGATAGGATTATCCTCTTTTTAAGTTAAAGATAGGGACTGTTTTGATTTCTTGCTTTTCAGTTACTTAGACATCACAAGGATTATCTGATCAAACCTAAAAAGTCATCCTTTACGTAATGTTCACAGTGTTATTCGTGAAACACTGAAAATCCAATTAAGATTTTTTAGTTGTTTACTAACCCAAAAAGTCATTGTTTTAGATAGTTATTAGAGTTCCATATGCACGGTACTACAATTTCCATACCCCATCAAGACCTGTGTGATTTCTGGCACACTTTTTGTTCTGAGAAGGTGCAACTTATTTATGACAACATAAAAGTGCATCTTAGCGACAATGTCATGGTATGAGCGGATACTCACAAGGCCATCTAGGGTCCGATCCCCCATGTTACTGACCCAGAGGTCCAGGTTTAGCTAGTTACATTAAGCCCAGCTTTCCTGTGCTAGTTTTTCACTTACGTGCCCCTCCAGCCTAAACCCCTGTGCTGAATTTCTCATTTCTGATTGATATGTCAAATGCATATTCCTCACCTTAAGAATATCCGCAGGAACCAGACAGTATCTGGATAATTTTCTAAACAATACTGCCACACACTTTTTCATGGCACTTGTAGCTTTTAAATGACTGTACTGCCCCAGAAATAGAGAGAAGCTTCATATGAGTAACGCATCTGCGCACTGACATTTCCTTTTTTTCTGCTTATTCCATGGACCCGGAGCTCTGCTTCAAATTGCCCGGTTCTTCAATGACTTCTAAATTACGTCACACGGTATGCCAGGAACGATGTTTCCCCTCCAAAATCAAAAGGATTCAAGCTGTGCCATGACAGAATGAAGCAGATGTCTATCACTGACTCGCGTGTGTGCCTTTGATACTTGGTCTCCAGGCCTGACAAACTTTTGTGATAAATCTGCTGTCATGTACCCATAGGTAATGAACAAGCATTTACAATGCAATGGTCTCGGCATTCTTAAAGTTAGAGCTATTGGCATTGCTCATGACATTATTTTTATTTATGTTTTTGTTTTTAAAACATAAATAAATGGCATTGTCATTTACAATGCCAATAGCAGGGCAGGAGAGCAAGCACAACCAACGAGGGGGCAGGAGAGCAAGCACAAGCAACGAGGGGGCAGGAGAGCAAGCACAACCAACGAGGGGACAGGAGAGCAAGCACAACCAACGAGGGGGCAGGGGCAGGAGAGCAAGCCCAACCATCGAGGGGGCAGGAGAGCAAGCACAACCAACGAGGGAGCAGGAGAGCAAGCACAACCAACGAGGGGGCAGGAGAGCAAGCACAAACAACGAGGGGGCAGGAGAGCAAGTGTTCTAACCCTCCATCTGCAGTGGTTCCCCTTCAACCACGTAGAGGCGAATTATGTAAGGCACGAGGCATCCAAAGGCAAGTTGTGGAGTACACTTTTATGGAATGCAAGGGGAAATAACGAAAAGTTCATTATAACGGTACGAAGCAGTTGGCAGTGCCATGGAAGCACAACTACCGAAGTCAGGTCCAGAAATTGGGCCATATGCAGATTTACCTTCCATGAATAGGCAGCCTTGTGGGGGGCGTGGCTTGGATGCCGAGGTGAGGAGAAGCGTGAGCGCTGAGCTCTGCGAATGAAACCCACACTTCTCCTGAATACTTGACCCCCGGACCCCCTCACACGCCAACCGAGGATGGGCAAAGCGGGGGGAGTTGCACCGAGGTGTTCTCTCCCCTCACGATAGCCTAAAGCCGAAACCAGAGCAGTTCTTGGGGCTGATTCGAGGGCTGCTGGTGGCTTTAAAAATGGCGGCGACGGGGATTGATTCGGCCCTGAGACGGCGTTGCGAGTGACGAGCTCCCTAGGTCAGGTCCCGGCGGAGGAGCAGCAAGGATCTGCTACGAAGGCGGAAACTGTGCACGAGAGCTGGAGTGCTGAGGCCGCCTCGAGAGGAGCGGCTACCCGGTTGATACGGCAGAGCGGAGCGGACCCTGCTGCGAGGCTGCACAGCGGGGGGGGCGAACACTGTGGTGGCAAGAGGGTGGCGGCCTGTGCTGCTGCGGGCTCTGACCCCGGCTAGGGCAGCTGGGTTGCTGATAGTGACCGGGTGGCGGCAAGAAAGGCTCCGGAGGGGGGAGCCCCCCCTCCCTGAGACATCCAGGGCAGTCTGAAGGGAGCGTTGAGGCCGCGAGAGAGGAGCTGCGGTCCGGCCGATGCTGCGGTGTGGAGCAAACTCCAATACGTGGCAGCACTGAGGGGAGCCGAGCTCTGTGGAGGAAGACGGGGGCTACCTGCGCTGCTGGGACTTCTGACCCCGGCGAGATCAACTGAGGTGCTGGTGGTGCCCAGTTGGCGACAGGGGAAGCTCCGGAAGGGGGGGCCCTCCAACCTGAGACATCCAGGGCATTGTGAAGAAGCCCGAGGAGACGGCTGGGCCCCGGGGCGAGGCAGCCCGTGCTGGCAAGGCAGGTGGAGGCCGGACGGCGGTGGAGCCGGGTGAGCCGAGTAGCGAGGGGTGGTGACCTGGGCATGGGGGGCCCCCTGTAACCCGCCGCGAGGAAGTGCGAGCGGCCTGGCCCAGGGATGCCGCGCGATGCCAGGAGGTCACGGAGTCGGCCAGGAAGGTGCGAGGGGGTGGACCCACGCTTGGAACACGCCGGCACAGGGGGGGCTAGAGCGCACTGGAGGCTCCACTAGGGGCTGAAATTTGGTCTGTAGCGGCAATGGGGGAATCCTGCGGCATGACGGGACACTCAGTTGAGATCCGTGGAGGGTGATGCAGCCCCCAGATTTGGGAGCCCACTGGGTTGCGGGACCTGCTGATACTGCACTGCCTGGCAGACGAAGTACTAGAGTGGGCGGATTGCGTTGCGGAGAATTGCTGTGTCGCCTAATCAGATCTGGAGACAGGTCTTGCCTGCTGCCTGTTTATCGTGCACTTCACCACCACAAACCCTGAGAGTGATTCCCTGCGATAGGCGCCATGGGCAAGCCCAGAGCGAGGAAAGAAGAAGAACACCCACCCACTGACGCTGAATCCCCACCCCAGGCTGAACAGGGGCTGCATGACGCATCTCGCGACGAGGGGCTACAGCAGCAACTCGACAAGATCCTAACAGCTATAGCGGATTCCTGCACTGCACTGCAGCAAGACATTGCGCAGGTGGCAACGGGCTGGGCCTCCTGCGAGTTGACCACTCAAAATTGTCCGACAGAGTTAAAAGTGTGGAGGACACCATCCAAGAGGTCGCGCCTGCGCAAACAGCGCTGGCTGTAAAGATGGAGGGGGGCGTTGGACCGGATTGCGACACTCGAGCAGCGAGCTGAGGATGCAGAAGGACGGAACTGGCGGAACAACATCAGTGTGGTGGGCCTGCCGGAAAAAGTTGAGGGATCAGATATGATGAGCCATCTGGAAGGCTGGCTGCGGGCGGTGGTAGCCCCGAGGGTTTATCGACTTTCTATACCCAGGAACATGCACACGAGTCCCTGCGAGGCCCCCGCAGCAGGGTCGACCACCCCGGCCGGTAGTGGTGCGCCCGTTGCATTTTAGGGACAGAGACCTGCTTCTCAAGAAGGCGCAAACAGATGGCCCTTTCCAGGTTAATAATAGTACGGTCACGCTGTTCCCGGACTATTCCTTTGACACCCAGCGGCGCCCCGCGTCCTTCCAGGCGGTCAAGAAGGAATTGCGAACGGAGGGGATACAGTACTCCCTGTTCTTCCCGGCCAAATTGTGTATAATACTGGATGGGAAAACTCACTTTCATGATACGCTGCAGGATGCGTGGGGTTGGCTGGAAACCTACGGAGCTGGCAAGGATGGTCTGGAGCAGGAGGAACGAGACAGGGCTGCAGACTCACAACCCCGCAGATCGCAACGAATACGGCGCAGAAGGAGGGGCGTGCGGAAACCATCTACCTCCCAAACGGACCTGGAGAGCAGAGAAGCGCTGAAAGCGGCGACGGTGATCTCTGGTGAACAGTTGCTGCTCTCGCCAGGAAGTTCGGGCCCGGACACTGACAGAGGTCAATCTGAGGCGGATTCTACAGCGTCGGACAGAACACGCCTACCGCTAGTTACTCCGGGAACAGCAGACGGACTATTAGATGAGTAAACATTGTGGGAAGTGGGGGGAGGAGTAGCCGTGCCTATATGTAGCAAAGGGCTATTGGGGCGAGCTAGCAATAGGCCAACCTAGATTGTATCTGGTTTGGATGTATTGGAGTGCTGCCTATGTAAATGAGGATGGTGTGGCTGTGGGGGGGGGGTGATGTAGGGTGGCTATAGCTTTCGGGGATTTCTGGGGCGGTAATTGGTTGCTGTATTGATTGTTTGTGGGTTATTAGCTGGGCTCTAACCAACCCCCACCGGATGGTTCCTAGTTAGATAAGCCTTGCATCGTTGTGCGATAGTTTGGCTGGTTTGGATGGGATTCACTATGTTAGTGCCTGTTCTTGGGGTGGTGGATGGTAATGCGGTTGGGGAGGCACTGTTGGGGGTTGGGAAGGGGGGTGATGGGGGGGTACCGACTGGCGCGGCTAAGGAGGAGTGAGGAGTGCTGGTGTATTCGTTTGAATTTGCAATATGGGACCGTTACCTGATGTGAAATGCGTGACCTGGAACGTGCGGGATTGCACTCTATGCAGCGTCGATATAAAGTCCATTCTTATTTGGTCCGAAGGGGCGTGCAGATAGCGTTGTTACAGGAAACACATCTAACTAAAGCAGAAGGGTTGGCGCTGCAGCGTAGGTGGCGAGGTCAGCTTTATTACGCCACTTATTCAGCATTTGTGCGGGGAGTATTGATCTGGGTAAGAGCCGGGGTCCCTTTTCAGATGACTGAACAGTTGACAGACCCAGAGGGTCGGTATGTGGCAGTAAAGGGGCGACTGCATGGACGAGAGGTGACTCTTTGTAGTATTTACGCTCCTAATGTGGAGCAGGCGTCCTTTTTTAACGCTTATCTGAGACCCTGGCGTCCTATTTCACAAACCCAGTGATGCTGGGGGGAGACTTCAACTCTGTGGTGAATGTGATGTTAGAAAGGTCCCACCGCCCGTTGTCTGGTGCCCCGATCCATAAGTTAGCGAAGATCAGGGCCCAGTGGCAGGAATATTGGGGGCTAATAGATGTTTGGCAAGCTCAACACCTGACTGAGCGGAATTATTCTTTTTACTCCGCTTTACATGATTTGCATGTGCGGCTTGATGTGGTTATATGCAGTCCGGAATTGGCTGCTATGGTAGCCAAAAGCGAGTATTTATCGCGCACTATCTCGGACCACAACCCACTGCTAGTGAGTTTCTGTTGGGCCAAGGAGCGCTCTGCTATCCTGACGTGGCACTTGCGCCCAGAGTTACTGGAGGACCCGATCTTCCGAGCCGATCTGAGCGAGGGTATTGAGAGGTATTTTTCTGAGAACGAGGGCACGGCCACGACAAGGGCCTTAGAGTGGGACGTTTTTAAGGTAATGACCCGGGGGGTTTTGTATCACTAAGCAGGTGGGTGTGAGGAGACTGCTATTACGTGAAATAGAGGAGGCTGAGACGTCCCTTAGGGCTGCCGAGTGAAACCATTCTGCTGGTTCTGTGGAGCAGGACGCAGTCCGGACCCTGAAGGAGGTGGTAGCAGTGGTGGTGGAGCGCCTACGGTGCTTTGATTATAGAGCTTATTTGGCCCGCTCGCATGCCGAGCGTGATAAGGTGGGCACCTTGCTGGCGTGGCTGGCCAATCCTCTCCCCCGGTGTGCCCCTATTTTGGCTTGGCTCTGACCTCTGACTCCGGGGGGATGGAATATACGCAACATCAAATAAACGATCGGTTTCAGTCCTTTTATGCTACCCTCTATACGAGCCACTTGCGGACAGGGGTGGGAGACGTGCAGGCGTTTTTGGCAGACTTAGAGCTGCATGTGGTGAAGGAGGAGCAAGCGGACTCCCTTGGACAGGATATCTCGATTCCCGAAATTTGTTGCACCATTAAGCAGTTGGCGCGTAATAAAACTCCAGGTAGCGATGGGTTGCCGATTGAGTTATACTCGGCTTACGCATTGGCTCGTAAACTGCTGTCCATGTATAGGGAGGCGAAGCAATTAAGAGCGTTGCCGACTGTAACTAGGGAGGCCATTATTATTCCCCATCTTAAGCCATAGAAGGACCCCACGGACCCGGCGGTGTATCGGCCGCTGTCAATGCTCACTACTGATTATAAGATTTTGGATCGGGTGCTAGCCACTAGACTACTTCCCCTTATGATGCGATTGATACACCCAGATCAGTCCTGATTTATTCCTACACGAAACACAGTTGGAAGCATACGTAGGTTGATATGCATACTGAGTGGGGACTATGGCGCGGAGGATACGGCGGTAGTCCTGCCGGTTGATATTTCAAAGGCGTTTGACAGCTTGGAATGGCCTTATTTATTTGCAGTCATGAGAGCCTTCGGGCTTGAAGAGGGCTATATCCGGCGGACTGAAAGTTTGTATGCCTCTGCAAGCGCTAGGGTGCGTTTTCCAGTTTTCTAGAGGCAATGGGACTAGTAGATGGCTGTGGGCACATAACCCTGATAAGGTACAACACACTTTCCACTCAGGGGCACACAACAGCTTATCCCGCCTCGATTACATACTGGTTTCAGATTCTCAAATTACAGGTATACACGAAATCCGCCATGTGGCAAAAGGTATCTCCGACCATTCCCCACTATGGGTCCATATAGTTTTAGGTCATACACAGGTGGGGAGGATTGCCCCAATAAACCCATGGAATCTCAAGAACCCCAAAATACGGAACTAAAACTATAGATGAATATTTTCTGGAAAACGAACACACAGGGGAGTCACCCCAGCCGCTATGGGAAGCTTTCAAAACGGTGATCCGGGGACAAGCCCTTTCCTTGGTAGCTGGTTCCAAAAAAGACAGGGTAAGGGAAATCTCTGGCATAGAACAGGAGTTATACCGTCTGGAGCAGGATGTCACCTCAGATGCCACGCCTGACGCCCTTCACTCCCTACGCCTGCGACAGGAAGAATACCGGGCATTGGTCACTGACCGTGCCAAACTAATGGGGCAATGTTTATTTGCCTCAGCAACTTCTTCCACTAGTGGTGGCAGAAGCTGGTAGTTTATCCAGACTGGACCTTGCTGTGTTGATGAGTCTGTCTGCCACAGGTGATTATTCCAAAGTAGCAGGTGGCCCAAACAGTTCATTGAGACTTGAGGTAGCCGTATGCAAGTTTGATCATAACTTGGAAGCACAGCAGGAGTTCACTGGCTCCATCACCAGCCTTGTTAATTTTAAGGTATTTTGCTTAATGCATCATGTCTTCTGTGAGTCAGAGGTCTACATTTCTCTGTTTCAAGGTATTGTCATTGTACAACTGTTTGCTGCATGTTAGAGGTGTCAGTACCGTTGAATGGTTGCTCCATTTAACCTGGCATGTCTGGAACGGCTGGGAAGGCCTTTCAATTGTGGCCCCACAGCTCTAGAACCAGCGTCAGATCTCCCTGTGTCGGACAATCACAGTGCCTCGCCACAGAGGCCTGTAGGCATGCTTATTTTGCTAGTGTTTGATATGATGTTTCTCTAGTTTCTGCCTTTGGGCGGCTGTGTGCTCAAGAACTAGCCGCATTCTTGGGGCAAGATGGAAACCCCGACCTTCAAGGAAAGGATGTCGGATATGGACTGGTGTCAGAGAGCAGTGCACGTGGTGTACCAGGGAGGGAATGCCCAAAACAATGAGAAAAATATTAGTGCTTTGGGGGAATTTAGGGGATTTTGAAGTCCAGAGAGGGCATGAGGTTACAAGGGGCTAAATGTGGTGCATGTGATTTTTTAGTTTAAGTTGACTGCGTGTCAGGTGAATGTGATATTGTAACACATTGTGAAATGTTATACTTACTGTTGCCTTCTGATTGTCGCTTTTTTGTGCTGATATCAAATTATATTTATCATCCGTACATGCTGTATGATCTAGAAGTTAATAAACTTTTTTATTTTTTAAAGAACTATCCTCATTAATTCCCTCAGACCTCTTCAGTGACCTGGTCCTTGTACATGCACAAAGTAGCAATGAGCTAGCATTGCTCAAGCCCGAATCCACTAAGTCCACAAAGCAGAAAAGTGGCCTTAACGAGATGGTAAAATGAAGACAGACCTCAAGATGGCTGACCTTAAATGTAGAAGCACTTGCAGCAGGTCAAGAAAGACACTTCACAGCCTGATAACATCGTAGGACCCCAGTCCATCAATGACAATACTAGAGGACGCTCTATATCGTCCTTGACATGAGCCAGCCTATGTGCCATCAAAATCCCCTGTGCTTCCAATTTTAGGCCACAAAAGTTAAAAAAGAAAAAAAACTTTTGAGGAAGCCCTATATGCAGAACTTTGCATTTTCCGGATTCCTAAAAGAGGGAAGGTGGTTCCAGATGCTAAAGAACAGTAGCCAGCAACACCTTTACAAGTTTAGTTAGAGACTGAAGAGCAGGAAAATCAGAATCAGGAACAAAATGAGTCCTTTACCTGTTAGACTCAACCTTGTTGAGGGAATATGCTCCTCCTATTTGTGCTTCACTCCAGATGAACCTTGTACCTATTACTTTGGTAAACCTGGCTGCATAGAATAGGGACATCAGTCTGCAGGTAGAAGAGGACTACTTCGTCATTTGAACTTTATCTGAAGGGCTGAAAATAAAAATCTGATTTTGTCCATGCGGAGAACCGTCCTGAAGTTGCCAAGGGATAGGTTTTGCAGTCCCAGCGGAGACGTTTGTGACCCCAAGAATGGAATGCAAGTATAAAGCTAGCTTCAGGACCTGCTAAACTAGATTCTCTAGTAGTTCGGACGTCACACCAATGCTCTCTGAATCCAGGGACTAGAGATGGGCTGCTTAGTACCAATAACACATGAAATTGGATTCAGCAGTGAGTTTTGACAATTCTAAAACCTTACTAAACTGCTGATAGATTTCAGTGGAAACAGAAGCCTACTTTAAAAACCCCAAGAATCTAGATGTTGGACAACTCCAAAAATCACATGGGAGGGAACATAATTTCAAACTGTGGCTATATGTTCTGCTTAAGATGTGGCAGATACTGAATATAATATAATTGAAATACTTGCCTTAATGTGTCCTGCTTTAGACATGAAGTTGATGAATTGTATAAAAAATGAAAGGGCAGACAGATACATCTATTGGCACTCTACAGCATAATTATGCTTACTTTAAAAGGACACAGGAAACACACTTTGCAAAGGGACACAGACAACTTGAACAAACAAAATGCACAATAATAAAAATCACAAACCTAGTGAGAAAAAGAGTAACATTTAATAAACTAAATGACACCAAAATGACCAATCTTAATTAAGAGAACCGGATATGAATCTGGAAAGATTTAAGTAGGAATAGCACCAAGAAACACACCAAGGCCAGTCAGTTGTGAGAAGCTGGCATGGCATGGCATGGTCTATGATGTCCACTAATGTAAGTGGGCACCTTGCACCAGTCCAGACAACCCTTATGGTGATTTAAGAGGTCTCAGACAACCTTAGAAAGCTATTCAAGTGGTAGCTGTGGAGAGTAGCCTTCAGGCTGTCTTGAAGGAGTGTAAAGCAGCTTGTTTTACCAGAATGCAATCTTATAGTATAGGTTAAATGAAATAGAACCACACAAGGTATTTATAAAAAATATGTATTTATTATAGAATACTCTCTAGTACGTTCCAGGATCTCCAACATGGAGATATACACAAAGCACACAATCTATAGCAAATAAATCACAGTAAATCGCACTAATACACAGTGGGCCCCGGGGGGAGCAAACAATATACTGAGAAAGTGGTATAAGAACCACGACTCAAGTTAGGACAATGTCGAGAGGTTGTAGAATCGCCACGACTCTAGTAAGGACAATGTTGAGAGGTTGTAGAATCACTGGGGACCCAAGGAAGCACCCAAAGTAGGTAGACGGGACCCCACGGAGGACGAGTGCAATGTGAGAACACTACAGTGGGCTCCATACAACTCTACGGGTAAGTCGCGTTGGATTTTTGAAGATTAGGACCCTTCCCAGTGGACCTTGAGGACACCCCCTGGAAGACAGAAGGTTGGAGAGCCACCCCACCCGTGGATACCGTAATGCCCAAGTTACCTATCCCAGGGGAGCCGGGTGCATAGGTGTGAAGTGGAGTCGAAAACCGCTGTGGAACCCAATGGAGGACTTCAGGAAAGCGCCACTGCTGGAAGAGGAGAAAGTGTCTGTGGGAATCCAAACATGGATTCTTGACGAAGAGTACCTGAAAGCAGAGGGGACAGAGTCTGGGTTACTTGAGAGTGACCAGGGGCTCGGTAGACGAATGCCCACAGATGTTAGGTGCTTCAGGAGAGATTTTGATGACGCTGAGGATGACCAGGGGCCAGATACGAGCTGTCACACGAAAGATGTTGAGTACTGAGGGGGTCGGTGTCTGGCAGGAGCACCAACAACCCTTGGCAAAAGCAACCCATGAAGGAAGTCAAAAAGTTGCATGAAGAGGACCAGCAAGGCCCAGTAGACTCACCACAAGCAGGAGAGTCAAGGCAAACCCAGAGCAATCAGGGGAGCCCAAAGAAGACGTAGTTGACCCTACACAGGACCCACAGGTCGAAGAGACTGGAGTCGCAGGAGGACCTTGGGCAGCTTTACAAAACAACAGGCCAAGAAGCACAGAGTGTGGGGTGGTTGAATATCTTTGCAGGAGAAGTTGCCAGAGGTTGGGGCTACTTGTAGCCTAATGCACTTGCTCCAGAATTGTCAGCAAGCATTTGCACTTGCAAAAGTACACAGTGCACAGGGGTTCGGGTGTTGCAGCCCCCACTAGGGATTCTGACCTCAAACTGGGTGAGAGGGCAGCTCGGGCCTCGAGGGACGTAGAAACCCACCTCCTGTGTTGTTGAACCCTTCGAAGTCCATAGGAGCTCGGGATCAGCAGACCTGTCAGCAGTGTTGCTGTGCCTGCGAATGCAGTGAAGGTACTCCTTTACTTCAAGGGAGTTTATCGTCAGGTGACTTGGATGCTCCACAGGTCCTACACAGATCCTGGATGGTGCACAGGCACAGACGAGGCAGCAGACTGAAAGGGAGACGAAGTCAGGCCGAAACGAAGTCCAGCGAGGTCCAGAGTGCCCAGATGGTCGAAGTGCAGTGGTTTCAGTTCTGAATCTTGTCCACGACCAATCTAAGGACCTACACCCAGGTAAGCCCTTAAGTACCCTAATGAAAGGGTTGGGAATATTCAGGGAAGGGTCTGGACATGGGGGAGGTTACTCCCATGTCCTTTGTCCAGTTTCACGCCAGAGCAGGTGCCAACGGCTTTTAGGACTGGTTTGAACTGGACTATGCACAGGCACACCAAATGTGACCCTCAGGCAGACTTTCAGGCGCTGGCAGCGCACCCACCCAGCCCTAATATACTATATCCTGTATGGGAGGTGGTCACACCTCCCTGTGACAGGATTCCTATTGTCCTGCCTTCCCCTGCTTGATTTTGGCTCAGCAGCAGGAAGGCAGAAATGTGTCGCTGGTCGGCAGCAACCATTTTGTGCTGTACGGTGCTAGAAGGCTGGTACCTTGAACACTGAGAGCCTCACGGAGAGCTCTCCCAGTGGGTGGAATCACACCTCCCACACCAGTAATGGTTTGAAGGTATGATTCCAACATGTTCGACACCAAACACAATAGGGTTTGTTGCAGCCGTTTTTGAGATGGTCACTGCGCGGTCACGTAATGCCCATCTATACTAGTGTATGACTGCTTCACTGACAACCCGGGAGAATGGACTCCACAGGCACCCTCTCACTTGGAACCAAGCACACTGCCCTCCGGATTGTAAAGGTCTGCTATAGGGGTGACATAGTTTTTAAGTGCAGTGACCCTTAGATATAATAAACCTATATCTTTCGTAAGTGGTGAATGCACCAACTTACACAGGCTGCAATGGCAGGCCTGTAGTTCCATTTTGAATGGTCTCTCATGGGTGGCATAATACATGCTGCAGCCCATGGGAGACCTCTGGGGTACTGATGCCCTGGGTACAAGGGTACCATATACTAGAGACCGACCAGGGTACCCCAGTATCCAATCTGGTGTGTACCTAAGTCCATACACAACAGTTTTAAGGGAAAGCAGATAGACTGGGGTCCTGATTAGCAGGATCCCATTCAGACTAGTCAAAAACAGCATCACATCAAGCAAAAAGTGGAGGTAACCATAATAAGCAGATCCTACTTTCCTACACAACCTTGCCCAGTTGAGTTTTCATTTTCTAAGTGGAAATATCTTGAGAGTCCATCTGCATTGGAATGGTTACTTTCAGGTCTATGTTCCACTGCATAGTCCATCCCCTGTAGGGAAATGGACCACCTCAAAAGTTTGGGGTTTTCTCCCTGCATCGGTTTTAGCCATAGGAGGGGCTTATGGTCTCTCTGAATAATGAAGTGAGTGCCAAACAAGTATGGCCTCAGCTTCTTCAGGGCCCAGACCATAGCAACGGCTTCACTCTATAGCTGACCAACGTTTCTCTCAGGGGGGCAACCATCTGCTAATAAGAGCTACTGGTTGATCCTGACCCTCTGCATTAATTGTGACAACACAGCTCCTACCTGTCTTGTTTGGGAGGTTTGAGAGCTAACTCTCATCCCTCCTTCACCAAATACAAGGGACCCCTAACTGGATACCCAAACAGAAGTTCAAAAGGGCTGTAGCCAACCCCCTTCTGAGGGACCTATCTGGAGGCAAAGAGAAGGCAGGGCAAAATAACATCCCATTGTCGCCTATGCTTTTCTGGGAAGCCCATGATCATGCCCTTGAGGGTTTTATTGAATCTTTCAACTAACCCATTGCATTGTGGGTGTTAGGGTATGGTGCATTTGTAATTCACTCCACATACCTTCCACATTGTAGGGATGTAACTTGACATGAAGTTTGTACCTCTGTCAGTTAAAACCTCCTTAGGGAAACCCATGCTGGAAACAATTCCCAGGAGGGCCCTGGCCAACACAGGAGGTGTGGTTGTTCTAAGGGGAATGGCTTCTGGGTACCTAGTGGCATGGTCCACCACCATTAGAATGAAACTGCGCCCAGATGCTGTAGGAGGGTTCATGGGACCAATGATATAAATCCCAACCCTGTCAAAGGGAACCCCCACCACTGGAAGTGGTATCAGGGGGGCTTTTGTAATTCCACCTGCCTTACCACAGGCCTGGCAAGTGGCATTGGAGCGACAAAACTCCTTTGTGTCCTCAGACATATGAGGCCAGTGAAAGTGAGGGACAAGCCTGTCCCAAGTCTTACTTTGGCTTAGGTGTCCTGCTAGGGGAATGTCATGTGCAAGGGTGAGTAGGAAGCCCCTAAACTTCAGAGGCCTCCTGGTAGCACCAGGCTTGGGGTCTCTACCCTCTGAATAAAGGAGGCCATCATCCCAGTAGATCCTGTGAGGCCCACTAACATTCCCAGCAGCAGCTTGCTGTCTGAGGAGTTCAGGAGAGGGGCGGGTTTGCTGCCCCAAACTCAAGTCTGCCGTGGAAGGGCCCCCTGTCCCCAAGAACTGATCAGGCGCAAGCTAATCGGGACAGTTCCTTCACAGGGACTGAGATCATCTCCCTTAAAAGACTGATCCTTACTTTGAATCTGGGGGTCAGGCACAGCCTAGCCCTTCCTGCTCCTTCTTTTGGAAGGCACCTGTTCCATTGTTCCAGGATCCAGGGCCTGTTTAGTGGATGTCAGTTTGGCCTGTGACCTAGGCAAAGCAAACACATCTGCAGAGATGCCCAACATTGCTGCAGGAGTCCTAATTTCCACATCAGCCCAAGCTCAAGTCTCCACATCATTGCCTAACAATCAATTTACTGGTTGGTCTGAACTTACCACAACCTTTTTAGGGCCAGTTACCCCTCCCCAGCTAAAATCAACAACTGCCAAGGAATGGTCAGTCCTGACATTGTTTGCATTGGTCACTTGGTGAGACACACGTTTCTCTGTCACCATGGTGACACTGGCCCCTGTGTCCCTGTAGGCCATTGTCTTTTTTCCATTGATCAAAGGCTGTTGTCTGTACTTGCCCAGGTTACTGGGTCTGACAAGTAAGGTGGCAATATCCATGCAACCATCACAGACTAGAACAGCCTGAGCTGGAGTTCTGACTAAGCCAGAACCCACCTCAGATCCCAAGGTTAACCCCACTAATCCCTTATTCTCTGTACCACCATTTGTACTTGTGCTAAGGGGAGAGGTTGCTTTAGGGGCAGTGGTGGTAGGAGTAGTCTCCTTGGTTTTTGGACAAGCAGCATCTTTTGTCCAATTGGTTTTTACCTTACAAAAGTAACAGCAAGGTTTATTTTGCCTTTTCCTTTGTTGGATTGTGATCCCCCCCCCCACATGCAGGTTTTTGGGGCACTGATGAAGCCTTTGTCTTTATCCTTGTCCCCACCCTTATCCTGAGCTTTTGAAACTAGTGGTGTCAATGTCAATCAGAAAGGGAGCACCACAAACTGGTAGTGGGGGGGACCCTACCACAAACCTTCAGCGCAACTGCAGGACCGGTATACAGAAATGCACACCCTACAAGCTCCAGAAGAACCTGAGCATTGGCAGCATTTTTAACTGTTTCAGGAAAAAGTTTGAGCCTGATGTACAGAAAAGACCGACGTCTGTCTTGGGAAACAGGAACTACCAAGAGTAGCTTCCCCGCCCAATTTATGCTCAAGCACAAACTCCACCGCTCCTTTCTGTAGAAGGGCTGCCACTTCCTGCAGTAGTGACGTGCGGGGAGATGATTCTTAGAAGGTCATATCCCCTTTCTACAATCTGAAGGACCCACTGCTCTGAAATGATGGCCTTCTGGCCTTGTGGAAAGGGGTATGCCCATCCTCTAACAGGCTGCAAATGCTCTTTTAAAAGCAAAAGTGGCTGTCCGGGTAGTGCTGGAGAGGAGGAGGGTTGCTGAGTCTGATAACATCTCTCCTTGGCTTTGTTCTGTCACATAAATGGATGTTGTTGATGAAAGGGCTGGGACGGTTGGCGTTGGGGGAATCAAAATCCTTTAGAGAAGCTCCAAAACTTCCAGAACTGTCGGCAGTTGTTTGCAGAGGATTTAAGTTCCAAAGATTGAGTCCTTACCCTTGCCCAGCATAAAATCGCTCGAGTGCCAAGTCTACCTTGTGTCCAAAGGGACGTTCCCCATCAAAAGTCATGTCCATTAGTGTGACCTGGGCATTCCCAAGAAACCACAAGGTGTGGGTTTATTGTCCAAGAAGGCAGGTAACCTTAAATGTAGCATCAAACCAAATGCCCCCCAAAAAACCTTATTCCGAACCACCTCGGACCTTTTGGAATTCCTTGTGCGGCGGGAGAGTTGATCAGGATCCCTGGTTTAATGTTGCACAGTAAGGGGCTTTTACTGCAAGGCTTTCTAGCCAGCGAGAGGGGGGCAGAAAATAATACTGGATTCCATGGCACAGGTCTGTATTACCTAGCCACCGCTTAGTTTACTGACACTACTACAGCCGTTTTTTCCCCAGACAATTTATATAGGGTTCATCAGGGCCTAAATAAATGGTAGCAAACATTCTACTGAGGTGGAAGTATATTGGAGAACTTCAGAGATGAGGTGCGACAATTTCCGGAGAGGGAAGGGGCAATTCAAGTACCCCGGCTAATTGTTAAGGACTGTGTGGAATGATGCCTTCTCTGATGGTCCTTGGTATGTCTGGGTCAAGTGACGTATCCAGACCAGTGGCATTCTATAGGGCCAGGTGGTCTGTGTGTCATGGGTTATAGCAGGAGCCCTGTCTACCTTCTGTCATCTGTGCTTTGGTGCCCTCTGGGAATCTGCAGTCAGCCTGAATCAGATCCAAAGAGGTTGTGCACATTCTGCCAATAGAGCCTGGTATATTCAAAAAGCTGAGGAATCTGCAGGTAGAAGTATACATAAAAATTAAATTTTATAGCGCCCGCATGCGGCCCTCCCCATCCTGCACGCGCTGCAGCCACGCTCCGGCTGAGTTTTACCATATGGTGTGGCAATGTCCCGTCCTTGCACCGTTCTGGGTGGGGGTAGAACTTGAGTTTACACAAACCCTAGGGTGGGAGGTTCCCCACGACCCGTTTGACATCCTTGATGGATCCCGGGCTGATCAGCGCTTCCTGGGAACGGCAATAGCAGTGGCGAAGTGCGGTATAGCGGTGCTCTGGTCCCAAGCCAAGCCACCTACTATGCGGAAATGGAGACGGGAAGTGGATCTTCCCGTCCACGCCTGGACCGCGCCCAGCGCCCGAACCCCTGGTCCCCGCAGACACCAGCCCACCCGCCGGACCTACGACGCCACCGACCTTAACGCCGGCCGAATCCCGGGATGCTACCGAGCCACCCCGAGACGCACCCACGGACCCTTCAGCTGCCACTCCTGCAAGTTCACCTGCATCCGGACCTGCACTACACCAGCACCCACCAAGCCGAGCACCAGCAGCAACCACCTGAAGTGCATCCTGCTCAACACCCGCTCCGTCCACAGACACGCCATCGAACTCTGGAACCTCCTCGACACCACATCCCCAGACGTCGCCTTCCTCACGGAAACCTGGATGAACGCCTCCTCAGCGCCCGACATCGCCATCGCCATCCCGGACGGATACAAGATCACCCGGAGGGACTGCGGCAACCAGACGGGAGGAGGCTTCGCATCATCCACAGGAACACCATCCGCATCACAACCAACACCGACGACACCCTCAAAACCGCCGAACACCTGCACTTCCAGATCACACCGACCCCAAGACCACCCTCAGAGGCACCCTCATCTACAGACCCCCGGGACCACGCACACAATTCAGCGAAGACATCGCCGACTTCATCAGCCCGCACGCCCTCCCCTCCGTTGACTACATCCTCCTCGGGGACCTCAACTTCCACCTGGAGAACAACAACGACCGCAACACCACCACCCTGCTGGACAACCTCGCCAACCTCGGTCTCAAGCAGCTGGTGACCACCCCCACCCACTAAGCCGGACACACACTCGACCCAGTCTTCTCATCCAGCAAGGACATCGCCTTCAGCCACGGCACCGGACTACACTGGACGGACCACAGCTGCGTACACTTCAGCTTCAGAAGGACCACGATCCACCACCACCAGCAACAGGTTGCACGCAGAAGCTGGAACAAGATCACAGCCGACCAGCTCGCCGCTTCCCTGAGCCAGAACCCTCCCACCAGCGCAGCTAACCCCAGCCAGGCCGCCAACAACCTCACGAAGTGGATCAGCAACTGCGCAGACGACCTCGCCCCTCTGAGGACCCCGCCTATCAGACCCGGCAGCAAGAAAGCCCCATGGTTCACCGACGAACTCAAGAGCTCCAAGAAGAACTGCCGAGCCCTCGAGAAAGCCTGGCGCAGAGACCCAACACCAGACAACATGACCACCCTCAAGCTTGCCACCCGAAAACACCACCAACTGATCCACGCCACCAAGAAAACTGCATTCAAGGATCGACTGGACAACAACGTACACAACAGCAAGGAACTCTTCAACATCGTTAAAGAGCTCTCCAACCCCAACGCCGGAAACAACGACATCACCCCATCACAAGACCTCTGCAACTCCCTCGCCTCCTACTTCCACAACAAGATCGCAGACATACACAACAGCTTCAGCACACAACACACGCACCCCACGACTGCACCAACGCCCCCCACCACCACCCTCCGCGCCTGGACCCCGATCAGCACCGAAGACACCATCCGCACGATGAACTCCATCCACTCCGGATCTCCTACCGACCCCTGCCCTCACCATGTCTTCAACAAGGCCGACTCTGTCATCGCACCCCATCTGCGGGACATCATCAACACCTCCTTCGACACCGCTACCTTCCCGGAGAGCTGGAAGCACGCCGAACTACTGAAAACACCATCAGCAGACCCCACGGAACTCAAAAACTACCGCCCCATCTCGCTCCTCCCGTTTCCGGCCAAAGTCATCGAGAAGACCGTCAACAAGCAGCTGGCCGCCTTCCTCGAGACGAACGGATCCCTCGACCTCTCGCAGTCTGGCTTCCGGGCCAACCACAGCACCGAGACCGCCCTCATCGCAGCCACCGATGACATCCAAGCCCTGCTCTACAACGGAGAAACAGCAGCCCTTATCCTCCTGGACCTCTCTGCGGCATTCGACACTGTCTGCCACCGCACCCTAGTGCAGCGCCTCAGCAACGTCGGAATCCAGAAGGCACTAGAATGGATCATCTCCTTCCTCACCGGAAGGACACAGAGAGTCCGCCTCCCCCCGTTCAGATCAAAAGCCACCGAAGTCATCTGCGGCGTTTCTCAAGGCTCCTCGCTCAGCCCCACCCTCTTCAATGTCTACATGAGACCCCTTGCGGCCATCGCACGCCAACACAACCTCTACATCATCTCCTACGCCGACGACACCCAGCTGATCCTCTCCCTCACCAACGACCCCGCCAGAGCCAACCTACACGAAGGGATGACAGACGTAGCCATGTGGATGATGAACAGCCTCCTGAAACTGAACTCAGACAAGACGGAAGTTCTCATCCTGGGCTCCTCGCCCTCCGCCTGGGATGACTCCTGGTGGCCCCCCGCCCTGGGCAGCGCACCCAAACCAACAGACCACGCACGCAACCTGGGCTTCATCCTGGACTCCTCCCTCTCCATGACCAGACAAGTCAACGCCGTCTCCTCGCCGTGCTTCAACATCCTGCGCATGCTACGTAAGATCTTCCGGTGGATCCCCACCGAGACCAGGAAAACGGTCACCCAGGCCCTCGTCACCAGCCGACTGGACTAAGGCAACTCCCTCTACGCCGGAACCACTGCCAAACTCCAGAAGAGACTCCAGCGGATCCAGAACGCCTCAGCAAGACTCATCCTCGACATCCCCCGACACAGCCACATCTCCGGACACCTGAGAGACCTGCACTGGCTCCCAGTCAACAAGAGAATCACCTTCCGTCTCCTCACCCACGCACACAAAGTTTACACAACCAAGGCCCAAGATACCTCAACAGCCGCCTCAACTTCTACAATCCCACACGCCAGCTTCGATCGACCGGCCACGCCCTCGCCGCCGTCCCCCGCATCCGAAGAGCCACCACATGAGGAAGGTCCTTCTCCTACCTGGCCGCCAAGACTTGGAACTCCCTCCCGACTCACCTCCGCCTGACCCAAGACCACCTCGCCTTCAGGTAACAGCTCAAGACCTGGCTGTTCGAGCAGTAGCGGACCCCCCCTCCCCAAGCGCCTTGAGACCCTCCGGGTGAGTAGCGCGCTATATAAATGCTTTGATTGATTGATTGATTGATTGATTGGTGTGGAATTCAGGAGGAGCCCGTTTGAGGGGTTCGGGTGGGTCGGGTACGTGAATATTTATAAACAAGCGCTGTACTCAATCCATCAGTGCCGTACGAGTGTCTGTCGCTTCTTATCGTCTGTACTGTATTTAAATAATGTGTCTGACATGCTACCAATGTATTTTTGTTCTCTAAAAATCCAATGAACTTGATTATCAAAAAAAAAAAGAATTATATTTTTTCTCTTACAATAAAGTAGTCTGAAATTGTTGAATTCTTCCTCACCACCTTTACGAAGAGTGAGGTTTTGAAGACCATGCTCATCCAGAAACAAACAAGTCAGCATACCAGGTTCAAGGCTTTTATTGATATTGCAGACGAACAATAGTTACTTACCTGTAATCTGTGGTTCTCCAGTATTGGTGTCTTTCATAGATTCACATGCCTGAATCATTCCCCGTCGTCGGAGTGGGAGTCCCATGGTACATAAAAAAGCAATAACATGCTATAAATATGCAGTAAATACCAATAAAAATAAACCAGGAAGTAAAGTAGCCCTCAGCTACAGTAGAAAAACTTCCACATCTATGACTATCCTAGTCATTTTGTATAGTCCAAACTACAGCCAATCAGGCGGCAGCACCCACCAGAATGTTCTCCCCAGAGGCTCAGGCTCTCAGATTTTCTCGCAGGAGTGTAGGTAAAAACCCTTATAGACTAAAAGCCTCTGAGGGGAGGTGGGCGGGTTGCATGTGAATCTATGAAAGACACCAATACTGGAGAACCACAGATTACAGGTAACTATTGTTCTTCTCCAGTATTAGGGGTGTCTTTCATAGATTCACATGCCTGAATCAGAGTAGCTAGCAGTACATATTCTTGCTGTGCAGACGCTAAAGAAGCCAAGCTTGTCAGCAAGTAACGCATATAACAATGCAAAGTGAAAATACACATATCGTATTAAGCATCACATATCATGAAAAATATGTGTGAACATAACATAAGAAGCGTCTGACAGCAGAAAAAACAAGAAGGTGGGAAACAGAGGCTCACCTTAGTGAAACAGATTCGGTAGAACAGATCGACCCACAGAAGTATCAGCCTCGCAGATCAATTCTAGACAGTAATTTCTGGTGAAAGTATGGCGACTAGCCCAAGTAGCCGCTTTGCAGATCTGCTGAAGAGGGACTCCAGCAAATAAGGCCGTAGATGAAGAGACCGCTCTTGTATCTTGTAGAGTGCGCTCTGGGCGCTGACAGTAAAGGTCTCCCAGCCTGTGCATGGCAAAAGGCTATGGCAGCAGAGATCCATCTTGAAATAGTCTGTTTTGAAACTGCCTGCCCCTTACGAATCGCACCGCAGGTGATGAACAACTGATCAGAAGTGCGTAGAGCAGATGTTCTTTGTAGGTAGAATTTAAGACATCTTCTAATGTCCAGCGAGTGTAACGCTCTTTCCACAGGTGTTTGCGGGTTTGGAAAGAACGATTTAAGAACAATAGGTTCGTTGAGATGGAAATCCGAAGGTACTTTCGGAATGTATTTTGGATTTGTGCGAAGTATCACAGAGTCACTAGAGAATTACAGGAAAGGATGGTTCACAGTGAAAGCTTGGATATCACTAACCCTTCTGGAGGATGTTAACGCTAAGAGCAGTGATACTTTCCATGAAAGGTACTTTAGATCGGCCTTGTGGATGGGCTCGAATGGATAACGCATGAGTTGAGCTAGGACCACATTCAGATGCCATGAAGGAGGCGGACGGCGTACAGGAGGGAACATTCTAAAGAGTCCTCTGAAGAATTGTTGGATAATCCTTGCTGAGTACAGAGAATTGGTCCCATCCTGTCGATATCTGGATATTGCAGCCAGAAACACCTTTACAGTTGCATGAGACAGACCTGTTCGTGCTAACTGCAGGAAAAAAGGAAGAATTTCCTCAGGTCTTGCTGAAAAAGGGTGAACCCCTGCTGAACGGCACCAGATGCAGAAGCGCTTCCATTTCATACTATACGTCTTGATGGTAGCAGGCGCTCTAGCCTTGGCCAACACCTCTTTACAGTCCTCTGGGATGTTTAGGTGTGCAAACTCACGGTGTTCAGGAGCCAGGCCGCTAATTTCAGAGATGCTGGGTCCGGATGGAAAACTTGTCCCTCCTGAATGCGAAGCAAGTTCGGAATTGGATGTAACTGTATTGGCTTGCACTCTGACAGTAGGAGGAGCTCTGTGAACCAATATTGGCGCGGCTATCTGGGCGCAATCAGAATGAGTCGGCAAGGCTCCTTCTTCATCTTCCGCAGAACCTTGGGGACTAGTGGAATCGGTGGGAAAGCGTACGCAAACATCAGAGACCAATTGATGGAGAATGCATTCCCCAGAGAGTTCTTGTGGGGATGCCAGCTTGCGAAGTTTTGGCATTTGCTGATGGTCCTTGTCGCAAATAGATCTAGGTCTGGTCAACCCCACGGAAATTGGTTAACCGACAGCTGGTGAGCTTTGTGGAGGAAAATAAGCTCCTCCACTCGTCTCAGTCGGGATTCAGGGCCAAACATTCGACTGAGACCGCCCTTCTTCTTTCCACGGAACTGTTGCGGAGTAGGGCGGATGAGGGTCACACGGACGCACTGGTCCTATTGGACTTAAGTGCGGCGTTTGACACCGTATCGCACTCCGTATTACTGGACCGTCTGAGTGAGAAGGGAATAACCGGTCCTGCTCATGAGTGGTTGGTTTCCTTCCTTAAGAACAGGAGATTTCAAGAGCATTGTCCACCATGCAAATCCAGTATAAGATGTCTTAGACAAGGGGTTCCACAGGGCTCGATTCTGAGCCCCACGTTATTCAATCTGTACATGGAACCCCTTGCCAAACTGGTGGAGTCATATGGTGTTGCCATAGTCTCTTATGCAGACGATACACAACTGGTGATCAACCTGTCCCGTGATCCAGTTGTGGATGCTGAGAAATTCTCGGCCTGCCTGGTGGCACTTGATGGGTGGATGAAGCAGAACTATCTCCGCCTCAATGGTAATAAGACGGAAGTTCTTATCGTTGGTCCCTGTCCTTCCATCTGGACATCTGCCTGGTGGCCCATAGAACTGGGCTCTGTCCCTGCCCCGGTGGACACAGTCAAAAACCTTGGCATACTTCTTGATTCTAATCTAGCCTACACTAATCATGTTGGTAATGTTGCCGGTAAATGCTATGGCATTTTGAAGGTCCTGAGGAAAATCCTTGAACTACTGCCTCCCAGCACCAGAAATGGTACATGCCTTGGTCACCTCCCATTTAGATTATGGGAACTCCCTCCTATGTGGACTCAGTAAAAAAGGCCTAATGCAGTTGCAACGCGTCCAGAACGCAGCTGCCAGGCTAGTCCTGAACCTCCCTAGGAGGGCCTCTGGGAAACATGCATTGCGTTCCCTGCATTGGCTTCCAATTAAGGAACGAATTAAATTTAAAACTATGTGCATTACCCATCGCATAGCTCACAAAAAAGCACCATCATATCTCCAGGATTTGCTTCCAATCTATCGTCCTTCACACCTTCTTAGGTCGATGGGCAGCATGCTATTAGTGGTTCCACGGATCCACAGAGCAAGGATGGGAGGACGGTCCTTTAGACACCTGGCCAGTAAAGACTGGAATGACCTGCCCATCGAATGGAGGATGGAACCGTCTGAAGCAAGGTTCAGACAGAGGTTGAAAACCCATCTTTTCCCCAAGACATAATCAGTTTAGTTTCCCCCTGGCCCTAGTGCTCCTCCTCCGTGAGCTATGCTGAAGAGATGATTAGTGGGATTTTCAGCGCGGGGACGCACTGTTCCTTGTGCAACCATGCGCTTAACAAATGTCATTAATAATAATAATAATACTGTCTCCTGGTGAAGCTCCCATTCGTGGGTGGTGACCGTTCTGCTGAGCGCGTCCGCGAGGACGTTTTCTGTCCCCGGAACATGCACTGCTTGCAGATTTACATTGTGGTGAAGAGCCCATGTTCATAAATCCTGCGCCTCTTGAGACAGGAGAAGAGATCGTGTTCCCCCCTGCTTGTTGACGTAGTGCATGCTTGTTGTGTTGTCTGTTCGTATCAACACATTGGCATCCTGAATGATGGCACAAAACGCCTTGAGTGCAAGAAAAATGGCTCTCAGTTCTAAACGGTTGATGTGCCACCGTTTCTGCTGTGCAGTCCATTTGCCGCTGATCGTGAGGCCTTGTAGATGAGCCCCCCCATGTAGGCATTGCTGTAGGTGTCGATGAACGGTTTTGTGAGAACTGGCCTTTATAAGGCAGTCGTCCAGATATGGGAAAATTTGTATTCCCTCCAGCCGGAGGTGCGCAGCCACTGGAGCTAAAACTTTTGTAAATACCCTTGGGGCTGACCGCAGACCAAAAGGAAGGACCTTGAATTGGTAGTCCCTGCCAGCCACCCTGAAGCGAAGAAATTTCCTGTGGCGAGGTAGAATGGGAATGTGGAAATATGCATCCTGGAGATCTAAGGTGACCATGCAGTCTCCTGCTGCTAGAAGATGCAATATTTCCTGAAGCGACAACATCCGGAATGTTAACTTCCTTAGATATTTGTTCAAAGCCCGAAGATCGAGGATCGGGCACCATTCCCCGTTATTCTTTTTTATCAGGAAGAACCTGGAGTAAAACCCCATTCCTCTCATCTTCTGAGGGACGCTCTCTATCGCTCCTTTTCGTATCATCTCTTTGATTTGGATAAACAGCTCCTTTAGGTGAGCTGGAGGTGGTCCTTTTGGCGGAAAATTTGGAGGGAATTTTTCGAATTCTAGGGCATGGCCCCTGGCTACAATATCCAGGACCCATTTGTCTGTTGTTATAGACTGCCAGTTGGAGTAAAATTGTGATATTCTTCCGCCAAGTTTTTTGCGAGGGTGGAAAATCGGTAGTGGCAGGTAAAAAGTCTCATTGGCGTTTGTCCTTGCCACAGTAGTTTGTCTTACCCCTGCCCTGGGTGTAGGTTGATCTTTTCTGTCCGTAAGACTGGTAGCGCTGCGTCTGATAGCGCTGGTTATTTTGTCTGTATGTGGATTGTTGTTGGTATCCACCTCTATTGGAGGACGTCCCACGTCCTCTTGCCCCTCGAAAGGGCGGCTTGCGAAATTGCAGGGTGCCCAGGGATCTTGCCGTTTCTGTATCCTTTTTAATCGTTTGTAATGCTTCCTCAACCTTGGGACCAAATAAATATTCGCCATCGAATGGCATGTCTAAAACTCTGTTCTGAACTTCTTGCCTGAAAGAAGTTGAATGTAACCACCCTTGTCTGCGCAGGACAGCAGCTCCTGCTAACTGTCGAAAACCTGTAGATGCGACATCTACCGCTGAGTCGATAATCTCTTCAGAGGTTCTTTGGCCTTCTTGAAGAATTTGAAGTGCCTCAGTCTTGGATTGTTCAGGGAGGAGATCTATAAATGGCGCGATGTCAGACCACATTTGGCGGTTGTATCGCCCCAAAATGGCCAATGCGTTGGCAGCGCGAACAGTTGTTGCCGCCATGGTGGAAACACGCTTTCCAATTGAGTCTAGGCGTCTGCCATCCCTGTCCGGCGGCGCCGTAACTTCTGAGGATGGATTTCTGGCCCTCTTTTGGGCGGCCTGGACAATTACTGAGTCAAGTTTAGGTTGCCCAATCAGACATGCAGGTGATTTATCAGGAGCTTTATATTTTTTATCTATGCGTGGCAAGACCGGAGGAATGGAGGCCGGTGTTGACATTACTTTAATCCCTTCTTTCCAGATAAATTCTACGATGGGTATTGTCTTAACCTGTCGTCTGGGCTGTGTCCAAATGTATTCTGGACCATCTCATCCTCACTTTCAGAGTCTAAAAGTTGTTCTGGCACTTCCGAAGACACCTTTTGAGGTGAAATACGAAGGGGTGAAAGCTGCATTGCTGTTTCACACATTTGTGCCGATGCTTGCTTTGGTGTTAGAAACACCGTCGACTGAGACCAAACCTGTAGTGCCGTGCATGATGACAATTGCGTCGTCGTCGGAGGATTTCCTTCCGATGGTTTTGCCGTCGACGGGACACCCTTCGTCGACGGGACACTTTTCGTCGACGGGACACTCTTCGTCGACGGGACACCCTTCGTCGACGGGACACTCGTCGTCGATGGGGCACTCGTCGTCGATGGGGCACTCGTCGTCGACGGCACACTCTTCGTCGACGGCACACCGTCGACGACGGTGTTTTCTCCGTCGACGGGTCACTCTTCGCCGACTGTGTTACCTTCATAGACGGCGTGGAGCCCGTCGACGAGCTCGTCGACGATTTCTTTTTCATCGGCAGTAAAGCCTTCAGAGGCGTTGACGACGGACGTCGACGATACAGGCCTTACAGAGACAAATACCATAGTTGGAGACGACGTCGACGATGACATAACCATACTAGGTTTAGGAGAGGAAAAAGTTACCGTCGATGTCACTGTAGTCGTCGTTCTCGTCGACGAGGAGGAAGTGGACATCGTCGTCAGAGGAGATGGTGTCCTCTCAGATGATTGAGGAATCTTGATGGTTGTTCCTTTTTTAAGGGCAGAAGCGCTCTCCATGGCCTTGCTTGAGGGGACAGCCTTGGATGTTGAAGGCTTATCCAGTCCCCTAGAAGGTGGTTGTTTTTTGGTCACCTTTGCCTTAGGTGAAGACATTCCGTCAGGGGCAGGCCTCTTCCTAGAGGCTGTAGTTGAACCAGAGGCAATGCTGCCCACCTCAGAGGCAGGATTAGAAGAATCCTTTAGCCTCTTCAACCACAGAAGTAAACAGAAGTAAACAACCCTCTCTATCCCTGAGAGTCTTTTGAGGCATGGTCCTGCAGATCTTACAGTCAGAGGCCTGGTGATCTGGGTATAGGCAATAGATACACTTTTTATGTGGATCTTTCTCAAACAGCCGAAGCTTACCGCAACAATCACAGGCTATGAAGAGAGTCTTCTTAGAAGACATCCTTGAAAATAGTTGAAATTGAAGTAGAATGAAGAAAACTGAGCAGAGCTCAGGGAGACTCCCTTACACACGACGTGCGGTAGAAAATCTGAGAGCCTGAGCCTCTGGGGAGAACATTCTGGTGGGTGCTGGCGCCTGATTGGCTGTAGTTTGGACTATACAAAATGACTAGGATAGTCATAGATGTGGAAGTTTTTCTACTGTAGCTGAGGGCTACTTTACTTCCTGGTTTATTTCTATTGGTATTTACTGAATATTTATAGCATATTATTGCTTTTTTATGTACCGTGGGACTGCCACTCCGACGACGGGGAATGATTCAGGCATGTGAATCTATGAAAGACACCCCTAATACTGGAGAATACTACTTCCCTTTTGGTCTTATGTGAGATGCTCTGAGGATGTTATCACTGTTATTCGTGGGGCTATTGTGGGTCATCACACAGATCTTGTAAAAGCCTTGTTAGGCACATAGTAGCTGAATTGTACAATGGGGTAACTGGCAAGCCTCTCACAGTGAACTTCAGGTTGAATGTTCATTGTGGATCTTGTGCACCAGAATCCTGCAGCCCGTGGTACTGACATTGTGACTATGCCAGTCCAAGAAACTGCTGCTGATGGCTAGTTTTGAAGACTTCTACACTTCAAACAGGCACTGCTCAGCCACACTAGAAATATTTGTTATGGACAACTTTGATGCCATTTCAAAGACCTATGGCTACCCGACCATAGATCTTTAGAATTACACAGTCTTTACCATTTCTTCATACCTGGACTACACAGATCACTAGGTTAAGACCCACACAAGTGACTGTGCAGAACCTCCAGGTAGCGGGTGTTTGCAGCACAAACTCCAAAGTTCCTATTGAGAAATAAAAATGGCTAAACTGTTTAGAAAAAATTATGTCGTTGATCTGTGGGGCCAGGTATGAATTTGAATAGGGTTCTCATCTAGTTGGACCTAAAACTATTGATTCCGACACATAATTTTAGTATGCTGCTTGCTTAACTTAGCCGACATTGTAAAAGACTAGTCTTGTCCTGATCCCATTAGCCCCCAAATAACCATGACAAAATCATGTGGCCACTGAAATTTTGAAATGTTGTTTTGTAGGTGATAATTTCATACAAGGAGACCTATGCTGTGCAGCGGTGCTCGGGCTGTCGGCACCCTCGTTCCTGTGCCATGAGGACCTGGGGCGTAGCTGCAGGGTAAGAGTGGTGTTGCATGTGGTACACCCCCCTAATGTTTCCTCGGATAAGTTGTTGTGTTTAGGTGCATGCATTCGGGTATGGTTAGGTCTATGTCCGACTTCACAAGGGATTTTTACATATGCTACAAAAACACCCACCGGCTCTCTCTCTTTCTCAGTTTTGAAGGCCTTCAAGAATGTTGGTTATTTTACAAAAGATTGTAGGGCAGGGGGATTAAAACTACCTCTTAAAACGGGCCATAGGCGCGTTTGCATACTGGTGAAGGGAGGGGGGGGGGGGGCTGAGCTGACGTGTGCAAACACGCCCGTGGCTGTTTTAATTTGGTGGATTAAGTCCACTTGAATCCAGAGTGTCCAACTAGCCCCCAGGTATCTCCAGTTAGAGCCACAGAGCTGCGTTGCAGAGAGGTGTAAAAAGGGGCTTGGCCTGGACCACCTCTCTGCAAAGCAGCGCAGTGGTGCTTACTGGAAGCACCTCATGGACTACTTTGTCCCCAGGGGCCCTCAGGATTGAAGGGGAATTAATTCCCCAACTTAAAACGAGCCACAGGGCGTGTTAGCAAAAGTCACCTCAGGCCCCGCCCCCTCCCTTCACCACTGTGTAAATGCACCCTGTGACTGTTTACAAAAGATTGTAGGGCAGGGGGATTAAAACTACCTCTTAAAACGGGCCATAGGCGCGTTTGCATACTGGTGAAGGGAGGGGGGGGGGGGGCTGAGCTGACGTGTGCAAACACGCCCGTGGCTGTTTTAATTTGGTGGATTAAGTCCACTTGAATCCAGAGTGTCCAACTAGCCCCCAGGTATCTCCAGTTAGAGCCACAGAGCTGCGTTGCAGAGAGGTGTAAAAAGGGGCTTGGCCTGGACCACCTCTCTGCAAAGCAGCGCAGTGGTGCTTACTGGAAGCACCTCATGGACTACTTTGTCCCCAGGGGCCCTCAGGATTGAAGGGGAATTAATTCCCCAACTTAAAACGAGCCACAGGGCGTGTTAGCAAAAGTCACCTCAGGCCCCGCCCCCTCCCTTCACCACTGTGTAAATGCACCCTGTGACTGTTTTAAGTTGGGAGATTAAGTCCCCTTGTATCCTGAGGGTCCCTAGAGTCAAAGTAGCCCACTAGGTACCTCCAGTAAGCGCCACAGAGCTGCGTTGCAGAGAGATGTAAAAAGGGGCGGGCCTATGAACACCTCTCTGCAGCGCAGCTCCCTTGCGCATACTGGAGGTACCTGGTGGGGTAGTTGGCCCTCAGGGACCCTCAGTATGGAAGGGGAATTAATTCCCCAACTTACAACTCGCCAGGAGACGTGTTTGCACAATGGTGAAGGAAGGAGGCAGGGCCTGAGATGACATGTCTGCAAATATGCCCTGTGGCGGGTTTAAAGTTGGGGTCAACTAGCCCACTAGGTACCTCCAGTATGCACCAGAGCTGCGTTGCAGAGAGGTGTTCAGAGGCTCGAGACCCCCCCCCCCCCAGGTTATTTTTTTTTTCTAAAAAAAAAAACACTAGCACCAGGGGGTGGCGGTCCCTGACGCAGCGGGGGGGCAGTGAGCCCTCCGCAAATATCTTAAAGCCCCGGGATGGCGGTCCCTGGGGCTTGGGGGGGGGGCTTTGAGCCCCCCCACCCATGTATTTTCAAAGCCCCCGGGGGGGGGGGGGGGGGGGGGGGGGGTGGCGGTCCCCGGGGCTGTGAGCCCCCCGCACATATTTTAGAAAAGTCCCGGGGTGGTAGTCCCCTGGGCGGGAGCCCCTCTAGGACCCCCATTACATAAAAAATATTGCACCCGGGACTTGGCCCCCTGCGCTTATTTTTTTTTTTTACGGCCGGATCCGGGGATCCTCCACGGATTTTGCAGTTTAAAAAAAAATAAATACACATTTTTTTGGGGCCCTGGGTTTCCTTCTGGGACCCCCTAAGCAGGCCTAGGAGGTCAGAGTGTTTCTACCCTGCCCCCTTTTCGCGTATTTCATTTACTGTTTCCTTTTCGCGTATTTCTTTTACTGTTTTCTTGTGCCTCGGTTCTACCGAGGCACAAGATGGCTGCCAACACTTCCTGGTTTGGAGTGTTGACAGCCAATTACCATAAAGCTTATGATCGGGAGGGTACGCGGATCCTGCACGGCCATAGATATGTAACATTTTTTACTTTTGATTTTCTCAGCAACTACTGAACGGATTTACACCATTTAACAAAAAGGGATCTTTCTGAACCAAGATCTAATCTCTTTTGCCAAATTTGGTGTAATTCCGTTCAGCAGTTCGGGCTGTAGCCATGTCTAAAGTTTCCTATGGGAAATTGCATTGGGAAAACACGTTCTGGAACGCCCCTTTTTTCTTGGCCCCCGCTTGACAAATCACCCCGAAACTTTCAAGATAGGAGCGGACCGGAGCGCCCCACGAGTTTTGAAAATGTCGTGAAGATTTGTCAATCGGCGCCAAAGTTATTGGGAATAGAATGTTGCGAATTTCCTATGGAAAATATGTCCTAACTATAACTAGCTACTGGTGACCGCCAATAGGTTATATATATATATATATATATATATATATACACACACACACATATATATATATATATATATACACACACACACATATATACATATATATATATATATATATATATATATACATACACACACATATTTACACAGCTACAGATAAGCACACAGCTTTTGTATCTGATAGGTATCAAAGTGACAAGGCCTCCTTATAACTTATGAACAGTGAACAGAAGGTATGTCCTCCTCGCGTGGAGTGACCTTTCGCATAGGAGGATGAAACGCAAAGCTGTTTCGGCACCTCCAACAGAACAATGACACAAGTCAGTGACAGAGGAATTCTTATGCTACGCTCAAAGAAAACCCAATGGATATACCAAAACTTCACTAAGCATTTAGATTCTTCAGCCCGGCTTGCTTGAATCCAGTGGCAAATTGAGCAAGGGACTCACGTCTGAGCATACCCTGCCGGTCCAGGGAAGACATGGCTTGGCAGTTCGGGCTCGACTGTTCCCATGAGGCACAGGGTCAGACTGATTGAATATAGCCATGTCTGAACTGGGGTGGCAGAGTGGGCTAGGTTCTCCGTCCATCACTACCCCCTTTTGTACCGCTTTTGGCCGCCATAAGTGTGGCAGGGTATGCTCAGACGTGAGTCCCTTGCTCACTTTGCCACTGGATTCAAGCAAGCCGGGCTGAAGACGGCTGGAATGCCAGAAACCGGTCCTCGGAAGCTTGTTTCCGGTCCAGGGAAGACATGGCTTGGCAGTTCGGGCTGGACTGTTCCCATGAGGCACAGGGTCAGACTGATTTGCATATAGCCATGTCTGAACTGGGGTGGCAGAGTGGGCTAAAGAACGGTGATGGATTAAACCCAGATCTTTTGACTGGGTGTGACTGTTTGATTGATTCAGGTGCTCCGTCCATCACTACCCCCTTTTGTACCGCTCTAAAATATCCAAGCAGTGCATATGCTGGCAAAATTATATTTACATTTACTTTTAAATAAAGCAAAATCTAGATAGTGATTCGGTCAGCTTTGAACAGCACACTTGTTTGCGAACCAACTTACAGAGAGATGACCACGTATGCGAATTAATCTACGTGTGGATTGGATGGACAGTTATTTGAATCTACTTACGGATGGGATGGCCAGTTATGCGAATCTACATGCGGATAGGATGACCAGTTATGTTAATCTACATGCGGATGGGATGAGATGCCCACTTAAGGAGTGCAAGTGCGGTGCTGAATTATAACGAGGCCCTTCAATTAGTCCTATGTAAAGGCCACACACATTACTGTTTACTGTTATGTGATGTAGTTTTTCTGAACTGCCACATTAAACAATGTCCTGGCCTATTGGTGCTTCATAAGAGAACCCCTTAGGTCTGCACTGAAGACAGTGGAACCGGATGTGGCGTTCTTTGAACTCGCTAGCCAACCCCTGCGGACGCAGTATGTATGTGCACTGCGCCTCTCTTGTGAGCGTCAGTCTCGCGCCAGGTCACAGCTTTAGTAGCGGGCGTGCAGAATAGAAATTGCACACAGCATCCCATTTTGCGTATGGCCAGAATATACTGTGAATTTGCGCAAACGAACATTGCGCTTTTTTCCCGCCCTGCACTAAAGCGTCCGAATCATTCTTGAGTGGAAAACTCCGCTTTCCATATCCCTCGTGCTAGTACTTTAATACTGCAAGGAACCAAGCCGCTGCTGGCCTTCACAGTAATCACCAGTCTGTTCTCATTTTCCGGGTCTTAAGAGATTTGTTGGACAGAGTAAATACCCTTCACTCTACGTGACCCATCTGTTGTGTGCGACATGTCACAAGCAGAGCTACAGCAAGGTGCCTTTGCTTGTGACCATAGCAAAAAAATAACAAACAAGCACAGAAGCGAAATCAGTGGTGTGCGTGCACCACAGAGAAGCGGGGGCGGGAATCGAAACCAGTGGTGCACGCGCACCATAGGAGCGGGGGAGAGGGAGCCTGTTGTCTGTGCCGCGCTGATGCGCGTAACAGACACCGGTGGGACTGGGCGGAGCAAAGACAGGATGTAGTTTTTTTTAAAAAGCACGCTAAAGCCAATGGCTGCCGGCGAAAGCAAAACCACACGCACAAGCGCGTGGACAGCTGTCAGAACCCCGTACAAGAGGTCTCGCGCTGCGCGCGCAGTGCCGTGCTGTGCACGGCAACGCTAGGCACGAGACTTAAAAAAGATTTCCTTGCAACCTCAACTAGCCTTGCTGTTCCACTGAGACCCGAGCTTGTCATAATATATGAAGAACTACAAGGAACTACAACTGCCTTGTTCCCAGGAAGCAATCTGCAGAGAGCTGGTGGATGGTAAGATCAATGGCAACGTTTATGATGGGTGATCATGTGGGTGGGTCCAGCTGCCAAAAGAAGGGTTTTAAAATGACGACTGGATGCCTAAATTTGGCTTCCACAGCCTTCCAGAATCTTTTAGAATGGCTGTAAGGCAATACTGTCTTTCATCAGCATGTAATGGTCCTGTGCGGTCGAACTCTGGGACACTCTCACCCCCGACGTGACCTTCATCAACGAGACCACACACAGCCCCTCACCACCAACTTGGACCAGACAGAAGAGAACTTTAATGCCTAGATCACCAACACCACAGACCAAGTTGCACCAAACCAACCAAAACATACAGACCCACCAAACGAGCCAGCTGGTACACTCTGGAACTAAGTTGACGCGCAGATGCAAACTGGAAAGAAGATGTCTTACTAGCAGGAACAACACCGACTAACCCACCTTCAAAGCAGCTGTCAACAACTACCACCACAAACTCAAAGATGCAAAAAAGTAGGACCTGACCCACCAAACCGAGACCAGCAACCACTGAACCAAGGAACTCTTCACCATCGTCAAAAAGTTCAGCTACCCGTCAGCCACCGAAAACTCGACCCCCTTCGCACAGGAGCTCTGCGATACACTTACCAACCACTTCCTCAACAAGATAGCAATAATCTATAGAAACTTCGATTCCCAACTCTCCGACCTCCTCAACTTCTTATCGACCACCACCGCTGATACCCCCTCACCACATGGTAACTCAACAAACCGAACACAACCATCCTCATGAACTCTATCCACTCAGGAGCACCCACTGACCCATGCCCCCATCTACTCTTCAACCGCGGAAGAGACGAGATCAGCCACCCACTCACAACCATCCTTAACTCCTACATAACCACAGGCACCTTTCCCAATGCCTGGAAACACGCAGAAGTCAAACCCCTCCTCAAAAAACCCTCACAAGATCCCAGCGAGCTCCAGAATTACCGTCACATCTCCCTGCTCCTATTCCCTTCCAAAGTCCTGGAGAAGGTCATCAACCTCCAACTCATGTACAGCTAAACCCTTCCCAATCAGGTTTCAGAGCCAACCACAGCACCTAGACAGCCCTGATCGCTGCCACTGATGACATCCTCACCATACTTGACATAGAAGAATCAAACGCCCTGGTCCTTCTGGACATCTCCGTAGCCTTAGACACCGTCTCCCACCTGAAACTCTTCGAACGACTACACCAGATTGGAATTACAAACAATGCATTAAGATGGATGGATCCTTCCTCATGTAACACACCCAGAGAGTCTGCCTCCCATCCTTCATCTCTCAACCCAAACACACCATCTGCGGTGTACCCCAAGGATCATCCCAAGGATCATCCCAAAGTCCAACCCTCAGTCCAACTCTCTTCCACATCTGCATGACACCACTCGCAGACATCATCAGATCACATGGCAACATCATCTACGCCGACGATACCCAGCTCATCCTCTCACTCTCAGCGGACGCCACCTTGACAAAGACCAACTTTCACAAGTGGATGAAGAATATCTTAGCCTCGATGAAGGACAACTGCCTGAAGCTCAACACGGACAAAACTGAAGTTCTGATCTTCCCCAAACACACCACCCTCTGGAATGACTCCTGGTGGCCGGCAGAGCTTGGATCCACCCCATGCCCAAAACCTTGGCATCATCCTGGACAGCGAACTCTCAATGAAACATCAAGTCAACACTGTCTCGTCAGCCTACTTCCAGGCACATTGCATGCTCTGCAAAATCTTCCAGTGGCTTCCCATTAGCACCAGGAAAATGATGACACATGCCCTCACCACCAGTTGACTAGTCTACAGTAACGGACTCTATGTAGGTGCCACCACCAAACTCATGCAAAGACTCCAGATGATCCAGAACGCAGCTGCCAGACTGATCCTCAACCTGCCGAAGAGGACCCGTATCACCCAACACATGAAGGACCTCCACTGGGTCCCCGTCCAGAAGAGACATTTCAAGCTTCTGACCCATGCCTACAAAGCCCACCATGACCAAGGACCCATCTACTTGAATCACCACCTGCTTTTGCACCGACCTACCAGGAATCTCCCCTCACCTCGCCCATGAACAGATACCACATATCCTCCACTGCTGCTTCTCACCGCCAAAGCCTGTAACACCCTGCCCGTTCGCGCTGACCCACTTGAGGAAAGAACTCATGACCTAGACGAGCCGCGCTATACAAGTACCTGGCTGATTGATTGATACATGGAAGATGGACTCTAAGCATCAATTGAATACTACTGGAAATTGGCAGTAATTAACCCCAGGCGATCTCTATTCTCCCTAAACTTTGACTTAACCAAGATCCTTCTGAGACTGGCAGAAGGTGGTACTAGACCTTGCATAAGAAAGACCTTATTGATGTCCCAGGATTTTGCAGCTGCTCCAATGGGCGTGCCTGCCAAGATTGATTCCCCCAGAGGGCCCAGGAGAAGATGCCAAAACTTGTCTAACACATTTTATCACTTCCAAAACAATGCAAATGATGCACACTGAGCTGCCCTGCCACAGAAATATAAGGTAGCATTATTCACAGTTTCTGTTCCACCAAACAAGGCTTAAACTTACTTACAGCACCATAAGCGTTTTTCGACTGGTGATCTTTGCAAAGAAGGCCTATATGTCAACGTTACACTGGGCAATCATTTCTTTGCTTTTAATAAGGATGCTGAAGAGGCTGCACTGAATAGTTCTCATCTCTCTGGCTACATCCATGACTCTGGTTTCCTAGAGGGTTGTCTAAAAGAAGAACAAAGTTGCAAGATCTTGGGGCCAGAGACATTAAAACCAGATAATCCTTAATGGTGGGTTGCTATCTATAAAAGAAAAAAATACGTTTTCTGCTGAAGTTCCCACTGGAATCAAGAGTAGGAACCATCAAGTTGCTGCTAATGAGCAGACCATCTTAGGTGATGTTAGGACAAAGAGAGACCAAATTTCTCTGCTTCTGCTACCTCCCACCTTTTAGCATTGCACCAGTCACACTGCCTCTGTCCAGCCATTGCGGATGCCTTCTCTTTTGTAAGTAGACCGGTCAGTGGAATACAGTGTTAGATAAACAACACAAATGGTCTGACCCATATTGAAGTGGCTGTACCTATTAGGCCACAGTATTTTAGCCAGTGTGTCAAGGACCATGCCTAAAAGAGCACTATGGATTTCATGGAGAATACACTAGCAGCTTTATGGAAAACGGAAAAATGTGCTACCCGTGGCACTAAAGAGCACTTATTAGTATAATAGGTGGGCTACTATTGAATTAGCAGAGTGCGTATATGCAGAGTGATGGCACTATGAACGATTACACAGAGATCTGCCAGTGGAATTTTGGAAAAATGTGAAGTGCTATTTAAAAAAATCTCCCATCTATCAAACTGTGCAAGCTGGGCTTCGCCAAAAAGTCATGTGTGCTAACTGAATCATTATAGAAACGGTTAACTAAAACAGTAGGACATTCCAGGTATATTGTTTCGCCAATTTTTTTTTTCATTTTGATCCCCAGCTATGGGCAGAGGCCTACTAAGCAGAACACTGTCATATGGGCTCTTTTAGAAATGTGTGCCTTGGTTCGCCCAGTACAGCACCTGCTACTGCGCGACTGGCTTAACTGCTTGTCGGGCCGCAGGAAGACACTGGGGAATAATTTCAAATTAATATCTAGCTCATTTTAAGGCAACAGTGAAGTATAGTTCGTTCAGGAAAGGTGGAGTAGAATATTACCCCCATAATTCAAGGAAAATGCCATGCCGATTACCAAGATACACTGGTGTATGACAGCTCAGGCCACAACTCGCACAGTTAAATGTAGTTTACATCTTAATTTGAAGCTCAAAATTGGTGGTTCCAGCAAGTGGATTTTGTGGCACCCTGCTTGATGCTGCAAACAATAGAACTTATCATGGGTTCCATCACTTGGCATTCCTGTGCAAGGTTCAAGTTCTATGCGGACTCTTGAATTGGTCAATTTACCTGGAAAGGTGTTGTATGAGAAGCCTAATAAAGAAGCAGCTGAACCTTATCTCTGCATGCTGTGGGTGCTTTTCTTGGACTGACACTGGTGATGAGTGGATAAGCTTCTGGGCACTTCAACAGGTACACATACATAAAAGACTACCTGAAATTCATCTCAATTCCAGCTGCTGGCACTAAGAACTGCAGTACAACAAATCTTCGCAGGGCTTCTGGCATCTCTACTGAATTTACATCATGACCTCATGTTGTTTATTTTGTTTGTTAAAAGGGAAGGTTGTGGCATCCTACTTCTTCACACAAGTAGAGGAATCTGTCAGAGTAAAGTGTGCTAAACGTGCATCACAGAAATTTGCTAAGTGAGGCAACAGGCGCACTACAAAAACCTTCAGTGTGCTAAAACCCCAGGGTGAATGGGCTTGTCTCATTTTTTCCCCCATAGTTACCAGACTACTGTGCTATAATATGCCATGTAACCTTGGGGAGAACACAGTTCTCTCCGACGCACCCCTTCTCCCTTCCCCAGAAAGTGGTCTTTGTATCCTACAACATTTCGCCTAATGTTAATAGTGTTTGCATCTACATTATTGGGATGTCCATTGGGAGAACCTTCCACCTCCTCCAAGTTGACAATGTTCATGGCACAACATACTTTAAATGTATAATTTCCAACTAAGACCATCATTATGAGTAGTCTGGAGAAGGGTCTTGCACCTGATGAAATCCACAACTGCCGGGGTTGGAATTCATCAAGTGCAATACATAGCATCTAATAAAGGGTTTAGCAGATCTAGCAAAGCACACATTCTGGTAATTAAGGTGTCTATTCCCCTTTTAAATGGTGGTAATTTTGCCATGTCAATATTGTAAAAGGCATGCACATTTGATTACATCTTGTAATTACAAGGGTCAGGATTACCCTAACAAGGGTCAGAATTACCCAGGCCACTCGTAACAAAGGTCTAAATATCCAAGAGGTTCATAATGGTAAAATGTCCCAAGTCTGTTTTAAATAGTATTTAAATCTCACTTTTTAGGTCTCGCCTGTCGATGCGCATGCGCATCGAGCTTGCGAGACTATGGGGGCTTATCCACTCTTGAACCAACTTGCAAGGAATCGTGGCGATTCCTTGCAGTGCCCGTGACTTTTAAGCTCAATGCGCATGCGCATTGAGCTTAAAAGCGCGTGCACATCAGTTCCCTCCCTCCCCTTATCTCTCTTCACTCCGTCTTGTTTTACCCGCTCCGCCCCCTCCCCTGCCAGCCGTGTCGCATTTCTCCTCCCCTTATCTGCCTTCCCTCCGTCTGTTCCCTCTCCCCGCTCCGCCCCCTCCCCTGCCCGCTGTGTCGCATTTCATGCGGCCCACAAACACATTCTATGGGATTCTGGTCTCTGTGCTGCATTGTCTCATGCTGGGGGTCAATCCTGGTTACAGAGCACCGCTCAGCTGAAATGGATTTCAACTACAGGGAGTGTCACATGCAGCCTTTTACACCCCGAGCACTCGAAATCAATACGAAGCAAGCAAACCTCTAATACTGCCACATTGGGTTTAATATCTGGGCCTAAGCAACCGATCGAAGGGCTCGTCTTCGGAAGCCTCCTGCGAACAATACATTTTTACACACCAACAGACACGATCTATATATATGGTGCGAAGAAACCTCTCCCCAGGCTATGAAACACATTTTCTTTTAGAACTAACATTTCCCTGCCCCACTGTCGCAGGCTCCCCATGCCACGCTGACCTCTTTTTGTAACAAAAATGAAAACACCATCTATCACCTCCCGCAGCTCAGTGACTTCCCTGGGAGGAGCTTGGTTTCATTGGGAAAACATCTGTGGGTTTGTGACCTGACCAACTCTGACCTCTGCCTCTCTCACCCCACCCCATCCTCCAGCTCACAGGCCAGGGGGCATATTTACTGCACAGGCCCGAGCTGCAGGAGCGTGCTGGCTCCACTGGGTGGCGCCTACCAGCAGCCCCAAGGACAGCTACACGTGCCACCTCTGCTCGCTCGAGGTATGAAGAGGAGACATGTTTACTCCACTGGCCCTCACCCTCACTCACCCCTCACCCACCCTCAACCCCTCATCCCCACTCACCCTCACCCTCACTCACCCTCAACCCCTCACCCACCCTCAACCCCTCACCCCCCCTCACCCTCACTCACCCTCAACCCCTCACCCCCTCACCCACCCTCACCCTCAACCCCTCACCCTCACTCACCCTCAACCCCTCACCCTCAACCCCTCACTCACCCTCACTCTCACTCACCCTCAACCCCTCAGCCTCACCCTCACCCTCAAACCTTCAGCCTCACCCTCACTCACCCTCAACCCTCACCCTCACTCACTCACCCTCAACCCCTCACCCTCAACCCCTCACCCTCACTCACCCTCAACCCCTCACCCTCACTCACCCTCGACCCCTCCCCCTCACCCTCAGCCCCTCACCCTCACTCACCCTCAACCCCTCACCCTCAACCCCTCACCCTCACAACACATATTGTGTTACAATAGGTGTCACATTTGCGAAAGATAACAATATTGGCATTGTAAATAACAAAGCTATTAATTCGCTATTTTCAAAACAAGCACATAAATAAAAAATGTGTCCTTTACAATACCAATAGCTCAAACTTTCATAATGCGAGACCTATTGCATTGCTGTGCTTCTCTCCCCTGCTGCACTCTCCTGCTCTCTAGAGATGTGGCCTAACGACCAGAGCTGCCATCTAAGTCACGTAAATACAAAACATGTTGCATTCCAAATGCTATAGGTGTCACATTCGCAAAAGTTATAACTATTGGCATTGTAAATGACAAAGCCATCAATTTAGCAATTTTAAAAAGCAACAAATTAATAAAATATGTCATTTACAAGACCAATAACTCCAACTCTTCTAATGCGAGACCTATTGCATTTCCAATGCTTGTTTAACCAATATTACTGGCCTAGTGTACTGCAAAATGCACCATCTGTTACTAAAATCCCAAGCATCTAGAAGGCAGAGAAGCTGGCTACCCTGAGGTGCAGTTATTTCATTATTTCAGTACTGACCAGGCTTCTTCGCACAATATTCTGATCATTTCTGATTTAAGGTCTGCCTCTCAAGAATTACACAGGCATCAGTCGCCTATAGACCACAGAGCCATAGACGCACGTGGACAACAGAGGTGTATTGTACTGGCAAACACATGCTACGAGTTAACCTCTATTCACACACACGGGCTGAGTGGTCTCACAATAACCACTTATCAAGAACTGCTTTAAACATTCTATGGACAGGTGGGGGAAAGGATGTACCAACCATGGGTAGCTCTTTAATCTCATGTATGTGGCTTAAATCATCTCAAATAACGAGGGGTTATTATGAGGATGGGGTGTCTTGAACTGACACTAATGCTTCGCAGTGACAAACAGGCAGCCAAGAGATTTGTTTCATGAACTATATGCGTTTGTGGACGAGAGAAATACATAGAAGTCACAGATTTGTGAACAATAGATAAGTATTGTTGACCAAGCATAGTTGGCCATGATGTTCCTTTCACTAACTGTGGACACGTACATATAACAGAAGCTGCCTTTAATTAATAGGACAGCCCAAGTAGCAAGTCGTGGCCATCGCTAACTAGGGAAACATACATATGAAAATGAATTGATTTTTATCGAACAGGAACGTGCATGTATGGGTGTGCCCCGTGGTAACCAAGGACAAACATATGCACAAAAGAAGTATATTTTCTGGTCACATACCAGAGGACAAGTACCAGAAACAAATATCTGGCAAGGGAGGTAGAAAGTAGAGAAACAAGTGATGTCGCTATTTGAGTGCAGACATATGAAAAAGTGGACTGCAGAAAACCCACACTGTCCACGGTGACATGAATAGACAGGGGTCAACTCAAAATTAAAATCACTAATAATTATCAAACAAAATAAGGTAGCATGTCCTGCATTTTTACATTTAGAGGTAGCACAAAAGGAGTTGGTTCTTCAAAGGTTGTTCATCTCATTATTATAATGCCCCCCCCCCCCCAAGCCATTTGTTTGGTAAATTCTCAGTGGTGTGCCAGTTCAGAGAGAGCCAGCCGAGAGAGAGAGAAGAGCGAGTGAAATGTTCCCTAAAGAGAGCCGAGAGGGGTCTACTTTTTAAAGTGGAATTCTGTTAGCCATTAAGGATTGTAGAAAAGAATGCTCTGTAAACACTTGTGGGAAGGATGATCATAAATAAATATACCAAGTTTTCTATCCTTGCTTTCAACTGATATTTAATCTGTTTGTAAGCCTTGCCAATGTGTAGGACGGATAATGGAAGCAGAAGGTGAGCTCGCACACTTTGTGCAAATGGGGATGCCAGGATTAATATCGAGGTCTCCTTACTTTAGAGCAGATCACTTTAGCCATCAAACCACATCAAAACAATGAAATAACTAGAACAATGCACAATTGTGCTTGCAGTCAGTAACTGCTCTCAGTGAAGGACTACTTTATTAGAACATAAATACAACGTGTTTTGGTTTATTCACTCTGGTTTTTCAGCAATATCTACCCTCCCCTCCATCCCATGTATTCCACCCACCCACCCACCCCCCAGGAATGAGGTAGCCATACTGGCTGCTTCCTGTGGCTACAGCTTGAAACAGTCAGGCGATTTTTGAAAATGTAGTTGTGCAAACACTGACTTGTAGTTAACAGTGAGGGGAAACCAAGGAAGGTGTGCCCTGCTGGCCCCAGGAGAGAAATGAAGATTAGAACCACTTCTCCCAGGCACACTTAGTCCACCCATTGGCACCAGCTCCGGGTTATGGGGCTCAGGGCTTGGAATAACGCATAGATTACCTTGTTCCTCCAGAAGTCCACTCCCACCTGCTAGCGGAGAGCATCTAAACTCTTGTGCATTTCTACAGATAATTAATGAAAAGTCACTTGGATGAACAGCAAGGCCATGTGGCAAATGAAAAAAAAATCCACAGGATCCGGTTAGACCTGGAGTTCCAGTGCAGCGAGTCATTGATGTGCGGCCCACACACACACTCACCCATGACACGTGCGCTTCAGCTGCGCAGAGCCCAGGCGTGGAGTGACGTTAGGGTGCTTCCCTGTTATTACATAAGCTGTTCCTCGCCCACAAGTGTACAGACAAAACAAAAACACGAACACCTCATCCGGCTTGTCACGTTGCGTTCCTCATGTGCAAAACTGAAAAGGAGTAGTGTTCGGAATAGGACGCGCAAAATGTTTCCAGTAGAAATCTGCCTGGTGCTCTGAATGGCCAAGCGGACAATGTTCACCTGCAGCAAGATTTGTGGGAAGGAACCTGCCAATGACATCCCTGACTGGCAGGGTCGTTCTCACCCCACCACTAGTCCCATTGGGCATCAAGCCTCCTCACTCGCACCTTCTGCTTGTAATGGTATTCCTTCAGATAGGCCTTTAGAGCACTAGGGATGGGCAGGCGCTCCATGCCATCGTAAGTGGTGCGGCTTGCTACTACAGCTCGGCAGAGGTGCTGTAGGCTGAATGGAAAGGTCCGGCCATTGGGGCTGGACAGCAGCGGCTCGAAGAACATGCAGGCATTTGGGTCTTTGTAGTGCTCCAGTAGGCCTGTCACAGTAGGGGCGTGGAAGACGCTGGGGTCATGGACATCAAAGCTAAAGTTGTGGTTCCACTGCTCAATGCGGGCATGAAGAGAGCGGCCATAGCGGCGGAAGCTGACTGAGAAGAGGTAGTCCTCCTGGGCTGAGTCCCGCAGCAAGAAGGTACCCTCTGGCTTGCCTTCCAATAGGGCTTCAGCTTCGTAGCGGTCCATCACCCCCCAGTAGCAGGGCAGGTTGGTGATTTGCAGCAGGTCAGGAACCAAGCAGTGGATGTAGTCAACCTGGGTGTGCGCCCGCAGCCCATCCTTTGGCTCCTGCCTTTCCATGGAGCTCTGCCTCTGGGGGCTAGACTCTGGTGCAGACTCCTCTTGGCCAGCCTGAAGAGTGGCTCGATTGTCTCCTGCCAGTTCATTCATGCCGTGCGCCAATTTAGGGCCCAGTTTGTAGAGAGGATTGATCTGAGCAGTCACCTCAAAAGTGTGGATCTGTGCATCGGGTGGTGGGTCCACACCCTGCTCAATGCTAATCCTCCTCCTCTCCCTCAGCCTGTCCTCTTCATCTTCCACCAGAGTGGGGCTCTCCGTCACAGCTCCTGCTTGCGATACTGGCACGGTGTGCTGCTTTATTAGGTGCCACTTCTGTGCTAAGTCTGAGCCAGCAGCAAAGGGACATTTATCCAGCATCAGCTCACTCAGGTGGATCTTGCGGTGAGAGGACGATAGATCAGGAGAGGGGCCATTGCTGCTGCTCTTGATGGGAAAGCACTGACCCACTGCATCCTGTATCTTCTGCCTCAGTGACCTGCTGGGAAGCTCAGAGTCAAGCTCCTGCAGTGAACCTCTGCTTTCTTCTCTAAAAGGCTGTCGGTCCCTCGCTGAGAGATCCCTGCCCTTCTCAGCACCCTTTCTTGGAGTCTTGTTCTTCTTGCTATGCCTGCTGCCCTCCTCCTTCCTCTCTTCAGACCGGCTCTGCCTGATTTTAGGTCTCGCCCCTCTGTTGTCTTTGTCTTGATCGCCAGCCCCGCTCGGTTGGGACATCTCTTGGCAGCCAGCCTGGTAATAAAGTCTAGGGAAGGCAGCGTCACCTGGTGATGCAGGCAGGGCGGGGAGCAGAATGTCAGAAGCAGTTTGGAACATTAGTCAGCGCCATCCCTGAACAGCTGGCATCCTCTAGAGCCCTCAGGAGCGGCTTCGTTTTGGCATCATCTACCGTCTGCAGGAGCTCTCCATGCCAGCAGTCCCTAGAAACAAACAAATATCAACACTGTTTGAAAACATGGCATGTCTCTAAAGAACTACCCGGCTCCCTCCCACAACTAATAACGTGAAGACAGTTCAGTTGAAGATGAAGTTAAATATATAAGCCGAAGCTTGTAGTAGATCCACTTCATTCCCTACATTTTAGCCATTGTTACATTTTTGCTATTGCTCTACGGCAGTGGTCATCATACTTTTTAATGCCACCCCCCTCCTCCAACACCCACTCACCCCGGGTGAAAAAATCATTGGGGCCCCCTCAACATTTTTTAGAATTACTCTATTACAGTGGTAATGTTTAAATATGTCTAGACTTATTTAAACATTGCAGTTAAGTTTTGTACCGTTTTTAAAATGCAATAAAATACATGAGTGGCAAACATATTTTTCTGATCAGGCAGGCCTTACTAACATGTAAAAGTATTCCCAGTGTGATTATCAGAAATAGGGGTGGACAGTTTGCAGATTATTTGGAGTCCCTTCCCTTTTGACACCTTCTTCCAGCCAGGATATAAATGGCAAAAGATGTTAGTGATGTCCTATTACAGAGCGGCTTACTGCCGCTCATTTTTCCCCACTGAAAACAAAGCACTGTTGTCAGCATAATGCTGTTTTTGGCCAGCGTCTCGTGCCCCCCCCCCCCCCCATCCCCGGATCCACTTAAGGCACCCTCTAGGGCACAGCTATCCAAACTTTTCATGTTGGTGACACACTTTTTGGATATAATAGTTTTGGGAGAAAGTAAGGCAGTGCGGCGAGCGAGCCCGAACCACCTAAGCACCATACGCAAACAGAAATCTACAGCATATCGCTCTGTACATAAGCATTTGTTTTCACTATAGATATGTACGTATCTTTGTGTACTACTTTGTATAAACATGTAAAATAATTATGTTGTTGAGAGAAAAATAACAATAATAAATAAATATCATCTTTGGTCTACATGTACCTACTTCCATTGTGCATCTATGTGCCTTCCATGTTCTGGATCTGTGTGTCTGTTACTTTTCTCCTGAAAAAGCCTCTCCAATGCACTACCCTATTTCTCATCCTGTGGCTCCTCTCAATATCTTTAATCTACATATAGTTACCTCCTTTATGCATCTATATACTTTCAATGTACTTATGAATCTATATATTTATCACTTTCTTCTAATTTAGCATTTCCAATGCATTACCCAATTTCTCATCCTATACTTCGTTCATTATATCTTCTAGCCCAAGCTTCTGACTCATCTCAAACTTCTTTTAACTACTATTTCCAATGCATTACCCTAGCTCTCATCCTATACATCTATCAATATATCCTCTACATCCACTCTCATTTATCCCAAACCCCATACCACTACTGTGATCGCCAAAATAACTCTTTTTTTAGACTCTCTCCCCCCAAAAAATCCTACACTCTTTTATCCCTCCACTATCCTTTTTAATCAAGATTAACAGACTAACATGTTCCCTTCTCAAATTCCATATTCAACTATACTAATTCCCCACGAATCCTTTATAGGGTTCCAGAGTAGAGTGCTACTCGCTAATAAAGAGTCTCAACACCCCATCAGGGTTACAAGTGCTATATAAATGCAAACCTTTTTCCTTTTCTACCCCTCCCCAACCCTTCTCAATCCAAATAACTGACGAACATATCCACCACTAAAATTACTCTCATGTTTCTTCGTACTAATTCAACACTAATCCGGATGGGTTCCAGAGTAGTGTGCTACTTGCGCTTCAAAACCCCATCAGGGTTAGCAAGCGCTATATAAATAAAAACCTCTTTCCCTCTTCTATCCTGCCACCCCCTTCTCTACCCAAATAACTGAATAACATACCCACTCCTCAAATTACTTCATATTTTACTATACTAATTTTCAACACTAATCCTTCATGGGTTCCAAAGTGGTGTGCTACTCGCCAGAAAAGCGCTTCAACACCCATCTAGAGGTGGGCACTGTGCTCCCTGTGACAATAGCGGCGAGTCAGGCTGCTTGAAGCTCACATAGCACTAGCCTCCTCCGGGTTCATGTTTACTTTGTTTATTGCTTTGGTGTGATTTTAAGACACTTGATGCTAATTTTAACTTGTTTAAACGCTACTTACTTGCTACTCTTCTTGCTCCTGACGCCGTTCCGCCGCAGCTGTGTGCCGATCGAGCGGAAGGTCTCTTCACGAGCAACACGCCCCACACCACTTCCTGCCTGCCACGCTCTCCACGCAGGTTAGCGTGCTAGTTGTTCCCTCTCTTTGGGGTATTTAAGATGGAGACTTGGCGGAAGCGCAGCGGACGAGCGCAGTGGGCGCGCCGAAGTTGCGCCAAAGTTAAGCCATCTGCGCCCGTCCGCGACCAGCGGCCACCCATTATGCCCATCGGATCATGTATTCCTCCGCGGATCTCCATGCCCTTCAACACTCTGGGCCCCTCCATTCCCGTGCTACTGGTGCCGCCCGGAAATGTGGTATTTTGACCTCTCAGGGCCCCTCTTTAGGTACACTTGCTTTGTACTTCCACGAATTGCAGTGATCTTTCTACTACTTCACCAGTCGTTAGGCCCCCTGAACCACACTCTCTGGCAATAGTCTACCTCAATACTCGCTCGCTGGTGAAGCATCGGATTGAGATATTTCAGCTGTTGGACGATAATAAAGTAGATATCCTTCTCCTTTCGGAGACTTGGTTAACTGATGACTCTACCCCGGACATCCTCGCTGCTATTCCCACAGGCTACTATATCCTACAATCTAATAGGGCACTCAGGAGAGCAGGAGGGGGTTTGCAGCTATTATTCGCTCTCAGCATAAGTTTACTACCCTTGAAACTTTTACTCTCCCTAAAACTGACATTCTCACTTTGAAATTTACCTCTTCTCGGTCTTCTTTTATTTGTGTCCTTGTCTATAGACCTCCTGACTATATGCCCCTTTTCTCCCAGCAGTTTGGCGACTTTGTCTCTCGGCTAACTATTAATTCCGGCAAAATTCTCATCATTGGCGATTTTAATTATTGGCCGTCAGATCCTCGTGAAAGCAGTCTCTCTGAAGAATTCACTGATCTCTTACTCTGTCTGAATTGCAATCAGTATATTACAATGGCCACTCATAGCAAAGGCCATACCCTTGATCAAGTTTGGACTGCCAATCTTGACATTTCCCTTCCTTCAGTGTATCCCTGCTCTTGGTCTGACCATTTTTTTATTTCTTTTCCCTCAATTTCACTCCGCCCATTCACCCTACTCTTACTACCAATTTTATCGCGAGTAACTGGAAACGAGCTGACCTCGCAGAATTCCATTCCATCCTAGCCATGACAGCCCCCAGGGACCTGACCTCGGCGTCTGCCCAGGCTGATGCCCTTGAGCAGTGGCTGGTACATGCTAGCAATATAGTGGCTCCGTTAAGAACCATTAAAACCAAACGCCCTCATGACGCTCAGCGGTGGTTCACTTAAGAACTGAAATTGGACAAACTTGCCCTCCGCCAAGCTGAGCGCCGTTGGAGGCGTAACTACGACCCTGCATCAAAAATTGCATATGTTGACCTATTAAAACAGTATAAAAAAAATCTATCTTACTGGCCAAAACCTCTTACTTTTCTCAGAAAATTCTGGATTCTGCCTCTAAGACTAAGGACATTTTTTCAATTGTTGAGGAACTTACCTTGCTAGACCGCGTTACTGTCCAACCCCAACCCACCCAAGCCCTCTGTGATTCCCTCAACTCATTTTTCATCGACAAAATTATCACCATTAAAAACAACATCCCTCTTCCTTCTTCTCCCACTCCTCCTTTCTTACCCCCTATGAACCCCTGTCGTTTTGATGTCCTACCTCCCATTTCCTCGATGGAGTTTATCTCCTTGCTACACACGGTGAGCTCTGGTTCCCCTAATGACTGCTTTCCCCCTCAAAACCTTAAAGCAGTCTTCCTGGCCTGTCCTGACCCCCCCGCTGGCACTTCTTAACAACTCGCTCGCCACAGGCACAGTCCCTGATTCTTTTAAACAGGCGGTTGTAGTTCCTATACTAAAAAAGCCTGGTGCGGATCCTTCTGTCCTGAGTAATTATCGGCCGATCTCCCTCCTCCCCTATCTGGGGAAAATTTTGGAGACCTATGTCACTCGCTGCCTCAGCGCATTCATTGAGGGTTCTTCCTTTTTGGATAACCAGCAAGCGGGCTTCAGACCAGCTCATTCTACCGAAGCAGTCATCGTGGCCGTGATGGATGTGCTAAGGCAAGGCACCGATAAGAACATTGCCCAGGCACTTGTTCTACTAGATTTGTCAGCCGCCTTTGACACGGTCGATCATGCTATTTTGATCGACCGTGTCAATAATGCGGGTATTCAGGGCATGGCTCTAACTTGGATCAGATCTTTTTTGCACCAGCGCTCCCAGTCAGTTCATCTGTCCACTTTCTCTGCCCCTTATTCCTCTCTTTCTTGTGGAGTCCCTCAGGGCTCTGCTCTTTCGCCTCTTTTATTTAATCTTTACATGCAACCTCTTATAGCTTCCCTCTGTCACACCGCGGTTACTATCTTTAATTATGCGGACGATTTACAGTTGATTTTCCCTGTTGATCCCTCTCCCTCCTCCTGTGCCAATTTCCAATCCACAATGCTTGCCATCTCTGAGTGGATGCATTTTAGTCAGCTGAAGCTTAATCCCAACAAGACGGAGTTAGTGTTGATAGGAGGGTTAGCCAACCCCTGGAACTCCAGCTTCTGGCCCCCCTCCCTCGGACCCCACCTTGCCCTGTCAATTCGGTGAAGAGCCTAGGCGTAATTATATGCAGCGATCTGTCTATGAGGCCTCAAATTAATGCTGTTACATCTTCCTGCTTTTTTAATCTACGCAGGATCTGCAAAATTCGTAGGTTCCTTACTACTGAAGCTCTCATTCTTGTCATCATGGCTCTTGTCACCTCCCGTATTGACTACGCTAACTCCCTCTATGTTGGGATACCTGCTTACCATCTCCACCGGCTGCAGCTGGTACAAAATCAGGCGGCCAGACTGGTCTTCCATCAGCCCAAACACCAACGCGTCTCGCCCCTGTTGAGGAGATTGCACTGGCTCCCAGTGGCATCTCGTTGCATGTTTAAACTGGGCTGCACTGTTTTTAAGGCTCTCATCGATCTTGCCCCTGCTTTCATCACTTCTAGCCTCAAGCGTCACATTCCCTCAAGAGATCTCCGGTCCACCTTTCACAACTTGCTAACTGTCCCAAGGTACAAACGCAAAAAGCATGGAGGCTTATGTTTCTCTTTTCTGGCCCCCACACTGTGGAATTCCCTCCCGATTTCACTCAGACTCTGCCCCAGTTATACTTGCTTCCGCAAACTACTTGAAACCCATCTCTTTCAATTAGCTTATGAATAACCCTGCTGTTCTGTTTCCCTGCAATTGTCTGTGAGCGCCATGAAACCGTCTGGTGATCGTGCGCGGTATAAATATTTTTAACATAACATAACATCAGTGGTAACAAAGTGCTATATGAATGCAAACCTTTCTTCCCCTTTTATCACTCCGCTATCCTTCTCACTCTAAATAATCTGACTAAATATCCACCACTGAAGTTACTTCATATTTCACCATATTAATTTACCACTTATCCTTTATGGGCTTGCTGAATAGCGTGGGTCAACAAGCGTTCTATAAATACAAACCTTTTTCCTCCTCTCTCCTTCTGCTATCATTCCAAATCCAAATGACTGACTAACCTATCCAACACATAATAATAATAATAATAATAATAATAATAATAATAATGACATTTGTAGAGCGCATGGTTACGCCTTCCCAGCGTGTCCCCGCGCTGTGGAGAAAGGACTGTCAGATATGAGCCACCGCCAGAGGCCGCCATCAAAACTAGTTGTTAAATAGATGAGTTTTAAGCAGTCGTCTGAACTTGGGTTCCGACCTCTCCAGCCTGAGGCCGACCGGAAGTTTATTCCAGTTTTGAGCGACTAAGAAGCGGAATGAACGACTGCCCATTCTAGCTTTCCTAATCTTAGGTACTGACAGCTGCCCAGTTCCCCCGGATCTCAGGGCCCTTCCTGGTTGATATCTGGTAACCAGATTCCTCAGATATGCAGGCGCCTTATCCCAGAGAATACGATGGCAGATAAGTAGGGCTTTGAACAAAACTCTTTTTTTTACTGGTAGCCAATGAAGAGGGTCAAGGGCCGGTTTAAACGCCGCCCTTCGTGGCAGCCTCAAGATTAGCCATGCTGCGGCGTTCTGTAGGAACCTGCAAGCGTCCTAAATTCTTTACAGACACACCCAGATACAGTACGTTTGCGTAATCAATACGCAATGTAATAAGGGCATGTGTCAGCGTCTGGCTAGGTTCCAGCGGGAGCAGGTCTAAGGTCTTGCGCAAGGTTTTTAATACGCCAAAACATTTACCCACAGCACGGCGGATCTGGCCATCATAAAAGAGGGCGGGGTCCACCCATACCACTAGATTCTTAGCTTCCGTTCAAGGCGTCGGGGTGCGGCCTAAACACTTTGGCCACCAGTCTGAGGTCCAGCTAGATCTGTCTCCACCTACCACCAGCACCTCGGTCTTGCCACCATTCAACTTTAGGTAGTTCTTGTTCATCCAGCAGGCCAATTGCTGCATGCATGTCTTAAAGTTGGATGCCTCGACCGAGGATGCCTGGGATAGGGAGATCAGCATCTGGATATCGTCTGCGTAGGAGACTAGCTCCACGCCAAACGCCTGTACCACCTCAGCCAATGGAGCCATATACAAGTTGAACAAGGTGGGGCTCAGGGCAGAGCCCTGAGGCACCCCCTGTTCCAGTGCGAAGTCCCTGGACTGAAATGTTCCTCTTCGAAACTGGAAACTGCGCCCCGTCAAGAAGGATTTCAGCCAGCCAAGAGCAGAACCCGAGACACCACCCCTGCTCAGACACTGTAGCAAGGTGTAATGTGCTACAGGGTTGAACGTTGCGCTGAGGTTTAACATAATCAGCGCCATGGTGTGTCCCGAGTCCACCCCCTGTCTAATGGTCTCCATGGCCCTTAATAGGGCGGTTTCTGTAGAATATCCCGCCCGAAAACCAGATTGAGAGGGGTGTAGGAGGCTGGCCTCGTTCAGAAATGCCATTAGCTGCTTGTTGACCACTTTCTCCGCTACCTTAGCCATGTATGGCAGAAGTGAGATGGGTCTTAAGTTCTCTAAAACATCATGACTAATGGTAGGTTTTTTTCTAATGGGCAGGACCACTGCTCTCTTCCAGCTTGCCGGTAGCGTCTGTGATTCAAAGGAAGTATCCAAAAGGTGCCCGATATACGGCTCCAGAATCTCCAGGCTCTCTCCCATGATCTTAGGTGGGGCAGGGTCTCTAGGGGATCCCGATTTAATAGTGAGGCAGATGCTGCTTAAGGTCTAAAGCGCTAACAGTCACCCGTGGGTACCTTGGAGCTCAGAGAAGATGTTTCTTTCAACCGCTGAGGCACCATTTCAGGATTAGCACTTGGGAAAGAGCCATGCATTTAGCAGCTTCCTAACATTCAAAGATTTTTCCAATCAAAGGTCTATTGGTAGGCTATTCTATCACCTTGCTGCAGCCACCGAAAAGAAAATTGATGTACCGCCCAGAGTACTTCTGGAAAACTGGGCAGAAGCATCAATTTCATTTTCTATGTGCGCGTAACTTCATCTTGGGCCATACAGCAAAAAACATTTATTTATTGTGTTACACTTACTTTCATACAGTGCTTTATCTATGAGACATACTGACTTAAATGTAATCCGGAAGCCAATGGAGTTTAGCTAGTCTATTAGAGACAGACTTCTTTTTGAAAAATATAGAGTAGACAGTCAAAAAGTAAATAGGGTATTCAACATTAAGCTCTAATATTCAATCTTAAAATATGGACATATGCTGCATTTCTTAGTGCAGTGCTTTATTTCAGAGGCATTTTCCGAAAATGCATATGACTCATTACTATGCGAGTCATTACATCGCGTGCCTTCACAACGGGGTGTTACCACGCAATGCGAGTCATTACATCGCGTGCCTTCACAACGGGGTGTTACCACGCAATGCCATTACTACGCAAGTCATTACATCGACTTGCAGTAGGTGGCGCGCTAACATTAGGAATGTATAATTTACTGTTCCAACTCCAGCCTACGCAACAGCAGGGAGGGTGTTGGAATAGTAAACTATACTATTCCTTATGTTAGCGTGCCATCTACTGCACGTCGATGTAATGACTTGCATGGTAACAACGCGGTCGTTGTAACAACTGTGTTGTAACAACCCGAATGTAAAGACACACTGCATAACTGTCGTGCTTGGATAACGTGTCTAGTACAGTATTGCTGCTAGCTACTGTTATGTGTTGTGCATGTGCCCTGGTGTGCTAAACTCTGTAAAAATGGCATTGTGAAATACAGAATTTACTTATTCTGATCTGAAGAGTATAGAAGGGCGTTTCTATTCGTGCGATAATACTGTGTGTTATAGATTGTGTGAAATAAGTACTGTGTCAGGCTTCATGCTCGACAGGCAAAAACATTACCAGAATATATGAATGATCTGGCTGTCGGTTCGTTTTACCTAAAAAGTCTGCATTAAAAACTATACAATAGATTTCTGTGGTGAGTTTTATTAGATAATGGTCTAGAATTTTAAAAAAAATACTGATTAGTTACACTGGGTCGAGGCAAATATATCCAAAAAGAATCACGTTTCTTTGGCATAAGGGGAGACTCAAACTTTCTCATGTTCAGTATAATCTAGCGCTCACATTCTTTACCAATTGTTAATTTGATTACCACTTTACCTGGTAAACCCAGCTAAACTGAGTTACAGTAATTTGGTCTGGGTGATATGACCATTTTCATTATGTGTCCGTTGCCAAATGTTAGGAAGATACAAGATCCTTTGCAAAAGCTGAAGTTGAAGGAAACAGGTCTTTGTCACTGCTTTTAGTTGCTCCCTCTTAGTCAGTCCTGAGCTAATCTGCACTCCCAGATTTTTACCCTTGTAAACAGGAATCACATTTCTGACCCCGAGTAGTTGGTCAGAATGCATGACTCCACAGTCATCCTTGTACATCAATAAAGCAGGCAAAAAGCCTCAAACATGGTTGAAGCCCTGCACGGTTTCATTATTTATCATTGCGGGAATCGGGTTTGTAGTTCTTTTAGGTTCTGGAAAAGCTCCAAGTACGTATGTGGAAAGGACACCGTACCTCCCGTAGCTAAGCGGCATCCTCGCGCGGGGAGGGGTCCGTCTAACATCGATGATGCCTTGTTCCCTCTCCATAGGACTTCTTCTCTATCTCTCCCACTGCAGGGTTGCCGAAACCCGAAACCGGAAGACCGACACCCGGATGCAGTTCAACCTGAACCCGGAAGTCCCGCCCCCGACTACATCCCGGAAGGTATAAAAACCAACGAACCTCAACGAAGGGCGTTCCAACCCGCGGACTTGTGGCAGGAGGCAGCAAGGAAGGAACCGGAGCTGAGAGAGAGAGACGAGGAGCCGGAGCTCCAACCGGAAGACGGGAGGAGGACGCCGACGGCGACGTGTGGTCTGAGGACTGGTGGAGTCCTCAGGAGGTTGCTGGAGAGCGGCCGCAACTCACCAGGGAGTTGCGGCGGGCCACGTGAGTAACCGTCATCCATCTCCGTGTGCCGTTTGTAGATAGTTGTAATTAAGTGTAAATAATATAGCGCTGCACCTACTAGAACACGAGAGCACTGTATATATAGTTATAGATAGGCCCCCACCTTCCTACACTTCGAGCACCCTGTCAACCCTTGGTCTTCCCTTCTATTCTTCGGCCTCTTTCACCTCCCCGTCATACCCGTCCCTCACTTTCCACTTTCTGTGTCTCCACCTCCTGGTGTCGGTGATAGTTGTACAGACCGAGAGGAGTGAAAGACTAACGGTCCTCTATTATCTTTTCTCTCGCCCCAAACCTCCGAGGCTCACCTGCAGAAGTCAAAGACCCACGACATTACGAAGAGGGAAGCTTTACCCTACCCGGAGGACATCAGACGAGCAGCCGGAGCCCTTCCTTTTCCCCACCGACCGGAAGACTTCTCTACCTCTGATTACCCCAGGAGAACTCCATCGATTACCTTTTGTTCAGAGACTTATATGCCATCCCTACCTGTATCTACAATAAAACTCGCTCAACATAGCGCACTATATCTGGCCTCCCCGCCTGTTATTCCGGCCCGCCGAATCCCACACCCCACAAGTGGTGTCAGAAGTGGGGTTTCCCGGAGGCATGGAGGCCGCAGTCAAGAAGCTGGCCGAAAGCCAGGAGCAGCTCGGACAAATGATGGAACGCTTCCTGAAGACCGCTGAGGACGACCGGGGCCAACTACACGACGTCCTGAAAGGGCAAGGGACTGCACAGGACCAGGCTCTAGGGAAGCTCACGGAGGCGATGGGACAGCAGAGGCCTCTGGCCCCATTACCATCGGTCGTTCTCCAGAAATATGTCGCGGGGGAGGACCCCGACTTTTTTTTCACAAATTTCGAAAGACTGGCTCAAGCCGCCAACTGGCCTGAAGATCGCTGGGGTCATTACTTGGGTCCGTTGCTGACCGGGGAGTTACAATCTGCGGCAAGTACGAGAGGGGCCCCAAGAAACTCCTCGGGCACTCTCATATCGCATTCAGGACCTGACATCCCGGTGGCTGAAAACTACTACGTCAACTAAGGAGGAGATAGTCTCTAAAATAAACCTAGAACAATTCCTCGCCTCCCTTCATCCGAGCACCCAAAAATGGGTGCGGCAGCATGCTCACCTGACGCTCGAACGAGCAGTCGAGATAGCCAGTGCCTACAGCAAAGCCCAAGAAGTTCAGAAGACCAAAGAAGAACACCTCCCTCGGAGCTCGCATGGAAGCCACATCCGACCCCCTCGACCACCCGCTCCCCGAAAAGCAGAACCTGCTCCTTTCGTTCCCTATCCGATGATGCCTCGACCAAACCCACCTGGACCCCAATGTTACCACTGCGGTGGTTTTGGACACATTGCCCGTCACTGCCCCCAGAAGGAGGAGCCTATGGAAATCGGGGTGACTCGGAATTATGTGTGTCTCACCGCGGGAACCTCTCCTCCACCGTTTAGGTGTCCTGTGAAAATCAACAACCAACCCCTTATGGCGTTGGCCGACACCGGATGTAGACACAGCGTAGTACGACCTCAAGACATGCCGAAACCCATCGGCCCTTTCACAGGATCAGTAGCCATCAAGTGCGTACATGGAGATACCAAAAGCTATCCCACAGCCCGAGTCACGGTACAAACCAGTACTGACCACGGAAGAACCCTGAATGTAGGACTGATCCCTAACTTGCCAGAACAAGCCACTCTGGGTAGTGATTATAGTGGTCTCCCCCTTCTCCTAAAAGACACTACCGACTCCTTGGAAAAATGGTGGAAGGAAGCCCCTTTTTCCCAAAACCACCCCTTAAGTCCCTCCCCCGAGAAGCAGACCAAAACCAAAAACCAAAAGAAAAAGGAAAGAAGGAGGTACACAGAAGCCTATCCAGTCCAAGAGGCACTGCATCCCTGGGAAACGGACCGTGAATTTAGAGCTGCACAGCAAGAAGATCCCATCCTGCAACACGCCTGGGGGCAGGCGCTTGACAACGAGGATCCGCTACATGTAGGTCCCTACTTCTTCCGTTCTAGGGGCCTATTGTATCGAAAAACAGACCCCCAGAAACCTTCACAGTTGGTTATTCCGGTTCCATTCCGGGATAAGGTATTGTTCCTTGCGCATAGCCATCTCCTGGGTGGCCACTTCGGGGAAGAGAAGACAGGACAGGCAATACTCGAAAAATTCTACTGGCCGGGAGTATATAGCCAAATCAAACAATATTGCAAGGAGTGTGCCATCTGTCAAAGGAATAGCCGCTACAGACCCCCAAGAGCACCCCTCCGGCCCCTCCCTCTCATCGACATACCCTTTTGCAGGGTAGGAATGGACCTTATCGGGCCCATGTTGCCCTCCAGGAGCGGCTGTAGATATGCTTTGGTGGTGGTGGACTATGCCACCCGCTTCCCGGAAGCTGTCCCTCTGAAACATCCCACCACCCAGAACATAGCGAAAGCCCTGGTATCTATCTTTTCTCGGGTAGGATTTCCCCGAGAAATTTTAACGGACCAAGGAACCCCGTTCGTGTCCGCCTTGATGCGTCAGGTATGCTCCCAGCTAGGTATCAAGCAGCTGAGAACCTCAGCGTACCACCCACAGACGGATGGGTTAGTGGAACGCTACAACGCCACCCTGAAAGCTACTCTGAAAAAGCTGTTGGAATTGGAAAGCAAGCGGTGGGAAGAGATGTTGCCCCTGGCACTGTTCGCTATCCGGTGCAAAACCCAAAGTAGCACCGGATATTCCCCATATGAACTATTGTATGGAAGACCTCCCAGAACCCTCCTGGATATGGCCCGCGAGGCGTGGGAGGCAGAACCGGATCGTACCCGGCCCCTTCCCGAGTACGTGGAAAAGCAACACATGGAAAAGGCCCAAACGTCCCAAAAACAACAGTACGATAAGGGAGCCAAGAAGAGGGTCTTGGCTGTTGGCGATCTGGTGTTGTTGCTACTGCCCTCCTCTGACCACAAGCTCCTAGGGCAATGGCAGGGTCCATTCACCGTCCTTCGTCAGGTGACCCCCGTCACCTACGAAGTAGAGACCGAGCCCACCAGAGGAGTTAGGCAGATCTACCACATCAATCTCTTAAAGAAGTGGGAGGGGCCCCGACCTGCCTTATCTAGTGAACCGGTGCGTAACCCCTTGTCCTTTGAGGGTTGCATAGACCCGGATCTACCCCCGTCATTGACAGAAGAACTAAAGACCATGTTGTCCCCGGTACAGAATGTCTTCTCCTCCCTGCCAGGACGTACAACCCTAGTGGAACACGCCATCCAAACCGATCCAGGGGTAACTGTAAGACAACGGCCCTATCGGGTCCCGGAAGCACGCAGAAACGTCATAAAGAAGGAAACAGAACAGATGTTGCAGATGGGCATTATCGAGCCGTCGGTTAGCAGCTGGAACTCACCAATAGTACTGGTCCCCAAACCCGACGGCTCGGTACGGTTCTGTATAGACTTTCGAGCAGTAAACAAAGTCTCGCGATTTGATTCCTACCCCCTTCCACGGGTTGATGAGATGGTGGAAAGAATAGGAGCCGCAAAATACATCAGCACGCTCGACTTATGCAAGGGATACTGGCAGATACCCCTGAAGGAGGATGACAAAAGAAAGACTGCCTTCTCTACCCCTGAGGGCTTGTTCCAGTTCAGAGTGATGCCTTTCGGCCTACACGGAGCCCCCGCCACTTTTCAGAGGGCCATGAACATGGTCCTACAGCCTCACTCCCTCTATGCTGGGGCTTATTTGGATGATATAGTGATCCACAGCAATACCTGGGACCAACATTTGGGGCACCTCCGAGCGGTGGTGGCCGCTCTTGGCAACAGTGGGTTTACTATAAACCCGGCCAAAACCACCTTGGCCGCCCAAAGTGTCAAATACCTGGGCTATCTTTTAGGGGAAGGTCTCATCCGACCCCAAGACAACAAGATAGAGGCCATCCGTTCCATACCCTTCCCTCAGACCAAAACAGAACTCAGGGCCTTTCTGGGGCTTCTGGGGTATTACAGACGGTTCATACCGAACTTTTCTCAAACAGCTGTCCCCCTGACAGATCTGCTGAAGAAAAGTACCAAGACGGATGAGGCCTTAAGACATCCCTCAGTACCCTTGCTGCAGGCCTTCGAAGCATTAAAACAGGCCTTAGTATCCAGACCAGTCCTTGTAAGCCCTGACTATAGCCAACCATTCATCCTCCAAACAGACGCCTCCGATCAGGGGTTGGGGGCCGTCCTGTCCCAGAGAGATCCCAGTGGGAATGAAAGGCCCATTCTGTATATAAGCAGGAAGCTCTACCCCAGAGAAATGAACTATGCCTGTGTAGAGAAGGAGGCACTAGCTATAAAGTGGGCAGTGGACAGTCTCCGTTATTATCTAGAGGGGAGGGAATTCGTGCTCTACACGGACCATGCCCCTCTGGCGTGGATGGCCCGCAACCGAGGCCACAACGACAGGGTCCTTAGGTGGTTCCTTTCCCTTCAGCCCTATAGGTTCACAACCGAACATAGGAAAGGGGCGGAACAGGGGAATGCGGATTACCTCTCTCGCTTTCCCTGTTCTTCCACCCCTACAAGAAAGACAGCTAGGGAAAGGGGATGTGGAAAGGACACCGTACCTCCCGTAGCTAAGCGGCATCCTCGCGCGGGGAGGGGTCCGTCTAACATCGATGATGCCTTGTTCCCTCTCCATAGGACTTCTTCTCTATCTCTCCCACTGCAGGGTTGCCGAAACCCGAAACCGGAAGACCGACACCCGGATGCAGTTCAACCTGAACCCGGAAGTCCCGCCCCCGACTACATCCCGGAAGGTATAAAAACCAACGAACCTCAACGAAGGGCGTTCCAACCCGCGGACTTGTGGCAGGAGGCAGCAAGGAAGGAACCGGAGCTGAGAGAGAGAGACGAGGAGCCGGAGCTCCAACCGGAAGACGTGGAGGAGGACGGCGACGGCGACGTGTGGTCTGAGGACTGGTGGAGTCCTCAGGAGGTTGCTGGAGAGCGGCCGCAACTCACCAGGGAGTTGCGGCGGGCCACGTGAGTAACCGTCATCCATCTCCGTGTGCCGTTTGTAGATAGTTGTAATTAAGTGTAAATAATATAGCGCTGCACCTACTAGAACACGAGAGCACTGTATATATAGTTATAGATAGGCCCCCACCTTCCTACACTTCGAGCACCCTGTCAACCCTTGGTCTTCCCTTCTATTCTTCGGCCTCTTTCACCTCCCCGTCATACCCGTCCCTCACTTTCCACTTTCTGTGTCTCCACCTCCTGGTGTCGGTGATAGTTGTACAGACCGAGAGGAGTGAAAGACTAACGGTCCTCTATTATCTTTTCTCTCGCCCCAAACCTCCGAGGCTCACCTGCAGAAGTCAAAGACCCATGACATTACGAAGAGGGAAGCTTTACCCTACCCGGAGGACATCAGACGAGCAGCCGGAGCCCTTCCTTTTCCCCACCGACCGGAAGACTTCTCTACCTCTGATTACCCCAGGAGAACTCCATCGATTACCTTTTGTTCAGACTTATATGCCATCCCTACCTGTATCTACAATAAAACTCGCTCAACATAGCGCACTATATCTGGCCTCCCCGCCTGTTATTCCGGCCCGCCGAATCCCACACCCCACAACGTATATACCCTAAAAAATACAGTTGCACACATTACCCATTCTTAGAGAATCTGACCTATTTGTGAATGTGTTTCTTCATGGAGAATCTATATAGTGTATATATATAATTTTTTATTATCAACGATCGGTGTTATTGACATCTTCATAAATAAGTTGGGGCAAGTCCTCAAAGAAACAATATTTTGCGCGGAGGCGGATCCTACAGCCATGATGTGGTGGTGCAGAAACCTGCGGGGTAGTGCTAGTCATGTACTAAGATGTGTTTCCCAGGAACAAATCCAAATGCATCCAATTATTCTGAGACAAAGAGACTGCCCACCCTAGACCAAGCAACATGATGGTTTATATGGACCTACTTTGGTGCCAATGCAACAGGATGGTACTATGAGAGTACAGTTCAGTCCCCAGGGGTTAGAAATGTTTGCCATGTGTAGTAAATATTTGGCAAATGTTACCCCCAACATTAAATGTTTGCCTCAAGCTCCCCTTATTCATCTATGGAAATAATAAAATTGGTGATGAAGGAAGCACAGGATTGAACAGGATGTGGGCAGTGTCAGAAAATTCTAGAACATCCACCTTTTGGAGCATTCGCCTACTCCTTAGGGAAAATAAACTGCTTTTGAGATCCAAACGATGAGGCATTAGAGCCATGGATTAGAAGTGATTAAGGCCACAATGGAAAGGAAGTAGCCCTAAATTCAGAATACAATGAGAGAATACAGTCAGGCCTGATTAGAACGGGCAGTCGGAAGACCAGGAAACCAAGATTAAAGGACCATGGCATTCAGGCCAAATTTAGAATACCATGAGTATATGACATTGTGACCATGGTTAAAGAGATTTAGAGTAAGAATATATTAACTTGAACACAAATTAGGCTGGAGGACTTTTGCCATGAGTACATAACTTTGCGAGACTTTTAATGAAAAGCAATGCAACACACCTAGAGTTCCCACACATAGTTAAAGCTACCATCTATCTTGTCCTGGACTACGCTAATTATGTTTTTCATGACTAAACGTTGTCAACTATGAGAATACTAAGAATTCAGAAAGCTGCCCCCAGGCTCCTCCTACATGTAAAGTCACAAGTACACATCTCTCATGATTTTGAGGGTGCTACAATGGTTACCCATTGCAAGAAGATCCTCTTGTAATCTGCTTCTTATCACACACTAAGCAATAAATGGAAAAGGACCACTCCTCATCAGGAAGAAAACTGACAAATACATAAAACAAAAGGAACCTACGCTCAAGAATGGCTCCTCTCCTCATAATTCCTACATACGAGAAATAAACACGGGAATAACATCTTTCTCTAATGGTGAAAATCAATGCAACACACCTAGGATTCCCACACATGGTTAAATCTAAAGCTACCATCTCTCTTGTCCGGGACTACGCTAATGGTATTTTTCATGGCTAAACTTTGTCAACGATGAGAATACTAAGAACTCAGAAAGCTGCCCCCAGGCTCCTACTACATGTAAAGTTACAAGTACACATCTCTCGTGATTTTGAGTGTGCTACAGTGGTTACCCATTGCAAGAAGATCCTCTTTTAATCTGCTTTGTATCACACACTAGGCAATAAATGGCAAAGGACCACTCTTCATCGGGATCAAAACTGACAAATACACAAAACAAAAGGAACCTACGCTCAAGAATGGCTCCTCCCTCATAATTCCTACATACAAGAAAAAAAAAAATGGGAATAACATCTTTCTCTGTTCAAGCAACCAAACTAGGAATTCTCTATCCTCAAACATAAGATCCACAGACATCCATCTCAACTACAGAAGAATAGTCAAGAGCTGGCTCTTTCCCACATGACGACTATATTTACAACTCTAGAATACACAACAGTATACTCAGACATGACAAACCACTTTTCACAGTATGGTTTAGAGTTGTCATTAAACAAGGACACATCATTGCACTTTGAACTATGCCTTCTGCTTTGAGGAGAAGCACACATGACCACTACTTACAAAAAAAAAAAAAAAAACGTACAACTTCCCCATTTCAATTCCATTACTATCATTCTATCCCTATTCCAACTACTCACCCTTTTTTATCCATTCCTAGCATTCTATCCTTACTCCAAACTCTACTAGACATGCATCAAGAGCCCAAACTTAACCCAACTAATGCAGAAGAAAACAAAAAATCCTAACTACTAAAAGTGGGTTTTGCAGTAGTGTACCAATCGCCCAAAAAAATGCTTAAATGCATCGCAGGGTTTGGAAGTACTATATAAATATATTTACTATTACAATCCAGTAAAACTTTATTAAAAAACAAGAGAGTTCAGGGACACTTGAAAAATGCTTACGTTTTTCAACATATGTTCATCTCATGAAGTATAAAATTGGAATCCTGGATTGACAATTCTGATCCGTAAGCCGTATGTGCCTATGGCCACCATTAACTTCAAATTAGTGATATGAAAACAAACCTTCTGTGTAGCCATTGTACCAGGAACTTAGGTCACTCAAGCAAGTGACAGTAAACATGTTCCAAATGATCAATATCCAATGAAAGTCCATATAAGTACTAGTATTGTAAATATCCTGAAAACTTGACTGGCTAATATTCTATTCCGGTATGCGAAGCCCAGGCCTAATTACAAAAATCCATTAAATCAAATAACTTCAGGCTCTATCATTTGAAGATATAGTGATGTGAAAAAGAAAAGTTGAACCACGTAAGAAGCTTTGGTTTGCCATATTAAGATGTACCTGAACTTTATTTAATCCTCACCAAATCAACAGTAGATACATCTAATTTCATGTGACACAAATGTTACTTTTTCATTACTTAATAAACAAATGTGCCTGCATTCAGCACCCTTGTCTGAAAAAAAAAGAGAACTCTGCGAGTCCATTTAGCAGCAATAACTTCAAATAAACATTTCCTATCTTCTAGAATTTATCAGTCTCTCAGATAAACTGGGAGAATTCTGGCACACTTAAAGTGTCGAACCTCTAAAATGCTTAAGGATAACAGATGATGCACAGCTCTCTTTGGATCTCCCAAAATTATCGCTGTGGGTTAGAAAGCTAGACTTTAACGTGGCAATTCCAAAATTATAATTAGCTTTTTCAGCCATTCAATCATGAATAATGTATGTTTTGGGTCATTATAAGGGCCAATGGAACTATGCGTCAGGAGAGGGCCAAATTATTCAGCAAGGAAAGCCACATTATGCGGCATAATGCAGCACATTTTGCAATAGTATTACTTCATTATTTTGTCATCTTTAAACTTCGTAACACTGTCTGGGCATTGGATGAACCTCATTGGTACCAGTTTAATATCAAAATATTGCAATAAGCAACACAAAGTTGAGCAGTCAAGGTTTGCAAATGGTATTCAATTGTGCAACAACACGTGCCGCTGTATATTTAGTAAATTTTGAACAGTTTGAGCTAGAAAGAAAACATTTTTTATTAAAATCTGCAGATCATGTGGCAGCTGATGGATTATGTGGCAAAACTATAATTATGCGAAATTGCGGTGTCCTCTCAATCTCATAATTACAGTGGCCCTGGTGATTATTGTGCTGCAAAATCCACTTTAGCTGATGGACAGATGATCTCACAATTCCTCTAGTGTGTGCTGGTATACAAAGGAACTCATGAAGGACTCAATGATTGTGATGTTTAAGATTATGTAGATGCGAAGTAGGCCCAAATCACCCTTTCTCAATCATGCTTGACAAAACCAAACCCAACAGACCTCTTCAAGCGCCTCATGATCTTTTACAAAGAATCAATGCTAAGCGCATTGGCCCATCATCACCCCAGAAGAAACTACAGCCACCATGAAGTCCAGCCACTCAGGGACCCCCATCGAACCCATGCCCCTACCACGCCTACTCCAGAGAACATCAACCTATCGGCACCATGCTCACACCCATTCTAAAATGCTTCCACCTCTTGAGCGACTTTCCCAGATGTTTGGAAACATGCAACTGTCCTCCCAATGCTGAAGAAACCCTCTGCAGACTCTTCAATGCTCGCCAACTATCAATGCTCACAACTACAGACTGTTATCCCTGCTACCTACCATTCCTGGCCAAGGTCTTAGAGAAAATCATCAACAGACACCTCATCTAAAATCTCAATGACCACCAACTACTTGACACCACTCAGTATTGTTTCAGACCCAACCACAGCATGGAAACTGCTTTGTCACTACCATGATGGCACACGTATGACTCTGGACTGAGGACTCTCTCCTCCTGAAACTCTCTGCAGCATTTGACACAGCCTTCGACCCTAACCTCATCCAACACCTACACAACATCGAAATCTAAGGACACGCACTCCAACGAATCTGCTCCTTCCTGGGGGTATGGACCTAGTCAGTCAGCATTGATTATCACCAGACCGCCGATTTCTTCGTTCTGCTGCATACTGCGCTTTGACTTCATCAAACCAGCTACAAGATTACTAGAATTTTGCTGACACCACGGCTCTTTGCCAAGACGGATCTCTACCATTACAGGCATTACACACAAGCCATTCCATGGGAGCCTAGCCCAACTATTACTCCCCACGCCTTGAGAAAGTACCAGGCCTGCGTGCCAAGAGGGGGCGAAACATGTGTTGCTGTATCCTATATGCACTTTGGTTCCGACTTTGGAACCCTAAAGATCTGAAAAATAAAGAAACATATTGCACTAACCCAGGATTATAGACTCATTGGATAGATTGGAACTACAAAATGATGCATTACACACTGATCCTCCCAGAGCCAAATACTCTTCAAAGTATACATGATTCCTTAAGCCAGCAACAACCGCTATCACAATATCAACGTCCTCTCCGATGCCAACGATCCACAACTCATTCTCTCCCTCACGGAGAAGACACCCAGATCAAGTTCAATGCCTGCACGACTGAAATTACTCACTGGAAGAAGACCAACTGGTAAAGCTAAACACCGACAAGACTGAAATCATGATCATCGGGAAGAGCAAATCACAGTGGGACTCAACCTGGTGGACCCCCACCACCCATGCCAAGAAAATCTGAATCATGGACAGTAAACTAGACATGACTGCCCAAGTCAATGCTGTCACCGCCTCATGTTTCCGTACTCTGAAGATGCTGAGGAAGATTTTCAAATGGCTCCGATCAAGTACCCGGAACACCATCACGCAAACCCCTTTCACAAGAAAGCTGGAGTATGGGAACACCCTCTATGCCTGGATCAAGAAAAAAACTCACCAGAATGCTTTAGACCATTCAGAACTCGCCAGCTGGATTCACTCTCAAACACCCATGCCACACTCACACCACACCTGTAGAAGCTCCACTGGCTTCCCATTCACAAATCAGCATAATTCAGACTCCTCAGCCACACTTTCGAGGCACTACATAACACTGGTCCAGCCTACCTCAACAATCGCATCAGCTTTCACAAACATTCCGGACACATCCCATGTCCAGACTCCTACTTACACAAATCCCATGCATATGAAAAAGCAGATCAGGCAGTCCAGACTTTTTCTACATTTCTTCTAAAGCATGGGAAGACTTGCCACTACACATAAGATCCTCCTCCGCACTCCTTCAATTCTGCAAGAAGCTGAAGACCTGGCTTTTCGAGTAGTGCTACCAGGCCCTAGATGTGCCTAGATTCACACCAGCTCTGAGCCAGGATACCTTCCCGGGTGACAGTGTGCTCTACAAATCTGCATAACATAAAATATGCAGGTCTACTTTTATTGCCAATTCATCCTCGGATGAAGAAAGGGCATCTACATTCTGGATGTTTGTACAGTGTTGTTTTGTTCAATTTGTTACAAGCAGTGGCTCTAAGTTTAGAATAGAGATGTCCAAATAGTCTGACTTTTCTGCATCTTCTAGATAGTTGAGCTACACCGTTTAGTCCTCTTCCTCCCATTGAGATATTCATGCTCAGGACTTAAAGCCAATATAAAATCCCCTGGACCTAGCTGTAAAACAGTCGTCCACCGTGGCTATGTATCCCATGATCTGAAACTCTTTTGGCGTGGATCATTCTGGTTCTCATGATTACCCTACCTCGTACTTTCAACTGTTCGTTGAAGTAAGGGGACTGGATCTCAGAATCAAACACATTTATCATCAAGGCAACTCCAGTATTCCATAATTCTGTCCTAAGTCCTCCCCTAAAAATATAAAGGATGTAATGCTGAGAGTCGTCAACACCTGGCAGATGAGTAGCTTACTTCGGGGTTATGCGAGTCCTGGCTTGAACTTAAAACCAAGTTTTCAAGGATACGACGAATGTTTCAGTCCTATTATTTTAGGAAACAAATATGCTCGCACATTTGTGAAGTATAGGACAGAAGGAGACTGAAAATCTGAGGCACTTTACTGTTCGTGGTCGCCGTGCTTAGATCCAACCCTTTTGTGCATTTTTCCTAAGGTAATGACACAAAATCACAAATAACAGAGTGCCCAGCGCTCAAAACATGAACTGTCCGTTATCACCCAACAGTAAACAATATATGTCTAAAATGTGTTCCCACTAGTCATGACATCTGCGAGGTGCTCAGGGTGTCAGAGGCTGATCGTGGTCGCTGCTTACCGATCACTATTACTATAAACGGTCACTTAAGCAAGAACGGTGACCATCTGCCCGTACTTACACAGACCGTCCCCGAATTCAGACTCATGTCCGTACTCCTTTGCTGCTCTTCCAACGGATGTAATTTGTTCGTAATGGTAGCTCTTCCGGATCGCATAACAACCAATCCCTCTGTTGAACATATTCTGAGGGTCATTCAGGGAGTGGAAGGTTCTGCAAATGTGTCAGGTGACCTAGAATTGGAGCATTGAGGACACCGTTAGCCAATCCCAGTGCGTCATACAGACTACCGAAGTGCTGATTGGCTGTGCAATCTCATGAGCCTTTGGCCGATCGTTACTCTTAAAGTCGGCGGGAACCGCCCGGCTTGGCGTAAGGCGGATTTAGTCGTTGTTTCCAAGCGGTGGGTTTATAGGCTCGGACTGAGCGTTGGGTGTTGACAGTATGTTTCGAACCGGGCAGACTTCGTTATGCTAGTCTGGTTCTAACACCACCAGCCGTTCTTTATTGGAGGTTGGAGGAAGGGCAGTGCGGAGTAGTCTCCGGTGATGCCAGTGAGTTTAGCTTTAAGTAGGACGAGTTCTTCGTGTTTCAGATCTGTTGGTAATCGAAACAGCTCCTGTTAGGCTCTACAGAGTCCCTAAATCTTCAATAAATCGGGAGTCTTCCACCTTTTTGTTGATTTTTTTTTAATTTACAATTTTATATTGTATTGCATTATATAGCACTTACTACTCCTGGTTGGGCGTCAAAGCACTTTTTCGGCAAGTAGCACGCTACTCCTGAACCCATGAAGGATTAGTGTTGAATTAGTATAGTGAAATAGGAAAGTAATTTGAGTGGTGGATATGTTGGTTATTTGGATTCTGAATGATAGGGGAGGGATAGAAGAGGGTTTCATGTTTGCATTTATATAGTGCTTGTTACCCCTGATGGGGTGTTGAAGCGCTTTTTTGGGGAGCAGGATGCTACTCCGGAACCCATAAAGGATCAGTGTTGAATTAGTATAGTGAAATATGAAAGTACTTTGAGTGGTGAATATTAGTTATTTGGATGGACAGAAGAGGGAAAAAGGGTTTGCATTTATATAGTGCTTGGTACCTCTGATGGGGTTTTGAAGCATTTTTTTGGGCAAGTAGCAAGCTACTCTGGAACTCCTAAAGCATTAGTGGCGATTTAGTATAGTGAGATATGAAAGTAATTTGAGTGGTGGATATGTTAGTCAGATATTTGGATTGAGAAGGATAGAAGAGGGAAAAGGTTTGCACTTATATAGCGCTTGCTACCACTGATGAGATGTTGAAGCGCCTTTTTGGCGAGTTGCACGCTACACTGGAACCTCCAAAGGGTAGTATAGTGAAAAATGAGTGGACATGTTAGTCTGTTATTTCGATTGAAAATGATAGTGGAGAAATAGAAGAGGGAAGGATTGAGACTTATTTGTTTGATTGTTTTGGATGTCGTAGTAGGAGGCTAGGGATGTGGAGGGGAAGAGTCGGAGGGAAGGGTTTAGATAGGCTTGTTTTGGGGGATCGGTATAGTAAAAGAGGTATGAGATGATGCAAGTAGGGAAGAGTCTAGAAAGGGTTATTTTAGGGATCGTAGAAATGGTGTGGGGTTTGGAATGAATGAGGGAGTGAAGGTAGAAGAAAAATTGATAGTTGTAGGGTAGTGCATTGGAAAGAGTGGTAGAAAGGTTTGAGAAGAGTCAGAGCCGAGGTAGATTTATTGAGAGAAGTATAGCGTGAGAAATAGGGTTGTGCATTGAACGTGCTGAATTAGAAGGAAAGTAATAAATATATAGATCCATAAGTACATGGAAAGTATATAGATGCATAAAGAAAATTAGTATATGTAGATTATATAGATAGAGGTATAGGGTGATAAATAGGATAGTGCATTGGAAAGAGCAGTAGAAAGGTTTGAGATGAGGCAGAGAGTTGAGGTAAAGAATATATTGATAGAGGTATAGGGTGAGAAATAGGGAAGTGCATTGGATATGCTGAATGAGCAGAAAGGTAGTACATATATAGATCTAAGTAAATGGAAGGTATATAGATGCATAAAGGAAGTAAGTATATGTGAAAGAAAGATGCATTAAATAAATACCAGCTTCTAAGTGTTGTACTTCAAAAATAATTTTATCAATTTGTTTTAAAACGTAATTATTCTACACGCTTATACAAAGCAATACACATATATAGGTACATATCTATATTACAAATAAATGGATATATACAGAGGGATATGCTGTATATTTCTGTTTGTGTGTGTGGTGCCTATGCGGGGAAGAGCCAATTCTTGAGCAGTTTTCTGAAGATAAGGTGGTTGTCCATGGATCTTATGTTGGGGGGTAAGGAGTTCCATAGTTTGGCTGCTTGAACAGAGAAGGATGTGCCACCTACAGTTTTTTCCTTGTATCTTGGGATTTTGAGGCGAGGTACCACTCTAGGGCAGAGGTTCCAATGTCGAATGTGTTTGGTGATTTTATTTCCTGATGAAGAGCGGTACAGTTCCATGTATCGCTTTGTGGGTGATACAAAGCAGCTTGAACGTGGATCTTCTGGCAACCGGTAACCAATGCATGGGAGATGTGGTCTCACGGTTTGATATGTTGGAGTAGACTGGCAGACGAGTTCTGAAACTGCTGTAGTCTTTTTATGGTCATTAATGATGATCCATGGTAGAGGCTATTGGCGTAATCAAGTTTGGACAGAACAAGGGAGATGGTAGCTTGGACCTTGTGTGGAAATCCCAAATGGGGTAAGATATGTTGCAGAGTTTTTGTAGTAACAAAGCTTGAGCTTGCTAGTTTGTCCACTTGGGCATTCATTGATAGCTTGGAGTCCATGGTCATTCTGAGGTTTCTTGCTTCCTTCAATACTTTAGGCGGTAATCCCAGTTCATCAGGCCAGGTGACGAACGGGTCATAATGTTTCTAATCGCCACACGTGAGTATTTCCGTTTTGGAAGCAATCAATTTGAGATGGCTCCGCAACATCCACGACTCTGGGACAACTGGAAATTGTCGAGTTTCCAATGTCTTTGAGGCATTCCAGTTAAAGGTTTATTTGCATGTCATCTGCAAAGTTATAGCACGTGAGGTGAAATTGATTGATTGCTACTGGTAATGATTTCATGTAGATTTTGAAAAGCATGGTTGAGATGATCAAAGTCAACCTGAAGCACTTTACTTGCTCACCTGTTACATTACACAAGGCCAGATTCATGTTTATTTAGCCACTGTGAAATTTAGTGATTTGCCCAGAATTACAGGATGTCGAGCCAACGCTAATTCTCAAATATAGTTCCCCAGTTTCAAAGTCAGCACCTCTGGCCGTTGCAGCATAAGGTGCTTGGAAGAGAGGGTTTGTTGGCATGTGTAATATTGCATTCCCTAACAGTGTTAGTGTGATAAAGATACCGCCACATAGTTGAAAGTAAAATAAACCCTTTAAGCAACATCAGCCACAGCACTTCTCAGCAACATTCCGTCCATCATCTTGTGTGTTTTGCTGTTCACCCTATGTGGGAAGGGTATGCCCAGACGTGGGACCCGTGCTCACTACGCCACTGGAGTCAAGCTATCCTGGCTGAAGACGGCTGATAGCCATAAACCGGTCCTAGGATGCTTGATTCCGGTCCAGGGAAGACATGGTTTGGCAGTCGGGCTGGACTGTTCCCATGAGGCACAGGGTCAAGACTAATTTGCATATGGCCATGTCTAAACTGGGGTGGCTTGGTGAGCAAAATTACGATGGATTAAACCCAGATCTGTGACGGGGGGTGAATGTTTTGCCATTGTGCAACATTCCGTCCATCATCTTGTGTGTTTTACTAGTAGAAGTAGAGCATACTATGGGAGCCTGGAACAGGAAGCAATAACAGACGAAGACAAAAGAGCCCCACTGCAGGAGGCCAGAGTAAACATACGGAACTCCTGGAATCGCTGCAGGCAGTTGATTACCAGGCACACTCGCAACGGAATCGCTCTGAGGCAGATAAATCTGGGACTGCTTGCCCGGCTGATCCTGGATACCCCTCCAGCGATTGTCATAAATGAGGTCACCACCCTGGGTGGGGATAGAGCCATTACTCCGGGGGATATTAATACTGACTTCCGCCAATACTATGCCTTGTTATATGGGGCATCTGATAATGGCACGGAGGCCCAAATGGAGGCTTTCTTTTCCACCCTCACATTCCCTCAGTTCACGCCAGCAGCCCAAATGGATTTAATAGGACCGTCACGCAGTCTGAGATTAGTTTAGGCATTAAGGGACTACCACGCAACAAAACCCCTGGCTTAGATGGACTGCCACTTGAATTCTACACTACATATGCAGAATCCTTGGTACCTCACTTGGAAGTACTATACAACACAGCGTTGGAGAAAGGCACTTTACCACTCACCTTGGCACAAGCATTGGTAATATCGCTCCTGAAAGCGGGTAGAGATCCCACAGATATGGCCAGTTATCACCCTTTGTCCTTGCTAACTACAGAGTACAAAATACTGAGTAAGATATTCGCTAATAGACTGCTGCCCTCTCTGTCTAAACTCATACACAAAGACCAGACGGGCTTCTTACCTGCCCGTAGCACATCCCTGAGCATCAGAAAGCTCCACTACATAATGACGGACGCCTTGAATAGTTATACTCATATGGGTTGTATATCTTTAGATTTAAGGCAAGCATTTGGTTCTCTTCAATGGGGGTATATCTTTTGAGCGCTGGGACAATTTGGAATTCCTGAGGGCTATATTGCATGGTTACGCCTCTTCTATAGCGCACCTACAGCGCGCGCCCGCACAAGTAATAAAATCTTGGAGGAATACTCCATACACAGAGGAACCAGACAGGGCTGCCCGCTATCTCCCCTTGTCTTCATACTAGCCCTGGAACCGTTGGCAATACGGGCGCGTAGGGATCTTCTGGATAGGGGCATACCGCTGAGTAACACAGCACATCTTTTTTCTGCATAAGCTGACAATATTATTCTGTACCTTCAAGATCTCTGAGTGCCACTAGATCCGATATACGAGGTATTTCACCACTTTGAAGCGATTTAAGGCTTGGCCATTAACGTTGCGAAGTCGCACACTTTTTTCTTCAAAGACCATGCATGGGTTACGGACATTGCATTTGGGAACACCAGGCTCCAGGTAGCACAACAAACATTTAAATACCTAGGTATCCAGATATATCGAACACATGCGGTCATGCTGGATGGGAATTTGCACAGAGCGATTAGAGCCCTGCGCTCCAGTGTCGCGTTCTGGACCACGCTGCCACTGTCCGTTATGGGTAGAACAGCTTTAACGAAAATTGTGGTCCTACCGCTACTACTGTATTACTTCACCAACTTACCACTTATGATCCCACACAGTAAATTTAAACTGATGAACACCCTACTCATTGACCTTATCTGGAGCCCACAATTTGGAAAGAAAGGGGACCCCTACATACTAGTTAGTTTGCTAATCGTAGGGAATACATAGACATAAGTTGAGAAAGAAAATAGCAAACCAATGATAATATTAATGCCCTTATTCCAACCTCATTTCAAATATTGTCTACATAGACAGTAATGATTCACTTAGACAATAATGTATGAAAAATATATGATTATTTTATTTTTCTTGTTATTTATTTACTTTTTATGTCTTTTTTCCATTTTGGACAGAAAAATTCTATATTTCTTTTAAATAGTGTATTGATTTAGTTCATAGAAAAACACTTATAATTCATTACAGTGACAATAAATAACATGCAATACTCATTGTGAACAGAAACAAGACAGTTTACATATAGATACAAAAGGTGCTGTACGATATGTTCGGTCGATGGAAAATTTATGAAGGCAAATGCAGTAGAATAGAACACAACGCGTTTCGGCCTGAGGCCTTCATCAGGTGACCGTCATTCGTTTTTTACACAAAGACTGGTGTACAACAAAAACCTATACAAACAGGGATAAAAAACATATAGAATACATACATAAGTATTTTGAAATCATTGATGTAAATATACTGTCTAAACATAAATTGCGAGGTTGAAAGAAAAAAGAAGGGAGTTTTGTTATAGCAACCTACTGATGATCTAAGGGTCAATTATTTTTTTTAAATTTATAGACATACACGGTCTCATGATACATTTCCAATTTATGTACAATGTGGACTAGCACAGTTGGTCCTATATCCTATGTTGTCCTAACAACGCTCATGTAATACAAACATTGATATATAACAAATTGTTACGAAACACTAAAAGTTAAGGTCTCCCTATTTTACCCATCTAGCCTATATGATCTAACTTAGGTTTTCAGTGTCTCTAATAAATATAGTTGTGAAAAAAAGTGGGGAGAGACTAAAGAGATATATGGAGAGAGGTAGGGTGCAGAATTAGATACCAGATGTTAGTGATATCTGAAAAAGGTCTCTGTGTTATTAATAATGAAAAAAATAATAAATTCATAATAGAACACTAGGTAGGAGTATTAACCAAAGGAAAGTGGAAGGAAACAGGTGCTGGAAAGCTAATTAGAAACTACTTATTTACTCACTTTAATTTATTATCATGTGGAGTTGATTCCAGTTATCTCATATAGAGGAGATTGAGTTGTTTTTAATATGAGAAGGACTTCAACAGGAGCTATGTAGCACTGAGGAAATAGATATGCTCACAGTTATATACCAAGAAAAATGTATAAACAACCGTTTTATTATATGTAGGATGATTAGTTATCTAAAAGGTACCTGATATTTTCTGTTCCTACTTCTTATTGTTTGTCGGGTTTCTCCTGAGATATATACTTGGGTTGAAAATGCACGTTACGGGAGGTAGAGGTTCATAGTCTTTTGTTGACAACTTATTTTGCTCCAGATTAGATCCACATTGTGATCTACAAGATGAAACCGCTTTTAAACATGAAAGAGTCAGACAGAAATATATATTTTCAGACATATAAAGGCTATTTCCGTTACATGGTTAGTGCATAGAATGTTAATCTGCTCGAGGATTCTCTTCTTTAAAATTAGTTTGTTTGAGTGCTATATGCTATATGGTAATTAACCTATTTTCTTGCCGAATATATGCTTAATAACGATAATGTATGACTTATCCCTTAGTGCTTCGCTTATCATATGGCATTTTAACAGGTATAGGGGAACTATACTGAAGGATTCTTACCTTAATATAGATAAATCGAAAGAAGGGTATTTTTTTATCGCAATGATTGTCATCTTTATTTTTCTCTTCGCAAGAAACATTCCGATATTCCTTATATATTTTTCAGCCACCTATAGGATAGCCTATATCAATTAAACTGACTGTATTGTCCATTACCATCTCTAATCTGGAGATAAATATTACTTAACTTGAAAATAATCCTGAACAGAGCAAAATCTTAGCTAGATGACATGTGATGTCATCTGTCCCCTCATAGAAAGGTGAGACACCACCATACCCTATAGTACAGTCTGTTGCACACTAGACCCCTTCTTGAGTAATGAAAATAGACTAAGTCCCTTCCCCACCATTTTTTCTAATTTTCTGTCTCACTTTTTTCATAGGAGTGTATGATCACATTCACTCTTCAAATTATATATCCATGCTTTTTTCAATATTATACTCTCTGTTTCAGCAAATTATTCTCCCCATATGAAGAATATGTTGATTAAAAAATCGCTTTCCGACCAAGGGAAATAAAATTCTGCAATTTTGAAATATACGGACAAATTTTATGCCTTCATCGCAAAGTAAAGCATATGTGCCATATTGTCTAACTACGGCAAGGTAAAGGGGTTTCTCTTCCTTCGCTTAAATAAATCCGGGATAACATCACCCGGCCAGTCTATTTTTGCGCTCTATTGTAGTTTCCAAGTCACCGGGGGAACTACACTTCAGCCGTCTTCACTTTCTATCTATACATAACCACAGGCAACTTGTCGGTTTTAAAATACGTCACCGAATCAAAACAAGGTAATTAGTAACGCAGCTGATACCATTTAAAGCTTTTTTCGACCTATAAATACTGGGCGATTTTCTCTCCAGTTTCACGCCGGCACGCTCGGAAGTGCATACCAGCAGACCCCTTCGTTGCGGAGAAGCGCTCACAGTTACGAGGTATGCTCATTTACAGCAGGTTAGGCTTCAGTATAGAACCCACCTATTTAATGACATTTTCAAACAAGAGATGGACTAATCCTATACTCTTGTGTCCCGCTTATTATTCCAGATCCCAAACTTTGGAAGAGACTATCGCGTAAGACCAGACCTCTCTGCACCTTACAATAAGGTATTTTTAGAATAAAAAGAACACAATAGAAAAACTTAGACCATATATCTTTTAAAAAAACTATAGACTATAATTTCGCTTTTCCAATAACTTTTCAGGAAAAAAAGAAATACGTCCTTTCCACTAAAATATATAAGGAATATCGGAATGTTTCTCGCGAAGAGAAAAATAAAGATGACATAATCATTGCGATAAAAAAATACCCTTCTTTCGATTTATCTATATTAAGGTAAGAATCCTTCAGTATAGTTCCCCTATACCTGTTAAAATGCCATATGATAAGCGAAGCACTAAGGGATAAGTCATACATTATCGTTATTAAGCATATATTCGGCAAGAAAATAGGTTAATTACCATATAGCACTCAAACAAACTAATTTTAAAGAAGAGAATCCTCGAGCAGATTAACATTCTATGCACTAACCATGTAACGGAAATAGCCTTTATATGTCTGAAAATATATATTTCTGTCTGACTCTTTCATGTTTAAAAGCGGTTTCATCTTGTAGATCACAATGTGGATCTAATCTGGAGCAAAATAAGTTGTCAACAAAAGCCTATGAACCTCTACCTCCCGTAACGTGCATTTTCAACCCAAGTATATATCTCAGGAGAAACCCGACAAACAATAAGAAGTAGGAACAGAAAATATCAGGTACCTTTTAGATAACTAATGATCCTACATATAATAAAACGGTTGTTTATACATTTTTCTTGGTATATAACTGTGAGCATATCTATTTCCTCAGTGCTACATAGCTCCTGTTGAAGTCCTTCTAATATTAAAAACAACTCAATCTCCTCTATATGAGATAACTGGAATCAACTCCACATGATAATAAATTAAAGTGAGTAAATAAGTAGTTGCTAATTAGCTTTCCAGCACCTGTTTCCTTCCACTTTCCTTTGGTTAATACTCCTACCTAGTGTTCTATTATGAATTTATTATGTTTTTTATTATTAATAACACAGAGACCTTTTTCAGATATCACTAACATCTGGTATCTAATTCTGCACCCTACCTCTCTCCATATATCTCTTTAGTCTCTCCCCACTTTTTTTCACAACTATATTTATTAGAGACACTGAAAACCTAAGTTAGATCATATAGGCTAGATGGGTAAAATAGGGAGACCTTAACTTTTAGTGTTTCGTAACAATTTGTTATATATCAATGTTTGTATTACATGAGCGTTGTTAGGACAACATAGGATATAGGACCAACTGTGCTAGTCCACATTGTACATAAATTGGAAATGTATCATGAGACCGTGTATATCTATAAATTAAAAAAAAATTATTGACCCTTAGATCATCAGTAGGTTGCTATAACAAAACTCCCTTCTTTTTTCTTTCAACCTCGCAATTTATGTTTAGACAGTATATTTACATCAATGATTTCAAAATACTTATGTATGTATTCTATATGTTTTTTATCCCTGTTTGTATAGGTTTTTGTTGTACACTAGTCTTTGTGTAAAAAACGAATGACGGTCACCTGATGAAGGCCTCAGGCCGAAACGCGTTGTGTTCTATACTACCGCATTTGCCTTCATAAATTTTCCATCGACCGAACATATCGTACAGCACCTTTTGTATCTATATGTAAACTGTCTTGTTTCTGTTCACAATGAGTATTGCATGTTATTTATTGTCACTGTAATGAATTATAAGTGTTTTTCTATGAACTAAATCAATACACTATTTAAAAGAAATATAGAATTTTTCTGTCCAAAATGGAAAAAAGACATAAAAAGTAAATAAATAACAAGAAAAATAAAATAATCATATATTTTTCATACATTATTGTCTAAGTGAATCATTACTGTCTATGTAGACAATATTTGAAATGAGGTTGGAATAAGGGCATTAATATTATCATTGGTTTGCTATTTTCTTTCTCAACTCTTATCTGGGGCCCAGGCAGAAGACTTATTAGTCTTAATAAACTACAGCTAGACACGTGGAGGGGAGGCCTGGAAGTTTCTGACTTAGGCTCGTACTACTACGCCTGCCAATTACAGTGGTTATCATATTGGACGGCGGGACGTAACTTGCAGGAAATAGGATACACAGAGGCGGACTTAGACCGAGGTACCTTACACACCTTGTTATTGCCTGGGAGTAGAATCCCGAAGGGTCTCCCCCCCACTGCTATGCACAGCGCTACAGTGCTGGAAGGCAGCGCTACAATATGCACAAGCGCCCCCTGATTACACAGGTAACATTCCATTGCTGGGTATACCACTGACGGATGGCCGGCTCACAAAACGTATACTGACACCGTGGTTGGATGTAGGGATCAGCACTGTGGCTGATCTATTTGGAGATGGGATGCTGTTAGACCATGATACTTTTATTAACGAAACAGGATCCCTGCACACTTATATTTATTGCACGCTGCTCTATTTCAATACATAAAAAGGCACTGGGGCCCGGAAAGGCAGGAACCACCCACACACCATCTGGTCAAGATGCTTATTATATGGGCAGGGGCAAACACCTTATTAAATGGCTATACATTGGTTTGCACTCTCATACAAAGGTCGCTCCAGACTAGCTGTGGGCGAAATGGAATGGTGACATTAACCGCGACTTAGATGATAGAGAGTGGGTGTGCGCTCTTGAACACCCTAAACAAACCTCGAGAAATGCGAAGTTCAAATTTATCTAGACCGTGGTTCTTTACCTGGCATATCTTAGCCTCATAAACTTGATAAGATATTCCCGCAGACGCAGCACTACTGTCCGAGATGTTCACTGGAGGGGGCAGACCTACTACATATGTTATGGATCTGCCCGAAGATACAAAGGTTCTGGGACACTGTTAGGCGCGTAATCGAGGGGATCACACACCGGGCCATCCAAAACAATGTGGAGGAATGCTTATTGGGCGTATACAAGAAGGTGTCTAAACACAAAGTGCAGTACAGATTTATAGACCCGGTGCTCATTCTGACGATACGAGCCATTACTATGCGATGGAAGTCGGGGAAACCCCTCACAATATCTATCTGACATAGTGAGATGCTACGCTGGGGTAGTGCGGAGAGCGCTGCATTGCGAAGGGAGGAACTCGAAGGCATACGCAAGAATCCAATAGCTTTACAATGGGATACTATGTTAGAAGCCCTTGAATTGGTAGATGTAAATAATTAAGCTCTCGGAATCGCACGATTGTCCATATAGAGGGGTGCATATTCCCTGAGTGTTGCAACATATGTTACAGAAACAAGTGTCACTGCATGTTTTATACAAGGAAATCCTTGACAGAGTATTTCAGTCTGTACAGGTACATGGGACCACAGGGTTGAGGATGGAGGGAGTTGGGGACATGTTTTTTCTTCTATTTCATTCATGTGAATGCTATGCATACATTCCGTCAAAGTGCAGATAATCGCCTGTCCGTTCGAATAAGCTACTGACCAATAATGTCCTCACCAGTATCAGTGCTGTAGTTGGGGTAAACTATCATTATCCCCTTATTCAGTCCAAGCTGTAATGCAAGTCAGGAATGCAATGTCAACTCGGAAAAGACAATGTTGTATGGTATCCACAATGCACTTATGACATCTTAGAATGTATACTAATTTAATGTGATAAATATGTTCTGCTGCAAAAAATCAATAAACTATGTTTAAAGAAAAGAAAAATGGAATCTTATCACATACAAGACAACATTTTAGAAGAGGAAAGGGGGTGAATGAAAAAAAATAATCGGGAGAATGTATTTCTCCTATTGACTTTTATTGGGGGCTGCATCGGTTCTATCAGCGTGTGTGGGAGGTCTGAAGGTATTAGAGCGCTTTACTTGAACACCAGCTACGTTGTGCAAAGATTCATTCATCATTTTTGGTAGACACGGGGAGATTAAGTAATTTGCCCAGAATCAGATAATGTTTCCATGGATGTCATAGGATGTAATGGGAAGAATATAGCACACATCTTCACTTTTGCGAACAAGCAGCTTCAACATGAGAATAGTCCAAGAAAATTCCACATAAGGAGGCTGACAACAATACATGAACTACAAAAAATAAACTGCCATAAGGATCTGAGCCTAAATCCACAAAGAACATATATGAAAGATACTGGTTAAAACAGGAAAAAGGCTTATTTGACCAAATCTTGCAAGTGCTTAGGATAATTCGTAGTACAGTGGTTCATTGTTGTTGGTCCCTGGGAGCTCAAATGTTTTTGTACAGGTGTACCAAAATAGTGTTTTCTTCCACACAATCTTAATTGTTTAACATTTCTTTAGATGCGAGTTTAGGACGAGGCTCTTTGGGCACTTTATCTGTTATTTCTACTCAATTCAAGTTCTAGATACCCTCATCACTGTTTTTTTTAACAGCATTTCCGACTCGTTTTGCTTGGTTCAGTAAACTTGGACCACACTCTTGCCCCAACTGTAGCCCATATCGTGACCCAATCACCAATCCATACTTTCCCTGCTTTCACACTTTTCTTTTTGTCTAAGATCTGCTTCCCTAGGAAATTTTTGTGCTCTTTCTTGAACCTGCTGTTATCTAACACCAATTCATACATCAAGGAACAATCTTTGAACATGGAAAAATACATATCTACCTATAGCAAGTCTCCCATTTTTAGCGAAAATTACGGAGAAAGCTATGAACCAACAGCTGTCAGATTACATAGAGAGATATAATCTGCTCGATGACACCCAGTTTGGGTTCCGTAAATATCACGGGACGGAAACCGCTCTTATTAAAGCAGCGGATGATATAAGAGCCATCCGGGACCAAGGAGGGACAGCCCTGCTGGTACTCTTAGATCTTTCCGCAGCATTCGACACGGTTGACCACAAGACCTTAGTCAACCGTGTCGAAAAAATGGGTATCCAGTCTACTGCGAGAAATCTGCTGGCCTCCTTCCTGGCTAACAGAACCCAGGCTGTCACACTAGGCCCATTCCAATCTGCCAGTCGGTCGTTACCTTGCGGGGTTCCTCAAGGCTCATCCCTAAGTCCGACACTTTTCAACATCTATGTGTCGGACCTTGCTAGTGTCATCAAAGCACATGGGATGAGCCTAACCTCTTACGCTGACGACACGCAGCTGGTGCTGGCTATTAAGGACGACGGTCAGGAGGTAGCCGAACGGTTCCAATCTGGCATGACTGCCATAGGTGAGTGGATGGCAGGTAACTGCCTGAAGCTAAACTCCGACAAAACGGAGGTAGTCATCTTCGGCAATCTTTCACCATCCTGGCCGACATCTTGGTGGCCATCAACTTTTGGCACTCCACCTGGTCCTACCTCCAAGGTCAGAAATCTGGGAGTTGTGTTTGATGACCAGCTCAACTTTATGGCCCATGCCAATAAGGTAGCTTCCACGGCCCATTTTAAACTCAGGATGATTAGGAAAATCCTGCCTTTGCTACCTGACACGGCCGCTAAGACCCTGGTCACATCACTGGTCCTTACCACCCTAGACTATTGCAACGGACTCTTCCTGAACGCTCAAAAAAGAGTCACAAAAAAGCTTCAGACGGTACAAAACGCGGCCGCACGCCTGCTATCCAAAACTCCCAAATTCGCTCCCATCTCAGACACTCTGAGAACTTATCACTGGCTTTCTATCCAAAATAGGATAAAGTTTAAAGCCATGTGTATAGTCTACAAGGTAATGCAGGATCAGGGGCCTCGTTTCCTTAAAGAGCAATTAAAACCTTACAAACCAGCCAGAGCACTCCGCTCCTCTGTACTGAATCAACTAATCACTCCACGTAGTAGGACAGTTACATGGGGCGACCGTCGCTTCCTTGTCACAGCTTCCAAGATCTGGAACACCCTACCTCATTACGTTAAATCCTGCCCCTCACTCCTACAGTTTAGGAAAAAATTGAAAACGTGGTTATTCGACCAGTAACACATCACTCAGCCCACTGTTCCTACTTCTAAGGAGAGACATTACTGCAGTCTAGCGCCGAGACACCCAAGGGTATTTGGTTGCGCTCTATAAATGCCAGTAATAAATGAATAAATAAATAAACATTATTGAATCTGATTTCAGAGAACTAGAGGTAATGTTTATGATGTTCGTTTGGGTGATGTATACTTATAATTATATCATTGCAGGGTCTCCACCTGCATTGTCTATAACACATGAAACTGTGTATGCTGGTACGGCTGATCAATAAAATGAAAACGTTAATGAAAACAAGTATTCATTTGTGCATGAAAATGTTAACTGTGCCTAACTTTTGCTCGAATTTAAGCCACCTACCTGTAAAATGACTTCATTACACATCTCTCACCATGCTCTTGCTTTGCTTTCTATTTTGCTCTCTTTCAACATTTTTTTGGGGGAAAACTTTTTTATTGTTTCAACATCATTAAGATTGGCAAAGCAGACATTAATCAATTACATTCTATTAGTGGCTTAGATCCCAATTCTCCTATAATGAGTCAGTTCGTTAAATCTACCTGTATCTTGCTGTTATGTCAGTGCTTATCCTATGTCTAACCCCCTACTATTCCCCTCCTGACTCCTCATCTGAGCTTCCCCATCTGATTCTGGCAATGGATCGCACATGTCCCCTCTGTAGGCATTCCATGCCGCCCAGATCTTATTCCATTTCCGCGGGCACTTTCTGGTGGCATATACTGTACGTTCAGTGATCATCGTGAGGTCCATGTTTCTACTCCATGCAGACAGTGTCGGCACCTCCGCCGCCCCCCATTTCTATGCAATGTCCCTCTTAGCGATTATCAGACCCAGTGTAGTCCATATTTGCCCGTAGCGTGTGAGATCGTTGAGTTACCACATATTTAGCAAGCATCTTCTCGGCTCTGGTAGGAGTGATGTTTCTGTTGTCTGTGATATAGTGCGTAGCACCTGTCTCCAATAATTTGCTATTAGTGGGCAGTCCCATTGTGTATGAAAAAAGGTTCCCTCGTCTCCACAACCTCTCAAACAAAATGGGTGCGGCGCTCTCTGTAGTTTGTGTAAGGTTGTTCTAGTGCAGGATTTTAAGTTGCACTAGTCTAAGCCTGGCAGAGATGCCTACTTCCTTAGGTGATGCCAAGGCCTCTCTCCATTCCGGCTCATCTATGTCACCTACCTCTACAATCCATTTCCCTTTCAATTTACCTGTGGGATCTGGCACATTGTTAAGCAGTTTTCGATATGTGAAAGAGGTGGCACTTTCGGGCATATGATCCGTCAGTAGCCGATCCTCCAACGGGGAAGCCTCAGGGACGTCAGTCTCTGGTGTGATTACTGTCAGTAGGGCGTGTCGTATTTGCATGTATCTAAATTTTTCATTCGGACCTAGATTGTATTGCTGTTGCAACTGCGTAAATGGTATCACTGTTCCCTTGTCCCATAGATCACCCACTGTGGAGATGCCAATGTTGTCCCATTGTTTAAAGCCCTTACTCCGCTGTAATTGTCCTAATGCCTTGGCATCCCAGAGCAGGGTAAGTTTCGTTATCACCCCTTCTACCCCAGCCGAGTTTGTGCCGCATACCAAATCAGCGCTGTATGTTTAGTAGGTCCCACTAATTTCGCAACTAAACCCCTGTTATATAGTATCGCTAACATGTTATTCGTTCCTAGTTGTGCCCTATCTGCACTGTATGCTGGGACGCCATGGGGTATGTGGATCCAGTGATTTATGACTTTGAATTGTGCGGCCCAGTAGTACAGCTGGAGATTTGGGAGTGCCACCCCTCCATCGTACCAGCTATTATGTAGCTTCGCCTGAGCTATGCGTGCCGGGCGGCTGCCCCAAAGAAGAACCAAAACTTGTGCTTCCACCTGCTTAAAGAATCGGGCGGGATCAAATCGGGCGTATTCTCAAGGACGTACAGGAATCTAGGGAGGGCTTTCATTTTGTACAATGCCGCTCTAGTGTGAGGGGTAGTGCTGCCCAGTGTGTCACATCCCGCTTCAGTCGCTCCAGTGGGGAATTACATTTTTAAGGAAGAACTCTGGTGTGGATTTAGTGATGTGTATTCCTAAGTATTTAAACAAATCTTCCGTAGCCAGCAGTGGACATTCAGCAGGAAGTATTGGCTTCGGACCCTTCAGGATGTACATAACCGATTTAGACCAGTTTATTGTATAACCTGAGAACCTACCATGGGTGTCACATATATTAAGCAGTTCCGGTATACCGCTCTCCGGCTCTGTAAGATAGACCAACATGTCATCCGCGTAGAGTAAGATACGGTCTTCCCACCCCACCTTCCAAGTAATCCCCTTTAGCAAAGGGGTTTCTCTAATTAGTGTCGCCAAGGGTTCCAGCGCTAGCGCGAACAGCAGCGGCGACAGGGGGCAGCCTTGGCTTGTTCCCCGTGCCAGGGCTATCTCCTCTGAGATGTGGCCATTCGCCGTCACTCGAGCGACCGGATTAGAATATAGGAGTCTTACCCATGCACAGAACTTAGGGCCAAAACCCACACGTGTCAAGACTCCAAATAAATATTACCATTCCACCATATCGAACACCATTTTTGTGTCCAATGACAATATCACAGCCGGTTCTGTCAGATCTGAGGCCTGTGCTATTGCTCCTTGCACTCGCCTAAGATTAAGGGCTGTGTTCCTGTGGGGCATGAAGCCTGATTGGTCTGGGTGTATCAGCTGTGGAAGATGGGCTATCATTCTGTTTGCCAACATTTTGGCTAAGATTTTGCCCTCCGCGTTTAACAACGAGATCGGGCGATATGATGTACACTCCGTTGGAGGTTTGCCAGGTTTTGGGATCGCCACTATTGTCGCAATACGTTGGTCTAATGGAAGTTCGGCCATCTCTAAACTCTCCTTGTACATTGCCAAGAGAGGCGGGCCCACCGTCTCTGCCTCTAGTTTGTACCATTCTATGGGTATTCCCTTTGGGCCCAGTGCTTTCCCCGATTTCACCGACTGTATTCCGCTTCCAACTTCAGGGCCGTTTCTGGTGTCAGGGTGGTCATTGTAATGTGCCTGAGAGAGTCCTGTATGTCCGTCTCTGTTAGGTCTACAGTGGGGGTATACACCTCCCTAAAGTGATCCGCGAGGATGCCGACTATAACTTCGGGGTGTGAGGTTAGTGTCCCGTCTCTTGATCGTAGCTGCTGTATTCCTCTTGCGCCCTCCCCTGTCCTATCTAGCCAAGCCAACATTTTACCAGCTTTATCCCCTATGTCATATGTTTTATCGCTCGTCGCCACGATGTTTCCAACCATCCACATTCTCAGGTAGTCTCGATATTGCTGTTGGAATAAATTTAGGGTGTGCGCTGTGTCTTGGGTTGGGTTTTGAGAGTGCGCTGTTTCTGCCGCCAGAAGTGCCACCTCTAGCTCTGCCAGTTCCTTTTGTTGGTCTCGTTTGTACCCAGTAATTGTCGCTATTGCCTGCCCTCTAAATACCACTTCCCATAATAATATTGCTGAATCCACTGAGGCTGTATTTTCTTCGAAATAATGTTTTGTTGTGTTACGGAGTGTCTTTTTGATAGGTGGAATCGTGAGGTACCCATGGAATATGGGGTATAGGCGCCTGCGAGTTTTTTCTCGACAGGAGAGTGTGAGTAACATCGGGGAGTGGTCCAATATGCCTCTAGGCATTATGTCTACATCCTCAATGTTTTGAAGTCTAGAGTCCAGCATTAAGAAATAGTCTATGCGGGACAGACTGTTGTGGACCGTAGAATGGTACGTGTATTGTTGAGTCCCCGGGTGTGTGTGCCTCCATACATCTACGAGGCCCATAGCTTCTAGAAACCCTCGGAAAAGGGAATGTCCAGGTGTTTGTGCTCGAGCGGGGAATCTATCTAGTGTTGCATCGATTGTGGTGTTAAAGTCCCCTCCTATGATGAGATCTTCCTCGGGCAGTGTCAGTAGGAATTCGCCAAGCGCCGGAAGAGCCACAGTGTGAAGTGCCGGCGTCATGTACACTGATATGATGTTCAAGAGCCTGCCCTCCCATTGGCCCTGCACCGCTGCAAATCTACCCTCATCATCTATTTTAGTCTGCAGGACTATGAACGTTGAAGTCTTTTTAATTAGAATGCTAGTACCTCTAGACCCCGTAGAGAATTCTGAGTGCGCGGCCATTTTGTATCCCCACCTGTCCATTGCCTTACATGCTGACCATGTGAGGTGCGTTTCTTGTAGGAGCGCCAGCGCTGGGTTGCAGCGCTTTAGCGCCTGCAGAACTAATCCTCTCTTTATCTTGTCGCCCAGTCCTCTTACATTCCAAGTTACGATTTTAAGGGGGGTCACCAAGGTCTCTTGTGCCGTCACGTCAGTGTTACTGGGCAGCCTGTTGTGAGCCATAAGTATGTTGTACTAATGAGGAGGACATAGAGGGCTATTTCCGTGCGCAAGATCGCACATAGACCATCCCTCGTGAGTACGATAGATTCATATCCGAAGCGTGCCGTGTGTGTTTGATCTAGAAACCTATCTACTGCTCGTCGCTCTTCTAGGTCTTCATTGCCGTCAATACTTGCAAACCATTTGTGTAAACTGGTAACTTCCCCTTCCCCAAACCTCCCCACCCTCCCTGCCTCCCTGCTGCGAGGTATTGAAACTTCCCGCCACCCCAACTTAGCAGAGCGCTTTCCCCCTCCCAACATTACAGTACTTGCGTGTCCGGGGTAAAAGGACCAGTGGAGTCCCCAGGCCCTCTTGCCCTCCAAGGCCGGCCATAGTCCGCTTCCTCTAGCAGCCACAGCCGAGATTTCTTTACAATGATACTATCTGCCGATAGTCTCCTGCTTTAGCGTTTTTGTGCTGCTGCCTACTCCTCTTCTTCTGGTCCTGGCGAGTGGCCCGGGTCCGGGTTTCTGGTGGCTTGCGTGGCTGGCTCCTCTTCTTCCCCGCGCCGGTGGTTTTGTCTGTTTCCCCGATTGCTGCTATCCACTTGCCGCCATCCTTCTATCCAGTCTTGCGCCGTCTCTGGTGTCTCAAAGAACCACGTCCTGCCGCCAGCCACCACTCTAAGTTTTCCCGGGAAAAGCATTGAATAGGGCAATTCCCTTGCTCTCAGCACTTTTTTAACCTCCAGGAAGTTCCTCCTGCGCCTGGATACCGCTGCTGTGTAATCCGGAAAGAAGGTTATTGTTGAGTTTTGTATCTGTATAGGCGGAGAGATCCTTGCGGCCTGCAGGATGACGTCTCTATTCCTGTAGTTAAAGAGGCGTGCGAGTACTGGTCTCGGGGGGGAGGATTCACTGTAGGGACCCAAGCCCTTCCGATGGATGACGTGCGACCAACTCGGACCTCGGTCCGCGTCTGAAATTGCGATGCTTCACTGCGCTGCGTTCTCCATGGTGGTGCAGGCCAGCCGCTGCTCGCTGTCGGCACCTTGCTAAGCCTCCCTCAGCCGCTCCACGGGCCGCGCCTTCCCTCCTAGCGGTGGCCTTGTATGCCTACCGGGCTACTTGCACCCTGTGGCGGCGTTGCTGGCCACTCTAGCCCCCGGTCTCCACTCTGCAGGTAGGCCGCTCCGCCGCAGTCAATAATTCCCCGACTTCCCGGCTGCAGATTTTTACCGGAGTCACTTCAGCCGCCACTGCCCGGCCGCGGGTCCAGGCTCTGGCTCTTGGGGGTTAGTGTGAGTCCGGATTCATGTACGGATTCAAGGAAGGCCTGCAAACTCCCCGGAGCTTCTGCGCTAAGCAGCCATCTTGGTCGGCTGTCAGCCACGCCCCTTCTTTCAATATTTTAAAACGTTACTTTTTCTGGCACACTTGTTAGATACTGCTTTTTTAAGGCCGGAAACTCTCTCCAGTTAACCATGCGACCAGCCTTACTACATCGGAAACAGTTTCCTTTAAATTATAGTATTTTCTTTCCCCTTTTGTTTCTGCCACATTCACGTCAGCCTTTTTTCTAGCATTGTCTGCAACTCTTCCACACAATTCAACATGCGTTCCACACGTTTTGTCAATGAGACTCATCCTAGAGTCATAGCTCCTCCCTTTTTTTGTCCAGCTTGCAATGTACTCTGGTCTCTTATCTGCTCTTTCACATTTCCATGAAGATGTCAGTTTCTGTGATGCAGTACAATATTCCTCCAAAGAGATAACGTCTACATGCACACATCTAAATGGGGCCTCTCTAAAATTGTGCTGATATGGGGTAGATAATGCAAGTCCAGTTTTTTACGGTAACTTCAGACTCATTGAGGCCATGCCCATCTTCTTACGACAGTTCTCATAAGGTCTCTAGAACTTCTTGTGCTTCAGCTCCTTAACTGTGGGTCAAGAGTACAAATCTTCTTGGTCCAGTGAGATTATTACCTCAAACTCTTGAATAGATAGCAAAAACTTGTTTCCATTTTCTCCGTACCAAAGTTGGTTCACCAGGATGTGAGAGAAAAAAAGGAGATGTAATGACGTTTGACATAGTCCTTTGAATTTGAAGAGAAAAAGAAAAAAATAATTCCTGAAGATAAAGATGAAGTTTACTAATAAACTTAAATTCTCAATAAATAACACTCCAGTAATAACCACCAAGTATTGACTTACCTATGAAAAATACTTCTGAAATAAAAACTTACAAACTTGTACTAACTCAATGCCCTGAAGAGTGCTAAACTCAGCTCTCAGTCACTTCAGATGGTAGGGTACATATAGAGTAATAAGCAGACGTCTTCACTAAATGTCAGCACCTCATTCGTTATGTTTATTAGAGTACCACAAGGATGAAGAAATATCTTCCGAAGTGCCCTCATGTCAGAGTAACAGCACTGATAATTTCAGCTGAAAACAGATTGCAATCCAGTTAAAGAGGAATACAGACACTGGCTCACCTTTAGTAATATAGCAGGTAAAAAAAAGACAGTTCTATTTTTTACCTTTCAAAATATTTTGTTTCTGACAATTGCGGCTGCAGTATTATGCTTCTCCATGCTTACTGGACCCTTCCTAAGCAAACGAGTGAGAAACTCAATCTGACTCACTGCGTGACGCCACATTCAGGAAAGCGCACTTTCTCATAAACAAGAGTTTGTGGCCTCATCAGTGGAACACAGAAGTTGTGTTTTAAACTTCCTGTGGATGTTAGACGAGTTTTGCCTTGAGGCTCGCGCATATGCCATTCCAGCAGTGAAAATTGATGTTGAGAGAAAAAGGCATGCGCTCCAAAACTCCTTTTAACCCACTGAAGTCAGGTAGGTCAATTTCATATAAAGTGTTTTTCAGATTTCAAAAGATGTGACTAACCTTCAATACTTGTGTGAAATTGCACATTGCAAGGAGACCAAGATGGCAGACGCATTCTAGTAATGCTCCTGGACCTCCTCCATCATTAATCAGTCTGCTACCAATGCCCGTCACACCACACTGAGACTCCTATGGTGTGCTCCACCGACGTGGCTGCTTGACATCAGGAGGCAGCTGAAGTGGCCCGCACATCAAAGAAGTGAGCAGTGCTTATACTTTTATAAGAATGTTCTATTGCAAGTGTTCCTACATCTAATTGCATATGTGCATTCCAACTCGGCAATTCTGCTGAACGACAGTTGATGGTTGAAGCTGAACTGCATGGATGCAAGCAAGCTGATGGGTTTGCTTTTTCTGCTTATAAACTGCAATATCTTAAGAACTCACCCTCTGATGAGTAAGTGGTGTCATTTTCCACAACAGGTACCTACACGGCCGTGAGACCGGGCCCGAGGTTAGGACGCGGGCCTTCATGAGTACACCTGTCAGTATTGTTAATAAAATTGCATATTGTGACTGTGACAGGAAATAATTACAAATCAACAGAAGAGTGACTAAAAGAGTAAAGGGATAGTCAATAGCTACCACCAAGTAAAGAAGTTATTCCAAACAAAGAACAGTCAAACAGTAAGGGTTGCATGCAGAGTGCCACAAGAAGAACCCTCAGGCACCAACAAGACAGTCGGTTGCCATTTGTCTTCAATGGGTCCTTTTCAGAAAGTAGTGATTGAAAAATTAAAAGAAGTATGGACTACTCCCTGAAAGGAATTTATTTTATTAAGGGGGTAGCTCTAACTTCATTAAAAATCTTAGTGAGAAAAGTCGGACAGGAAAGTGGTTATGTTAGTTTGAACCACCCAGTCCTAAACAAAAAAGCAATATAGGTCGACATGTTTCTGCTAATACGAGCCCAAACTCGGCTCAGCGTTCATCAGGACCATACATAACTACTTCACATGGGTAAAGCACGCTAAGGCTTCACTGCCACCTGAGGTAGACAAAATATCTAAAAAAAGATTACGACCTTATGTGTAATCGGGACACTGGAACGTCCAAGTGTTTCTCCTCCTATATGTGAGGGATTTAAGTATGCGTGCCGATTCTACAGCGTCGCATGGGCTCGCGGCTGGGGGAAACTCTTCACGATCGGGGACCTGACACCCGGCGACTCCCCGCAAATAAACCTGCTTATTGCCAGGTCCACGGCCCGAAAAAATTTCCACAAAAGGTACCTACACGGCCGTGAGACCGGGCCCGAGGTTAGGACGCGAGCCTTCATGAGTACACCTGTCAGTATTGTTAATAAAATTGCATATTGTGACAGGAAATAATCACATTAAACAGATCATACATTGTCTATGTAAAAATATCAGAGGTGCTGTGACATTTGACAAAATTAAAGTTGATTTTCTTAATAACGTGGCTCCCAAAAGTTGAATACATTGGTATACAATCTTTAGACAAGTTTTTCAGGAAGTCAGATTTGTCTCAAGAGACGTTGGAGGGAGTAGTCCGTTTGAAAGTTGTATTAAGAGAACCATTTGCCGCAAAATGTTACTCTTTCCTATGACTGCCATTTCTGTGTGTGCTTCAAGAGTACTTTCAAGCAGAAGATACGATTTCATGTTTTCTTGGTTTGTAACCTTGACCCCAAGACGCGTGGTAGGATTGTTTTGAATTATTTTTGCCAAAGACTTAAATGTGTGAACCTTTGGCCATTGGATCAATCCATTTAAATCAAAGATTTCGGTCTTTGTTTAAAATAGAAATTGTTTGAACTAAGCTGTCCCAAAGTGAAAGAAGCTGGACAACACTTTTACGAGTTTCCTAAAACTCCATGTTCTGTGTAAGTAAGTTTGATAAAGAACTGCAAGTGCATATTTGTTTTGTGAACATTATTTAGTTGGAAGTTTAGTTTTACGAGGTAGTGAAGTCTATTTATCTTGACATCCGGAGAAAGACTGTATAAACTTACAGGTTCACTTTGTTTAATTTGTGATTAGAAGTGAAAGGATTGTCAGCCGTAAATCATGGCATTTGGAAGGACACCTAATTAACTTAAAGTCTTCGAAGATTTATTTAGAAATGTTCTGTGCTGACTCTTAGTAGTTTCAGTGTGAGGAGAATTATTTGTTTAACAGATTTTGTGTTATTAGCCTTTCTTTTCTCTCAAGTATCCTTAGTAAAGAGGTGGGTGTAAACACTTATTGACAATTTGAGTGTATTCAATTCTGTTCACACATTACAAGTATATGTTTAGTTTGCAGATTGCCATGTATGATTAATACATTAGAGATCAAATAGCTGAGAAAATAGATGTCAATTAGGAGATACAACATTATTCCAAGTAAGAGAATGATCCAATTTACAATCATACGCTCAGTAAAATACTATTCTTTTATTTTAGAGAACCACTGAAGAGAGACTAGAAACTCAGCACTCCTGTGAGACATACATCTGAGCCGCTGTCTTTTTTCTCTTCCCCAAAGTGACCCCCAGTCCCACCCTCCCCCACCACCACCACTGGGGCTTCACCTTGCCAATAGTGAATTGCTTTTGAGCGGTGGATTCTGGTAAGGCAAGTTGGAAAGTACTGTGGCAGTTGTGGCATCCCAACAAGACCGGTATTACTGAATTTGTGTCAGTTTGGGAAGCCCACAGAGACTTTCTTGTCTCAATGCCATGAATCCCCAAATCTTTTCCTAAAAAGACATAGGGCAAGCAACAGCATAATTGCAGAAGGAGACATTATAAGCTTGCAATGAAAATAATTGGCTTGAACAGCAAGTTATACAACTGTCTCAAAGAATTAACCAAATATGCCCTTCACAAGCACCACCACCTCGTCAGGCTTCAGCAAGTGCAACTCCCACAATCTTGATCGATCCTAGTTCTCTGTCAGGTCCACACATTGTGTTGCCTATACAAATTCTGCTTGCAACTCCTCTGGAGACCCTCCTAAGTTAAATATGTTTATTAATCAGTGCAGTTTGCATTTTCTTTGTAAGCTGCCTGCCTTTCCCACACCAGAATCTAGGGTAGCATTTATACTGTTTTATTTGAGAGAAGACGCAGTGGTCTATGGTATTGATGGAACAAGATAATCTTTTACTTCATAATGTTGATAAGTTTAAGGATGAGCTTCGCTGTGTATTTGATAGACAAGATTTTACACAAAGTGTAGTATCAGAATTATTAGATTTAAAACAGTGGAAGAAAGATTTAGTAATATACCTCACCCAGTTTTGAATGATTAGTTCTAGAATCCTCTTGGCCTACAGAGAAACATGCTGCATTATTTTATCAAGGGTTAAATGTTGAACTTAAAGATATGCTAGCTCAAGTTCCGGAAAGACCAACAGATTGTGACAAATGAATTGAATTAACTCTAAAGATTGATCACAGATTGAGTGAGAACAGAGGTGAAAGGTAGAAGACGATTTTTTGAGAAGGTTAACATAGGGTATAGATCACAACAACCATCTAGTGAACCTATGCAGATAGGGTTCATTCACCCACCTCCTTGAGCTTCAGAACTAGAGATGGCCCGTCACCGACACTTGACCTTGTAGTGTAGTTCCTATATTCCCAATAGGCTCTGCGCATTGGAATAACATATACTATAGTTTAGACGTAGGACTGAGGTCGACTAGGTCTATCGTATATATTAAACTTAATTGTGAGTGGCAGCTAGCTCAGAGGTCACTAGAAACTTTCTCGAATTCACAAGAAGGGATTAGTTACTGACAACTGTATAAACATGACAACTTTGTTTCCCAAGAATAAGAAATCATTCTCTAGAGTCGCAGAAACAATAGATAACTATTTTACTCAGTCAATCATGCATGCTTCGTTTCACCATAGGTGCTGAGAAAATAGAGAGACGGGCGTTTTCAATAAAAAGTATTTATTGAACAGTCTTCTTTCTCAAGCATAAGAAATGTACTGCTACATCGTAATACTGGTTATAAAGTACAAGGTATATAATACGAAAAGTATTATAAAGTAGTACTGTAAAAGCATGATATGGTTTCTAAGCCATTAGTTGCCTAAAACGAGTAAAAATAAATACAGTAGTAAAATAATGACTAAAAGTACTCAATTGGTGCTTCTAAAATACACCTACCCCAGTGTACCTAACCTAAGTCTAGTACAAGGGAAGAAGAAAGTGAGGTGTAGCTTAAGTTTAGTATTCTTTGCCAAGAATCTATTCCAAGAATTCTCTAAGGTCTAATGAGCTCCGTACCTTGGTTTTAGAATGAAGGAGGTCTTGTATCTCTCTCTCAGGACTCGATTTCCCAGCAACCCGCAAGGGTAGCCTGGAAACACTGGAGCTGGATTTCTTGGCAGGAGAAAAGACAGAGTCTCTCAGTGCGTCAGCTGGAGGGTCGGCTTCCTTCGGCACTTGCTGCTGCAGGGCGTCGGGCAAGTAGTTAGTCGATCTGCTCCAAACCACCGTGTGTTTGTCTGGGCAAATGTAGGCATATTTATACTTTGAAGGTGCCGAGTTTGACGTATGATTGGACTTAATAACGTCACTCAAAGACCCAGTTCTGTGAAAACTCCATGACCTCCTAGATAAATTAGTATTCAGGCGAGGGGAAGTCCCTGGATGCTGAAGGTGGGTTTTTCTAAGAAATCGTTGTTGATTCTCAGAACTTAGTGGAAGTAGCCATGCCGTATTTGGGCTGCATAGGCTCAGTCCAAGTATGGTAATGATTTCTATGCCTATATAAGGATTGGGTAATTTATACCTATATAAGGGCATGAATCGGGAAAATTACACTAGGGTCCTAGATTCATTTACAACAAACCTCTTCCTGATGCCTAAACCACAGAGGAGGCCGAAGAACTGGAGGGGTCGCAGAAAGTGCAGAAGATCTCCAGACTGCTCCTACATTGACCGCAGCCGCCCATGAGAGGCGGGTCTTTATGCAGGATTACCTGGAGCCTCGCGTAGACCAAAAGAACTTCCATGTTGCCACCTTGGTGGGGGAAGGCTCCCTAGGGTAAAAGAGGTCGTAGCCTAGGATAAAACCCGAAGACAGGCTGCTTAATCAGGGTTCGGAACTACGGTCATGAACTAGAAACAAATTCATTTTAAAAATCCCTCACAGAGGACTTCTGACGAGGATTGGCATATGATCCTGCTTAGGAGGAGGTCCACATCTAATGCCTTAAAATGTATTATATAGTACTGCTTGGAGGTTCAGGGGCAACATGTTACTGGTGTTGAAGTGTGGGGTGGGGGCTTGGGGGAAGTCGAACAGTTTAAAGTTCTTGTTTGTCACAGTTCATTGTACCTGATTGTTTTCACACGCACCCACAACCACACAGTATATGCTTCTGCACGGCTCTGCAGGTTGATGGTCTCTGCTTGTGAGAGCCCTCACGACTCACCAGTCCACAGTCCTACGGCTGACTTTCAAGTGATATCTTGAAACATTAAAGGCCTCTTAGACTGCATTAAACGTACTAATCAGTACTTTGTTTTGGCAAAAGGCTTATACCATACATGCTGCTGTTACAAGGAACCAACTTAGTGACTACTAACTGTGCCTTCCTGTACAGATTTGGCAATGACTGCATCTTCCATGCATGCTTCACTAGAGGGACCAGAGGAGTGGCCATACTCCTACAGAGACACTTCTCACTGGTAGTAAAGTGGGATCCGCCAGGAGCCACATGGTCACTATGTGGAGATGGAGGGCCCGCTAGAAGGGAAACATAACATTTTTAGCATTTACATACTGCCCCACCTGCCAATACAAACCCAAAGTGAGCTAATAGGTATTGTTGCAGGGGTCACAATCCTTGGGGGTAACTTTAACGCTTTGCCTAACCTTGACCTAAACTCATTATGACCCACCCCCACAGGACATAGCTTGGAGAAATCTAAGTGGCCCTTGACCTGGATGGACTCATTTCTGTGGAGTGTCTGGCATATATTTTGCATATAGACCTCCTGCTCCTTCCAGACACTGATATGATGCATTTGACGGCAGCGAGTATCCTCCCCAGAGGGATATCAGATAATTTACCAGTCACTCACCCACCACATGGGGCCCCCGCACACCATGAGTGGCTGATTTGGCACCTGAGCACCTGGTTCCTTGTGGTTGACCAGTTCACAAAGCACCTGGCCACGGAACTTAACTGAAAGAGGGATCAATAGCAACGGCAGGTAAACTGTGGGTAGCTTGTAAGGCCACGATTAGGGGTGTAGCCAAAAATGCCTCAAACAAGTCAAAAAAGGTAAACACGGCCAGGTAACTAAACTTGAACCTCATCCTGGAGATAGAGAAAAAACGTCTCTCTGATACCTCGAAAACACTGTCAGCAACTCAAACTCGATATAGCTTCATTGCGACAAATTGGGTTAGATGTAGCTCATCGATGTTGGTGGGAATACACTCAGCACATCTGTGAATATAGGGACAATAGCGGGAAACTCCTCTACTGGTTGGCCACTGGGAAGATGGGTTCCAAGCTAATCCCCAGCATCACTAAGGGCCCGATTCACAGAATGAACTTAAGACTTAATTCTAAACTTACTACTATTTTGGTATTCACAGAATGCACTTAAAACTTTTGGCATTCACAGAATGAATTTACTACTTTTGGTATTCACAGAAGTCAGGATTTTGTCTTAAATTTGTCATAAGACAAACTTAAGACAGACTTAAGACATACTTAAGACAGATTTAAGACATATTTAAGACAGATTTAAGACAAAATCCTAACTTAAGTCTGTCTTAAGTTTGTCCTAAGTCTGTCTTAAGTTTCTCTTAAGACAAACTTAAGACAAAATCCTAACTTCTGTGAATACCAAAAGTAGTAAGTTCATTCTGTGAATACCAAAAGTAGTAAGTGCATTCTGTGAATGACAAAAGTAGTAAGTGCATTCTGTGAATACCAATATAGTTGTAGGTTTAGGATTGAGTCTTAAGTTCATTCTGTGAATCGGGCCCTTACCAATCAAGGCACAAAGGGGCATATTATCAAGGATGGCGTTAAAATTATCGCCGGTTTAGTGGCAGAAAACTGCTGCTAAAGCGGCGATAATGGGCTTGATAATATGCCCTTGAGAATTCCAATAGAAGTCCATGTTCTGGTATGAACATGGGCTTCTATTGGAATTCCAAATAAAAAGAGAGGGGTCCAAAAACCCAAAGGGATAGGACACCACACAAGACTTGAAGTCTAAAAACAATTCCCTTTGGGATTATAACATACCGATTTCACAAACCGCATACAAATTTCACTCTTACGCTACTAACACTCCAGTCACAGTGGGTCAGTATATTGAGTTGCCAGAAGAATAATTCTCACAATATCATTAAAAACATTATTTCATTCCTGAAGGAATTTATTAATTTGATTCTGCACAGAAAACTATCACATCAATATTATACCTTAAAAACAGTATGTATAAAAATTATTTTATCTTTGATTTAAAAAATTCATAGAATAACAATAAATATATTCCTTAACAATGACAAGAAATCATATACTGCACAAGCAATTTCATAGGAACATATTATACATGGGCCAAAGAGCAACGCGTTTCGGAGGGTTAACACAGGTCTAACCTCCTTCAGGCTTGTTTTAAGGATGTTCCAACCATCAAGGTTGATACAGGTCGTTGACCTTGTATGTGGGTGTTCTTATGATCTTCACCATGCTAGGTAATATTGCGCCACTGCTATAATAGACTTTCAGACAGCTAGAATTACTGCCTCACCAGAATTATTATGTGTTCCTGATTACTTTGATGATTATTTTGTATTCTCTCCTATATGATAAAAAAGGTTTTTCCTTTTCAGTATGATTCATACGTTTGTTATGTCTTTATTGTGGCAGCTAGAACTGTAAATAAAATACGGTGGCGTGACCGGGATTAAATAATCTCCTACTCCACACGCATGATGCGTGTGGAGTAGGAGATTATTTAATCCAGGTCACACCACCGTATTTTATTTACAGTTCTAGCTGCCACAATAAAGACATAACAAACGTACGGTGATAAAGGCTTCGTCGATGAACCCCTTTACGATGGAGGCACTGTGTTCTCATCGAGCCACTCAGTCCATGGTTGTTGAGCCACGCAGGCTGTTGAAGCAATGTCTTCGATCGCCTCCTGTATCAAGGGCAATGTGTCTGGTCCGATTGGCGCAAAGTCGTCACTGCGTCGATTTTGATGGTTCTGGGTAGTAGAAGTCACCTTTCAAAGGCCCTGGACTGGTTAGGACTACTTTGCAGGGCAGGACTCACAGATGTCAGAGTCCAGTAGCTGTTTCAGGGTTGAAAGAGGTCTTTAATGGCCCTGAGACTTCAGAACATGGCGGCAAGTGGGATGAGTCCTTGTCCTCAGTAGGGCAGAGATCAACAGAGCAGCACAGCAAAGCATGAAAACAGTTCTTCCAGAGCAGCAATCAGGCAGAGTGGCAATTGTTGTAGCAAAGCAGTCTTTACTCCTGGCAGAGTTCTGCACAGGTCCAGTTGTGTACTGTCTTGGTAGGGTCAGAGGCCCAGTGCTTATACCCAGTTGTGCCTTTGTAGAGCAAGTGCCTTCAAAGCATGCCATTGAAGTGCACAGGTCCCCATTTCCTTCCAGCCCTGGCACCAGACCATCAGTAGGGGATAATCAGCTGTCTGTGTGGGAAACAGAACACTGGCTATTCAGGTGTGTCCGCTCCCCTCCTCTCTTCCTGCCTAGGAAGAACTCTCAGAATGCAGATGAGTTCTTTGTTACACCCACACTTCCTATGTTTCTGGCTGTCTAGAGGGGAATGCACAAAGTATAGCTGTTACCCACCCCAGACATGTATGGGAGACAGGCTTCAAGGCACACAGAGCAGTAACAGTAGAGAAATGTCCACTTTCTGAAAGAGTCATAGTAATGTTAATTTTAGCTTTACCAGTAAAGAGGATTTATAATTACCATTTCAAAGATATGAAACATGATGTAGCTACTCCTTTCTAATCAGGAATTACATCTTAAAAGTGTATTAAGGAATTCCCAATGCTAGCCTATTGGAGAAGTATTCCTCACAGTAGTGAAAAACTAATTTGGGTGTTTGTCACTACCAGGACAGGTGAAACTTAAAAGCGCATATCCTACCTTTTAGTTACACAGCACCCCACCCTTAGGGCTACCTAGGACCTACCTTAGAGATGACTTATGTGTAATAAAAGGGGAGTTTAAGGCTTGGCAAGTGATTTTAAATGCCAAGTCAAAATGGCAGTATACTTGCAATGGCAGGCCGAGACAGGTTTGAAAGGCTACTCGTGTGGGTGGCACAACCTGTGCTGCAGGCCCACTAGTAGCATTTAGGTTACAGGCCCTGGGAATATGGTATACCACTTTACAAGGAATTTGCAAGTAAATTAAATATGTTAATTGAGTATACACTGATGTCACCATGTTTAGAGGAGAAGTACATGCACTTTAACACTGGCTAACAGTGGTAAAGAGCTCAGAGTCCTAGGGCCGACAAAACGATACAGCAAAATGAGGGGATAAGCAGGCAAAGGGTTTGGGGGAAGACCACCCTAAGGATGGCAGGTCTGACAGATTCGATCTCGAACATTACTGTGAATTTTGTGACAATATTGCCCTGCACCTGCGCAATTTATTTATGGAGGCAGTATGGAAAGGCTTCTTCCCCTCGAATCATATCTAGCCACCATAATGATGCCCCCCCCAAGGCTTGTTATCCAGAGAATAACAGTGCATCGTATTGCCCCATTTTCTTGATTAATACTAACATAAACATTTTCTTCAATGCCCTGACAAATAGACTAGAAGTCTAGACACTATAGTCTGCGATACTCAAAGTACGGCACGGCACCGCATGCAGCTCTCCTGACCTTATATTGCGGCCACCTAGTGAACAGTAGCACTGAGCTGCTGTTCACTTAACAGAGCAGGAAAATTCAGAGAGCTGCAAAACAAATGGGCATATAAAGTAACCCTAAGGAAGAAAAGTAAGTGCCCACGACAATTTATCTTTCGGAGCACCTTTAGTTTTAAGTACACCTTTAGTTTGAAACTCTTTGCAAACAAGTGTATTTTATTAACATGCATGAGAGTATTACCTCAGTAAATCAGATTGTCACTGCATTGATAGGCATTTATTAGCAGTAATAGTTTTCAAACATGATCTTGGAAACTTTCATGCCGTCCCCATTCTAAAAAGAATGCTATTAGTGAACCAATAGGGAAGTCATTTGTCAGGTGCACCTTGTGTATAGCCTTGGATGTTTTATATTTTGGAACACTATTATAGTTTATTAAATAAAACACAAGAAGGTTTTGTACTGTACATATTCTATTCCTGGTGTGGTATGGATGTGATGTTATCATGTTGTGTTGATGTACATGCTCAAATTAAAACCAATAAAATGTGGTTATAAAAATATTTATTTTAAAGCATCCGCCCCAAGTAGGCAGGCCAGAGGGATGTTCCAGCCAGCTACTGTACCACAAGGATATGAGCAAATAACACAGTGATGAAACAGCTGGCCAACACGAATCAGGTAGTGAGCTGTAGATCTTCTCCGTCGTGTTGAGGCTGCAAACAATTCCAAATTTCCCTCATCGCAACTGTGACAAAGATGCAGACACACAGTCGAAGGTAAAGTATACCCTTTAATGTAACCTCAACCACAGCATTTCTTAGCTAAGTGTCACCCATTTAATCTTAACAACCCCCTCTGTCATTGTGACATCACTGGTTACAAGGACATCTAAGGATATCATCAGAACAATATACAACAATTTGCTTTTTCGAGGATGTATTGTTTCCGTATTGTTTTCATGCAAGATTTTACTCTTTTATAGTGTGTACTGTTAACTGAGTCTCCTCTAGGGTCAGTGTGAATTAAGGTGTTGGGACAGACAAGTCCTTTGCATGGTAATGAACGTGTACCCCTGCCCTGGGGGCCCAAGTGTACTGTTGTCTGGATCCCTAGTGCAAATGTTTGCTGTCATATGTAAACACAGATCTTTAATCTGCTCCATGACATAGGCCTTTCTCTTGGACTACAGTCTTGTTGGACCGAAGGGGCTCCCAAAGCCCTACCCTCATAATGGTAGGGAGCTTACTACTTTAACCAGGAGCTAGGCAGCATGAGTGTGGTGGTAGTAGCACACTGTGTAGTGATCAGTAGGAGGGGACAGGTCCTTTTTAACCTGTGTCACAGGAGTGAGGCTTACAGGCTCACTCACTTTTTAAAGTTCTGCTGTTGTGTGCTTAACTCACCCCTGCCCTACATCATTTAGATTTGAAGTGCTGTGCAGGTCAGGCAGGAGTGGTGACTATGCACTGGATGTAGGTGTACCTGGGAAGGGTACACTGCAGGGCCAGTGCAGTGCTGAGGCTGTGCAGTGCACTCATGGTGAGTGCATGTTCTGGGTGTATGTTTATCTTTGATGAGTACCTTATATGAAAGATGTAGTGCTGCACAGTGCATGCATTGTGAGTGCACATACTGGGTGTATCTGAACCTGCAAGAAGTACAGTACATGGAGGGTGTAGTGTTTTGCCGAGCACCCCTGGTGAATGTATGTGCTGGCTGTAGTTGTGCCTGTAAGTGGCATAATATAGAAAGACAACTGTACTGAGGCTTGCAGTCATTTGACAGAGGCGATCCAAAGAGTCACAGGGGCAAAACTATTACCATCAATAAATTACGGCCACATTGCTTTTCCTGGCAGGTTTACTGAGCCACTAGAGCACAACCACATAGCCTCGTGCAGGAAAATATTCGGTATTCCAAAAAACACCCGGCGGACATTGATCCGTCTTGAGTTTAGTCCGGTGAACATGGAAATTGAGTGCAAAACATACATATTCAAATTCTACCTCCAGGTATCCAGGGCGGATCCAGAGTCCTTACGAGGTGCATTAGACATAATTCTTTTGGACAAAAAAAGCAATAGGGCAAAGTACCTTGGCTCGGTCAGAACTACACTAAATCTGGATTCGGTATATTTGACAGATCCCCCAATCACTACAGTGCAATTAAAGAAAAAGCTAAAGGAACATGGCAGGAAGGCATCAAGACAACTTGATATAAAAATAAGCAGAAACATTAGAGGAGCGGAGGGGATTGTGACATCACACAAAGCTATCCTTTGCCAACCACATCCGAGAGCAGCCATTGGAAAACAAGCCTTTAATGACATACTAGCAATCAGGCTTTTAACAACACCTAAATGGTAATACAGGGCTCACTGGAAGAAACAGTGGCAGGGCCAATACACTCTGAATCAGCTGTTCACATTGCATGTTGCTGCACAGGCCTGCTACAACAGAGGCGAAAGTACCAAAGGCCAATCTTGGTGCAGCATGGGACAAGAACAAGTTAAGAGGCTCTGATGCTAATCTACACCACAGTGGTTCCAAAGGAATAAACTCAGTTTAACAAGTTATTTTCGGCAGCTGGCAGGCTACTACAAGAGGCCAGTCTAACAATGGGGGCCGCCAGTCACAAACACTGAGTCTACTGCAATGGGGAAGATATGGACTGATTGCATGTTTGCAAAACTCAAAAAAGGTCACAATAGTCCAGTGACTATGCATGGTTAACAGGGTACTTTGGCATTTTACTTGAGTATATTGATTTGCGTTAAGGCATCAGCATATGGCGCTTTAGAACAATAGGCTAGTGTGCTTTGCCCAGTCATATACACCATGACACTTTGCACCAGGACGGCCAAACTCTATAAGTAGAAGGTGGCTTTTTAGAATAAACACAACGTCTGGTTAACAGGGTATGCTTGCATGCTCTCTCTGCATCTTTAAAATATCTTGCATTGACACTTCTATTTTATCTCTGTCTGTTGCATTAGCACTCAGCGTTTTAGAACTACCCTTAACATTGTAGGATCACGGCCCCCCTCTATGGCCTTCCATAATATTGCATTTTGCACAGAGTTATATAAGCAGGCGTATTTGCACCAGCACATGGCAGATTTTGCACACTAGGGTAAATAAAGGTGAGGCACCTTGTACTTGAAATCCAAGTCCTAAGCAGAGCTCACTTTAAGTTACACGTGGCGGTTACTTGAACATTAGGCGGACTATCAAGCTAGGAATTGTCACACTAACCAATGCATGTATTAGCCTGAGATACCTTGGTAGAGGGACCCTATGCTCTTTTAAACTTTTAGAACTGTGGCTCGCATAAGAACTTCTCGGGCTGCTCTACACTTTACCTGTAATCGTTTGTGTTGTGTTGATGAACTTTCACTCAATTCCTACAAAGCATGGAATTTAAAGATGCACAGCGAGCCTTTCTGGTGTAAGGATACTGGCTCATTTTAGTTGTTTTCCTAAGCGGAATTGTATATGTTTCTCATTTAATTAAAAAAACTGGGGGCATGCATGAGCTGGGAATTGGGACGGCCGGCGAGCTGTTCGTAGAAGGCAAAGTAAGAACTTGGGAACAAGTGGCCCAGGCATCGGACGGCACATCGCTGCTGCAGCGGTTTCAGTTTCATAGAGTCCGCAGTGCTCTGAAGGACGTTTTTGGTCCAGATATGGAGGAGCCACCGGAGCTTCCAGAACTTTCCCATGTCATTAAAACGGAACAATCACGAAAAATGACAGCTCACCTATACAAGGCAATTTCTCCCCACAGGGCTCAGGAACCCTCAAAAGCCAGACTTGCCTGGCAGAGGGATTTGCAGATCACCATAGATGACACCATGTGGAAATACTGCTGTACGAGCACCAGGAAGCTGTCCTTAAATGGAAGACACCGGTTGATCCACTTTAAATTGCTGCAAAGAGTGTACTATACTCCGGAACGACTGCACCGATGTGTCTCAGGCAATCTCCTGAGTGTGAGAGATGCCATGCGCCTATCGCTGACTTCTTCCATTTGGCATGGGAATGTCACAGAATACACGCGTTCTGGGAGGCAGTGATAGCGGAGTTGGGAGAGATACTAGTATATGAACTACCCGCGGACCCGGCCCTGGCGCTGCTAGGCCACTCCAGGGAACTGCCAGTGGCGATACGACGATTGACACATATGGTCTTGTTGATGGCTCGACGTGTTGTGGCACGGTGCTGGATGAGAGGTCCACCTCCGACGAGGAAAAGGTGGGCTAGTGATATGTTATATTGCTGCACTCAATCGGAACACTACAGCGAGCTACTCCCTCCCATGAGCCGCCCGAAGAACTTCTGGAGTCTATATAATACCTTTAGAAGCACCAGAGAGGGCACTGCCGACACTCAATCTGACGGGCAGGCGGAGGCACAATAATGGTAAAGCTGACTCAAACTCACTTTTGCTCACACGGTGGGGGATACTCGGACGATTAGGTGGGAAGGCTGGTCAGGGACTCTGTGTGACGTGTAGGACACTGAATGATGGAGACGTTACTTTCCCGCGAGGGATGTAGCATTTTCAAACTAGGCTGCTCTGAATGGGGAGGCTCACTCATGACACACAAGGGTGGGCACTCACATAGCGGGGTGTCACATGAACAGGCGCATCACGTAGTGAGACAATTAGCAGACACGTAGGCTAGGGAACCAGTTAACCAGTTGGGGGGGAGTTCAGGGCTTCATACTCTCGGGGGGGGGGAGTTGTACTTGGGGGCCTTTACACTAGCGAGTGGTGTTTCAAACTAGAAAATACACCGCCGCTGTTCGCTTATCAGAATATGACCTACACTGTACTGGCATATTGATGCCAGGATACCCTGCGACCTGATCCTACATTGTGATAACTGTTATCCAGAATTATTATTTCATTTCAGGAAAACGTGCGCTGCCGGACCCCAGGGTTGTCGGCACTATGGCTGTGTATCACCAAACTGATTAGAAGCCTGACTATTGGGATTGTTACGCTGCCGGCCCTGGGGGTTGTAGGCTGCAAGCTGTGTATAAACCTAAGTACGCAAATAAAGGTGTTTAAACAAAAAAAAGAAGTTCGTTTCAATAAAAAAAAAAACTGGGGGCCATATTATCAAGAAAGGGCGCTACATTATCGCCGCTTTTATCGGCAGGAAACTGCCGCTAAAGCGACGATAATGGGCTTGATGATATGCCCTTGTGAATTCCCATAGAAGCCCAGGTTCTGGTGTTAACCTGGGCTTCTATGGTAAGTAAGTAGTAAGTAAATTTTATTTGTCTTAGGTTAATTAAAACCATTACAAAAAATACATTGAAAGCTCATATCATCAGGTAAAAGATTATAAGAAATTTTTTTAAAAACAAGAAAACTTTAGTTATAAAAGTAGTAGTGCTAAAAACAGTTTGATATGAAAGCGTGTTCGTAGCGTCATGTCTTGGCCATAGTTCAATTGATCTGGTCAGGGCCAAATTCATGATTTTTTAGTTTCAGTTCCAAAAGTGTCAGGAATTTCACCAACTTCCCATTTAATGGCGGAAGACCTGGGTCGAAACAAGCGAGAACTGCTTGTCTGCGTGTACGGATTTTTTGTTCATTAAAGGCAGTTTTTAGCAGGGCTGCTCTTTCCTCTTTCAGCCTCGGGCAGGTGCATAACAGATGTTCGAAGTCTTCATTCTCTGCACCGCACAGCCTGCATTTTGTCCCACAGTCCCTTCTCAGCCATGGTTGTAAATGTGGAATGGATGGTAGGATTCCTAGCCTATGTTTTAAAAAGGCTTCTTTAGATTTCCTGCCCTACCCCAGACCAAAGTATGCTTGTAGCCCCGGCGATTTGTATGTGGACAGAGTCATCCAGGCGTGTCGCCTGTGAGAAAAGGTAGCTTTGTCTTCCACATGCAATAGTCTTTTTATGCACTTGTTTACAACATGCTTGAATTGCGCATGCGGTAATGGAGTTTCCCATAATTCTTTCAGACCTGTGACAGTCAGGGACTCCTCTAAGAATGTTTTCACCGGCAGTTTGGAGGAGCTGCTTAAGTTTTGCCATAGCTGATGGTTCAATGTGTTTTCTGGTGAGTTCTATATTTTCTGCCAGCACTTAATGTATGACCCTCTTCTTGCAAGCATTTGGCAGGTCAGTCCAAATTCTAACCGGATCTGGGCTTGTGAGGTGTAGTTTGGCAGGTTAAAGAGAAGTCGGTAGGCCTTTGCAATGGTTGTGTCCAGCAGTTTCGCGTCTGTACCTCTTAGACCCTCACTGCCGTACGTGATACGTGACTCTATTTTGCCTTGCGCCACGCGGAGCAGTGGCAGAAGGGTGGGGTCGTTCAGGTTTGAATTTAGCTGTTTAAGCGTAGTAGCTATCAGCATCCCTTTCCTCTTGATTGCCTCTAGTTGGTTTGAGAAGCGACCTCCTTTGTCGACCAAGATTCCGAGATATTTGTATTCTGAGCAGTTTGCGACAACCTTTGTTCCAAGGAACCAAGTGTGCAGCTTTTTATTCCCAGTTATAGACAGAACTTTGGTCTTGTCGATGTTTACTTCTAGCAGGTTTGCTTCGGCATATCCGTGCAGCGTGTTGATGAGATTTTGAAGACCTACTTTCGTGTGGCTAACCAGGACCACATCGTCTGTATAGGATATGCTGGGCAGCGCTTTGCCCCCAGACGTGGTGCGTGCGCATTGCAAGCTTCTAGGGCAGGTGGTAGGTCGGCTGTAAATAAATTGAAAAGGGTCGGCGCTAAAACGCACCCTTGCTTTAGGCCTTTTGTGGTCGGAATGCGGAATTGTATTTGTTTCTCATTTAACTTCTGACTAGTGAACTGAGGCAAAGGATTGTGAGGATGTTTTGCAGCATTGTACTCGGACCTTTAGGCTTGCCGCTTGGTTTCCCCCCGCCGCCGCCCCTGTTTGTGATCGCGAGCGGCCGCCGAGCGGGGGAAACTACACCTCCCAGACGCCCTGAGGACCACGCCCCCCTACACCACGCGACCAGTGGGGCACAAAAGACCGCGAGCACTGCGGTGGAGCGGGTCCCTAACTTCTGACTAGTGAACTGAGGCAAAGGATTGTGAGGACGTTTTGCAGCATTGTACTCGGACCTTTAGGCTTGCCGCTTAATTTCCCCCGCGCCGCCGCCGCTGTTTGTGATCGCGAGCGGCCGCCGAGCGTGGCAAACTACACCTCCCAGACGCCCTGAGGACCACGCCCCCCCTACACCACGCGACCAGTGGGGCACAAAAGACCGCGAGCACTGCGGTGGAGCGGGTCCCTAACTTCTGACTAGTGAACTGAGGCAAAGGATTGTGAGGACGTTTTGCAGCATTGTACTCGGACCTTTAGGCTTGCCGCTTGGTTTCCCCCTGCCGCCGCCGCTGTTTGTGATCACGAGCGGCCGCCGAGCGGGGGAAACTACACCTCCCAGACGCCCTGAGGACCACGCCCCCCTACACCACGCGACCAGTGGGGCACAAAAGACCTCGAGCACTGCGGTGGAGCAGGTCCCTAACTTCTGACTAGTAAACTGAGGCAAAGGATTGTGAGGACGTTTTGCAGCATTTTACTCGGACCTTTAGGCTTGCCGCTTGGTTTCCCCCCGCCGCCGCCGCTGTTTGTGATCGCGAGCGGCCTCCGAGCGGGGGAAACTACACCTCCAGACGCCCTGAGGACCACGCCCCCCTACACCACGCGACCAGTGGGGCACAAAAGACCGCGAGCACTCCCGCGTTGCGTGACGCGTGCGGGCAGCGCCGGGAGAAGCCCGGGACAAGGGCGGGCCGTCTGCGGCCTGGAGAGGCAGGGCAGGGCCACCCCCCTGATAAGCGTGACTCTGGTTAGTGCACCACTGTGCTTTTGACATTTCACATTAACTGTTGTTATGGCTGTGAACCGTAAAAATGCGCATGCCATGGGGGAGGGAGTGGTAGTAACAATGGATGCTTTTTTAATTAGAGCAGGATCTGTATTATAACGTGAGATAAGTTTAGCGGAAAAACGGCTTTCCCAAGGTTTAGCTGAGGCACAGAAAAGATCCTCTTTGGGTGCAATTAGCAATGCTAGGTCGCCCGCTGCAAACCCCAACCCTGTACCCCTTATTAGGGGGACGGGTCAGGCCTCAGGGTTGGGTAGCACACATGATAATATAAACATATTCACTGACGATCCAAGTGAAGCTGAGTACAGTGGGCTCCCCCTTGCTCCCCTGACCCCTTCTTCTGATATGGCTACTCTTCCTCCTCCTGGTACTTTACCGGATACACTAAATACCTTACGTTTGTCCAATACACCTAGGACTTCCGTGACTACCTCACCTGAGGAAGTTACTCCCAAGTCTACTCCATCTCTGGCAGCAAGACTTCGCTCTCATCGTGGAGTGGCAGAACATAAGGTACAAGGTCACGGCACAAAGAAAATCGTACCAAATCCTACTACCAGGAACAAACTAAATAGTAAGGAAGCTGGGGGTGCGAGACCAAATACTACTTATGCTAATGCTAGGGTCAAGCAAGGGATCTCATTAAAATCTATGGGTACCCAAATGGAAAGCTTTATCTCACCACTTGATGTAGGGTTAGAAAGAAGGTTCGCCACCTTAGAAGCATCACTGAAGGACTCCCTAGAATTATTGTTTAGGGGGACAGTGGCCGAAATAGAAAAGGATCTGGTAGCAAGCCTGTCACAATTTACTGCGAGAATTGAGCATATGTGCAAAAATCTGAGGATTGCGGGAAACAGCTCTACACACCAAAAGAGCAACCTCTCATCATTACCCTTGTTAGTAGATAAGGAAGCGGCGAGTTTGCTGCTACCTATAAAAACTTCAGAAAGGCCTGCTGATCTAATCGGTGGGGACAAGGGCACAAGCAAGGTGGGACCAAACACTGGAAGTATAACTAGCTTACCAACCCAGGGAAGCTCAAGCAAGGCACCAGATAAACCCAAAGTTTATAGCCCGAAAGGTACTGATTTGATGCCAAGTTCTAATGTTTTGCAATTATCACCGGCATCTTCCCCTTATGTAATTATCTTAGCTGGGGTACCTTCATTGAAAAGAAGCCAAACTGAATCTTGGCATAGCCTACGAAATAAGGTTGTCGATTGGCTAGTCAAATTTAAAAGATTTCAACCGGAGAACAGACAAGATATTTTGATGGTTCGCAGAGTGGGCTAGTTGGGTCACTCCTCAAAAAACATCAGTGGAGATTGTGTGGTTATCAATCTTAGACGCCCTCAGCAAGCCAGGAGGATTTTGGAAACAATGGAGGAACCCCAGGGTGAAAGTACGCTTATTAGCGTACTTCCCTTGGGTTACTTCTATAAACCAAGGCATGTAGGGGCACCAAGACATCAGCTTCCCTTTACCCCCTAGAAAACAGATTTGAGGGTTTCAACACTCTAGAGGAGGTAGATTGACTAACCACATCATATTCCTCTATACCTTCCCCCATTAATACTAGCGTGGAGCTTACTCTGGGCAGAATGTCACAACCACTGTCTTCTCCGCAATTGGTGAAAGATAATAGTAGGTCTGTTAAAATCTGTGGGGATGGCACATTGAGATCAAGTGTTAGTGACTACAGAAAAACGGGGGTAGACCTAACACCGACTAGAACAGGGTCTTCCACTTCCCAAGCTGGCCAACAAGACTTGACTTCTCCTACACTCAGTAGGAATCTTGAAGTCAAAATGTTGTCCTGGAATATTGCAGGCTTATCTAGGAACCTCCTGGACAGTATCTGCTGTAATTACCTTGATGAAAATGATATAATACTCTTACAGGAGACCTGGTCTCTGGATATTCCACATAGATTGGGATACAAAACGTTCTATTGCGAAGCCACCCCTTCTGTGAGAGGAAGGGCTTCTGGGGGTTTGGTGATCTGGATAAAAATTGATTTAGAAATTGAAGTTACTCCGCTTTCCATCGGATCCCGTGATTTGTTAGGTGTTAAAATAATGACCAGAGAAAAAAAGATTGTCTATTTAATAAATGCATATAATAGGCCCAGCCCTTTAAATAAGGAATCTGGGCTGATTGACCAACTCGATCTCTTTCTTAATACTCAGGATCCTAACTCACAAATAATTATAGGAGGGGACTTTAATTGCAAATATGAGCCAATACTGGGTTTAGATGTAGGGCACGATTTAATGGCTTGTAACGGTCGTTTTCAGTCAGATAGACCAGCGGCCCCTACATTTTGTAGAGGAAATGCCAAGTCCCATATAGATTTCATAATGGTCTCCATGAGTTCGTGGCACCTAATTGCTGATTTTAAGGTTGGGTATAGGACTGAGAGCGATCACTTACGGTTACAATTAACCCTGGATCTTCAGCCTTTCAAAATTAATACAGTTACAGAAATAGTGCCCAAGGGGTAAGATGGTGAACCTCAGATAAGTAATAATAGGCGTGCACTAAGATGGCCATGTATCTTAGCCAAGGAGACATCTATGACATGTATTTATAATACCTTTGCTGATAAAGTTGCTACATGCCAGGATCTCTCCTTAGGCGATTATGGAGTATTAGATATGCACCTTAATTTGGTTGATGCTCTAACTCCTCTTCTGAGTAAAATCTATGAGAAGGGGGATAGATCCCATAACATTAACTTAGAACATGGCAACCCATGGTACAAGAAAGAGTGCCGTGTAGATAAGTCTCTCCTGATCCAGGCAGTAAAAACTAAGGACTCAAAGGGAATCAGAGATACCAGACAAGCTTATAAGAAAACCCTTTCCTATTCAAAAAAAGCTTGGGATGAGGAAATCTGGGCTGATCTACTTATGGCAGCAAAAATGAAGGATCAAGCCACTTTTTGGAACCTAATATCAAAAGGAAATAAGTCGGGTAGATCTTGTAAGGACACCTTCCTTGATGAAAAAACATGGAGAGATCACTTTCTTAAGTTATACTCCCTAAATAAAGAGGGGTTCCCCATAGCTGAACAGGTGGTCGCATTGCCATTACGGACTACTAATCTATACTTCAGCCTAGAGGAGACTGTCCAGGCGATACAGGCCATCAAACCAGGGAAAGCCCGGGACCTGATAAGATCCCTGGTGATCTTCTCAAGCATGATATAGAAGTTTGGGGACCGTATATTAATTTCTTATGTAACTCTATAGCAGCAGGTACTCCAATTCCGGAGTGCTGGAAGGGGGCTGAAATCATAATGATTTTTAAAAAAGGAGACCCTTATGATCCAGCAAATTATCGCCCAATTAGTTTGATAGATCTTATTCAAAAAGTGTATGCCAGACACATTTTAAACAGGCTTTTAAAGTGGATGGATGACTCCCAGATATTATCCAAATATCAGGCAGGGTTCAGAGCAAAAGTCAGCACAATAGACCAGGTTTTTAGGTTTACTTGTATTGTTTGGAAATATATCAATATTAAGAAGGGCAGTCTGTATGTTGCTTTTATGGACCTGAGGGCTGCGTTCGATCTTGTCCCTCGTACACTTTTATGGGAAACATTAGCAAACATAGGGGTACCTGGTGAATTACTTATAGAATTATTCAGACTCCACCCAGGAAACTACGCCAAAGTAAGATGGGGGAAGGGAGGGGAGTTAACACAGGCCATACCAGTGAGACAGGGCGTACGCCAAGGTTGCGTGTTGGCGCCTACGCTCTTCACACTTTATGTTAACGATACTCCCACGTACTTAGGGAACTGTGTAAATGACTCTGCAAAACTAGGGGGTGAATTGATTCCAGCACTACTTTTTGCTGATGATACCATCCTCATTTCACAGACCCCAAAGGGACTCCAAAATTTGGTGAATTGTTTTTATAGCTACTGCGTGGATAAAGGATTGGAAATTAATTCTTCAAAAACGAAGTACATGTCTATAAATCCCCAGAAAACCTTTAGGAAAAATCTGGCCCTAAACAACCAAAAACTAGAACTTGTGGGGAGTTTTAATTATTTGGGAATTATGTTGGACAGTAAACTATCCTGTAAAGGGCAGCTTGAAAAGAGCAGGATAGCCCTTCGTCAGAATTCAATGCCCGTTCTAAAAAATCACGGTGGTAGCCAATCTAAGGCCATTACTCCAACATTGGAAGTATTCAAAGCAAAGGCCCAATCAGCAGAACTTTATGGGGCTGGGATTTGGGGACCATCCTGCAAAAAGAATTTTGAACGGGATGAAAACATCTTTATACGGAGGTTGTTAAAAATTCCGTCTAGAACCCCCCTAGTTCCTGTGTTTTTAGGTCGAGGTACTATCCGGTTCGTCAGAACCGGAAGTAGCGAGATCTTATGTTTCTTAGAGGGGCTCTTCATCCCGCCTCTAATTTTGGCTCTCTCCCATTGGCTGGCTTCCTAAATGGAGGCCAGCCATTGGAGGAGAGAGCCGTCACTCCAAATAGGCTCCGTCCTTTTCGAATTTGGAGGTGTGTTCGGTGTTCTTCTTTCCACTTTTTAGCCACGCCCACCAAACACGCCCCCAAATCCGGAAAAAAAACGGAGCTTGCCGGCCGCCATTTCGTTTTGTTTGCAAGGAAGGTGAGCCTCGCTGTCCTCTTGTGTTCACTTTGAGGACATGAGGTAACTCTTGTTTGTTTGTGTATTGTTTTACGATTCACATCATTGAAATCGCTTAGGACGTTTCCCCTAGTTTCGTTATCCTTCAACAGCCTGCCTGCCGTGCCCGGCGCTTCCCGGTCAGCAGTTCGTTCAGTGTTAACACGTCTGGTGCCCAAGGGCTTTCTTGTAGCAGACCTGTTAACAAAAAAAAAGCCTCGGTGTGCTGGCCCGAGAGCCTTGCTGCTGGGCTCGCCTCCTGCTCACTGCTTGTGAGACCCTCCCCGCCCCTCCGTCTGCGATGAGCCGGCTACCAACGTGTGCTGCTTTCTGTCCCCAGGCAGGATTGGATCCACGCCGTCTACACCCAGGCCGACTCCCTGGTCTTCGGGGGTAACATTCTGCACAGCTTCAACATCCCCATGCAGCTGCACATCTACGAGGTATTTTACTGCATGTCACATCTCTTATCGGCTAGCAGGCAGCTCCGTCGCAACCTCGGTCGCTTGAATAATCTGAAACCAGTGTATTGTACAGAAATGCTTTAGAGGTTGAAAGTTGAGGTAGATTGTCGATCCTTCTTGCGCTGGTTAGAGCTGGGTGTTTGCAGCTCCTCCCACCCCCTCTCCTCCTGAACATGGATACGGCTGGCCTGCGGCAGCCACTGTTCGCAGGAACATCTCGCCCGGCTGCTTCTCTCTGTCCAGGAGGCTAAATTTTTGTGCACATACTTTCTGCCAGAGTTTTTTTCCCTCGACTGTGTTGTTTTTAGCGTCCCTGCAAGATTGTGCGCAACAGAAAACTGCCCGGAAACCCCCACATGTCCCTGGGAATTCATGTCACCAGAGCACACTTCTAACTAGGTTGGGTTTTACTGGACGACTCGGCGTCTTGTAGGTGGGGGTCGTGGGGGGGGAGAGAGGAGGTGTGAAATGCGGGCTCTAACCACGGATTAAAACGATGCAGTTGTGTGTTAACATGCACCTTGTCGAGTTTACATATTTGAATAGATTTGTTGAGCAGCAGTGCCGAGCGGGGCGTTTTAGTTGCTTGTGCGAGAAGTGATGCTAATGCAGGAGACCACCGATGTTCAACTCGAGTTTCTTGGGTTCATTCTGGGCCGCTCCTGCCGAGGGCGTCGCACAGCATCCCGGAGGTTGGAATCTTATCTGTTTTTTTGTTGAAGGGCGAACAAATCGCAAATTTCGTGACCCATGTCCCGTAAACCCAGGACTGACTGCTGACCCGGCGGCTCCTTTTGCACGTTACCTATACGAAATGGGCCCGAGAGAAGGCCCGTGGTGCTGTTGTGCAATCAACATGCATGTGTAGCTGTAGCCCATGCTCTGTGATATCTGCTTTGCTCGAGCGGAGAGTCCCACCTGAGGCTTGTTTTTAATATGATTAGTCTGATTAACTCACTCGGCTGTTAAAGGAATGCACTGAGCACTTCACATTTGCGACATGGATGGAAGAAAAATACACAATTAATGGTAGCTCCGAGGCTTCCACCCGTGCAGATGTTGTGTGAATACAATGTGCCACTTAGAACGGTATCTGCTTGTGTTATATATCGAAGAGGATACAGTTTTAGAGAGCATATTTAATAACTTGTTAAAAAGAATTACAGAGCGTTTCGCCGTTAGGTCGTTTTGGCAACTTCTATGGTACGGTCACTGATATCTATAGGGGGCACAAGTGGACGAAATATTGAATCAAGCAAAGAAGGCCTTTTATCAACACCACATAAGGCATGTTTACAATAAACACTGGAATGAATTCCTTTCTCGAGGCTTGAGTTGAAAAAGTGTCATATGCAATTAAGCATTTTTTCGGTTTCTGAAAGACTCTTTCATATTCCATACTCCCTCTCTCCCTCCCACGCTCCATCTTCCTTCCTTCCTTCCTTCTTTCTGTCTTTCTTTCTTTCTTTTCTTCCTGCATTTCTTTCTTAAATATATAACTATGTGCGTGTGTCATTTCATAATTTATATTATCTTTACCAAATCAAGCTATGTATATTTTCATATATGCACATATATAGGGTTACCAAATATGTGTGTGTGCGTGCATGTCATTGCATCCTGTCATTATGCATCCCAGGAAAAGAGAGCATATATTCCCTGCCCCTTGGCTGTGTTTGCTTCCCTGCCCCCTGGCTGTGTTTGCTTCCCTGCCCCCTGGCTGTGTTTGCTTCCCTGCCCCCTGGCTGTGTTTGCTTCCCTGCCCCCTGGCTGTGTTTGCTTCCCTGCCCCCTGGCTGTGTTTGCTTCCCTGCCCCCTGGCTGTGCTTACTTCCCAGCCCCCTGGCTGTGTTTGCTCCCCTCGCTGTGCTTGCTTCCCTGCCCCCTCACTGTGCTTGTTTTCCTGCCCCCTTACTGTGCTTGTTTCCCTGCCCCCTCACTGTGCTTGCTTCCCTGCCCCCCTGGCTCTGCTTGCTTCCCTGCCCCCCTGGCTCTGCTTGCTTCCCTGCCCCCTCGCTGTGCTTGCCTCCCTGCCCCCCTGGCTGTGTTTGCCTCCCTGCCCCCCTGGCTGTGCTTGCTTCCCTGCCCCCCTGGCTGTGCTTGCTTCCCTGCCCCCCTGGCTGTGCTTGCTTCCCTGCCCCCTGGCTGTGCTTGCTTCCCTGCCCCCTGGCTGTGCTTGCTTCCCTACCCCCCTGGCTGTGCTTGCTTCCCTGCCCCCCTGGCTGTGCTTGCTTCCCTGCCCCCCCTCACTGTGCTTGCTCCCCTCGCTGTGCTTGCTTCCCTGCCTCCTGGCTGTGCTTGCTCCCCTGCCCCCTGGCTGTGCTTGCTCCCCTGCTGTGCTTGCTCCCCTGCCCCCTCGTGTGCATGCTTCCCTGCCCCCTCGCTGTGCTTGCTTCCCTGCCCCCTCGCTGTGCTTGCTTCCCTGCCCCCTCGCTGTGCTTGCTTCCCTGCAGCCTCGCTGTGCTTGCTCCCGTGCCCCCTGGCTGTGCTTGCTCCCCTGCCCCCTGGCTGTGCTTGCTTCCCTGCCCCCTCGCTGTGCTTCCTCTCCTGTGTGTGTATGTGGCTCTGCGTGTGTATGTGGCTCTGCGTGTGTATGTGGCTCTGGGTGTGTATGTGGCTCTGGGTGTGTGTGGGGCTGCCCCCTGGCTGTGCTTCCTCTCCTGTGTGTGTATGTGGCTCTGCGTGGGTATGTGGCTCTGCGTGTGCATGTGGCTCTGCATGTGTATGTGGCTCTGTGTGTATGTGGCTCTGGGTGTGTGTGTATGTGGCTCTGGGTATGTGGCTCTGGGTGTGTGCCTATGTGGCTCTGGGTGTGTGTGTATGTGGCTCTGGGTGTGTGCGTATGTGGCTCTGGGTGTGTGCGTATGTGGCTCTGGGTGTGTGCGTATGTGGCTCTGGGTGTGTGCGTGCAGGGCTCTGGGTGTGTGTAGGGGTCTGGGTGTGTGTAGGGCTCTGGGTGTGTGTAGGGCTCTGGGTGTGTGGGGGGGCTATGTGCTGCTTGTGTGTGTGTGTCTCTGGCTCTGTGTGTGTGTGGCTCTGTGAGTGTGGCTCTGTGTGGATAGCTTTTTTTGTAGATGGCTCTATGTGTGGGTGGCTCTGTCTGTGTGAGGGTAGCTCTGTGTAGGGGGCTCTATGTGAATGACTCTGAGTGGCTCTGTGTGGGTGGCTCTGTATGTGTGTGTGAGTGGCTTTGTGTGTGTGGCTCTGTGTGGGTGTAAATGCAATAGGTCATGCATTTGCGAGTGATTAAGCTATTGGCATTGTAAATGACGATGCCATTTATTTAACGATTAAGCTATTGGCAATGTAAATGACAATGCCATTTATTTATGATTTAAAAATAAATAAAAAATGTCATGAGCAATGCCAATAGCTCTACCTTTAATGATGCCGAGACCATTGCATTGTAAATGCTTGTTGGATGTTGCTATCAAACGTACTGACCATCATGCTATTTTAAGGCCTCTATTGTATTGGATTAAGATATGGACCACTCCTGAGTTGGATAACTATAGATGTGGCCTGATAGAAATTATGCAGTTCGATGGGCACAAAAATATCCCTTGGTTCAAACATATTTCTTTCTGGACAAATAGATTAGGGTTATCCCATTATTGGGATGAGCCCTTGAGACTGACACGTTCTTGTAAAAAGTTTTTAAAGTCTGCATTCTGGTCTTACATCAATAACCCACTAGTACAGGGCACATCTTTTGTTCACTAACCCAAAAGTTTTTAATCTTTAAAGATACTGTTTCCTTTGAACCCTTTATGGATGAGATTGGACCACCAATAGCAAAACGTTTATTTTTACAGTTTAGATACGGGGTCCTACAGATAAATGCAAATACATCCAGGTGGGGGGAAACGCGGGTACTCCCCTATGTATCTCCTGTACACAGCAGGCGAAGGAAGATGATGTCCAAATATTCTTCTTCTGCCCGTTATATAAGTTGCCCAGGGTTCGCTGGATTAGACCTCTATGCAGGAATATGGGTGTTAGGTCTTGTAAAGATGCTGAACGTATATTGAGGACCAATACTACACAGGTGATTGTGTTTTGCATATCTAGGTTCCTATGTAACATTTTCTTAATCAGGAAGAAGGCTGGGCTCAAATTATAGTGCAATTGAACTGTTTATTTAGCTTTTCCCTTGTAAATACTAAGTGCTGCTGATACATTTTAAACTGGCTTTTAAACAAATTTTATTATATTTATGGAAGTAAATTGAATGTTTTTAGGGCATAATTTATAAAGCTGAAAAATCGTATATCTTTTTTCCCCCCCAAATTTTTGTAAATGGACTATGGAGTTAATAACAACATGTAATGTTTTATCTTGCGCTTTTATGGCTAATGTTAGCCGAAATAAAGTTGAAACTAAAACTAAACATTTAATTAAAAAAACTGGGGGCCATATTATCAAGAAAGGGCGCTACATTATCGCCGCTTTTATCGGCAGGAAACTGCAGCTAAAGCGAAGATAAAGGGCTTGATAATATGCCCTTGTGAATTCCCATAGAAGCCCAGGTTCTGGTGTTCTACTGGTAAATACGTTTGGGAACATATTCAAGAATGGGTTTTGTATGTAAAATATTTTACCTCTCTTGTAGGCCCCTTTTGGGGTCTCAGCTGTCCCTTAGACAGGCCTGTAGTCTCATCCAGCTCTGTTGCCCCCATATCTCACACCCCTCAGGGGCGGCCTTGGCATGTGCAAGCTGTGAACCTGCACAGGGCCACCAAACCCCAGGGGCCACCACGCCAATATATATCCTTAATATAATAATCCTCAAAGGAAGGATGCATATTTGCGTGGCGGCCCCTGGCAGGGATTTGGTGGCCTCGGGCTCTGTTCCACTTCCAAACACCCTGACCCCTCCCTCTTCACTGGCCTCGGCGCTCCGCCCCACCCAGAAGCCCCTCTTCCGGGGTCCCCTACCTACGATCCGTGTCCAGGGCCGCCATGAGCCTAGAGCCGCCCCTGCACCCCTGCCTACCTTAAATTGCCCCGAACCCTTTCTCTGTAGAATAGCATACCTTGCACCTCGAGCCTGGGCACTCCATGGTAACGTTCCTAATGGAGGAACAGTGCATGCATGCCCTGGGTCTATCAGTGTTCACAGAAACACAGCACCAACCACTTCCCACCTCAGAGCAGGGGCGCATCAGTGCTGTTGAAATCCTCCTCTGTTCTTTCCCCATACTCTAAGCTTGTGAGATCGGCTGTGGGATTTGTCCATTTTAAGGGGCATTCTGGGTTTCCGTACTCGGTGTTGCTGGTATTCAGATGTGTTTATCCAACGGCCCTATAACTGTGTAGTTTCGCTGACTAATCCTTTGTGGTTTGCCCATTTTTAGGTCGAAGGCCTAAAAGGCTGCGCTTGCGCAGTCTTAGGCATGAGATTTAATGATTCTTAGTAGCGCAGAAGGTCCCGCCTCCCTGCCCTCTCTCTCCTTCATTGGCTGGCTTCCTAAACGGAGGCCAGCCATTGGAGGAGAGATCCGTCACTTCAAACAAGCCCCGTCTTTTTCGGGTTTGGGGGCGTGATTTTTTGCATTCTTTAGCCCTGTGACGTCGTCCGTCACTCAGGACCACAAAACCACGCCCCCAATTCCGAAAAATTTCAAAAGCTTGTGGCCGCCATTTTAAGTCTCCTTAAGATGAGGTAGGCTGCTGTCCTCGTTTACCGCTGTCTTTTTCCCGCCCCCCCTCCCGCTGTCCGTCTCTGTTTCCGCCCTCCTCCCGCTGATTAGGTCAGCCCGTTCTATTCTTCCCCGCCGTGTCTTTTTCCCGCCCCCTCCCACTGTCCGTGTTTGTTCCCGCCCTCCTCCCGCTGATTAGGTCGGGCCGTTCTATTCTTCCCCGCCGTGTCTTTTTCCCGCCCCCCTCCCGCTGTCCGTCTCTGTTTCCGCCCTCCTCCCGCTTGTAATCTAATCCGCTGTGAATCTCTGCCCCCCCTCCCCTCAATGGCTGACGCCCCGTGCTTGCAATCCCGCGCTCCTTCTCATGACCCCGCTCCCACCCCTACAGATCGGATCCATATGCCTCTGCCTTCAGCCCGCGTTCGGGAAGGATGGTGCTGGAAGGATGGTGCTCGAGGAGCCCTAGACTCTTCCCTCACTCGAACACCACGAGAGACTGCAGAGAACGAGGAACGTGAAGCCAGACACTGCAGCGACCTGAAGGAAGAGTCAAGAGACGACACCCACTGGACGGCAGTGGGTGCACCCTCCCTGGAGAGGACAGACCGCACCGCTCGAGGTAGGGGAGAGACTGCAGAAGCCGTGACTCCTTCACGCCATTGCCAAGGTAAGAGGCTCGCGTGATCCATTGGGGGGGGGGGTGAACTCCTCATTCAGAGCCATCGAGCACCGGATTATGAATGGATTTGGGAAGAAGGACCCCCCATCCCATTTGCATGCACACCCTGGGGGCAGGCGGGCTGCACCAACGGCCCGTCTGCAGAGGGACAGCGCTTATTCTGCCCATGGTAAGTAAGGCCTTGTAGCGCTTGTAGTCTGCGCACAGCAACAATGCCTCCTCCCGGGGCGTAATTAGGTGTGTCTGGGACAAATGTCAAGGTAGCCCAGGGCATTAACAGTTCGTTAGGGCCCTGTGTGTACTGCACGAGTGCAGGGCATGCCCGTGCGGCCCACAGTATTTTTGGTACCATGACGGGCCTTCTTCTTGGCGCCTTCCCTACGCTTCCTTTTGTGTCTGAGTTCAGCCGCAGTGCTGACTCCGTACAGCTTGCCCGCCAGGACCAAGTATTCAGGTTTACACGGGGCGGGTTTGAGTACTCTGGCGTCTTTCAAGCCCTCAAAAATCCACCTAAAGCCCTTTTACCCTCCCCCAGTAAAGTTCGCTTGCACCAACTCACACAAAGCGCCTGTCACTCACCCCAAACACACCTAAAGCGCTATCGCTTTCACCAAATCCATGCAAAGCGCCGCGAGGCAATGCGCTTTTACTTTAGGAAACGCATGCGATCATGGCGTGGTTTTGGCTGGTTTATTTTCTCATTTGTGTTTAAAGATGTCCTACTTGAAACTATATGCGTCTCCATGGCTTCCATTCTATTTTATTTTTTAATTCGTCGAAATGTTGTGTTTATTTTGTTTTGTACCATTGAGACAACAGGGGTCTGTAACTGTTCTTATCAAAAACGTCTCCCTGACCTTGGAGAGATGAAAGGCTTACCAGCCCTGTAGACTTTGCTCCTGCGTCCATAAGGCCGTCCTTACCCACTGAGTTGCCTTGCCGCCTAATCCACTATGGTCCGACTGGCTGCATGCAGGCTGGCCGCTTTATCCTCGTTAAAAAGAATGAGGTGGGCTGTAGGGTTATGGGCACACATGTGGGATTTATGGGCCGGGCCTGCACGGTATCAACCCGAGAGGAGGAGGCTGGGCACAAAAACGAAGACAGGAAATGATTGTAGGGTTTTAGCCTGGGTCGAACGTGTGAATCGGGGTCCCCATAAAAGCTGGGTAACAGACGAGGCGGGGTCTAGCGGAGCTTGAGAGCAGCAGTTTGTAGTGATAGGAGAGGGGGTGCAGTGTGCCTCTATGGGGATGGGAAACAAAAAGCATATTTTTTTGTAGTCCATGTTGCATAAAGCAATTTGAATTTGAACCAGAGAATCGAGGAAACCAATTGCGACACTATTGCAAACATGTTTTATAAAAATGTAGGATGTAACTCTTGCTTAGAAATTGTGAGCTTGTTGTAGATTTAATTAAAACACGTTCTAGAATAATAGCCTTTCCACAAAAAAAAACGCAGTTTCCTCTTATATTTTCAGTCTGAGAGGGCGCAAAGTGATTATGCCCCAAACTCGGCCGCATGGTCCCCGGTCATTCACCTCATCATTGTGGTAAATGGCCTTTAAGAAGCAGAAATAGTGCCCCCGGGGTGGTTACATGAAGTGGGTTTGCCCACTTCGTGCATGGTTCAAAGTCTTATGGAACGTCACTTTTACCTACTGACCGTGCCAATGGAATTATGCGTCACGGGAGGAACATATTGTGCAGCAAGTGCCTAAACTATTTGGTCAACAGGAGGATTATGCTGCTTAATGTGGCACATTTTGTGGTAGAATCGATTCATTCTCTGTTCTGCTGTTTTCTTGCATGTTAACCCTGTCTGAACTCGTTCCGCATCTGTAGTATCAGTTTTACACCCAAATGCAGCAATAAGCAAAGGTTTCCCGCCAACTTTTGGCTAGAGAGTTCCTTGTGCAGCAGCAGCTGTTGTCACATTTTTAGTAAATGTTGGTCCGTTTGAGCGTTTTTGTTAAAATATTTGCAGTGGGTGATGTATTATGTGGTAAATGCGAAAATCCATAATTATGCGGAAAATACCGAGCCCTAAAATGATTGCCGCCTTGTAATCTTCAGTTCTCAGAGCCCAGGTCTCCCTCCTCACAACTCTTGCTCCACAGCCTTCACTCGAGCTGGAGTGCAGTGCAGCAGCCGGCACATACCTTGAGGGTCTGCAATGTGGCACAGCAGCCAGCACGACCCCAGGGTCTGTAGTATGACGCAGGAGCTGACACACAGGGGTAGCACAGAGGGCAGGCCTGTGGGTCTGTAGTATGACGCAGGCACACACTGGTAAGCACAGAGAGCAGGTCTGTATGTTTGTGGTGTGGCGCAGCTGCATGCACAGGCGGCAGGCCCGAGGGTCTGGTGTTGTTCACCAGCAGGTACACACGGGTAGACGCAGAGGGCAGGCAGGCCTGTGTGTCTGTAGTATGACACAGGGTCTGTAGTGATTCAGGAGCAGGCTCTCACTGGTAGGCGCAGACGGCCATGCCCGCTGGTCTGGATGTGGCACAGCAGCAGGCACACACGTGGCCTCCTCGTCGTATCTGGGCAGTGTCATTGCGGGGTGAGGTCATGTCTCGGAAACGGGTACCCGCCCCCCCCCCCCTCTCCGCATCGGGTGAACGACCACCAAACAGTGTACACACGTGCCTGTACTTCCCCTGGCCCACATAGCGCCTCTCTGATGAATTCACCTCCCCCGGCCCCAAACTGCCCCGCCTCCTTTCGAGTGTGATTTTTTATTTAAGTCCTTTCCTCGTGGGAGGCAGAAATGACCCAAAATGTATCACTGAAAGGAACGCAAATAAAGTGACTGAAAAACACACTGCATTTGTCATTAATGGTTGCAAATGTTCTTTTCAATAACAAGCTGCGAGTCGACTCCCTGTGTCCATGCATGTGCTTCAGAGAGCTGTCTCGGTGTTGTACGTCACAGGCAGTGGTGCAGGAGCAAGGTGATGGGGTCTCGGTGTATAGGGGCACACAACAGTAAGATCAGCTAATGAGCGCTGTGGAATGGGTTGTGAGTAACTTGTCCATGCACGCGCTGGAGGGAGATGCCTGTGTCCTGTACGTGACACAGGCAGGGGAGCAGGAGTAAAGTGTTGGGGTCTCGGTGTATAGAAGGGACACAGCGGTATTGTCAGGTTATGAGACAGGAGGTGGCCGGGAGGTTCGGGAGTGTGAACCCGGACTCTAATCCAAAATGCCATGGTTTGTGTGGGGCTCTATGTGAGTGTGAGTGGCTCTCTGTGTGGGGGTGGCTCTGTGTCCACGAATACTCTCTACTACTCTCTAATGCTCACCTATTGCCATTGCAAATGACAATACCATTTATTTATGTTTAAAAAAAATATATATGAAAAAAATGTCATGAGCAATGCCAATAGCTCTACCTTTAATAATGCCGAGACCATTGCATTGTAAATGCTTGTTGTAGTCCTGTTATGAGCATTTGCCGAGTACAGCAATCCTCTGGTGCTTATTTTGTGCCTTCTTCCATCTATGTACAGGAATCATTTCCTTTATTATATGCACGCTTTATGTATTATATGCATGCACACTACATTTATCATGTCATAGTGTTTCTCTAGATACATCTGTTATCATGGGTTGTTTGGCATCAAACAGCCAGTGTAGTGCTTTCTTGGCATATCACGTTTTACTCTTTAGCAGCTATATTCAAAATAGAGAATCAACTACTCAAATGTCTTTGATGCTTCTGTTGAAGGTATAATATTTATATGATGGGGCTTTAGAATTTTTTGCATCTGTTATTGCTGTGGTATAAAGGTATTGTTTTGTCCTTCTTGGTTGCAGTAGCTGATATTTAGTTTCGACTGCTATATGCTACAGTGACAGTCAATTTTGCATTTCCATTTTCGATCTCCAGGTGCTGAATTCAGAGCTTTTCTACATTCTGGTAACTCTTTCTGGTCTTCGGTTTGCTTCCAGTGCTCATTGTTTAAAGATACATATAAATAGGTAATGAGATTTTCATATTCTTCTTTTTGGTCAATTAACTGCTGTAAGCAATATTGTTTTCCATTTGCGATGTCTTATATAATCCTGGGGCCTTATTTATGAAGGTCTTGCGCGACTTTTACGTGACTTTTAAAATGGGAAAAAGACACGCACCGGTGGCGCAAGGCCTTCATAAATAAGGCCCCTGGTTTTTGGCTACGACAGTGTCAAAAAAGACCATTGTGTCTGCTTTCCTAGGGTAAATGGCTGTCCTATCCCACTTATGAAACACCCCTATAATGGTTGTACAGTACAAAGCACATTGCACTTTTGCTTTTTTGTGTGTAAATATTATGTTGTACGAGAAACCGACATGCATTACCAATGTTAAAGGAAAGTAATTTTAGGCACTCTATGCCAGCTCTCATTTTTCTCCAGCAACTTTGTGCAATTGCCACTTATATATGGCTGGCGGTTTCTATTCTTAAACAATGGGTGATAGTGTTCTTAATTTTGTGTACAAACTGATTACTGTAAATATTGTATTTATGAATTGATTTTAAATGGTTTCAAATATTTTTGTTTGGTTTTAATCGTTATGCTTTATGGTTATTTATTTTATTTTTTTAATTTTTTAAAACCTTTATTTAAAACAGAGCACACAGCTATTCAGCCTGACATCCCGGAGGCAAGGCAGCATGGGTGACAGGAGAGAAATAGTGCCAAACAATCTTAGACATTATCATCGAAGGTTAATTTTATAATAAGATAAAAGGTTCAACGAAAGGGCGCCCGAGGGCGCGAAAATGGCAATAGAGGCAATGTTAAGCTGGGCGTCAGGGACGGGTAGGGGAGGAAAGGCAGGGAAGTAAACATCAAGGATAAGATATCAGAATGGAAAGGAGGAGGGGGGGAAAGGATCAGGAGAATACTGTACATCAGAGCTCAGTTGGCGTTACAGGTCAAGGTGACACATTGTCATGCAGGCAGACTGATTCAGGCGGCAAGCATACGTCGCCCCTGTACTCATTCCATGCCCCCCAAATTTTATTCCAAGTTTGGGGTCTCCCTCTTGCCACATAGACTGTCTTCTCCCGGAACATGCACCAGTCCATATTGGCTTTCCACTGTACCAACAGGGGGGCCGCGGACGCACCCCACTTCTGAGCAATGTCCCTTTTGGCCACCATGTTCCCAAGGGTCACCCACCTAGTCTGCGCAACGCTGTGGTCAGAAGGCTCCCATACATTCAAGAGGCACCTACGAGCTTCCGCGTGGGCAACCACGCCAGTAACCTCCTCCATGACTCGGTGCACTCTCCTCCAGTAGGAGGCTATCACCGGGCATTCCCAAAGGATGTGTAGGAAAGTGGCGAGGGCTCCGCAGCCTCTACGGCAGAGACCGTCAGGCGAGAATCCCATGCGCATTAATCGAGGCCCTGTCATATACACCCGGTGCAGGATCTTGAATTGCACGAGGCGAAGACGGGAGGAAATTGCAACCTCCTTAGGGGAGGAAATAGCGCTTTGCCAATCTTCATCATCAAGTTCAAGGCCATCCGCCACCCACTGGTCCCGCAAGCTAATGAGGAGATCCGTGCGCACGTTGATCAATTTTTTTATATGAAAGGGAGATCGCGCTGTCCGGCATGTGCCCATCCAGTATCCTGTCTTCCAGAGGGGAACTCTCAGGAATGTCGCCGTCCGGCGGTGAGGCCGCGAGCAGCGCATGTCTCAATTGAGCGTAACGGAAAAACTCCGTCGTACCCAGCTGGTATTCGGTTTGCAACTGGGGGAAGGTCTTAATCGAACCTCTGGAGAGCATGTCCTCAACCCTGCTGATGCCGATGAGGTCCCACTTATCAAACCCCTTGGTGTGCCATAGTCTACCCAGGATGTCCGAATCAAAGAGGGGAGTGAACCTAGTGAGTATGTCTTGCCAACCTTGTGCTTTAGTGACCGCCCGCCAGGTGTGGACCGCCGTACGTGTAGGGCCCGTCAACCGACGGTCGAATGACGTCGAGTATAGGGCCTGATAATAGTTACCGTCGCCCATCAGCCATCTATCCATGGCGTAGCCGGGACTATCCATAGGGCCATAGAACCCGTGGTTGAGGGCAGCAAATTGAGAAGACCAATAGTAACGGCGCACGTCTGGAAGAGCAATGCCACCATCGTACCATGGGAGCGTGAGTTTGTGGATGGCAACGCGGGGTCGACCATCCCAGAGAAGGGTCAGAAGGAGGCCTTCAAGGTCTCGAAAGTAGCGCGCCGGGACAGGGTCCTGGGCGTTTTGCAGGGCGTACAAGAACCTGGGCAGGGACATCATCTTAAACAGCGCGGCACGGCCAATGAGAGAGAGCGGAAGCTTACGCCAGCTGTCTACATCACGCTGCAGACGCTGGAGAGGAGGGAGTAAGTTGTGGTCGTATCGCAACTTGGGGTTACCAGAGATGTAGATGCCCAAGTACTTGAAGCCGCGTGTGGAAATCTGAATGTTGCAGCCTCTGGGGAGTCGTGAAGTATCACCTTTAAGGACATACAGGGACGATTTGGCCCAGTTAATAATCAGACCCGAATACCGTCCGAAGAGCCTGATCACATCACAGGCCACGATAAGGGATCTGCAGGGGGAAGTCAAATAGAGCAAAATATCATCGGCATACAAGGATACCCTGTCTTCGAAGCCAGGGGCCCACGTAATGCCACGTAGGTCAGGATGCACACGCAGTAGGGCTGCGAGCGGTTCAAGGGCCAGGGCGAACAAAAGAGGCGACAGGGGACAGCCCTGTCTAGTACCTCGATGAAGGGGAAATGGCGTCGACAGGCGGCCGTTGACCGTGACATTAGCCATCGGATCCGCATACAATAGCTTCACCCAGCTCACAAAGATCGGTCCAAACCCAAGTTTGGACAGCACTGCCCAGAGGTATGGCCACTCGAGTGAATCGAAAGCCATCGTGGCGTCTAGGGACGCGAGGACAGCCGGCTCTGCGAGGGTGTGGGCTCTAGCCATGACACCGTGGAGGCGACGTAAATTGAGAGCGGTGTTTCGGTGGGGGATGAATCCCGACTGGTCAGGGTGCACGAGGTCGCCAATAACACCAATCAGCCGGTTGGCGAGCAACTTGGCAAGGACCTTGGGTTCCACGTTAAGGAGAGAGATAGGACGATACGATCGACAGACGTCACGTGGTTTACCCTCCTTGTGGATGACCACAATGGTGGCCAGCCGCTGATCCAGGGGGAGACATCCCCTCTCAAAGGATTCCAGGAACATTTTCCGCAAGTGCGGAGACACCGCATCCGGGCGGATTTTATACAGTTCAACCGGTATGCCGTTGGGCCCAGAGGCCTTGCCGGTCCGTAGGGAGCGGATCGCCAAAGCAATCTCGTCAGCGGTGATGTCCCTATCCAAGTCCGCTCTCTCGTCCTCAGGAAGGCAGGGAAGTTCAATATCCGAAAGGAAAGCCGACGAATCCGCCTCAGAAAAGTCCGAAGCAGACTCATAGACTCCCTGAAAGTAACCAGCGAATGAGTCAACAATGGCACTAGGATCCGTAAGGACCACACCACCGTCCCCCAGGAGTTCAGGTACCACGCGACTAGCCATCTCCCTCCTGTCTAGCCAAGCCAGCAACTTCCCGGCCTTGTCGCCCACATCGTACACACGGCCCTGCTGTTCTCTGGCCAGGGTGAGTGCGGCATTCGCGGCCAGATCGTGGCACTCCGCATGTTTCAGCGAGAGGGTATGCAAGATAGAGGGGTCCGGCTCGGGCCCCAACTGGGACTCGAGACGCAGGACCTCTTGCTCAACAGTCAGCAGGTCAGAATCTCTAGTCCGGCGGGCCTCAGCGATGAGCGCCTGGGCCTCACCCCGGAGCACCGTCTTAAAGGCCTCCCACAGCGTAACGGCCGACCTAACCGAGCCCACGTTTTCGGAAAAATAAAGATCAATGGCTTTGGCCAGGAGAGAGCGGGTCTTAATGTTACGAAAATACCACGGATTGACCGCGGCCGGTCGTTCCGACAGGGCCACCCCAAAGTCGTAAGAGACCCATAACGGAGAGTGATCAGAAATGCCCCGCGCCAAGAAGCGGGCTTCGGAAACGGCCGATGCGTGCGACGCCAACGTGAGGACATAGTCGATGCGGGAAAGACTCCCATGTGCACCCGAAAGAAAGGAAAATTGACGGAGCGTAGGATGTAAAAGACGCCAGCCATCTACCAGGCCCATAGACTCGAGAAAGGAGGACAGCCACATCTGTCGGTTACGTAGGTCACGGGGCGGTTGGCGATCAAGCAGACCAGAGCAAACCGAGTTAAAGTCACCTCCCACTATTAACCGGCCAGCCGGCATAGACAAGATGGCACCACCAAAGTCCTGAAAGGTACTGGATTGAAGCCCTGGGGGGACGTATACAGAAAACAACGTGAGGGAACGCCCTTCCCATCTACCAGCCACGGCAGCGTAACGCCCCCTGTCATCAATCAAAGTGACATCTATCTCTAGGGGAAGGGACGCGCGCATGAGGATACCCGCCCCCCTGGAACCGGAAGAGAACCCCGAATGTGCCACCATTTTGTAGCCTTTGCGATTCAAAGCTTTACATGCGTTGCCCACCAGGTGTGTTTCTTGAAGGAGGACAACATCAGGCATGTGACGTTTGATCAGTTGTATCACCACCCCTCTCTTAATGCGGTCACCCAACCCGTTAACATTCCAACTGAGAATTCGCAACTTTCTACCCCCCATCCCCCTGCAGCCCGCCCCACCCAGTCCCGCGAGACACCCGCATCAAATACAGATCAGGAGCACAAATGACCCATTGCCACACAAAAGAAAGAAAGGAAAAACCAACAAACAAGATAACTCTCCCCAACAGACCCCCCACCCTGCACCCCTGCATCAGACTAAAAAGCCCCCCCAACCAGCAGTGTGCCTGTCGCCCCATTAACTACTCTACGAAAGACCCAGAGGAGTAAGGAATCTCCATGAATACGTCCCGCCACCCACCATAGAATGAAGGATAGATCGTTAGTTAACGAGTCACAATCACGGCAGTCATTCGAGGCAGGGGTAGCATCAGCTCCTTGTTCAGTCCTGCTGTTCCGCTCCGCCCGAGGCGCCTCCAACGTCATCCTCCTGTTCATCCCGATGTGGCGAAACCGTGTCCAACCATTCGCTAACATTTTCAGGATAGTCAAAGAAAAGGGCACGTCCCTTATGTTCAACACGGAGTTTCGCGGGGAACATCATAGAGTATTTGAGACCCAAGTCCCTGAGGCGCCTCTTCACTCCCGCGTAGCTCAGGCGTTGGCGCTGTACCAACCTGGTGAAGTCCGGATAAAAGTGCACCTCCGCATTCTGGTATTGGAGTGACCCATGCGATCTGGAAGCTTGCAGGATCGCATCGCGGTCCCTGAAATTGAGAAGGCGCGCCACAATCGGTCGCGGCGTCGCCCCCGTCCTCGGCGGGCCACCCGGTACCCGGTGGGCACGTTCCACCGAGAAAAAGTTGCTCAGTCCAGAGGGCGCCAAATAGGTTTTAACCAAGTCCTCCACAAACAGGTCCGTCGCGGCATTCTCGGACCCCTCCGGTACACCAACTATGCGGACGTTCTGCCGCCTGACTCGCCCCTCAAAGTCCTCCAGCCGCCTCGAGAATAGATCAGTGGTCATCCGCAGGTTGCGGACCTCAGTCTGTAACTCGGAAACGTCGGAGGTTAGGCTGGAGGTCTTGATGTCGAGCGCCTTCACACGCTCGTTGGTCTTGCCCAAGTCGGCCCTTATAAGGGTAATATCAACGGCCATAGAGTCCACTTTGTGGTTCAGGGTTTCATGCTGTTGCTGCATGTCGGTCCGGAGGCTCGTGATGGCACCCATGATGTCCACGAGGGTGAGGTCCGATCCATCCGGCGGGCTCGTCGATGGGGCCCCTTTAGAAACGGCCCCCGATGTAGGTGGTGATTTGAGATTCACATATCTCTCAATGCGATTCTGCTGGGTTTGCGACTTGCCCAGGCCACCCTTGTTCGATGTCCTGTCCGGGTCACCTCTGCCCGCCATGATGGGTACGAGAGAACAAAGGCAAGGTGTCCACAAGTCCGGGTCCGCAGCCGGAAGGCAGGTGGGGCCAAGGAGGCAAGACCAGGGTGTAGAAGGCACAAGTAGGGACACAATCACTCCACCACTGAGGGTGGCAGGCGGGCGCTACGCAGTCTGATCATGCGAAGTGGCGAAGTCCGGAGGGACAATGGCACCGTCACGGAGCGGAGTTCAGCTCGACGTAACTCTGCACAGGAACCACCGATTTGGACGCCGATTGCAGTCCCCGCCTCTGCAGACCACCAGCAATACAATTCCACCAACGTGGATCAGGATTTCAGACAGGATAGTTGCGGTGGTTCGGACGGTCCACGGAGCTCCGAGCTTACGCGGCCATCTTGGTCGCCCGCGAAGCTCCTCCCCCCATGCTTTATGGTTATTAATGAAGCTGAATACAGCTTAGTATGAGTGAATGCTTGAAAATCCTTGGTAGAGCTGGAGTAATACTTTGTAATGTCTCAAAATGATTGTGCCTCCTTTTTAGTTTAGATGATATTGCCCCTACCGACCTCACTGTGGTAAACTGTGCTTCCCCCTTTACTTCATGGAGTGTGTGATGGCAGTGCCTGGAATGGTCCACCCCCTTTGGTTCCACCAGTGACCGTTAGTACACCTCTACATCTAGGGGCCGATTCTGATGCGGCTCGGAAGGCCGAGTCGCATCGTAATGGGCTGCTCTGTTTACTTTCTGACCGCCTAATTAAGATATAGGTGGTCGGAAAGTAATCTAGCCAGTCATTCCGGCTGCCTTCCGAAGGGCTGCATGGTAGTGCAGGGATATGTAAAGTGTCCCCATTTTGTATTTTAGTGTGTGCTGCAACCAACCAGTGCAAAAGATAGGCATTGCAAACGCCTGGTGGCGGTCGCACTGTAATGCCTCTGTCGGGACTGCAGACGGCCTGTCGGTAGGTCCGGTTTACAATAGGGTGGCTGGCGGACGAAAATCCGCCTGCAATCCTAATCAGCCCCAGTGTTTGGTCGCATCCAATTTCGGTGGTCAGGACCACCGACCAGGTGTCTGTCGGTCACAGGACCAAGTCGGTGTTGGGCAGAAGCTATTCCGCCTGACATCGAACTCAGGCCCTTAGTTCCTGGTGGGACCTGTAATCTGATGTGTGAACTAAGGTGTAGAAACTTAGTCTGGATCAGTTTGAGTCCTGTGCCACTTGGCAACCTGGATTACAATACTGGCGGCGAGTTTAAAGGAGTTGAGCGTGTAAGGAAAGAAAATATAGAAATTACCAATAGAAAATAAATAAAAGAATATGTTGCACCGGTGTCCCTAACAGCAGCCAACATATCAGGAAAAATAAATATGCTCTCAAATACATGGTAATGTTAGATTAACATGTTGCCAGTGAGAAGGGCATGGATAAAGCATCTGAGATATAGTCAGGAACCCAAGACGAAGAATCTGAGGATGCGGCTGTCTTGATTTAACCCATCAGCATCTAGTGGTTATTTGGCACAGTGAGACAAAGACCTGATGGTAAAGTGAAATGCTACTCTTGCATGACGATGAACCGGGACGTGTAATCCTTGCATGATACTGTGCTTGCTATAGGACTGTAACAGATGGGTAGGTCCAAAAGGTCCCCACTGACAAAAAATGAACAAGCGAGAAAAATCTAATAATTGGATTCATCATATTTATGATCCTCATATGACAATTCCAGCAGGTGACAAGCTGCTATATGTGCCAGTACAGTGCAAAGTGAAGTCAAGTGTAGTTGTGTGCATAAATATGTACAGTGCGCAAAACACAGTTTAAGAGCTCAACCACCAGGACTGCAAGAGAAAGATTCCACACTTCTCATTCACTCATGATTTTTGAAGAGTTGTTCTAGTGTAGACTGGAATGGTGTAGTGTGGAGTGCGTAGAGTAGAATGGCATAGAGTGGAACAGCGTAGAGCAGAACGACATAGAGTGGAGTAGCATTCAATAGAGTGGTGTAGAGTAGAATAGCGTAATAAAAAAGTATTTCCAATCATAAAGTATAGAGTTGTCGAGTGGAGTGTTGCTAAGTGAAGTGTTATAGAATATAGTGGAGGACAGTGTGGTAGAGTGAAGTGGCATAGAGTGGCTAGCGCAGAGTGGAGTGGTGTACAGTCAAGTGGCGTAGAGTGTAATACCTGGTAAAAGAGGCTGTAATAAGCATCTGCACAAAGCAATAGATGAGCAGAGTTTCTAGCGTAGGTCCAGGATGGCAAATAATTTTGAGAATACCCACTGGCTTTGTAAATGTTTTTCATTTACATTTATTATCTGTTTCATGTGGTGATGCAGAAAATATTCCCTGGACCTGGCCCTCCTTTTTCTGTTGTAGGATAATCCAGGAAAGGAAAAGTTTACACACATTCAAGTAACAGGCTCTATTAAGAAAATTAGTCAGCAACATCAGATATACGTGGAATATCAAGAGTCCCACCTACCCGGACATGTGAAAACAGATGTTCCACACCTTAAGGAATGAAATTGCAAGGGTTTATGGCAAATAACCGGGTGGTTTTCAGTACTGCTTTTGTCCGCTTATCCCTGAGGACATGCGAGTCTTACATGCGCAAGAATTTTGAAGGACTCTTACTCCGAGGCCATTGGACGCCCTGGCACAATTCACAAAGCCATTTTGGTTGTAAACTACTTTTACGTTAGAAAATGCCTGGATTAACGAACATAGGGGCATATTGTCAAGACAGGCGATAAAATTATCGCCGCTTTAGCGGCAGAAAGCTGCCACTAAAGCGGCGATAATGGGCTTGATAATATGCTCTATGGAATTTCAATTGAAGCCCATGTTAGATGTCTTCACATCTAACATGGGTTTCAATTGGAATTTCATAGCACCTATTATCAAGTCCATTATTGCCTCTTTAGCAGCAGTTTTCAGCTGCTAAAGCGTCAATAATTTTGTCGCCTGTCTTGATAATATGCCCCGTAATGTGTTGGTAAAAGGTCACCTACCAGTTGCAAATCCTCTTACAACTGCAAAATATTTCTCTATTACAACTTAATGTTTCACAGCAGCAAACCTCACTGAAGAGATAGTGAGTCGGCGGTTCAAAGAATGTTAAACATTTGAAAGTTTGTGAATGCCCACGAACCCGTCACTTTGTGAGCATTCCCAAACTTCTATCCTACACTTTGCGCTGGGAAAGTGTCAGATATTAGCCCTTTTCCAGGATAGGAATGGCAATAGAACATCCAATTTTTGGGAGGCAATTGTACAGGAGTACTGCCTTTCTGCAATGCTGACGTGTACTGTGTGTACAATTCCGCACTGAGGATGTGTTATCACACAAAAACAATATCACATGATTTTTCCATGGTAATGTCTGAAAATCTGGTACTGGTGGTTTTCCAGGCCTTCTACTGGTATGTTTTGTGAATAGCCTAAATCTAAAGTCGGCAATCTTCTCCAGTGCATAGGGAATCGTGTATCGATGAAGATTTACCACTACTGATTTATTGACAAATTATATAAAATGAATCTTCCAGTCAGTGCCAATCAGCCGGTTCCTGGTTCCAAAAGAGTTCTCAATTCTCAATATGGTTCTAAAACAGTTGCTATTTGAAGGGCGGCATCGGTAACTCTTTTGTACAATAACATTTATTACCTAACAATGAGTCATACTTCTTGGAACGGAAGTACTTTTGTTATGTCACATAGTGGTGGGAGTTAATAGTAATTACAGCATGAATGGCATGTTATTTTGCAAACACTGGCTTAGTGGGTTGTATCAATGAGCAATTCACCGACATCCTGTTCCTTTCAGTCAAACCGGTTTATAGAAAAAGACATGTGCCAGGCACACCTGTGTTGTGCAGCCTCAACTTTTACATTTACAAACACCAAATGTAATCCTTCACGACCCTCTTTGATTCAGTCAACTGGAACTTGCTGTAGGTAATCGAATGCAATATCGATTCTGGGTAGCTGTACATTGCCATTGTACACACAAATGTATCTTGGCTTCCTGGATATGATAGGGAGGAAAATGATCCTAGTGGGAAATCTTATAGCAGAGGTGCGGTTTTAAACATATCTGCTTTGAATATCCAGTGGTATTTGTCCCCTAATGCACCTCTTAATTATGTGAGCCCTGGACGGGAGGTGGGGGTTGGGGGGTGGGGAGAGGGGGAAAGGCAGGGCCTTATAGGCGAACAGAGTATGCTGAGGAGGAGGCAGGGACTGAAATGCTGGTAGCAGGGCTATGATGAGCAAAGCAGGGAAAGAACCCAATGACTGACAGTATTTGGTGGGTAAGCAGGCTTTGATAAGAAGGAGACTGTGGCTTAGGTTGGTATAGGGCAAAAAAGGGCACAGTAACTGGAGGCGGCAGGACAAGGGGGCTGATGACCAATGAAGAGGGCTTACATGCAGAATGAGGGACAAGCAGGAGCTGCCTGTGAGTCAGTGCACAGGTTTGAGTCTGGTTGCACACAAAGCAGTTACACAATGGTTACATCACAGATGCAGACACTTATGTAACATAACATCTTGTTATCACAGCTCCAGGGAGACTAACAAGATCTAGCTACAGTGCACACATTACGCAAGCTGAATTGCACGCTATACTTTCTGTTGATGGCAGCTGCCAGCACGTGCACAAGCATCCTGCTCGTTGCTAGCATGTTGTTGGTGCACCTGCGCACCGGGGACCTCATTTATGGCATTTTGGTATAGGGCAGCGCAGCATGCACCTTGCCGCGCTGCCCTACGCTAAAGTGAGATGGCAGGGATACACTGTATTTAGGTTTAAATCTTTTTTATTTTTAATCTGCACCTGGAAAACAAGTTAGTCAGCGCAAATGTTGCACAGCCAACAGTAATCATAAACGTGTGAAAGGCAAAGAGAACCCTTAATAGGGTGAGCATAGCAGTCCAATACCCTTCCAACCCATGGCAGCATTGACATACAAGGGGAGCTACATAGTGCCAACCAGGTGGAAACCCCCCCTCCCACTCCTCAAACTCCCCTTGCCCTTCCCTCCCCTCGCCCCCTCGCCCCCCGTCCAGTGCTCGAATCTCTCCCTCCCAGCTTCCTCTCGCCAGATCTTGATGTATACATCCTCTGCCCCCCCTCAGGAGGCCTCCCCCTCGGGTCCAGTGAGTCTCAACAAGCGGAGATACCTTGGGCAGGTAAGTTCTCTGAATTCAGTAACCAATAGTGAGTGGAACGGCTGCCAAAGCTCGTCATATTGATCTATGTCCCCGGCTAAAGTAAGTGACATCTTCTCCATTCCCAACACACACCACAGCCTATGAAGCCAACCTGTAGTGGAAGGGACCGTTGTGGTGCGCCAGTGTATTAGGATATTCTGTATCGCAGAGCCTAGGGCGATGGCCATCTGGCGTCCCCTGCGGGAGCGCAGAGGGTATGTCAGGGGGTTAGATACACTGTATTTAATACGGTGCATTCCTGTCCTTTTTGGCTGCCTAGCGCCAATGTAGGCACACTTGCACAATGGTGCAACGGTGCCTCTGTCACATGCAGGATTGTCTTTGCGCAGGAAGGAGCACCTTACTGCACAAAAACATCCTATGAGGCATTTTACTCTTTCTAGGGATGCTGCAAAATGCAGCTCACTTTGACAGAGGGAAAAATGAGAGAAATCAGCATATTTTTCCCCGTTACGCCTCAGGATTGACACTTCTCCAAGTTTACATCACTTTGTAAATCTGGGGTAGCGTCAAATTTCATGGGTGTTGCATGGAACAACCCACCGCAAAGCCCATGGAACGCCTCCCGGGCGCAGAGTAAGGGGACGCAGCGATTTGCGCTGTGTCGCATTACTCATGATTTATGAGGCCACTCAAAGCCACGCAGGGTGACTTTGCGTGGCTTCATAAATCTTTATGAGAGCCCTGCATCACGCATGTGCCTCTTTACATGGTACAGAAGTGACACAGGGCTCTCATAAATAAGTCCCCCAGTGTATTCAAATCCATACATAGGGCCTCATTTACGGCATTTTGCGCTTACAATGTAGCACACATGCAAAGTTTGAATAGCTTGGGTAATTAAAACATTTCTCCACCTCAAAGAGGCTTTATTTTTTGGTGCAAAGCCTTGTCTTTAAATATTAGTATGCAGAGCTTTGTGTCAAAAACCATAAGTGGTTTTATATGAACGCCTATATACCACCCGTAGTATGACTCTTTGACGCAAAGTACGGCATAGCAGTGCACATCGCAACTTTGCGTTACTTTAAGGCTATTTTTTCCAATTCTTCACTTTACACAGGTTTGCTTCACTTTTGTGATGCAGCCAAGCCCTGTGTTAAGTGTTAGTAAATCTGCCCCGTAGTGTTGTCTGTGGTAGATCCCAGGATTGAAGTAGTTCCTAAGGTCATCATTGAGAAGAGAGTGACGGCAAGCAAACCATCATCAGCGGTGATGGTCAACAGTATTAAAAAATAGCAGCAGAAACCTGCATACTCAACAGAAAGCCAATGCTACTAAATTTCTGGAATGTATTTTTGAACGCCAAAACAACTGCCTACAAAGGTAGAGTGACCATGCTATACCAGTTTCAATGACATAGTAGCACAGTGGAAAAAAAACCATAATGCAGTTATTAAGTGGACTTACATCACAGAGGAATCTTCAGTGACCATAAAGGTATGTGTACATTCAATTGCAATGCTCTGAGAACTCTTGCAATATGAAAATAGGAAGAGGTATGATTTCTATACAAACAGATTAAGCAAGACAGAGGAAATGATAGTACTTTTTTAGTTTCCAGTGCTACAGACACCTTCAACCAACATCCTTTTGCAAGGCCAGGCACATTAAGCACATCAGAAGCTACATCAGATGCAAAGTACAGCATAGAAATACAAATCTAGGGCCATATTTATCAAAGTTTTGCATCGCCCTTGCGCCACGTGCGGTAACGTAAGGGCGATGAAAGATGTAGTTGTGCTTTACCAAGCTATGCAAGGCCAGCTCCCTTGTCATCAATGTGCATGGGATATTATGGTGACGCAAAATATAAGAATTTGGCGGATAAGTAAAAATTAGCATGACAGTGAGTGATTGTAGCGCTTCTTGAGAACATAATTGCACATTAATACAGAATTAACCGCCTGATTCATCATGCTCCCGTTTTGCGAGGCCCTAATAGCGATTCATAGCGAATCGCTATTAAGGACTCGCAAAACGGGATTCATGTAGGAATATGCAATAAAAATGCGATTCCTTACAATTCCTTATTTGCGATTAGCTAATTGCTAATCGCAAATAAGGAATAACTCGCCATTCATTCCTATGGGCCAAAAGGCCCATAGGAATGAATGGGGAGTATTCCTTATTTGCGATTAGCAATTAGCTAATCGCAAATAAGATTGCGATTTGAAGGGTGCCAGGGGTGTCCACAGGACACCCTGTAGCACCCCTCAAATGAAATTTCACACAGGTGTTGCACACACACATGTCCAAAGGACAGGTGTTGCACACACACATGTCCAAAGGACATGTGTGTGCGCAACATGCAACTTAGAAAAATGCTTTTAAAAGCATTTTTCTAAGTTTTTGCTATTTACCGAGAGGTCTGACCTCTCGGTAAATAGCGGCCTGAAATTGCGAATTAGCAATTTAAAAATGGTTGATGAATTGCATTTAAGGAATCTCAAATAGAGATTCCTTAAATGTAATTCCTCGCAATTTAGCGAATTAGCAATTACCGATTTTTGCATTTGGGATGATGAATCCCAAATGCAAAAATAGCGCTCGCAAAGGGCCAGATTCTCAGAATCTGACCCTTTGCGAGCCGATTTCAGCTTGATGAATCAGGCGGCATATGTATAGATTTTTATATGCTTGCTTATGTATATATATATATGTATATATATATCACACCAATCCCGCTTTCACCTTCAAAAACGTCAGACACATGCTGGAGATGCTTTGCAGTAAGTTTAATGCCACCATTAGTGTTGGACTTGGCCCACAGGGCAGGTTCACCCCTAGACTTTTTGCCTTATGTGTGACCCTGTGTCAGTGATTTTTGGGTCTCTGCGCACTTTCCCCTGAGTCCCAGAGTGAAAGTGCATGCGTGTAGTATGGCTGGCCTGCCCTCCCATAGGAATGCATGGGGAATGTGTGTGTCCCTGGTAGTTCCTGATGCGTGGGGAGTGCAGGCTCGAGTTTAGTATGTGTAAACTCGTGAGAGTGAATGCTGCGAGATGGTGTCTGTGGCATGTATGTGTCTAGAAGGGAAGTGCTACTTCTGGACATTGAGATATGTGTGCAGTGAGGGTGCTGGAGCGTGATTGGCTGGAGCTGGCTGGCATGCCAGGCTCCAGGAAGTCTGGATGGGTCTGCCCGGTGGTGAGTGGGAGATTAGCATGAGTGATGTGTGGGAGGAGTGTACCTGTGTCCTGGATGGGCTGGGTTTTCCCCACACAATGCTGGCTCCGCCCCCCTGTGGTGTGTCTAACGACCCTAGCCTCCCCAGTGAATGAAATGGGTGGTTGGGCCATCAAGAGTGCTCCAGAACCAGCTGCGACTGGTTTTCCCCCTACCCTGCACCCTGAAACAAAGGATTTGTTAGTATAAGAAGGGGCTGTGTCCCCTTAGAAAATGTTCTACTTTTGGATCCTGCCAGAGGGGGCTTTTGCTGCTGCTGGGGCCAGGAGGACCGCCACTTGGGGTGTCTCCCTGCCTGGAGACCCAGTGTGCTGGCTCTGGCCCAGCCTTGCCCCCCTGCCTGCCTCCAGCCCCTGCTGGAGACTTGTCCTGTCCTCCAGTGCTGGGGAGCACTGAGGATTCTTTGCCTGCAGCCTGAGAGCGCTGCTCTCTGCCCTTCAGCGCTGGGAGCGCTGAAATCGCCTGCCTAGCGCTTGAAAGCGCTTGATTTTGCCCCTAGCGCTGCGAGCGCTGTATTTTGTCCTGGAGGCGCTTGGGAGCGCCTGCCCTTCGTTGCTAGCGCTGCTAGCGCTTGGTGTGCACAGCCGGTGCCCACCCGGCATTTGATCGCCCCGTGTGGTGATTTGGCGGCGCGGGTGCCACCCCGCTCATTGCCGCGTTGTGTTGCCCGTTTCTTGTTGATCCACGAGGGAGCCCACTCCTCGGATCACATGGGAGCCCGCCTGCCTGCCTAAGAAGCGAGCCGCCGCGCTGCCCGCGGCGACCCGGAAGTGGTTGGGAGTCCGACCAATCCTAGCGCGGCCCAGGAGAGGCCGACCGGAAGTCCCGCCTCTGTAGCTGAGCCGGGAAGAGAGAAGCTGCCGGCCGGATCCCCGAGGCTCCCCGAGTGGAGAGGAGAGCCCCGGGACCAGAGGGAGAGACCCACCTCCGCTGGAGACCAGAGCCGGTGAGTGTGGCCGTTCTGGAGGGAGGGGCGCCGGGACACATTGTCGGTGTCCGCCCCCCCCCTGCCCCCTCAGCAGCGCGACCTCGCGCCCACGTGTTGAGAGCCTGAGAGGCTCTTGGGGGCATTTCCTGTTAGCGAGCCTTGCGAGGCTCGATCGCCGGCACCCTTGCTCGACGAGCCTGAGAGAGGCTCCAGCGTGCATTTGCTACGAGCCCAGAGAGGCTCTGAGGGGCCATTTCGTTCGTGAGCCTGCGAGGCTCTTGCAGGGCATTTGTCTCTGCTCCGGGTCCCCCGTGAGGGACCCCACTGCCCAGTAGGCGGCAGTCTTGCTTTGTGAGCCCAGAGAGGCTCATTGCCCATTCTTGTGAGGAGCCGAAGAGAGGCTCAGGGCACCATTCCTTGTCTAGGAGCCCGGAGAGGCTCCGCAGTGCCGCAGTGGTGGTTCTTGAGCCCAGAGAGGCTCCAACGTTGCCCTAACTTTCCCTGCACCAGTTGCCCAGCACTTTGTGGGCAACTGCTACGTTTAGGCCCTGACATTGGGACACAGGGACTGTCACAGGTGGTGACTGATATAAGTTTTGCGCAATGTTATTGCTACACCTCTGAATGTTAATACATCATGTGTTTTATCCTTGCACCCCTACAGGTATTGTGATATGTAGGTGGTTGTTTTCTCCCTAGTACAGGTGGTGCTAGTGAGGTCCTGCAACCAGTGATTACTGGTTGTGTGCTCTATGTTTATATTGTGTGCTACACTGATTTTACTTTCTAAAGTGCTATTTCTGAAAGTATTGCTTCTAAAAGTGCTGATACCCTTGACAGTGGTCCAAGTGGCCCTGTCCTGTACAAATATCCCTTGTAAATTCCGCCCGTGCCTGTTGGCACAGTGTAACAAGATGTGTGTTTTATCTGATGTATATTTATTATAATACAAAGGCTATTTTTATATAACCTTGTGTGGAGTTTTCCTTTGTGGTGGGCCTTTGGTTGTTGTTGCTGGGGTGCGTGCGCAAATACTTAACTTACATCGCCTCCAAGTTTAGCCTTGACTGCTCGCGCCACGTTACCTAGAGGGCGAGTGGGGGTTACCTTGGTGTGTGACTCCCTTGCCCTGACTTTGGGAATGGTGATCCTTGACTGACCTCGACGCGAGTCTTGGCCAGCCAGGGTCCCGTTTCCAACATTGGCGGCAAGCGGTGAGGATAAGGATTTGTGTTTGCGTTGTACCACAGTGGCAACCGGCCACTACAAAGCTCTGCATTTTAGATAACCACATTTTGGGGATTATTGTGTTTTTGGTAAAATTCCATTGTTTCTTCTCCTGAAGAGTGTCATTTGATAATTGTGTTCAGTACATTTGTCCCCCCGCCCTGCTTCCAGAGTTTGGTACCTGTGTCACATGTGGTCAGGTTGAGAAGTCAGGGGTGGTAGAAACTGCCTTACCGATCCGAGGGGAGGGTGTGTGTGGATGAATGGTGTGTTTCCCTGGACGCATGAGTGAGTTCTTTTTTTAAGGAGAGTGGAAGTTTTGGAATTGTGTACTTTTACTTCAGATTGCTAGGTCCCTTGTGTTGCATGTGTCTGTGAGCATCCTGTCAAGATGGAATCTCCTTTTAACCTTTGTAGCCTGTTTAAGTACAGTGTGCATGAGTTGGTACGGTTATGTAAGGAGAGAGACATCCCAGTGAGTGAGTCAGACACCCAGTCCAAGCTTAGGGATAACATGATCCTGTGGCAGAAGAGTGACTGGGAGCGTGAGCACAGTGAGAGGGAGAGGGCCCGGACCGCACACCATGAGGGTGGTGGGTCTGAGGGGAGCCCTGAAGAGTCTGATGTGGAGAGTGAGTTTGACAGTGGATGGGCGCCAGCAGAGAGCGAGTACCCCCTAGATAGGGAGTCCCTTGCTGGGTCCCGTGTCAGATGTAGCACCCCATCCCTTTCCCTGTCCCCAGAGGAGTGGGCGGATAGGAGAGAAGAGAGGGAGCACCAGCTGGCCATGGAGAAGCTCAGGTTAGAGCATGCCAGAGAGATGGCGCAGCTGGGTGTGAATGAGCGGACTGCAGAGGCTGAGAGGGCCTTGGCCAGGGAGAAGTTAGCCCTAGAGTGTAGGTTATCCCCTGACCGCAGTCATAATTTTCTGGATTCCCCAGGGAGGGTTGAGTCCAGTGGTGGCAGCTATGTAGAGCCCAGTGCGAGCAGTCCCACTCCCAGTTCCCCCAGTCTGGTACCTGTTTCCCCAGAGGAAGAGTTAAGGGTGAAGTTCAGGGACAGTAGGAAGCTGTCTCACCAGTCTTGGGTGGAATTTGAGGATGAATGTTCTGATACACTGTTTGATTGGGTAAAGGTTCACACGAAAGATGATTTTGATGTCTTGTTTGAGCTGATTGTCAAGGAGCACCTGCTCAGTTGTTGTTCTCCAGGGTTGTGCACACACCTGTTGGGGTGTGGATTGTCTGACGCATGTGAGCTTGCAGAGGAAGCGGACCGCTGGGAGAGTGCTAGAGGTTCTTTAGAGTCCCTAGTGAGTGAGTCCAACAGTAGTGGTACAGGGAGCTTCCAGCCCAGCGTGGTGGAAGAGGCTCAGTGTAGCCCAGCTAGGTCCCAGTATAGTGAGAAGGGTGGAGGGGCTGACTACCTGGCTCAGTGGAGCAGGAGTCAGTGGGTGGCTGAGAGCCCCCAGAGGCCCGAAGCCCTGTCTCAGAACTTGGGTGGTTTCTTGAGGGAACACCAGGTTAGGGACCTAGGCTGTCCTGTTAGTACACTTGAGGAGGATCTCCTAGTGTCTAGGGAACCTGGAGCGTCTGTAACTAGAGCTCCAGGGGTTCCAGTGTCCGGCAGTGTCACTCCAGTTGGGAGGGCACAGAAGTCCGAAGTGAGGAGTGATTGGGGGATGAGTTTCCCAGTGGATGCACCAGTGGACCAGAGACTAGCCAGTTGGGCTAGATCTTCTTGAGTGGACCCGGGTGGCGCCACTTCTGGTCTGGGGGATCTTTGCGCACTGTCAGGTGGACAGGAGGCGGGAGATCTGCGCCAGACAGACAGTCACACGACACATGGGTCATGTGTCAGCCTCAGGGGGATTGCGTGTGAGTCCCCAGAAGTCCTGGAGTGCCAGGCAATTATTCCACCAAAGGTTTTAGACCGGAGGTTGGGAGGCCAGGTTCAGGTTCAGCCTGACCTGAAGGGTAGGACGACTGTAACCAGTGTCCTGACCGGTTCTTCCAGAGGAACTTCTCCAGTTGGGAGAGGGCAGACCTCTGGAAGGGGGTGCAGAGGGTGGGAAAGCCCACCTCTGACCCCGGTGCAACCTGAGGGGTTAAACCCTAGGTTGGAATGGCGTTCTAGGTGTCCCCCTCGCACGGGGAGGAGGAACCCTAAAAGAAGAGGTAAGGGGAGGAGAGCCTTCCCTGAGACTCCTGGTCCGCCTGAGGTTGTAGACCAAAGGCTGGTGAACCAGTGGCAGTCTAGTCCTGTCTTGCAGACAGGGAGAGTGGAGAATGGATACTATGTGCCAGGGGTTACTACCCCCCGCTCTGCGAATTGGCAAGGACCGGTGGCACCTGGGTGGCCCAGGGCCTGGTCCTGGCCGCGGACAGCTGAGGAGTACCAGTGGGGTAGCCCAGTTGGTCCTTACAGTAGCTTTAGAAGGAACCCTAGGGGTTCACTGTGGCATAGAACAGGAGGGTGTCCCGGCAGTGGCGGGCCTGCGTCCGTGTTCTATCGCCCCAAGCAGGGAAGTCCATCACGGTGGTGATTGTTCTCCCCTGCGTTTTGGCTGGAAGGGGGTTATGTTGGACTTGGCCCGCAGGGCAGGTTCACCCCTAGACTTTTTGCCTTATGTGTGACCCTGTGTCAGTGATTTTTGGGTCTCTGCGCACTTTCCCCTGAGTCCCAGAGTGAAAGTGCGTGCGTGTAGTATGGCTGGCCTGCCCTCCCATAGGAATGCATGGGGAATGTGTGTGTCCCTGGTAGTTCCTGATGCGTGGGGAGTGCAGGCTCGAGTTTAGTATGTGTAAACTCGTGAGAGTGAATGCTGCGAGATGGTGTCTGCGGCATGTATGTGTCTAGAAGGGAAGTGCTACTTCTGGACATTGAGATATGTGTGCAGTGAGGGTGCTGGAGCGTGATTGGCTGGAGCTGGCTGGCATGCCAGGCTCCAGGAAGTCTGGATGGGTCTGCCCGGTGGTGAGTGGGAGATTAGCATGAGTGATGTGTGGGAGGAGTGTACCTGTGTCCTGGATGGGCTGGGTTTTCCCCACACAATGCTGGCTCCGCCCCCCTGTGGTGTGTCTAACGACCCTAGCCTCCCCAGTGAATGAAATGGGTGGTTGGGCCATCAAGAGTGCTCCAGAACCAGCTGCGACTGGTTTTCCCCCCACCCTGCACCCTGAAACAAAGGATTTGTTAGTATAAGAAGGGGCTGTGTCCCCTTAGAAAATGTTCTACTTTTGGATCCTGCCAGAGGGGGCTTTTGCTGCTGCTGGGGCCAGGAGGACCGCCACTTGGGGTGTCTCCCTGCCTGGAGACCCAGTGTGCTGGCTCTGGCCCAGCCTTGCCCCCCTGCCTGCCTCCAGCCCCTGCTGGAGCCTTGTCCTGTCCTCCAGTGCTGGGGAGCACTGAGGATTCTTTGCCTGCAGCCTGAGAGCACTGTTCTCTGCCCTTCAGCGCTGGGAGCGCTGAAATCGCCTGCCTAGCGCTTGAAAGCGCTTGATTTCGCCCCTAGCGCTGCGAGCGCTGTATTTTGTCCTGGAGGCGCTTGGGAGCGCCTGCCCTTCGTTGCTAGCGCTGCTAGCGCTTGGTGTGCACAGCCGGTGCCCACCCGGCATCTGATCGCCCCGTGTGGTGATTTGGCGGCGTGGGTGCCACCCCGCTCATTGCCGCATTGTTTTGCCCGTTTCTTGTTGATCCACAAGGGAGCCCACTCCTCGGATCACATGGGAGCCCGCCTGCCTGCCTAAGAAGCGAGCCGCCGCGCTGCCCGCGGCGACCCGGAAGTGGTTGGGAGTCCGACCAATCCTAGCGCGGACAAGGAGAGGCCGACCGGAAGTCCCGCCTCTGTAGCTGAGCCGGGAAGAGAGAAGCTGCCGGCCGGATCCCCGAGGCTCCCCGAGTGGAGAGGAGAGCCCCGGGACCAGAGGGAGAGACCCGCCTCCGCTGGAGACCAGAGCCGGTGAGTGTGGCCGTTCTGGAGGGAGGGGCGCCGGGACACATTGTCGGTGTCCGCCCCCCCCTGCCCCCTCAGCAGCGCGACCTCGCGCCCTCGTGTTGAGAGCCTGAGAGGCTCTTGGGGGCATTTCCTGTTAGCGAGCCTTGCGAGGCTCGATCACCGGCACCCTTGCTCGACGAGCCTGAGAGAGGCTCCAGCCTGCATTTGCTACGAGCCCAGAGAGGCTCTGAGGGGCCATTTCGTTCGTGAGCCCGCGAGGCTCTTGCAGGGCATTTGTCTCTGCTCCGGGTACCCCGTGAGGGACCCCACTGCCCAGTAGGCGGCAGTCTTGCTTTGCGAGCCCAGAGAGGCTCATTGCCCATTCTTGTGAGGAGCCGAAGAGAGGCTCAGGGCACCATTCCTTGTCTAGGAGCCCGGAGAGGCTCCGCAGTGCCGCAGTGGTGGTTCTTGAGCCCAGAGAGGCTCCAACGTTGCCCTAACTTTCCCTGCACCAGTTGCCCAGCACTTTGTGGGCAACTGCTACGTTTAGGCCCTGACATTGGGACACAGGGACTGTCACAGGTGGTGACTGATATAAGTTTTGCGCAATGTTATTGCTACACCTCTGAATGTTAATACATCATGTGTTTTATCCTTGCACCCCTACAGGTATTGTGATATGTAGGTGGTTGTTTTCTCCCTAGTACAGGTGGTGCTAGTGAGGTCCTGCAACCAGTGATTACTGGTTGTGTGCTCTATGTTTATATTGTGTGCTACACTGATTTTACTTTCTAAAGTGCTATTTCTGAAAGTATTGCTTCTAAAAGTGCTGATACCCTTGACAGTGGTCCAAGTGGCCCTGTCCTGTACAAATATCCCTTGTAAATTCCGCCCGTGCCTGTTGGCACAGTGTAACAAGATGTGTGTTTTATCTGATGTATATTTATTATAATACAAAGGCTATTTTTATATAACCTTGTGTGGAGTTTTCCTTTGTGGTGGGCCTTTGGTTGTTGCTGGGGTGCGTGCGCAAATACTTAACTTACATCGCCTCCAAGTTTAGCCTTGACTGCTCGCGCCACGTTACCTAGAGGGCGAGTGGGGGTTACCTTGGTGTGTGACTCCCTTGCCCTGACTTTGGGAATGGTGATCCCTGACTGACCTCGACGCGAGTCTTGGACAGCCAGGGTCCCGTTTCCAACAATTAGCACTTAAAAAAACAACGCGTTGTCCTCTTATTACAGCTCCTGGCAGACACGTTTCGGCGGAGGCCTTTATCAGTGTCGGTTTCTAGCTGGATAGTTCAATCATGAGGATTTTCGCGGGTGGTGTTTAAATGTCCATGGGGAGGCATCTCATTGGCTGACAGATGTAGCTATCGAGAGAGGACAGCGAAAGTTCACCAAAGTTAGTACTTTTCCTCTCCCAATGTGTCACTCAAGGTACCGCCAATAAGCCCAGTGCGACAATCTTGCCAAAAGGAACAAGCAGATCCAAAATTGCGAGCGCTGTATAATAACCCGCCTGTGCATACAATTGTGCCCCGACTGAGTCAGCCTTTTGTTGTGCTCGTTCCTTCAATGCTGGCATGGTCGATGGCAGACTTCATCACTGCCGAGCAACTCTATCAGCCGACCAGCTGCTGCTCTTTCCCCAGTGCCTACACCACAATCCAGGCTGGGGGGGTGCCGCGCTGTGCAGTTCATGCACTCAAACCACAGAGTTTGTTTGCAATGCGTGGAGCTTCAGATCAAGAGGTGTGCCTGAAAGCATAGCCGACCTCCGCCATATGTACCATACCAATCCCGCTTTCACCTTCAAAAACGGGTCAGACACATGCTGGAGATGCTTTGCAGTAAGTTTAATGCCACCATTAGCACTTAAAAAAACAACACACGTATATATATATATATATATATATAGATATATATATATATAGATATATATATAGATATATATCCACAGATTTGGCTCAGTTGTGCAGTCCAATGGCGCTCTCTCCACCGGTGCTTCGACTCCTAAGCAGAGCCCCACTTCCAAATATTTCACGGATCCCTTTTACCAAGAGAATGAGTCAGCACTCACGAGACGGGTTACTTTCCCAGTTCTTTATTTTCTTTGTCAATACTCCAGCAATTACAAGTACAACTTGTAATTGCTGGAGTATTGACAAAAAAAATAAAGAACTGGGAAAGTAACCCATCTCGCGAGTGCTGACTCATTCTCTTGGTAAAAGGGATTCGTGAAATATATCCATACTAATAATATAAAGAGAGAGCCCAAACCTTTGAGGCGGGTAATCTCAGGAACCACAGCACCAATCATAACACCCAATACAGCGTTGGAAAGGGCAGTTGCAGCAGAAGGACATAGGCTATACAGACGCCCGCCATATACATTTAAAACGTAAAAGAACCATGGCAGCAAAGTAGTCCCTTGTGGGCGTGTCTGCGTTGTGCTGTGGGCGTGTGCTGGGGGTGTGTGCTGGGGGCGTGACAAACACTGGGGGCGTGTGGTACGTTCCACCCTTCATGCCATGTCTCATATTGTGTGCTAATCCCACTCTGCTCCCTTTAAATACCCCTGCACCCCATGATCATAACCCACCCTTACTCCTTAAAATACCCCAACACCCTTAAACACTAACCCATCTTAACCCTATGAATATACCCTGTACCCCAAAACCCAAACCTATCCCAAAACCACAAAAATACCCCTATACCCCAAAACCCAAACCTAGCCCTGAACCCTATAAATACCCCTGTACCTCAAAACCCAAACCTACCCCTGAACCCTAAAAATACCTCTGTGCCCCAAAACCCAAACCTAGCCCTGAACCCTAAAAATACCACTGTATCCCAAAACCCAAACCTACACCTGAACCCTAAAATACCCCTGTACCCCAAAACACAAACCTAGCCCTGAACCCTTAAAATACCCTTGTACCCCAAAAACCCAAACCTACCCTTGAACCCTAAAAATACCCCTGTACCTCAAAACCCAAACCTAGCCATGAACCCTTAAAATACCCCTGTACCCCAAAACCCAAACCTACCCCTGAACCCTAAAATACCTCTGTACCCCAAAACCCAAACCTATCCCTAAATCCTAAAAATACTCCTAAACCCCAAAACCCAAACCTAGCCCTGAACCCTATAAATACCCCTGTACCTCAAAACCGAAACCTACCCCTGAACCCTAAAAATACCACTGTACCCCAAAACCCAAACCTACACCTGAACCCTAAAATACCCCTGTACCCCAAAACACAAACCTAGCCCTGAACCCTTAAAATACCCCTGTACCCCAAAACACAAACCTAGCCCTGAACCCTTAAAATACCCCTGTACCCCAAAACCCAAACCTACCATTGAACCCTAAAAATACCCCTGTACCTCAAACCCCAAACCTAGCCCTGAACCCTTAAAATACCCCTGTACCCCAAAACCCAAACCTACCCCTGAACCCTAAAATACCTCTGTACCCCAAAACCCAAACCTATCCCTAAATCCTAAAAATACTCCTATACCCCAAAACCCAAACCTAGCCCTGAACCCTATAAATACCCCTGTACCTCAAAACCCAAACCTATCCCTGAACCCTAAAAATACCCCTGTACCCCAAAACCCAAACATAGCCCTGAACCCTAAAAATACCACTGTACCCCAAAACCCAAACCTACCCCTGAACATTAAAATACCCCTGTACCCCAAAACACAAACATAGCCCTGAACCCTTAAAATACCCCTGTACCCCAAAACCCAAACCTACCCCTGAACCCTAAAAATACCCCTGTACCCCAAAACCCAAACCTAGCCCTGAACCCTAAAAATACCCCTGTACCCCAAAACCCAAACCTAACCCTGAACCCTAAAATACCTCTGTACCCCAAATCCCAAACCTAGCCCTGAACCCTAAAAACACATCTGTACCCCAAAACCCAAACCTAGCCCCGAACCCTTAAAATACCCCTGTACCCCAAAACCCAAACCTACCCCTGAACCCTAAAAATACCCCTATACCCCAAAACGATATCTGAACCCTTAAAATACCCCTGTACCCCAAAACCCAAAACTACCCCTAAACCCTAAAAATTCCCCTGTACCCCAAAACCCAAACCTAGCCCTGAACCCTAAAAATACCACTGTACCCCAAAACCCAAACCTACCCCTGAACCCTAAAATACCCCTGTACCCCAAAACACAAACCTAACCCTGAACCCTAAAAATACCCCTGTACCCCAAAACCCAAACCTAGCCCTGAACCCTTAAAATACCCCTGTACCCCAAAACCCAAACCTAGCCCTGAACCCTAAAAATACCCCTGTACCCCAAAACCCAAACCTAGCCCTGAACCCTTAAAATACCCCTGTACCCCAAAACCCAAACCTACCCCTGAACCCTAAAAATACCCCTATACCCCAAAACCCAAAACTATATCTGAACCCTTAAAATACCCCTTTACCCCAAAACCCAAACCTAGCCCTGAACCCTAAAAATACCCCTATACCCCAAAACCCAAAACTATATCTGAACCCTTAAAATACCCCTTTACCCCAAAACCCAAACCTAGCCCTGAACCCTAAAAATACCCCTGTACCCCAAAACCCAAACCTAGCCCTGAACCCTTAAAATACCCCTGTACCCCAAAACCCAAACCTACCCCTGAACCCTAAAAATACCCCTATACCCCAAGATCAAAACCTAGCCCTGAACCCTAAAAATACCCCTGTACCCCAAAACCCATACCTATCCCTAAACCCTAAAACTACCCCTGTACCCCATAACCCAAAACTATATCTGAACCCTTAAAATACCCAAAACCCCCAAAACATATACCTCAGTACCCCAAAACATATACCCCATACCCATACTTACCTTATCCAAACATTTAAAAAAAACATGCTTTTACCATTCATGCATTTACAACGAATTTCGTTGTAAATGTATGCGTAGTAAAAGCATATAAAATGTAATGCCATGCGTTATAATGGCATTGCGGAGTCATGGTACTTTCGTAATGAAACTATGCGGAGTGATGGTATGCAGAAAGAAAGTTGCAGAATAATCGGTGTTTACCCTCCCCCGGTAAGTACATTGGTGGCACGGCGGCCCACATCTCCAGCAACATACTCATATTTTTTCACCACCCATTTGAAAAATGCACAGGTCTCTCTTATTGATGGCCAGCACCAACATACACTTTTAGACACGCCTCCCGCCACAAGTTCCAGAATTGCGAACCTTAGAGCTGGGGAGCTACGTTCGAATCTCGGCATCAGCTCAACATCCTGTGATTCCAGGCAAATCGCTTTGTCTCCCCGTGCCTACCACATATGAATGTGTTCTTCTGTAATGTAAATTGTGCTCATGCCATGTTGTCGAGTTTGCGCTATATAATATTGCAAAGAAATATAAAGTCCGGAAACTCAAGTTCACACACTACTGAACGCGCACTCTTAAGTGCATCAGCAGTGCACTGTGAATCGGAGCGTTTCACAGGCCTGTCACAGATAAGAAATGCTATCAAAACTAAATCCTACAAAACAATATACTACTGGCCGGTAGCAATTCATACCCGGACAACGTCGGCACGGGCTACTATCAACAATGAAATCATAAACCAAGGACTTATAGAAATTGAAGACCCACTGTATCTATTAAGCGAGAAGTCCTTACAAGATTTCAGCCTGCCGCCAGCGGTCCGAACTAACCTAACTGGATACCACAATATCGCTACCGCACACAATATTCCAGAGCTAAATAACTACCTTGCTCAACACTTGCCTAACTTAGTTCCCGATCAACAACTCGCCTACAACACCATAGTTGATAGTGTTGAAAAGAAGCAAGGCAAACTATTGTTCATAGACACCCCCGGTGGCACAGGAAAGACTTACCTAATCAACCTCATACTTGCCAAAGTTCGATCTTCTGGGAATTTGGCTCTAGCTGTTGCTTCATCTGGAATAGCTGCCACTTTGCTAACAGCTGGGAAACCAGCACATTCTACCTTTGAACTGCCTCTAACAGTTTCCCTTGAAAGGGATTCAATATGCTCTATTCGGAAAAACGGACCTTTGGGGACACTGCTGCAAAATGTGTCTCTTATCATGTGGGACGAATGTACAATGATACTAAAACCATTGCTGCCTAGCCTTTTTTTACCCGGACAACGTCGGGACGGGCCGCTAGTATATATATATATAGACCACTGGATGCATGTGTGGACACTAGTGGTAGAGACTTTTTTTGCGTGGAGCATACTCTTGGTTCTCACAGTAGGCCTTCACCAAGCCTTTGTCGCTATTTTGAGGCCTGCTTGTTGTGGGTAGATGTATGCGTTGCCAGTCAGGGGTACGAGTCATTTACAGTGGTGATCTTTTGGCATGGTCAAACCTGCTCGGAGGCCGTACCAAGGTCTTCTCTTCTTCTGAGCAGGAGTGGGCTTCAAGCTGTCCATCATCGTCTTTGGTTTTGCTTTGTTTGCCCTAAGCTGGTAGGGTATGCCCAGACGTGGGTCCCTTGCTCACTTTGCCACTGGATTCTAGCTAGCCTGGCTGATGACGGCTGATTAGCCAGAAACTGGTCCCAGGATGCTTGTTTCTGGTCCAGGGAAGACATGGCTTGGCAGTTTGGGCTGGACTGTTCCCATGAGGCAGTGGGTCAGACTGATTTGCATATGGCCATGTCTGAACTGGGGTGGCGGAGTGAGCTAAAGAATGATGATGGATTAAATCCAGATCAGTTAACTGGGGGCGAGTGCTTGCATTGTTCAACACTCCGTCCATCATCTCATTTGGTTTTTCTTTGTATGCCCAGACGTGGGTCCCTAGCTCACTTTGCCACTGGATTCAAGCTAGCCTGGCTGATGACGGCTGATTAGCCAGAATCTGGTCCCAGGATGCTTGTTTCTGGTCCAGGGAAGCCATGGCTTGGCAGTTCGGGCTGGACTGTTCCCATGAGGCACAGGGTCAGACTGATTTGCATATGGCCATGTCCGAACTAGGGTGGCAGAGTCCGCTAAAGAATGATGATGGATTAAACGCGAATCAGTTGACTGGGGCTGAGTGCTTGCATTGTTTAACACTCCGTCAATCATCCTCTTCGGTTTTGGTTTGTTGACTGGCAGGTCTTACCTTCTTTCTTCTGGGTGCTTCGGTGTTCATCGTCCTCTTCAATAGGCCAATGGTGCCTGTGTTGAGTTAGCGCCTATCTTTGTGGTGAGGGGGGCCACCCATGGGTCAATCAACTATCCTCCTCACACCTTCAGATGGTAGACGCTCTTTTGTGTGGCGCTACACCATGTGTTTCCCTTCATGAGGGACCTGCCAGGTCACATGTTCACTGAGTGGAGTTGTGAACAACATGCTGGTGTAGCAGGTAAGGAACAGTGGCTTTGGGCTTGTCTCTAGGTGATGGGAACATGTAGTGCTCACTGGCTTGCAGCCATTGCCAGACTGGGAACTTAAAACAGCCCTGGCAAAAATGATCAATTCAACCCCCATATGCAGACGTGCTAATGCATGCTAGAACCAGAGCAACTCTTTCAAGTTTCTTCCTGGATCTCGTAACATTACATGCACCACCACTCCTGGAGGCTAACACCGGCCTCCAATTGTCAAAATTGGCCTCCTGTCTCCCGGGGGATTGCCTGCTTGCCCCGCTGGCCATCCAGCCATGCTTGCAGCATTTACCTGAGGAGTGTGTGGCGGCTTTGAAACATTGTTTATTGAAACAGAGACAATGGTCTGTGTTAGCCTCATGGTTGTTCACCCAGCCTATTGATGCTTATTTTGATATCCTTTTAGTTTATGTTGTGTGATGTCCAGCTGCAAAGATGCTATGCTCTGTCTTACAGGCCTGGTCTGGTGTGGAAAGTGGAAGCAGCTACCTAGCTCTTACTGGGCCTTTAATTCAAATATGCTTAGCTGGCGCCTCAAGTCCTAAAGAGTTTCTTTATTGTGCAGTAGCTACTTCGGGTCTGGTCTTCTAGGCCGATTACACTCTTTCATAGTTTTTATAGGACACGTGGGTCCAGCGCTGATAGGTTTCGGATGCTGGAGAAGCAGGTCTTTCTTTTCCGTGTCTCACTTATTCAACAGGGCTGCAGGCTCGGTTCTCTCTTCGCCTCTTAGGCAGGACCAGAGGGCAGACAGCCACCGGTTAGCTGTCGGAATGGGGGATTGCCATCAGGATGGGGACTGCTGATGACTAAAACATTATATATATATATATATATATATATATATATATATATATATATATATATATATATATATATATATATATATATATATATATATATATATATATATATATATATATACACACACAGTCCCCAGGTGGTAGTTATAGTTAGGACTTAGTTCTATTAAAAAGCTGCTTTTCAGTTGCCTATATCTTTGGCGCTGGCTGATTAATCTTCAGGAAATTGTCCCAAAAATTCATCACTCACATTAGCTTGTGTCTGGAAAGTTTCTGGATGCTCGTCAGGCAGGGTACAAGAAAAGCGGGGGTTCCAAAACGCATTTGTCCCATGTTAATTATCATAGCACCTTTGAACAAACCTACAGCCTGAACTGTTGGACAGAATTACACAGAATTTGGCAGAAAGGTAGATTTGGTTACACAGATCACGCTTTCACTTATTTGATGTAAATCCGTTCAGTAGTTTTAGAGCTATTAACCAGAAAACAAATTTGTACATATAGGGATGTGGATCCTCTGCAGCTCCACCCGTGGGAGATCTGCGGATTCACACAGCACAGCAAAGGCCTGACTGGCTGGACACACCTTCACAGAAAAGTTGCAGCTGCCACTTTGTTTATCAGTCTACAGGGCTGAAAATGTGTTTACAAATTGAATAAAGGGGCCAGGTGACCGGTTTCTTGACCCCTTGTACATGTTATAAAAGAGGTCTGAGCATGTGTCCTGGGGTCGGAAATGTGAAGAAAAAAATTGGGGGGCCACTTGCGAAATCCAAGGACCCCTTGCGGGCCTCAGCATTACCCGTGTGTAACTCCACGTGGGATCCGTGGATTTAGCGCAGCTGGTAAAAAATATACATATATATATATATTTTATACTCTCTCTTCCTCTCACATCCACTCACATACCCATACAGATACTGACAGACCCACTCACATGTCGATATAGACGCTCTCACATCCACTCCTATACCCATAGAGATACTGTCACACTCATTTACAAACGCATAGACTCTCACATCCATTCACACACCCATACAGAGACTCTTACACCCACAGTTACAGTTATATAGACACTTTTACACCCACTCACATACCGATACAGGCACTATGACACCCATTCAGATGTTGTAGAGACACTGTTACACCCATTCAGAAACCTATACAGAGACTCACACCCACACTTACAACCATACAGACACTTTCACCCACACTTACAACCATACAGACACTTTCACCCCACTACCATGCCCATACAGACCCTCTCACACCCAATCTTACACCTATGCAGACACTGTTACAGCCATTCACAAACCTATGCAGACTCTCACACCCACACTTACATCCATACAGACTTTCACCACCACTCACATACCCATACAGACCCTCTCACACCCACTCTTACACCTATGCAGACATTGTTACACCCATTCACAAACCCTATACAGAGACTTTCACATCCACACGTACACCTATATAGACACTTTTACAAAATATACATTTTTTTTTTCACTGAAAAAAACAAAGGTTACAGGGACATTATAGTTCAGAAATAAAATGTAAAAAACCATAAAAAGTCACTGAAAAAAACGGAGGCTACAGGGACTTGATAGTTAGGTTCATATGTCACTTGTACAAAACCATAGAAACTCAGCAGTTATAGTTACCTGAGCTAACTTTAACTTACGTCCCGCATCGAACTGCTTATGACCTAAATATCATCACTCATGCCATGGTCAGTGACATCACTGATGACATCAAGTGAGTGTGTTTTAAAAGTTTATGGGTGTTAAACATATATAATAACCTACTACAAAAGTTAGATTACTATACTAGGTGTACTGCTAATAAGTGATACTATCTCTGACATGTGTGATCTAAGTGGGTGTGTGACTGTATCAGTGTGTGAGTGGCAGTGGGAGTGAATGTATGGATATATAACTAGGTATGTGAGTAGATGTGAGGGTGAGTGGGTGTGTGAAGAACTATGTTGTGAGTGAGTGAAATATCAGTAGCTCTATGGGTGGGTGAGTGAGTGACTGTATGGGTGAGTGAGTAAGTGTCTCAATGACTGCATGGATGTGTGAATGGTTATATAAGTGGTTGTGTGAGTGCTTGTATGGGTGAGTGAGTGGCTGCGTTTAGAGGCTGTATAGGTGGGTGGATGTAAAGGTGAATTAGTCTGTGAGTGAGCAGCTGCATGGTTAAATATACAGCTTTATGAGTGGCTATGTGAGTGACAGACTGGTTGCATGAGTGGCTGTATGGGTGAGTGAACAGTTGTGTGAGTGGCTGTATGAGTGAGTGGGTGTTTGAGTGGATCTATTGAGGAGAGAGTTGGTGTGTGAGTACTTGTATGGGTTTGTGAATGGGTATGAGTGGTTATGTGGGTGTGTGAGTGCGCATATGAGACGTTGTATGAAGTGTGAGTGGTTCTGCGGATGATGTCATCAGTGATGTCATTTGAGATGTCATCAGTGATATCACTGACGATGTCATGAGTGATATAACATGCGCGGTCATAAGCAGTGCATTGCGGGGGCGTAAGCTATAGTTTGCTTAGGTAACTATAACTGCAGAAATTCTATGTTTTTTTGATAAGTGAAATCTGAGCCTCACTTTAGCGTTCCCATAATATTTGCTTCTTTCATTGAATATATATAAATATATATATCAGGGGTCCATGGGCCACATATCTTCTGATGTTTGTCTTCACACCGCTACAATTACAGATCTCCTTTTCTGCCACACCACAGTAGTTCATGTCCCAGACCCAGATTTTCAGCTGCAGGGGTTCAGTGTTTCACCAATATCAGGCAATGTCTCTCTTGGCCAGCATAAAGCTAATACCCACGAGTATCCTCTGACTGCATGAATTAGTCCAACTCTCCATACTCACCAGTAGAGTGACCTTAGAGTCTAGATCAGTGGGGGTGTGAAGCACACTTCCTAAAGTGTAATGCACTTTAGTGCAATGCATAGTATGGTAATTTTTGTTATGGTAATAGAGCATGTCCAGATTATGTGATAGAAAGTCTCTTCTGGATTGTTATTGCATATGCATGCTGCGGAAGGGGCTCTGCCCATTCTCCAGAGTCCCTCAGGACTTTCATATATATATCTTGTGGAATTAACAAATCTGGATGAATCCTAAATTGTAGAGGATGGTAAAAATCCAGGCTGCTATCTTGGCCTCGGGCCACTCATTGTCTCTCTCTCTCACATCGCACTCCCAGGCACCTTGTACGCTTTGTAATAGGTCAGGAGTGTTGAGGAGGAAGGATCTGTAAAGTACGAAAATGCCCCCACAGTGCCCAGTATGGGTTTAGCCTTGAGAGGGTTAAAATTTGGTACGGCTGTGGAGAAGCGTGGCTCAATGGTTAGAGCGGCAGACCCTGATGCAGAGATCTGTCACGGGACCAGGGTTTAATTTCCGCCTCGGCGGCTCTTGGACTCAATCTCCCCGGACCTGATAATTCTCGCCTCGGTGCCTAGTCTAATCATGGGTCCCACTCTGTGACTCTGGGCAATAGCTTGCTTAATCTCCACAACGGCCTCAGCAGCGCTTGGATGCCTGGCTTCACCTTGGGGGTGCCCAGGAGTGGACATCTCACAGGAAAGCCAGGAAGGGTTCCACAGCGGTATGAATACAGCGCTACGAGACCTCTGGGTAGAAGGCGCTATATAAATGCAAACACATTTACATTTTCCTACAGTATGTAGTCAGCACATGTCGCATTTGGTGATATCGGAAAAACTGAGCCTTACGTAGGTCAAATTCCTCAATACACTTTGCAATGGATAACATATTATAATTGTCCCAAATATCCCTCAATTTGGAAATACTAATTAGATCACAAGGACGGGACAAGAGCAGCTGTGCCACTTGTTTTAATCTAGTTCCAGCCTATATACGGTTCTGGGCAGTAAGCTTATCAAGTTCTTAATAGTGAAAACTGTGTGACTTTGGGTAGCAACCTGGGGGGTGTTGCTAACCATATAATAAGCTCTGTCCCTAGTTTGTCAAGGGTTTCCAATTTCAGCCTTCAGGTGGAGTAATGTTTGTAGCATATTGGCGTTATATACACTAAGACCCTCATACTTCTTGGGTTTAGACAGGAACTGTCTAATATGTTGGGAGGTGTGAGGGTGTGGCTATCTGAAACGTCTGATGCAATGCGCATTGTGTGAGTGTATGCTAAGGAATAAAGAAGTGTTTAACTACAGCTCCAAGTGATGTACTTCGTCTGCATGCTCCAGGGCCGGGAAGATGCTACAATGTTGATCACCAAATTATCAGTCACAAATCTGCATCATGTGTGCCACCTGGTAATAAAGTTGCATATCCAATATACCTAAGCCGCCCTCATAAACCGATAAAGTGCACTTGACATGCTCATGCTGTTTTTCACAAATCTCCAATTGTCTTTTTTTCTCATCTGAATTTACCAAGCAATGAGATTTGCTGGCTCTGAGTCAAGTTGTACTACAACAAGGAATCCGCTGAAGAATCAAGGGTGCTGTGGATGAATCCTTTTGCTGGATCACCAGAAAAGTGGTTGAGACGTCTCTCTCCAGTCAAGGGGCTTTAGACGGAGTAAGGAGTCTGACCTTGGATGTGGTGTAAATAGGACCGCACCCAAGAGGGCCACCAAACCTTAGGAGTTCATGGAAAACCTGCAAGAACTCAGGAATGCTTTAGTGGCAAGGTAAATAACTGTATAGGCCTGTTCCACACTATGAACAGGCTCTAGGAACAGTTTACACATGTGGTCCAGAGGTGCTTCAGCCAAGGTGCTTAGGCTAGTCCCGATGTCTATGTAAAAATATCTTGATGCTGAATGAGGTGCTTTGAATTTGTTGGGACTCACAGATCGAAGGACCCGACTCCATGCGCACAAGAGGTGAGGAAAAAACCAGAGGCATGAAGGATGGCCAAGGAGGGGACTGGGGACAAGAGCAGGAACGTAAAGGGATGCCACTTGTATTGCACAAGATGTGACAACATGCTTCCTCAAAATAATTTGCAACAAGGCGATGGATGGAGTTGTTGAATTACTTTCAGCCACTGGGCTCCATTTCAGTAAATCATCTTTCTCCTGCAATGCCACTCTAGACAAAGGCATACCTTATTCAAGCAGTACTGAATCTGCTCCTCATTGGAACAGGATGTCCGAACTGCCAGGTACGGCCCACACCATTAAGGACCAAAAGCAAACTCAGACTGGTTTCAACCTACTTAAGTCTCAGTAGTGCAGTATAACTTGAGTTCTTTGGCACAGTGAGCACAGGACCTACGTCTGGCAATACCAGTTGCACTTAGGACATCAAGTTAGTTTACGCTCTTCAGGGCAGATATACGTTTCCCGGCGCATCCCTACAAATCAGCAGGGATGCGCCGGGAAAGATGCATCACGCAAGTTTCCCCTTGCTCCACCACAGATGAGCCGCATTTACAATGCGGCACATCATGGCACAAGGATAAACAGATGCGTGTTGCATCTGCCAGCGTAAGGTTGGCGCAGTGCTGGGGTTACATCACAGCTGCGACGCAACTCCAGCACCGTTCCAACCCTGCCTATGTCCAACATGGTGCGTCAAGCCTTATCCTGCTTCAAGCAGGCGCAAGGTTTTGACGCAGCGGGGTCAGAAATGTAATAGTGAAATCTTGTAGATTTCACTCAGCCACTGCGCCGGAACGCCTCCCCCTGCTCCGGAACGCCCACAGGAAACCCGACACAGGTTTCATGTGGGCAGGTCTTTAAAACATGACGCATCTCCCTAGATGCGTCATGTTATAAATACCCCGCAGCATGGCTCTGGCTTTACACCGCCTTTGCGTCACATAAGTGACGCAACTGTGGTGCAAAAGTGGCGTACGGGGCTTGTAAATCTGCCCCTAAGTATGGAAGGCATGTCCAGTCTGGTGTTACTGATTTACATAAAGTGGGCCTTTGTCTAGAGTGGCACAGAAAACGAAAAATTATGGATTAAAATGTGTCCTTAGCACTTACCAGTGGCTAAGATGAATTCAAGCATTCTACCCATTACCTTGTAGTTGCAGCTTCAGTACGACGGGTCTTGATTTGTCTCACACACAATCAATTTTTGCTCACTTATTTTTAAAGTGGTTTTAAAAAACACTTTAATATAAATAATTGTTCTTGTAAAGGGGCCAAATTGGCTTGAGACGTTTTAATTAAACACTGACCAAGATTATTTTATGTGAAAATTATTTATATGTAAAGTTTTTTTCCAATGTAAATTGAACCTCAATGACTACTCTTTAACGAGAAGTGATGGCATGCGTGGTAGTGATAGATTAAATAGAGGTACAGTACATTGCAATGTTGAGCTATTAGAGGTAAAAATTGCAATGTAATGTAAGTGCCATGAGGCAAGATAGCACGAAGTAACAAGTTACATTCCCACCTCATTACTCCATAGGGATTGGTGCTGTTTGTGCCACATCACCAGATATAACTGGGCTGCCTTGAATCAATTGCTGCATCTGACCGTATAGAGTAAAGTGAGAGATCGGTTTGTTAAAATGTTGGGTTGGCCAAGACAGGACCCCAGAAATGATGAAGCTCTGAATATGGCCAAGGATTTGTTGTTAAATGCGGAGGTCGGATGTGGGCCAGGTGAAAACAGATTGAATTGTGGGCACACTAAAGACGAACCCCCAGCAGAATACCAACTTGGGCTTACGGTGTTTGAGAGATATTCAGGCGTTGCCCGTCCCCTGCAGATTCCTAAGTAAGCTGTAGGTACTTCCTTTGTGCAAGGATTATTACAGGTAATGATTATATTCAATAGCAAAAAATTCTGGTTGAGTTAGCCATTGTTGCGAGCCACTGTCTCACTTCACAAGAACGGAAGAAAGAATATGGGAGTATATTATCAAGAACAGCGTTAAAATTATCGCCACTTTGGCGGCAGGAAACCGCTGCTAAAGCGGCGATAATGGGCATGAGAATATGCCCTTGAGAATTCCAATAGAAGCCCATGTTCCCACCAGAACATGGGCTTCTATGGGAATTCACAAGGGCATATTATCAAGCCCATTATAGCCACTTTAGCGGCAGTTTCCTGCCGCTAAAGCGTCCATAATTTTAACTCCGTTTCTTGATAATATGCCCCCAGGTGAATCTAAACTGAGGTCTTTGAAATTGGAAAATATCCAACAAAATGTGAAATGATGACAACAGGAAGCCGCAACAATTGGGGCAAAAAGAGGACAAGGTGGATGAAGAGCGAGGAGGGGAAACAGGGAGGCAGAGGAGAAGCCCCAGTTGAGGGAAGGGGGTTTTGATTGTGGGCAATGAATGCATTGAAAATGGATATTAATGCTGCGTGAAATGTGCCTCGTCTTACCAACCCAGCTGAATTTAACAAGTCACATAAAATCCTTAGCCAAGGCCAGCCCAACAGGTGCTGTCTATGCTCCAAATGACCAGTAGACCAGAAAGATCCATATGTTGGCTGTGTGATAATTGGTAAACCCACCACTTGACAATTGATATCAGCACAATCTGCTTGGCCTTGAAAATGTCTGAATTCTCTTTATTGGCTCTCTCGGACATGCTCATAGATGCAGTCGGTATTTCCCACCAGTGTGCTTCACTCCACATTTCTGACCCTTTCTCCATCACATTTGGTCCCATCAAAAATGATTGTGCTTCCCTAATAATTTCTATATCTGGTTTCTAAATCTATTGGGTCCAGACATCCTGTGCAAACTATGGGGCTTATTTATGGGATGATTTTGACATAGGCAGCGCCGCCAGCCACCTTGCGGCGCTGCCCTATGCCAAAGTGAAAGGGGAGGAATGCAGCATGTTTAAGCAATACAATACATTCCTGTCTTTTCTCCCTGCGCTGGCGCCGTTTCAGCAGCCTAGCGCCAATGTAGGCACACTTGCAACATGGTGCAAGGGTGCCTCCGTTGCATGAAGGATTCTTTTTGTGCAGGGAAAAACAAGAAACGAACCTGTTTCTCTGCGGTTACGCTTTACCTCGGGAGGCACACAGATTTGGCACTTACCCTGCTTTACATCACTTTGTAAATCCTGAGCAGCGTCAAATTCCATGGGTGTTGGGTGGGGAAACCCCACTGCAACACTTCTCCCGGGTGCATAGTAAGGCGATACATCGATTTGTGCTGGGTCGCCTTAATCATGATTTATGAGAACACTCAAAGCCACGCAGGGTGGCTTTGAGTGGCTTCATAATGCAAAAATGATGCAGAGCTCTCATAAATAAGCCCCTATGTATGGACAGTCTACCTCAAACTACCTCGGAATAGGAAGAATGGAGTCCTTCCGTTTCTATGTGAAACAAATTGTCAGCCTGTTGCAGATAACCCTAAAATGTCTAAATAATTAGCAGAATTGCTTTCCCAAGTGCCCTCAACATTATGGTATACAGAGGCGAAACATGTTGCGTATATCTCCTCCATGAGATCAGTAAAAGTAGACTTCAACCCAATAAAATGTCTGCCAGATATTCCATGGTAGCTGCTAAACCCAGAGGCTGAGGAAGGCCATCAGCCGGTCACTCTAGGCCTGATTAAGCAAGGGGATTTGGTGGCAATTGTTAGCAGATTCTGCTAGGCCCATTCTTTCTCTAAAGAAGGCTGAAAAGACTAATGTGTACATACCCGTGCAGGATATGCATGTTAGCCCTAGTTTCCATCTTGTGTCCAACCCCACCACCTTCCTTTCCTGTATTGCTTCAAATGACCAATGGTTTACAGTGATGGATCTGTGTTCAGCTTTTTTTTCCATACCCGACCACAAAGGGTATATATCCCTCATAAGGCAAACCTCAGCTTTATGGTGGAGGCGCTCTCAAGACTGTACAAATTCCCGATCAATCTTTTCCTAAAGGAAGATTTGGAAATTTTGATCTCTCATGGGGCTCTATTTTGATGCAGTATGTTGAAGATTTGTTATCGGCCTCCCTTACTCTAGATCATTGTAAAGCTGTCTACCTTCTCACTGAATTGGCTAAGAAGGGTCATTAGGTTTCAAAGGAGAAACTATAATTTTGCCTTTCCCGGGTGCGTTATTTTGATCAAAACCTCCCGTAAGTTGCCACTTCTAGTGACTGTCTCCGAGGTTCGAACTTTCTTTGGCATGGCTGGTTACTGCATACAATGGATTCTTGAAGAATTATGTTAAAAAACACATCTTTCCAGTTGTCTAGAGAGGTAGGAAATGCCTTTGCACAGATAAAGCAAGATCTTGCCTCTGTGTCCACTCTTGGGCTCCCTGGTTATACAAAACTGTTTATTCTGTACTGAGATAAACGTGATGGATTTGCCTTTGGAGTGCTGGTATAAGATCATGCGATCAGAAAAACCTGTATCATCCTATTTCTCTGCGATAGACCCCATAGTGGCAGGGCTTCCTCCATACATTGATCTGTAGCCACTTATGTCCCTCTTCGTCAAGCATCAGAAAATATTGCATCGAAGCCCACTCTGATTGACGTCTTTCCGAATTCTGTTGTTGGGCTTCTCGCAATCATCATGACTCCACACCTTTACACTGCTGGTTGTCCAGAAATGACAGCCTCCTGCATCACCTTAGTCTGATGCACCTCTCGAAATGAGAAGGAATAATCTCATGATTGTCTTAAAGTAATTGAACATATAAAAAAAAGTCCCTCATTGATAATATAGCAGCACCAATGCCAAACTGTAAAGTAGTGTATTTTCCGGATGGATCATGCCTTAGAAATGACAAAGGCGAAGTGGTTGCATGTGCTATGTACCCTATATGAAATTTTTGAATGCCTCCGGCCTATTGTGAGATCTGCCCAAGTTGCCAAACACATTGTCCTTTCCCGAGCCTGCTCGCTGAGAAAAATATTGTAAGTGTATTCAAAGTCTCCAAGTATGCATTTGAAATCATGCAGGGCTTTGGTCTTCTCTGGATACAGAGGGGTTTCTAGACTCTGCAGGTAGCCCCAAAAAATAGCTTGTACGTGTGAAATCTATTGAACACTTTACTAAAGTTCCTAAGGAATAGCTGTTGTGAAATGAACAGCACACCACCACCCTCATTTAATTTAACTGTAAGTCCCTAGTATATGGTACCCAGGGCTCGTAAATTAAATGCTACTAGTGAGCCTGCTCAAAAAGAATAAATGATGACCGGAACGCTTAACAATGCAGACATTCACTCCCAGTCACAAAGATCTGGGTTTAATCCATTGGTTTTTGCTCACCACACCATCCCAGTTTGGACCCAGCCAAATGCAAATCAGGCTCCTTTGTTCATCTGCGGATGGCCTCTATTCAGAGGCCAAAATGTGACTCCTATTCTGATGTGCTTTTAATTGTTTGCATGTTTTCTTGGTGGGTGGCAGCTTATCCCTGTGCAAGGACAGATGCCATTACTTTAGCTGAGCACTTTCTTAGAAACTTTATTCCTCCATTTAGTAATATTAAGTCGCCTTTCGAGTGACCGAGGAACACCTTCATTTTAATAGTGGTGCAGGAGATTCACAAAGCGTTAGGGATCAATCCACTTCCATTCTATTGCCCTAAGTCAGCAGGAAAAGTGGAGGAATAATGGTACACTTAAGAATAAGTTAGCAAAGATCTGCTCCAAGACCCAACTAAAGTCGTCAGACAGCTTGGCTGTAGCTCCGTAGTCCTTCAGTACCATGCCAGCCTGAAGAACCAAAGTGAACCCCAATGAGATATTTATGGGAGGCCTTATGATGCTACTTTCAAACACACCATTCTCAGCTGCTAAGTTAGACCTTCAATTAAATAATGTTGTGGTCCTATTGGTATCTATTGTTTCCATTTCTCAGGCATCTTTACCGAAGTGTATGTCTGAAGTCTGCGCATATCAAGAGAGAGAGGACTAGAAAGCTAGTCCGAGTCCCCGTAGTTTATATGTGTTATTAAAAGAGACTAGCTTAAATATGACCAATATTGTTAGGACTCTGATTAGATTTGTCATGGGCACCTCGTTGGTGAGTTCATGAAGCCCTCACCCACCAACCTGGTTGGTGGCATGCTTCATCATCGGGCCCACCCAGTGACACCTAATGTGTCCCAGGTGTGCTGCGACGCCTGATTACAGCGGAGCTGGTATTTTACTGAGAGTGCAGTGTGAGGTGTAAAGTGAAGTGTGAGTTAAAACGGCTTGGCGAGGGTCCCAGTACCCGAGGGTAAATTAAATTTTAATAACTGGGCCCCCGTCATCGGTTAAAATAAGGCTTGGGGCTGTTTAAGGGAGGCGAGTTACTACCTCCTACATCCATCAGTTGGTCAACATGTTTCAGCCAGTGCCTTAAACTAAATCTGGCTTTCCTCAGACCTTTTTAAAATAGAGTGTAGTGCAGGATAAAAAGGAGTGTAATCCAGGCTGTGTTACACTCACTAAGGTGTTTCTCTAAGTGTACCTACCAGAGTACGAGGACGGTGCAACAGGTACAAGGCAGGCTCTGACCAGAAAAGCTGGTCAACCCCTTACCGCTTCACTCCTGGAAGCATTGGCTGCAAAATCTAAGCGCATATATGAGAAGGGAATCCCCTCTCACACTAATGTCGAAAGGAATATACAGATTTCATCTGTGGCATAAAAACCTACCCTCTGCCTGGGCCCGGAGGTCAGTCATGCCAGCTATTTAGTCTCTGCTACCTGACATATATCCTTCTACAGCAGTAGGCTTGCCGAAAAGTCTCTGAAATAAACAGATTCTTCTCCATTTTGTTCCCCCATTATGGTGTTGGGCAGACCATCAGAAAGATGCAACAAATTACTCATATACTGACAGAAGTAGCCAATGCCACAGCCATTTCTTTAGATCTGAGAACTCATCAGCTGGATGTCCAGAAAACAATGTTCCTATAGGATACAACCACCCTGGACTATGGCCTTGTGAACTAAGGGGAACGTGGGTGAGTTTGTGCCATTGTAGCATCAGCATGTTGCACTGATATGCCCAACACCTCCCTTAGTATCCATAGACAAATACATCCTATTAAGAGCAGTGTAAAAGAACGACATGAAATTCAAAGTGGTGTAGAGATAAGCAGGAGCGTCATTTAGTCTTGGATAACTGGGATATTTTAAAAATGAGGAATAAGGATTTTTGAAGTACTGATAAGCACGATTCTCATCATATATTAACCCTTTACATTTGTATATCATCCAACATGCTGCATTAATAAATGTCTTGCCCATGCTTATCTGCTTGATACTATTGAGGAACATGATGAAAAATGTAACAATTAAGAATTTTAAACTGACTATTTGCTCTTAAACGGTTATAAGTTTTCTCCTTAAGGTGATAAAAATACAGGGTCTGGAGGGCATAAAAAATGACCTTTCTGTTTGTATCACCAATAGTGAACTCCTGCTTAAAGCACACTAAAACCTTACCATTATAGCACATTTACATGTATTTAGTTTTCCCGGTCACATTTAGCACAGGTTTCTAATAAGCATTGCCTCGTTCTGAAGCTGGCACACTGAAGCAAGAACTGCAGATGTAGAATTTTTTTCATGTTTGATGGCTATTTTTGTATTAAAGATGAGTTAGACTTCTATTAGCTTTCCTGAGTGTCTATTTTCTTTTACACTCCTCGCTCTCCATTTTTATACAGAATGTGTCTGCACCTTTTAGCATGACTGCTTTACGTATGTCGATTACTGACAAGCACTCAAACAGGATGCCTGCCTTCCCTAATATTTAGAGTCAACTCTAATTGTACCATGCACCATCTTCTCTTACTAAGCATACTCTACCTTAACTCAGAGGACCGGGCCTGGCTTGTTTATTGTCCTCCGTCTCATTCATGGTTTACTTTGGATAACAGTTGTTCCTGTAACCTAGGTTTAGGACAAGACTTAAATAGTTGTTTATGATAGCTGGCAATTTTGGGACCTACAATGTTCAAGGCCTATTCAAAAGAATCTTTAAAAGGCATTTTAGTTTTGGAGATTTGGACAGCCAATGATGCTCCTCCAGGAAAAAAAACCTTACCTTGAGCACCCACATTTTTTTGACAGATGAAATAAATGTTCACTTCAAAATTGTCTATTTCAGATCTTTGACTGGGTCGATGAAATTGGGGAAGGCCATTCGAGTTGACCAACACATTTGCGTGCGTTTTTGTTTTGGCTATTCGTTATCTTAGGTTTGGTGTCATATCTTGCGCCTGGATGGTCCCCTCACTCTAGTCTAGACCAAGAGAAGCAAAATCTTGTTTAGCAGGTGATCTTCACAATGTATGGATATCAAAAGGAGACTAGCTAGAGATTGGGTTAATCTGACATTAATATTATTAATTACATAGCGACTCAGTATCGTTTTGCCAAGTGGCAGTGGCACCTGTTGGGTGTCTTTAGAAAGCCCTCACCCACCAACCTAGTTGGTGGCATGCTTCATCATCGGGCCCACCCAGTGACACCTAGCGTGTCCCGGGTGTGCTTCGACGCCTGATTACAGCGGAGCAGGTATGTCACTGTGTGTGCGGTGTAGGGTGTTTAGGTATGTGAAGTTAAAACGGCTTGGCGGATGGTCCCTGGGGTGAGGATACTTTATTAAAAGGGCCTCCGTCAGCGGTTAAAATAAGGCTGTGGGACGTTAGAGGCGGGTTACGACCTCCTACGTCCTTAGAGTGTCAACATGTTTCAGCCAGTGCCTTATACTAATCTGGCTTTCTTCAGGACAATAAAATATGTGTGGGTTAAAATAGGGGTTGTGTAGTGTAGTCTATGTGTCTACACGCCCTAAAGTGTATCTAACTGTGAGAGGGGGGATTCCCTTCTCAAGATCACCTGTACATTTAACATTGAGGACAGGTACAAGACAAACATGGGAGAGAAAGAGTCACTAGAAGGTATTGATCATATATTATGACAGCCGACTTAAATAGCGAATAGTGCAGGCTATGAGCGGCTCAAGTGTAATGACACTGGTGGTATCATTAATGTGGAATCGCACTAGAACTTCGAGGGTGAAGTGATTAAAACAGCGGTAAAAATTACTGCAGTGAATGGTGAAGAATTGTGGCGCAAGGACCATGTCTTACGCTTTCAAGGCTTGTTTTTGCTCCAAGGTTATTGAAGTGGCAAGGTGTGGCCCTAGTAGGGAGAAAGAGGTAGGACCACTGGGGTTAGGGGACCTGTGGGAGAAAATTTGGGAAGCGCTTACCTATTGTAGTGATGTACAGCATACTCACAGGATTTCTGGCCAGCACCAGCGTGGGACCTGTTGTGCCTCCTTCGCAGAACCGGTAGTGAATGGCTGCTGTTGCCGGTTTATATACTGTCATAGATTGAATAATTGAGGGCACCTGGGGGAAGAGCAATGGTAGAAAGACTCGCTAGGCGGGTCTAGATAGCGCTCAGGTGTGTTTCTAATTGGCGCGCTGATGCGCGGTATAGTGCCCGGTCTGAAGCGCCTGTGTGGGCGTGTGAGGCTGCCGGGTGCTGGGGCGGCCGTGAATAGCGCATGCGCGGCCGGGAAGTGGTCCGCGCATGCGTAGAAGGCAGTGATCGGCGCATGCGCGGCCGAGAAGTGGTCCGCGCATGCGCCGTAGTGTGTATACCGGTGCGCGAATGGGAGGGTATCCCCGTTCGCGCTACCGCTCCGTTACCTGCTGCACTGGCTCATAAGTGACAGGGGCAGTATATTATGGCATTATGAATAGCGCTTATGGCCCTGGGTGCTAGTATATGTAAATTAAAATTAAAATACCGCTCCGTTACCTGCTGCACTGGCTCATGATAGGTGACAGGGGCAGTTTAATGTGGCATTATGAATAGCGCTTAAGGCCCTGGGTGTTCTCAGGTGCTAGTATATGTAAATGGAACACTGTGTGTGACCTATTGCCGGGGCTCCTTGCTGGTGAATGGGGCGAATAACATGGCAAGAGGAATAGCGCTTGAGACACCAGGTTGTTCTCAAGTGCTAGGTTAGCACAGTGTAATTTGGTAGCGCCTTGCTGGGGGGTGATGGAGACCAGGGGACATTGTATATCCTGGGAGGTAGGTGTTTGGTCAGACTGGGCTGCTCAATCGAGTTGCGTAGCCGGGTGATGTGATTGCCATCATAGGGTCAGGGAGTTCCAGGGGATAGCATCATTAAGCCCATCCGTGGCTGTGGACAGACGGTATATCCATCTTTGTTCTTTGTTTAATAGTTTTTTGTCATTGTTGATGGGGCTGACTGGTATTTGCTCAATGACTGTCCAGGTGAAGTCATTGGGGGTGTGGCAGTGGGTGATGAAGTGGTTTGTCAACTTGCTAATGTTTTTCTTGCATCGCATTGTGCTGCGGTGCTCCGTGATCCTGGTCCTCACTTTGCGAGTGGTCATGCCCACATATCTGAGTCCACATCTGCAGGTTAGTAAGTAAATCACATTCTGTGAGTTGCAATTAGTGTGGCTCCTTTGGGACCATACTTTATTCGGTTCCAGGTTCAGGGTTTTGGTGTGGGATGTCAGGTGACAGACACTGCAGTCATTGCATGGGTAGTGTCCGGTTACTTTGGGCATACCCCACGCATTGAGGATGGTATTGTCGGGTTTAGGTGGTGGTTTGGGTCTGGTACTGACTAGTTGGTCTCTGAGGTTATGGCACCTTTTGTAGGCGAACCTGGGGGGTTCCCATTTCCTTTGCCCTGAATTGATGATTCTCCAGTGCTTTTTTATAATTTTAGCCACTTCATTGAAGGCAGTATTGAAAGTAGTCACACATGTAGTAGGTTGTGTGTCGCTTTCTTTGGTGACGTCTTCAAGTAGTGCGTCACGGTTCTGGTTTCTTGCCCTCTTCTGGGTTTTCTTGATGATCGCCTTAGGGTAACCGCGGTTTTCTAGTTTTTGGGCTAGGTCCGCTGATTGTGTTTTGTAGTCGTTTACATCCGAGCAGTTCCTTCTAATGCGGAGAAACTGGCCAAAGGGTAAGTTTTCTTTTAGGGGCCGGGGATGGAAGCTGTTAAAATGCAGCAGTGAGTTTCTTGCTGTGGGTTTGTAATATGTTGTTGTTGTCAAGGTTCCGCCTTTAGCTGTTATTTGTAGGTCCAAGAAAGCGAGTTGCTGGTTACTGGCGGTGCAGGTGAACTTAAGGTATGGGTCTCTGTTGTTGAGCCATTGCAGGAAGTTGTCTAGTTCAGGTCGTTGCCCGTTCCAGATGACTAATATATCATCGATATATCGGTGCCATTTTTGTATGTGGTTCTTGAACGGGTTGGCTTCCGTATTTATGTGTGTGCTCTCAAAGTGGTGGACGTAAAGTCCAGCTACACTCGGCGCGAAAACACTGCCCATTGAGGTTCCGTTGGTTTGTAGGTAAAAGGTGTCCTCATATTCAAAGTAGTTTTCTTTTAGGGCAAGGGCTGCACAATTCATGACAAAACTCCTGGGTGTCTGGTATGGCCAGGGGGATTCTTCCAGGACATCATGTAGGACCTGTAAGGTGGCATCTTGTGGGAGGCTGGTGTATAAGCTTTCCACATCCAGTCCTACCAGTAGCTGTGTCTCGGGGTCAAAGGAGATGTTATCGATGACCTGTAAAAGGTGTTTGGTGTCCCTAATGTAAGTGGGGGTTTTTTGTACCAGGGGGTTTAGGTAGAAGTCACAATATCTTGAGAGTGGCTCTAGAACGGAGTTGATGCCCGATACAATTGGTCTGCCCGGTGGTGGAATTACCCCTTTATGTACCTTAGGTACTGTGTAGAAGTATGGGGTTCTGGTGTTATCCGGGCAGAGATATTCGGCCTCCTGTTTGGAGATGTGTTCGTCATCTGCTGCCCTTTTGACAAGGTTGTGCACTGTATTGCGTAGTTGTTCTGTGGGGTCCTGCTCCAGTCTGCGGTAGTTCCGACTGTCGCTGAGTAATCTCCGACATTCCGCATCGTAGTCTGTTTTGTCCAATAGCACGATGCCACCCCCTTTGTCTGCTGGTTTGATTACCAGAGTGGGGTTATTTTGCAGGCGTTGTATCGTCTGTCTATCTTCCCATGACATGTTATTGTAGTGGTTGGACGGGTTGAGTTTTTCAATGTCATTGTAAACCGCTTGCTCGAAGGTCGTTATTTCTGCTGGCACGGTGGATGGTGGAGGGACAAAGGTGGATTTCACTCTGAGTCCTGTGGTGTTGGGGTTCTCATCTGGTTGGAGGGCATCTTGGTTTGCCTTTTCAAAAAAGGACTTCAGTTTCAATTTCCTGAAGAATTGAGCTAATTCCGCTTGTAATTTAAACTTGTCCAGTCGTGTGGTCGGTACAAAAGACAGGCCTCTCTCCAGTACTGCAATCTCTTTGCAGGATAGTGGGGTGCTGGACAGGTTGAATACCAATGAAGGCTGGCTAGTAGGATTTTCTACCTGCTTGTTCCCGGAGTTGCTTCCCTCGCCTTCTGGCGTGTGTTGGAACTCACCGGGTTTTCGTCTTCCCAGTGTACCTGTGCGTTGTTGTGTTGGGTTGTTCTTCTGCGGCCCCGGGGTCTCCAGCCCCGTCCTAAAAAAGGAAAGGTGTTGCCCTGGTTGCCCGCAAAAAATGGCATTGGCCCCTGGGGGTACATGTTTGGGAAACCGAAGTAGGGGTTTTGCATATGGCCTAAGTTAGGTGGGAAACCAAAAAATTGGTTTGGTTGTCCTCCTTGCCAGTGGTTGGGCCATCGTTGTCCTCTTCGTCCTCTGCCTCCTCGTTTTTGTGATCCGCTGCTGGAGTCACTGGAGACGGAGCTGTCGTCCCCTGAGGAGTTGGGTGTGTTGGTTTCCTTGGCTGGAGGGGTGTAGTTCTCCTCTGAGTATGGGTATACTTTGGCATAGGAGAATTTTTTGAGGTCTTTCTCAAATTATTTGAATTTCGCCTGGGTCAAGTAGTCTTTGTACTCGTTTATCTCCCGGTTCTGGTCATCAAGTTTCTTTTTGAAAGATGTTATAGTGGCTTTAAAATGTCTTTCTGTCTCTTCTATCTCGATGGATAGGATGTCTGACAAACGTTTGGCGGTTTTTAAGATGAGAATCATCCAGTCTCTGGTGCAGTGCCATGCGATCTGTGCCCAGTCCTTCCTGAACGTAGGGTCGTCAAGGAAGATCCTAGGTGCATTAGATACCAGTAGCCCCCTTGGTGCAGAGTTGGTTCGAAGGTATTGGGCTAGTATTGTGCCGTGGAGGATGGTGCGTATCCTGTTGCGCTTCTTTTCTGTTAAGGTCTCCCAGTCCGTGGTCTGTGCGATTGTGTTAGAGATGTTAAAATCGGTTTGGAATGACGGGTCAGACAGTATGTCTGTCAAGTCACTCTCAGAGAAAGTCAGTCCATGGTTTTCGGCCATGGTCGTGTGTTCTCTCACAGCTGTGCGCTGCCAATAATTGCGAGAATCAAGAGGGAGAGAGAAGACCAGAAAGCTAGTCCAGATCCCCGGTTTATATGTATGGATATCAAAAGGAGACTAGCTAGAGATTGGGTTAATCTGACATTAATATTATTAATTACATAGCGACTCAGTATCGTTTTGCCAAGTGGCAGTGGCACCTGTTGGGTGTCTTAAGAAAGCCTTCACCCACCAACCTAGTTGGTGGCATGCTTCATCATCGGGCCCACCCAGTGACACCTAGCGTGTCCCGGGTGTGCGTCGACGCCTGATTACAGCGGAGCAGGTATGTCACTGTGTGTGCGGTGTAGGGTGTTTAGGTATGTGAAGTTAAAACGGCTTGGCGGATGGTCCCTGGGGTGAGGATACTTTATTAAAAGGGCCTCCGTCAGCGGTTAAAATAAGGCTGTGGGACGTTAGAGGCGGGTTACGACCTCCTACGTCCTTAGAGTGTCAACATGTTTCAGCCAGTGCCTTATACTAATCTGGCTTTCTTCAGGACAATAAAATATGTGTGGGTTAAAATAGGGGTTGTGTAGTGTAGTCTATGTGTCTACACGCCCTAAAGTGTATCTAACTGTGAGAGGGGGGATTCCCTTCTCAAGATCACCTGTACATTTAACATTGAGGACAGGTACAAGACAAACATGGGAGAGAAAGAGTCACTAGAAGGTATTGATCATATATTATGACAGCCGACTTAAATAGCGAATAGTGCAGGCTATGAGCGGCTCAAGTGTAATGACACTGGTGGTATCATTAATGTGGAATCGCACTAGAACTTCGAGGGTGAAGTGATTAAAACAGCGGTAAAAATTACTGCAGTGAATGGTGAAGAATTGTGGCGCAAGGACCATGTCTTACGCTTTCAAGGCTTGTTTTTGCTCCAAGGTTATTGAAGTGGCAAGGTGTGGCCCTAGTAGGGAGAAAGAGGTAGGACCACTGGGGTTAGGGGACCTGTGGGAGAAAATTTGGGAAGCGCTTACCTATTGTAGTGATGTACAGCATACTCACAGGATTTCTGGCCAGCACCAGCGTGGGACCTGTTGTGCCTCCTTCGCAGAACCGGTAGTGAATGGCTGCTGTTGCCGGTTTATATACTGTCATAGATTGAATAATTGAGGGCACCTGGGGGAAGAGCAATGGTAGAAAGACTCGCTAGGCGGGTCTAGATAGCGCTCAGGTGTGTTTCTAATTGGCGCGCTGATGCGCGGTATAGTGCCCGGTCTGAAGTGCCTGTGTGGGCGTGTGAGGCTGCCGGGTGCTGGGGCGGCCGTGAATAGCGCATGCGCGGCCGGGAAGTGGTCCGCGCATGCGTAGAAGGCAGTGATCGGCGCATGCGCGGCAGACACATAAATACGGAAGCCAACCCGTTCAAGAACCACATACAAAAATGGCACCGATATATCGATGATATATTAGTCATCTGGAACGGGCAACGACCTGAACTAGACAACTTCCTGCAATGGCTCAACAACAGAGACCCATACCTTAAGTTCACCTGCACAGCCAGTAACCAGCAACTCGCTTTCTTGGACCTACAAATAACAGCTAAAGGCGGAACCTTGACAACAACAACATATTACAAACCCACAGCAAGAAACTCACTGCTGCATTTCAACAGCTTCCATCCCCGGCCCCCAAAAGAAAACTTACCCTTTGGCTAGTTTCTCCGCATTAGAAGGAACTGCTCGGATGTAAACGACTACAAAACACAATCAGCGGACCTAGCCCAAAAACTAGAAAACCGCGGTTACCCTACATGTGTGACTACTTTCAATACTGCCTCCAATGAAGTGGCTAAAATTATAAAAAAGCACTGGAGAATCATCAATTCAGGGCAAAGGAAATGGGAACCCCCCAGGTTCGCCTACAAAAGGTGCCATAACCTCAGAGACCAACTAGTCAGTACCAGACCCAAACCACCACCTAAACCCGACAATACCATCCTCAATGCGTGGGGTATGCCCAAAGTAACCGGACACTACCCATGCAATGACTGCAGTGTCTGTCACCTGACATCCCACACCAAAACCCTGAACCTGGAACCGAATAAAGTATGGTCCCAAAGGAGCCACACTAATTGCAACTCACAGAATGTGATTTACTTACTAACCTGCAGATGTGGACTCAGATATGTGGGCATGACCACTCGCAAAGTGAGGACCAGGATCACGGAGCACCGCAGCACAATGCGATGCAAGAAAAACATTAGCAAGTTGACAAACCACTTCATCACCCACTGTCACACCCCCAATGACTTCACCTGGACAGTCATTGAGCAAATACCAGTCAGCCCCATCAACAATGACAAAAAACTATTAAACAAAGAACAAAGATGGATATACCGTCTGTCCACAGCCACGGATGGGCTTAATGATGCTATCCCCTGGAACTCCCTGACCCTATGATGGCAATCACATCACCCGGCTACGCAACTCGATTGAGCAGCCCAGTCTGACCAAACACCTACCTCCCAGGATATACAATGTCCCCTGGTCTCTATCACCCCCCCAGCAAGGCGCTACCAAATTACACTGTGCTAACCTAGCACTTGAGAACAACCTGGTGTCTCAAGCGCTATTCCTCTAGCCATGTTATTCGCCCCATTCACCAGCAAGGAGCCACGGCAATAGGTCACACACAGTGTTCCATTTACATATACTAGCACCTGAGAACACCCAGGGCCTTAAGCGCTATTCATAATGCCACATTAAACTGCCCCTGTCACCTATCATGAGCCAGTGCAGCAGGTAACGGAGCGGTATTTTAATTTTAATTTACATATACTAGCACCCAGGGCCATAAGCGCTATTCATAATGCCATAATATACTGCCCCTGTCACTTATCATGAGCCAGTGCAGCAGGTAACGGAGCGGTAGCGCGAACGGGGATACCCTCCCATTCGCGCACCGGTATACACACTACGGCGCATGCGCGGACCACTTCTCTGCCGCGCATGCGCCGATCACTGCCTTCTACGCATGCGCGGACCACTTCCCGGCCGCGCATGCGCTATTCACGGCCGCCCCAGCACCCGGCAGCCTCACACGCCCACACAGGCACTTCAGACCGGGCACTATACCGCGCATCAGCGCGCCAATTAGAAACACACCTGAGCGCTATCTAGACCCGCCTAGCGAGTCTTTCTACCATTGCTCTTCCCCCAGGTGCCCTCAATTATTCAATCTATGACAGTATATAAACCGGCAACAGCAGCCATTCACTACCGGTTCTGCGAAGGAGGCACAACAGGTCCCACGCTGGTGCTGGCCAGAAATCCTGTGAGTATGCTGTACATCACTACAATAGGTAAGCGCTTCCCAAATTTTCTCCCACAGGTCCCCTAACCCCAGTGGTCCTACCTCTTTCTCCCTACTAGGGCCACACCTTGCCACTTCAATAACCTTGGAGCAAAAACAAGCCTTGAAAGCGTAAGACATGGTCCTTGCGCCACAATTCTTCACCATTCACTGCAGTAATTTTTACCGCTGTTTTAATCACTTCACCCTCGAAGTTCTAGTGCGATTCCACATTAATGATACCACCAGTGTCATTACACTTGAGCCGCTCATAGCCTGCACTATTCGCTATTTAAGTCGGCTGTCATAATATATGATCAATACCTTCTAGTGACTCTTTCTCTCCCATGTTTGTCTTGTACCTGTCCTCAATGTTAAATGTACAGGTGATCTTGAGAAGGGAATCCCCCCTCTCACAGTTAGATACACTTTAGGGCGTGTAGACACATAGACTACACTATACAACCCCTATTTTAACCCACACATATTTTATTGTCCTGAAGAAAGCCAGATTAGTATAAGGCACTGGCTGAAACATGTTGACACTCTAAGGACGTAGGAGGTCGTAACCCGCCTCTAACGTCCCACAGCCTTATTTTAACCGCTGACGGAGGCCCTTTTAATAAAGTATCCTCACCCCAGGGACCATCCGCCAAGCCGTTTTAACTTCACATACCTAAACACCCTACACCGCACACACAGTGACATACCTGCTCCGCTGTAATCAGGCGTCGAAGCACACCCGGGACACGCTAGGTGTCACTGGGTGGGCCCGATGATGAAGCATGCCACCAACTAGGTTGGTGGGTGAGGGCTTTCTAAAGACACCCAACAGGTGCCACTGCCACTTGGCAAAACGATACTGAGTCGCTATGTAATTAATAATATTAATGTCAGATTAACCCAATCTCTAGCTAGTCTCCTTTTGATATCCATACATATAAACCGGGGATCTGGACTAGCTTTCTGGTCCTCTCTCTCCCTCTTGATTCTCGCAATTATTGGCAGCGCACAGCTGTGAGAGAACACACGACCATGGCCGAAAACCATGGACTGACTTTCTCTGAAGTGACTTGACAGACATACTGTCTGACCCGTCATTCCAAACCGATTTTAACATCTCTAACACAATCGCACAGACCACGGACTGGGAGACCTTAACAGAAAAGAAGCGCAACAGGATACGCACCATCCTCCACGGCACAATACTAGCCCAATACCTTCGAACCAACTCTGCACCAAGGGGGCTACTGGTATCTAATGCACCTAGGATCTTCCTTGACGACCCTACGTTCAGGAAGGACTGGGCACAGATCGCATGGCACTGCACCAGAGACTGGATGATTCTCATCTTAAAAACCGCCAAACGTTTGTCAGACATCCTATCCATCGAGATAGAAGAGACAGAAAGACATTTTAAAGCCACTATAACATCTTTCAAAAAGAAACTTGATGACCAGAACCGGGAGATAAACGAGTACAAAGACTACTTGACCCAGGCGAAATTCAAAAAATTTGAGAAAGACCTCAAAAAATTCTCCTATGCCAAAGTATACCCATACTCAGAGGAGAACTACACCCCTCCAGCCAAGGAAACCAACACACCCAACTCCTCAGGGGACGACAGCACCGTCTCCAGTGACTCCAGCAGCGGATCACAAAAACGAGGAGGCAGAGGACGAAGAGGACAACGATGGCCCAACCACTGGCAAGGAGGACAACCAAACCAATTTTTTGGTTTCCCACCTAACTTAGGCCATATGCAAAACCCCTACTTCGGTTTCCCAAACATGTACCCCCAGGGGCCAATGCCATTTTTTGCGGGCAACCAGGGCAACACCTTTCCTTTTTTAGGACGGGGCCAGAGACCCCGGGGCCGCAGAAGAACAACCCAACACAACAACGCACAGGTACACTGGGAAGACGAAAACCCGGTGAGTTCCAACACACGCCAGAAGGCGAGGGAAGCAACTCCGGGAACAAGCAGGTAGACAATCCTACTAGCCAGCCTTCATTGGTATTCAACCTGTCCAGCACCCCACTATCCTGCAAAGAGATTGCAGTACTGGAGAGAGGCCTGTCTTTTGTACCGACCACACGACTGGACAAGTTTAAATTACAAGCGGAATTAGCTCAATTCTTCAGGAAATTGAAACTGAAGTCCTTTTTTGAAAAGGCAAACCAAGATGCCCTCCAACCAGATGAGAACCCCAACACCACAGGACTCAGAGTGAAATCCACCTTTGTCCCTCCACCATCCACCGTGCCAGCAGAAATAACGACCTTCGAGCAAGCGGTTTACAATGACATTGAAAAACTCAACCCGACCAACCACTACAATAACATGTCATGGGAAGATAGACAGACGATACAACGCCTGCAAAATAACCCCACTCTGGTAATCAAACCAGCAGACAAAGGGGGTGGCATCGTGCTATTGGACAAAACAGACTACGATGCGGAATGTCGGAGATTACTCAGCGACAGTCGGAACTACCGCAGACTGGAGCAGGACCCCACAGAACAACTACGCAATACAGTGCACAACCTTGTCAAAAGGGCAGCAGATGACGAACACATCTCCAAACAGGAGGCCGAATATCTCTGCCCGGATAACACCAGAACCCCATACTTCTACACAGTACCTAAGGTACATAAAGGGGTAATTCCACCACCGGGCAGACCAATTGTATCGGGCATCAACTCCGTTCTAGAGCCACTCTCAAGATATTGTGACTTCTACCTAAACCCCCTGGTACAAAAAACCCCCACTTACATTAGGGACACCAAACACCTTTTACAGGTCATCGATAACATCTCCTTTGACCCCGAGACACAGCTACTGGTAGGACTGGATGTGGAAAGCTTATACACCAGCCTCCCACAAGATGCCACCTTACAGGTCCTACATGATATCCTGGAAGAATCCCCCTGGCCATACCAGACACCCAGGAATTTTGTCATGAATTGTGCAGCCCTTGCCCTAAAAGAAAACTACTTTGAATATGAGGGCACCTTTTACCTACAAACCAACGGAACCTCAATGGGCAGTGTTTTCGCGCCGAGTGTAGCTGGACTTTACGTCCACCACTTTGAGAGCACACACATAAATACGGAAGCCAACCCGTTCAAGAACCACATACAAAAATGGCACTGATATATCGATGATATATTAGTCATCTGGAACAGGCAACGACCTGAACTAGACAACTTCCTGCAATGGCTCAACAACAGAGACCCATACCTTAAGTTCACCTGCACAGCCAGTAACCAGCAACTCGCTTTCTTGGACCTACAAATAACAGCTAAAGGCGGAACCTTGACAACAACAACATATTACAAACCCACAGCAAGAAACTCACTGCTGCATTTCAACAGCTTCCATCCCCGGCCCCTAAAAGAAAACTTACCCTTTGGCCAGTTTCTCCGCATTAGAAGGAACTGCTCGGATGTAAACGACTACAAAACACAATCAGCGGACCTAGCCCAAAAACTAGAAAACCGCGGTTACCCTAAGGCGATCATCAAGAAAACCCAGAAGAGGGCAAGAAACCAGAACCGTGACGCACTACTTGAAGACGTCACCAAAGAAAGCGACACACAACCTACTACATGTGTGACTACTTTCAATACTGCCTCCAATGAAGTGGCTAAAATTATAAAAAAGCACTGGAGAATCATCAATTCAGGGCAAAGGAAATGGGAACCCCCCAGGTTCGCCTACAAAAGGTGCCATAACCTCAGAGACCAACTAGTCAGTACCAGACCCAAACCACCACCTAAACCCGACAATACCATCCTCAATGCGTGGGGTATGCCCAAAGTAACCGGACACTACCCATGCAATGACTGCAGTGTCTGTCACCTGACATCCCACACCAAAACCCTGAACCTGGAACCGAATAAAGTATGGTCCCAAAGGAGCCACACTAATTGCAACTCACAGAATGTGATTTACTTACTAACCTGCAGATGTGGACTCAGATATGTGGGCATGACCACTCGCAAAGTGAGGACCAGGATCACGGAGCACCGCAGCACAATGCGATGCAAGAAAAACATTAGCAAGTTGACAAACCACTTCATCACCCACTGTCACACCCCCAATGACTTCACCTGGACAGTCATTGAGCAAATACCAGTCAGCCCCATCAACAATGACAAAAAACTATTAAACAAAGAACAAAGATGGATATACCGTCTGTCCACAGCCACGGATGGGCTTAATGATGCTATCCCCTGGAACTCCCTGACCCTATGATGGCAATCACATCACCCGGCTACGCAACTCGATTGAGCAGCCCAGTCTGACCAAACACCTACCTCCCAGGATATACAATGTCCCCTGGTCTCTATCACCCCCCCAGCAAGGCGCTACCAAATTACACTGTGCTAACCTAGCACTTGAGAACAACCTGGTGTCTCAAGCGCTATTCCTCTAGCCATGTTATTCGCCCCATTCACCAGCAAGGAGCCACGGCAATAGGTCACACACAGTGTTCCATTTACATATACTAGCACCTGAGAACACCCAGGGCCTTAAGCGCTATTCATAATGCCACATTAAACTGCCCCTGTCACCTATCATGAGCCAGTGCAGCAGGTAACGGAGCGGTATTTTAATTTTAATTTACATATACTAGCACCCAGGGCCATAAGCGCTATTCATAATGCCATAATATACTGCCCCTGTCACTTATGAGCCAGTGCAGCAGGTAACGGAGCGGTAGCGCGAACGGGGATACCCTCCTATTCGCGCACCGGTATACACACTACGGCGCATGCGCGGACCACTTCTCGGCCGCGCATGCGCCGATCACTGCCTTCTACGCATGCGCGGACCACTTCCCGGCCGCGCATGCGCTATTCACGGCCGCCCCAGCACCCGGCAGCCTCACACGCCCACACAGGCGCTTCAGACCGGGCACTATACCGCGCATCAGCGCGCCAATTAGAAACACACCTGAGCGCTATCTAGACCCGCCTAGCGAGTCTTTCTACCATTGCTCTTCCCCCAGGTGCCCTCAATTATTCAATCTATGACAGTATATAAACCGGCAACAGCAGCCATTCACTACCGGTTCTGCGAAGGAGGCACAACAGGTCCCACGCTGGTGCTGGCCAGAAATCCTGTGAGTATGCTGTACATCACTACAATAGGTAAGCGCTTCCCACATTTTCTCCCACAGGTCCCCTAACCCCAGTGGTCCTACCTCTTTCTCCCTACTAGGGCCACACCTTGCCACTTCAATAACCTTGGAGCAAAAACAAGCCTTGAAAGCGTAAGACATGGTCCTTGCGCCACAATTCTTCACCATTCACTGCAGTAATTTTTACCGCTGTTTTAATCACTTCACCCTCGAAGTTCTAGTGCGATTCCACATTAATGATACCACCAGTGTCATTACACTTGAGCCGCTCATAGCCTGCACTATTCGCTATTTAAGTCGGCTGTCATAATATATGATCAATACCTTCTAGTGACTCTTTCTCTCCCATGTTTGTCTTGTACCTGTCCTCAATGTTAAATGTACAGGTGATCTTGAGAAGGGAATCCCCCCTCTCACAGTTAGATACACTTTAGGGCGTGTAGACACATAGACTACACTACACAACCCCTATTCTAACCCACACATATTTTATTGTCCTGAAGAAAGCCAGATTAGTATAAGGCACTGGCTGAAACATGTTGACACTCTAAGGACGTAGGAGGTCGTAACCCGCCTCTAACGTCCCACAGCCTTATTTTAACCGCTGACGGAGGCCCTTTTAATAAAGTATCCTCACCCCAGGGACCATCCGCCAAGCCGTTTTAACTTCACATACCTAAACACCCTACACCGCACACACAGTGACATACCTGCTCCGCTGTAATCAGGCGTCGAAGCACACCCGGGACACGCTAGGTGTCACTGGGTGGGCCCGATGATGAAGCATGCCACCAACTAGGTTGGTGGGTGAGGGCTTTCTAAAGACACCCAACAGGTGCCACTGCCACTTGGCAAAACGATACTGAGTCGCTATGTAATTAATAATATTAATGTCAGATTAACCCAATCTCTAGCTAGTCTCCTTTTGATATCCATACATATAAACCGGGGATCTGGACTAGCTTTCTGGTCCTCTCTCTCCCTCTTGATTCTCGCAATTATTGGCAGCGCACAGCTGTGAGAGAACACACGACCATGGCCGAAAACCATGGACTGACTTTCTCTGAAGTGACTTGACAGACATACTGTCTGACCCGTCATTCCAAACCGATTTTAACATCTCTAACACAATCGCACAGACCACGGACTGGGAGACCTTAACAGAAAAGAAGCGCAACAGGATACGCACCATCCTCCACGGCACAATACTAGCCCAATACCTTCGAACCAACTCTGCACCAAGGGGGCTACTGGTATCTAATGCACCTAGGATCTTCCTTGACGACCCTACGTTCAGGAAGGACTGGGCACAGATCGCATGGCACTGCACCAGAGACTGGATGATTCTCATCTTAAAAACCGCCAAACGTTTGTCAGACATCCTATCCATCGAGATAGAAGAGACAGAAAGACATTTTAAAGCCACTATAACATCTTTCAAAAAGAAACTTGATGACCAGAACCGGGAGATAAACGAGTACAAAGACTACTTGACCCAGGCGAAATTCAAAAAATTTGAGAAAGACCTCAAAAAATTCTCCTATGCCAAAGTATACCCATACTCAGAGGAGAACTACACCCCTCCAGCCAAGGAAACCAACACACCCAACTCCTCAGGGGACGACAGCACCGTCTCCAGTGACTCCAGCAGCGGATCACAAAAACGAGGAGGCAGAGGACGAAGAGGACAACGATGGCCCAACCACTGGCAAGGAGGACAACCAAACCAATTTTTTGGTTTCCCACCTAACTTAGGCCATATGCAAAACCCCTACTTCGGTTTCCCAAACATGTACCCCCAGGGGCCAATGCCATTTTTTGCGGGCAACCAGGGCAACACCTTTCCTTTTTTAGGACGGGGCCAGAGACCCCGGGGCCGCAGAAGAACAACCCAACACAACAACGCACAGGTACACTGGGAAGACGAAAACCCGGTGAGTTCCAACACACGCCAGAAGGCGAGGGAAGCAACTCCGGGAACAAGCAGGTAGACAATCCTACTAGCCAGCCTTCATTGGTATTCAACCTGTCCAGCACCCCACTATCCTGCAAAGAGATTGCAGTACTGGAGAGAGGCCTGTCTTTTGTACCGACCACACGACTGGACAAGTTTAAATTACAAGCGGAATTAGCTCAATTCTTCAGGAAATTGAAACTGAAGTCCTTTTTTGAAAAGGCAAACCAAGATGCCCTCCAACCAGATGAGAACCCCAACACCACAGGACTCAGAGTGAAATCCACCTTTGTCCCTCCACCATCCACCGTGCCAGCAGAAATAACGACCTTCGAGCAAGCGGTTTACAATGACATTGAAAAACTCAACCCGACCAACCACTACAATAACATGTCATGGGAAGATAGACAGACGATACAACGCCTGCAAAATAACCCCACTCTGGTAATCAAACCAGCAGACAAAGGGGGTGGCATCGTGCTATTGGACAAAACAGACTACGATGCGGAATGTCGGAGATTACTCAGCGACAGTCGGAACTACCGCAGACTGGAGCAGGACCCCACAGAACAACTACGCAATACAGTGCACAACCTTGTCAAAAGGGCAGCAGATGACGAACACATCTCCAAACAGGAGGCCGAATATCTCTGCCCGGATAACACCAGAACCCCATACTTCTACACAGTACCTAAGGTACATAAAGGGGTAATTCCACCACCGGGCAGACCAATTGTATCGGGCATCAACTCCGTTCTAGAGCCACTCTCAAGATATTGTGACTTCTACCTAAACCCCCTGGTACAAAAAACCCCCACTTACATTAGGGACACCAAACACCTTTTACAGGTCATCGATAACATCTCCTTTGACCCCGAGACACAGCTACTGGTAGGACTGGATGTGGAAAGCTTATACACCAGCCTCCCACAAGATGCCACCTTACAGGTCCTACATGATATCCTGGAAGAATCCCCCTGGCCATACCAGACACCCAGGAATTTTGTCATGAATTGTGCAGCCCTTGCCCTAAAAGAAAACTACTTTGAATATGAGGGCACCTTTTACCTACAAACCAACGGAACCTCAATGGGCAGTGTTTTCGCGCCGAGTGTAGCTGGACTTTACGTCCACCACTTTGAGAGCACACACATAAATACGGAAGCCAACCCGTTCAAGAACCACATACAAAAATGGCACTGATATATCGATGATATATTAGTCATCTGGAACAGGCAACGACCTGAACTAGACAACTTCCTGCAATGGCTCAACAACAGAGACCCATACCTTAAGTTCACCTGCACAGCCAGTAACCAGCAACTCGCTTTCTTGGACCTACAAATAACAGCTAAAGGCGGAACCTTGACAACAACAACATATTACAAACCCACAGCAAGAAACTCACTGCTGCATTTCAACAGCTTCCATCCCCGGCCCCTAAAAGAAAACTTACCCTTTGGCCAGTTTCTCCGCATTAGAAGGAACTGCTCGGATGTAAACGACTACAAAACACAATCAGCGGACCTAGCCCAAAAACTAGAAAACCGCGGTTACCCTAAGGCGATCATCAAGAAAACCCAGAAGAGGGCAAGAAACCAGAACCGTGACGCACTACTTGAAGACGTCACCAAAGAAAGCGACACACAACCTACTACATGTGTGACTACTTTCAATACTGCCTCCAATGAAGTGGCTAAAATTATAAAAAAGCACTGGAGAATCATCAATTCAGGGCAAAGGAAATGGGAACCCCCCAGGTTCGCCTACAAAAGGTGCCATAACCTCAGAGACCAACTAGTCAGTACCAGACCCAAACCACCACCTAAACCCGACAATACCATCCTCAATGCGTGGGGTATGCCCAAAGTAACCGGACACTACCCATGCAATGACTGCAGTGTCTGTCACCTGACATCCCACACCAAAACCCTGAACCTGGAACCGAATAAAGTATGGTCCCAAAGGAGCCACACTAATTGCAACTCACAGAATGTGATTTACTTACTAACCTGCAGATGTGGACTCAGATATGTGGGCATGACCACTCGCAAAGTGAGGACCAGGATCACGGAGCACCGCAGCACAATGCGATGCAAGAAAAACATTAGCAAGTTGACAAACCACTTCATCACCCACTGTCACACCCCCAATGACTTCACCTGGACAGTCATTGAGCAAATACCAGTCAGCCCCATCAACAATGACAAAAAACTATTAAACAAAGAACAAAGATGGATATACCGTCTGTCCACAGCCACGGATGGGCTTAATGATGCTATCCCCTGGAACTCCCTGACCCTATGATGGCAATCACATCACCCGGCTACGCAACTCGATTGAGCAGCCCAGTCTGACCAAACACCTACCTCCCAGGATATACAATGTCCCCTGGTCTCTATCACCCCCCCAGCAAGGCGCTACCAAATTACACTGTGCTAACCTAGCACTTGAGAACAACCTGGTGTCTCAAGCGCTATTCCTCTAGCCATGTTATTCGCCCCATTCACCAGCAAGGAGCCACGGCAATAGGTCACACACAGTGTTCCATTTACATATACTAGCACCTGAGAACACCCAGGGCCTTAAGCGCTATTCATAATGCCACATTAAACTGCCCCTGTCACCTATCATGAGCCAGTGCAGCAGGTAACGGAGCGGTATTTTAATTTTAATTTACATATACTAGCACCCAGGGCCATAAGCGCTATTCATAATGCCATAATATACTGCCCCTGTCACTTATGAGCCAGTGCAGCAGGTAACGGAGCGGTAGCGCGAACGGGGATACCCTCCTATTCGCGCACCGGTATACACACTACGGCGCATGCGCGGACCACTTCTCGGCCGCGCATGCGCCGATCACTGCCTTCTACGCATGCGCGGACCACTTCCCGGCCGCGCATGCGCTATTCACGGCCGCCCCAGCACCCGGCAGCCTCACACGCCCACACAGGCGCTTCAGACCGGGCACTATACCGCGCATCAGCGCGCCAATTAGAAACACACCTGAGCGCTATCTAGACCCGCCTAGCGAGTCTTTCTACCATTGCTCTTCCCCCAGGTGCCCTCAATTATTCAATCTATGACAGTATATAAACCGGCAACAGCAGCCATTCACTACCGGTTCTGCGAAGGAGGCACAACAGGTCCCACGCTGGTGCTGGCCAGAAATCCTGTGAGTATGCTGTACATCACTACAATAGGTAAGCGCTTCCCACATTTTCTCCCACAGGTCCCCTAACCCCAGTGGTCCTACCTCTTTCTCCCTACTAGGGCCACACCTTGCCACTTCAATAACCTTGGAGCAAAAACAAGCCTTGAAAGCGTAAGACATGGTCCTTGCGCCACAATTCTTCACCATTCACTGCAGTAATTTTTACCGCTGTTTTAATCACTTCACCCTCGAAGTTCTAGTGCGATTCCACATTAATGATACCACCAGTGTCATTACACTTGAGCCGCTCATAGCCTGCACTATTCGCTATTTAAGTCGGCTGTCATAATATATGATCAATACCTTCTAGTGACTCTTTCTCTCCCATGTTTGTCTTGTACCTGTCCTCAATGTTAAATGTACAGGTGATCTTGAGAAGGGAATCCCCCCTCTCACAGTTAGATACACTTTAGGGCGTGTAGACACATAGACTACACTACACAACCCCTATTCTAACCCACACATATTTTATTGTCCTGAAGAAAGCCAGATTAGTATAAGGCACTGGCTGAAACATGTTGACACTCTAAGGACGTAGGAGGTCGTAACCCGCCTCTAACGTCCCACAGCCTTATTTTAACCGCTGACGGAGGCCCTTTTAATAAAGTATCCTCACCCCAGGGACCATCCGCCAAGCCGTTTTAACTTCACATACCTAAACACCCTACACCGCACACACAGTGACATACCTGCTCCGCTGTAATCAGGCGTCGAAGCACACCCGGGACACGCTAGGTGTCACTGGGTGGGCCCGATGATGAAGCATGCCACCAACTAGGTTGGTGGGTGAGGGCTTTCTAAAGACACCCAACAGGTGCCACTGCCACTTGGCAAAACGATACTGAGTCGCTATGTAATTAATAATATTAATGTCAGATTAACCCAATCTCTAGCTAGTCTCCTTTTGATATCCATACATATAAACCGGGGATCTGGACTAGCTTTCTGGTCCTCTCTCTCCCTCTTGATTCTCGCGATCTTCACAATGTACCTCACTGAGTATTGTTGGAAGTAAACTTTTTAACCAAATTGCCCTTCCACTTTTTAGGAATGTACTGAAACTTGGCTTCCTGAAGATGTTTAGCCTCTACTGCCTCATTGGTGTGATGTGAAGGCTCTGAAGTATATTCAACAATCTTCGAACCAGACCAATTTGAGAACATGATGTAATTTGGTTCTCTTTTTTCATACAAAACAGTAGTTCGCTATGGTCTCATTTCCTACAGCTTTTAAAGCCAATAAATTATTAAACACAATCAATTTGACTTTGCAACGACTAGAGCCAGCCTATGTATATACTTATATAAAGCAATAGTTCATGATAACTCGCAATATAATCCACTTGATGTGTAGAGTCCCAAGTGATCACACAGTGAACAAGCATTTGCAATGCAATAGGTCTCGCATTAGGAAAGTTTGAGCTATTGGTATTGTAAATGACAATTTTTTTATTTATGTGTTGGTTTTTAAAATAGCTAAATTAATAGCTTTGTCATTTCCAATGCCAATAGTTTTAACTTTCGCAAATGTGACACCTATAGCATTTGTAATGCAATATGTGTTGTATTTACGTGCCCCATGGGACTTCTTCAGGGCTTAATCAAATTCCATTTGCAAATACAAGTTTTCACATGTGGCCCTCCGATAGTATATGGAAATTGGCCTTTACGGTCCAGTAAACTGTGTCATTTCTGTTTGGCGTGCTATGCAGCATGCGTATAGCGTGTAAAAGCCTATAGGGATGGGGTCCAGAGAAGCCAAACCCCACTTTGGCAACATGAAGCCTGAATGCACAGGTAGGGGGCATAGAAACTATACCCCACTAGTAAAGTGTTTGGAACAACTTGACTCAACAAACGAGTTGCCACAGACTCACTAAAATGGTAAACAAAGGAAAGTACTCAGAATCCACAAGGAAGGTGTCCCAGAACTCACAAAAACAATAGACCTCCAGTCTACAAGCGAGAAGGCCATAATTCGGCTAGATGGTACAAAACCTAGAACTAACATGAGGTGCACAGAAATGATGCCAGTGAACAATGAAGCACTGCCCTCGCTTCAAGGAGAAATGACCTTTATTATAGTTTTGAAAAGTTGGGACGTCAGCGAGGGGGTTAGGAGCAGGAAATATTTCGAACTCACTGGGTTTTAGACACATTAACTAGAACCCAAAAGAAAGACAGAAACCAAAGCTGAGATGACGTGACAGAAACCAAAACATAAGCAAGAGCCTGGTACAGGACACCTCCCTGCCAGATGATCTGCCTTGTCATCATACGTTATTACTAATGCATACATAACAAGCAGTGCAGGTCACCTTTCTGGGAGGGAGTCCTCATTTCTCGGGCCAGTGACCCCGCCACCACAAAGTGCTTAGTCCTGACTACCGATATCTACGCGCTGTCAACGGGGTGCACGCGCCTAGCGACTGCTCTCTCAAAGGCACTCACTCACCTGGCCGACTTCTGAGCCTCCGGGTGCAAGGCCCGGTGCCCCCATCCAAGCGCCGACACTGGGTGGGGGACGGGGGCTCACGCCTGAGGTGACGGGACTGTCCTGCGCCCTCTTACTGCCTGCAGCGGGGCGACCGACAGCACCGGCCCGACAGGTGACAGTGCGGCACGACAAGGCCTGCAGAACGGCAACGGCAGGGAGGGAGGGGGAGGAGGAGGGGAAGAGAGGCCAGAGGGAGGAGAGACGCGAGGAGGAGGAGCTAGGGCGGAGAAAGGGGTAGGAACGGGAAGACTGAAAGTGGAGAGGCAGGAAGGCCGCGAAGAGACGAGACAATACATAACAGCCAGGCGGTGTGCGGTGAAGGAAGGCAGAAGTAAAACGAGGGACACGAACGAAGAACCTGGTGAGTGGGGTGTGAGGGGTATGTGTGCGCGCTGCCATGCTATGCTGTCTGAGTCAGAAGCGCACGTGCCCAACGTTATCAATCCTTACTTGTAGGGGGGGGGCGGCGGGGGTCTTGGTGCGCTTGTGTGTCAGCGTGCGTTTGTGTGTGTATGCGACGGCGGGGGTGGGTTCTCTGTATGTATGGGTGCGTGCGTGCATGGGCGCTCGTGTGTGTGTCTCTGTGTATGCGCTTGCATGTGTGGTGTTGGAGCTTCCGAGGTGGGGGGGGGGGAACCGTGTATGTATGCAGTGTGTTTGTGTGCGCGTGTGTGTGTATGCGACGGGGGGGGGGTAGGTTCTCGCGCATGCGTGTGTGGTGTTGGAGCTTCCGAGGCAGGAGATGGGAGATGGGCACGACGCCGTGCATGCCCACAAGGTCAAATCTGCGCTCGTGCCACTCTCGTGTCTACATTTCCAAATACGGGTGACAATAGTTGTCGAGCAGACAGCAATCAATGCTTCGCATTGAATGCAGGTGGAACTCGACCTAAAAACGGGGGTGAAGGTGAATAAAAGTGTATATGTACAATAATGGACTACTAAGGTCATGGGAATATGACTGAACATACAACTGGGTAGTTACACCGCGTATGCACTACCGTTTAAGGGTTCAGACCCCTTCAGTGTGCAGTAGTGACCCCTTGAGGTATTTACAAGTTCATCATCAGGACAGATAATAATAATGGCGACACAATAAGTTTGGAATTAATCTCAAGACACGTGGCTATTGCTCAAGTGGCAATTGAAAACAAGCATTAGCACAGGTCTCATCTTTTGGACCTACTGGCTTTCCAAATGCTGTCCGGCACCAGCAGAAATTAAGAAAAAACAAAATGCAATGATGCAGCCACAACCACATATGCACCGGCTACGAAATGACGCAGATGCCATTTCTTAATATACTGCTACAAAAACAGAAAAGAAAAATGACTAGCAAAAAAGTGCTGTCATTTCATATATATATTTTTTTTTAAATAGGATCATAGGGAGATGGCAGGGTGGGGTGTTGGGAGAGGCGGGAATGGAGAAGCGTGGGCAGTGGTTGTGGGAGGGCCCCAAAAATAATATTTTAAAAAACTAGGGAAGGGTGGGGAAAGCAATGGACAAATGTTAGGGTGAGTGGAAGTGGGATGATGTAGCAAAATGGAGGGTGCGGGCGTTTGTGGTGGGTAGCAGCACATAAGGGAGATAGAGAGCTGGAAAACACATACTTCATGGAGTGCTGGAAAAAAAAGAAAGAGAAAAGCAGTTCGCTAAACGAGAGTCCTGGAAGGATACAAGTCATCGAGCCAAATGAATGGCAAAGGGGTTCTGGTCCAGATGAGGGACATCACAAGACGATGATATCAAATATGAAGCATGCAAACAATATCGACAAGAAAAACAAACCAATGATAAGCAATGGAATGAGCCAAAGCCCACTCCTGGTATTGTACACACAATAGGTAATTCAACATACCTCTAAAAGCTCTCTGTAAGCAAGAACTAAATATGAACTGATACACCAACTACCATTCTGCTCCAAGCTAGGATTTGAAAGCTCCTTATTTGGATGCCTTTAGCTAGAATGGACTTTTTCCTCCATATGCCCAAGAGAACAGTTACCATTAATTGTTCTCTTTAGAAGAGAGAGGTGGAGTGTTTAACACCTGAGAGTGCAATGGTGTCTAAACTCAGTTTACATTTTCATTTTATTTATATGCAACGCATATTTAGAAGCAACATTTTAGATCATTTTCTCTTTTAAACAGACATTTTTCATTACACGATTACAAAAAAATGAAAAAGTACTTTCATCAATACATTTTATAACTCAAGTTTCTCTTGCTTGCAAGTATGTTCCATGATCTTACACATAGGCATAGATATTCAGTATTTGTGAATAACAATGAAGAACCAATCGGGGAGGAGCTACGACACCAACCAAGATGGCCGCATAGTCTCCTGGCTCCGCTGACCTCCGTCCTACGCTCTACTATCCTGTCACCTATCCTGATTTCCTGCCCCGGATCCGTGTGTGTGACCCGATTTGCACTTCGATGATGTGATCCCGGAGTTTCTCCGACATCGTGGAGCAGAGTAACGTCGAGGACCGATTTGAGGCCTAACCCAGCCGAGAAGCCGGGGTCTCGAGTGCTGGCCTAGCCGGGTCCGAGTTGAACAACAACGGACTGTTGAATGCGGTTGGGTCCGGTCTCTGGAATATTCAGAATTTTGGGATTGTCCTGCTACCATCTGCTGCCTGGTGTTCTACAGGAGGTGAGGTGATGAGTGACGCACAGTGCTGTGTTGCGGGAGTCCCGGTCCGGGGATCCGGCATTCATATCGCCGGTGCCCCTTGGGTTGGAATCTCCCCGCGCGCTACTGCACGCTAACAGTCTGTCCCTCATGGCTCATTCCTGCTCCGCCTAATCTTCCCCCGGAGAAGGCGCCTCTCCGTGGGGAACACCATGCCTGAGGAAGAATGGAGGCTGACGGAGCAGGCTCAAAGTGGCCCGTCATTGCGGCCGGTGCTGGAGGCCCTTGTGGCACTACAGGAGACTGTTGAAGCCCAGACCTGCAGCCTGTTGTTGGCGGCGGATGGAATTATAGGACTGAGACCGGATCCTGGCTTGACGCCCGAGACCCGGCGGCCAGCTCGCCTTTCGATTGACGCCCCGGCGGCGTATTTAGACCCGGCGCTGGAAGCTGTATTTGCCCCTATCGCAGTGGAGCCACCCGAAAGTACTGTGTTTGGAGACTCATTTAATCCGTTGGAATCCCCGGTTTTGCAACTGTCGGAATATTTACATGCTGTCCCCACTTCGGATCCTTTTAATCGGTACTTTGAACTGTTTTGGACTGTGTCGACCCCCCTCCCCAGTCGGTCTATCAAGATGGCGGATGGGATAAAGTCTGGCTTCGGAGACGGGGAGGGGCATCGTTGGTACCAGCCGACTACTTTGGGACTTGCCGTTCTTTTTTCATCTGTGGACCCTTGTTCTGCCAACTTCTGTGTACCTTTTGACATTTTGAGGACGGGGCTTTCTTCCCCTGACGGACTCAGCAAATTTAATCGACGGGTTGTTCATTGTGGTACTATGGTTAACGGGATTGTTTTATTGAATTAACGGAGTCCGGGGCGGGGTTGGTTAGGACGGGGGCGAGAGACCGGGAGTGTGTTGAATATAGCCCTCCTCCATTTCCCCTCTTCGGGTGGGGTTTAATTTCTTTTTCCTTTTTTTCCCTGTTCCTTCTATATTTCGGGTTTCGGTTCTTGGGCGACAGGCACGCTGCTAGGGGGGTAGGCCGTAGTCATCTGCAGGGGTGCAGGGTGGGGGGCTGGGAGTTTTGTTTTTCTTTGTTTCTATGGTCTTTTTTCTCTTTTTATCTTTCTTTGGCCTTTTCTTTTCTCTTTTTCCGGGTCAGTGTAGTGGGTTCATTGTTTGGTCCATCTCTGCTTTCACATCTGTGCCTCAACTCTCGCGATGTTTCGGGGCCACGGGGCGGGCATAAATGTTGGCGCGAACCGTAATAGTATGCTTGTTTATCCGGGTGTTGTCTGCTTTAACGCCACTGATTTACATGAAAACGACTTAACTGTGGACACATTGCTATTTCGCTCGCCCCCTTCATAGCTTGAGATAATGTATGGTACCTGATCCTTCTATTTTATATTATAAAATGAAACCTTTTGTATCCTGTTCCCAATTTGATATGTCTTCCAACCAGTGCGCATTGTGGATGTAGCGACTATGCTCCCCGGGAGGCTGGGTCTGAAGTTTTGAAAAACACTGAGGGCTGATCCAGCAACCGCAAAAAAGTGGAGCTGGCCAAAAGGTAACAATTAACAGTGCCCAGGGTAAGGCCTTGCTGGGCAAATGACAGCACAAACAGTAAAACCTCCGACAAGGGAGCTGAAAGCAGTCCAACATGACAAGAGGAGCACCATGCCACAAATTTTCCAAAAAGCAGACGTATAAAGTCTTCGTTGAGGGATACCTGGCTGCCAAGTTTACATCAGTAATCTCGGGAGCCAGATCAAAGGCATGCTCCATCCCCACTCATGAAGATAGAGTATGTGTAGGTTCGGCTGTAAAACCCTGCCCTGGTGCTACAACAGAAGCTCCTCCCGAAGAGGCAGCATGATTGGAGGCCAGATGATCATTTTCAGTAGCTCAGGATACCAGACTTGGTATGGAGCCAGTAGAATGACTTGGGCCTGGTCGAGAACTTGGGACAGGAGTGGTATCAGCTGGATGGCTTAGAGAAGCCCTAGGTTCCAGGCTAAACAATATAAATCTCCGAACAAGAGCTGCTTTGGAAACTCCAACGCACCTAAAAGCTAACCTTGCGTGTTCGCTGCAGTGGCGAAGAGATTGAACCAAGGTCCTTCCCATTCTCGAAAGAGACCTTGTGCCACCTCCAGGTATATACACCATTCATGATCTGCAGCGGAGTTTGCCCGCCCTGGCGCTCAGAGATCCCATCAGGTGCTGCGCAAACAAAAGGACTCCAGCCAGGCCCAGAGGATAAGGGCCTTATGTCATAGAGTCTACGATCCCATTGCGCCCTGTTTTTTTCGATACTACATGGCGGTAGTGTTGTCTGTGAACACCTGAACTAGCCTTCCTTTGATGGATGAGAGGAAGGCTTTCAATGTCAAGCGTATCACCCAATATGGATCTGGAACTCTGCCGGAGATTAGAGTTCCCTGATCTCTACCTTTCCCAGGTGGCTGCACCCCAACCCAGAACCAATGCGTCAGTCAACACTGTCAGTTTCAGGTGGGAAAGGGGAGAGGTCTGTCACTGGTCTAACCGGGGTGGATTAGCCACCACTGCATAACTTTTGCAGTTTCTTTTGAAATATGGATCTGACAGGAATGATTCCCCTGTTGCTGTGCCCACTGTAACCAGGTCCCATTGTAAAGCCTGCATGTACCACTGGGCATGCTTCACCGGCAATGCAGGAGGCCATCACCATCAGACCCATCAGCCTCATCAACATCTAGGACAGAGGTTGAAACATCTGGATCATAGACTGAATGTTCCGGACTCATTGTTCCAGAGGGTCGACATGGAACTACACTGTGTCCAGAACAGCTCAGATGAAAGGGAAAAGTCAGGTGTAACTTCAACATGTTGATAGGGAAACCCAGCGAATGCAAGAGGTTCGGGGCAGTCTGGAGGTGGGTGACTGGCTGGGGAGTGCCTGCCTTCAGGAGCCAGTCTTCAAGTTACTTTTGTGAACACGTAGGGCACTGGTGAGGCCGAATGGGAGCACAGCAACTGGAAATGCTTGTGACCTACCATGTACTGCAGGTTACAGCTGTAGGTTTGCAGGACAGTGATATCAAAATAAGTGTCCTTCACATCCAACACTACCATGCAGTCTCCAGGGTGCAGTCCAGACAACACCTGAGCCGTGGTGAGCATCTTGCAATTCTCGTTCTTTTTCGGAAGGAATTGGTGGGCTGTGGGGGGAGCAGATCTAGTAAGGGTTGGAGGCCTCCAAAAGATAATGAGAATAGCAACCACATCATACTTCCTGCACTGGCACCCTCTCGTTAGCTCATTTGGCCAACAGAGCCTGCACTTCATGTCAGAGCAAGAAGAGATGGTCCTAGGTCAGCTGTTCAGGGGACTGTGTCAAAGGTGGAGGGGTTTCCACAGAGACAAGGGCCAAACCACGCTGGACAATTTGGAGCACCCACTTGTCTGAAATTATAGTTCACAATTGGGGCAGACTATGCTTTATTCTGTCACCAACCACATGTTGTGCTGCGTGGGGTTGCCATGCTAAAGGGGCTTAGAGACTGAGGTAGCCGGAATAGCGGGGTATTGGACAACACACTGGCTTTGGATCCCACATTCTCTGAGATAGCTGCATTTATGACCACAAAATGACTTTAAGGCCTCGTGACCATGGCAGTATGGCTGGTAATGTGGGCACATCTGGGAACTCCTACCAAAGACACAGGAGGGGCAACAGGAGGAGGGAGGTTGGAGCAATGCCAGAGAAGAGCCCAAAGATTAGGCAGAAGCCCGACTCTTTAAATTGCTGTAATATTGAATGAACCTTGTTACCAAATAGGAGAGAGCTGTCAAAAGGCATATTCATCAGAACCAACTGGACATCTCCTAAGAGACCAGTAGAACAGAGTCAGGAGTAATACCATGGTGGAGGTGCAACACCTTCTGAGTCAATTGGGGTGTCCAACCCACACCGAAGGGAGAACTTTGCTGCATCCGTGCCATAAACAATAGCCTAGTTCACTATGGTTCGGGCCTCTTACAAGGTCATGGGCAGCACTTACATGACCGAGCCCTACAAGGTATCGGAGTATATGCCCAAGAAGCATGCAGTGTTCACCAACTACAATTCTGGGCTGGTGGAAGAGAAGATTCTTTTGTCCAGCTTCTTGGAATCCCTGTCCGGAGAAGCAGTCAGGAACACAAAGGTATGAAGTTTGCCAGTCGCGGCCTGCAACACCAGGTTTTCGGGCATCGGGTGAGGATAGCTGGGTCCACAGAAGCAGGACAATGGCGACTGGTAATCTCCCTGTGCACTGGAACACTAGTGCAGGGCTAGGCCCAAGTCCCCAGGAGAGTGGTGCCCCAGCTTCCCTTCAATAAAGCCCTCACAGACAAAGGGGATAGCCCGGGCTGAAGCACCTCTCTCGAAATCTTACTTTTAACCTGAATGGAGGGAAGCTGAAGGTCGAGTCTACTGGCATCTACCGCATCCTTGTGCCAGTTGTCTTGATGGAGTAGGCCATTTCATTAGAGAGGTCAAAGAACTAGTGGGTGTAGTCATCATATTCCACCCCCCCCCCCCCCCCCCCCACTCCAAAGTCCAATTCCCAACTAGGCCTTTCAAACGCCAGGGGCAGCTTGCCCAAACCGGTTAGTTGATATGGACTTGACAGGTCAGAGGGAGACATTGAGTGGCGCGATCTCGGAGTCAGACAGGAAAATGGGGTCAGTGTTGTCGGGTGGAACCGGTGGGTTTGGGAGGACATGCTCTGGCGTAGGCCTCGGCACCAGAGTCAGTCTGGATCCAGAGGCAGATCAGAGGGTGCAGCTGCCGTCAGGACAGGCTCGCCGGCGGTACACCAAATGGAGCATGGCCATAAACAACTCCTTAAGCTGGGCAGGGGTTACTCCAGGAAACCAGGGAGGTGCAGAGCAATCCTGAGGTCCTGCTCTGAGGGATAAGTGTGGGAGCGGGGCCTAGAGGCATGACATTAACCCCTTCGAGGCTATTGACGAGCTGGGCTCGTCATCGCGCTTACCTGTCCTGCGCGGATGACAAGGCCAGCTCGTCACGTAACGCGGTAATTTTGAATTTGCCGCGCACAGCGGGAAAAGCCGCCGCAGCGATGCGGTTAAGGGAAAGAAAGGCGAAGTACCCTTAGACTTCTTCTGCTTCTTTAACTTACCCGACTTTGAGGACAGCGACATGGACTTTGAAGATGAGTGACTGCAAGACCAACTCCATGACCGGGCCTTAAGTCTTCCTTGAGAACAAGACAGTACCCTCTTCTGTCACAGCACAAGGAGCTTTATGGCTCACTACTGGATCGCCTTCAGGTGCATCGATCAACGCTGACTACATCACTTCTGACATAGACCCGGAGCGGATCGACGCCACCTACTGGTGCAGAGGTACTGCTCGAGCTTCTGGACCGCTTTAGGGTATATTATCTTGGCATAATACTCTTTTGGGCGTCATCAGGGCACTTCAACTCCAAATTCAATACTCCCAGCACCCTCGAGATATCAGTATACCCTTTTTTAATATACCCAGGGCTAGAACTGTCCAGCTGCACCCTTTGGTTTGCTAATGGTGTGGGTGGAGTAAAAGTATATGTGTAAGAGATAGCGCATAGGGAGTAAAGATAGAACTAGGACCAAAGATTGGATTAGTCTATGGTGCCTCTGGTATGAAACGTAGCCACTTCACAGCACCTCAGAGCCACAGGATACGATACTGAGAGATGCCAGTGGCTTAGAGTAGAAGCAGTAAATAGAGAACAAGCCTGGTGTAAGGCTGGGAGAATGAGGGTTTTGCATGCAGGGAGTTTTGCGACACTTTACCTGATCTGCGAGGGGACCATGCAGAATGCAGAGATTGCTCAAAGTGGAGCCTTCAGGGACGAAGATTTTCTAGTGTCTTTGTTGCTTTAACAACATCCTGGAACAGCAAGCCATGTCTGGAATCAAAAGCATTCTTACAGTGATGTTGATATGATAAAAAACAAGCCTGAATCCTTGAAATAGGAGCACAGAGTCCATCCGTATGGTTCTGCAGACAGCAATCTATGCACATGAATCAATGAGCTGATTAACATGCATAGGTTCTGAATTAGTTCTTTAAAACAATGTTGAGAGCGAGGTGGGGAGTAAATTCCTTCTAGTGCCAAAAAATAAGTGTATGTCCAGGAGAGTGTGTCTTGGTAGGAGAGGAGGTACTATGTGCTCATACTTTAAGGTGACAAAAATGTTACAGATGTATTAGAAGGCCAACAGTCAGAAGGGGGTACGGTGTTTGCGCATAGGTGAACCTATGGTTTCAACCTCACTCAAGGTCACCTTGCTTCCAGTCCTGATCTTTTACTTTGCAAACTAATGTGTTCTGTGAGGTGTAGCATTGGTTTGCGTAAACTGAGCCAACTGAACGAACAACCTTGATAACAATGAACTTTAATAAATGTCTAAATATTGTTACATGATACCCTCATGACATGGAGCTCAGTGGAAACCCAATATGGGCCCAGAAGCCTATCTGCACCCTTTGAGGAGGATGTGGATGTCCAAAAGTAAATACAAAAAGAACATATTTACTCCAGCAATTTGATCTAAATAGGTTCTCACAGCAGTGCAACAAACAAGCTAAAGGTTTCTATACAGCAATTAAGAGAATTAGCAGTATATTGCTGCACATGAATGAAAGGAATAATATACTTTCCTGTAGCTGTAAGGCAAAATGTGTGTGCGCGCAGCATGAAACGAAACAGTAGTACAATTCACCATAGCTGAGTATTTTTTAGAATATGGAATAAAATAACTGCAGGAGATCAGGTGTATTTTCCTCTGCAGCTGAACATCTCCCATGGTTTTCCATTGCTTCCTGCCAAAAGAAGTGCAATGACTATCTCCTTAAGAAAAGCCTTTATTGAGTAACCAGTTTTATTTTAAGTGTAATAGTATAATATTTACATCAAATAAGGACTCTACAAAAAAAAAAAAAAAGTTGGTGGACGAAAACCCCGAAGGGCAGCGGAACTCCTACTACAGGAATTCCAAGTTTCATTCAGGAGACATGAGTCTCAGGAGATATAAGGAGCAAGTAGCAGGTCTGCAGATTTGCAAGACCTTCACACTCCCCACACCAAAGGAAGCAAACCATAGTCAAAATAAATTTGGAGCCTTGCAAAACACCCCTTTTTCCCTCACTGAGGGAATCCCAAATCACACTTAGCACCCTGAAGTATCTGAGGATGAATGAGATGATGGTCAGGCATTTGCAGAACTGCACTCCAAACCCAACCAATAGGTCACAGGAATCCTAGGCCAGAGATTTCACACAGCCATTGCTTGGGGATGGGTGCATTATGATTTGCAGTACAACAAAGCCCCCGCTACCTGAATTCCAGGCCACAGCAAGAATAAAGTATTTGCCAGGGGCCACCAGCACTCTCGAATGGGTGCGCGGCTGGCAGAGCCTAGGACAAGTGTGTGCGGGTTCAGTCGCTGTCGCTTGCACTTCCCTCGTTATCGCTGGATTCAGAGGCCTGCTCACTGGCACTGTGTTCTTCACGATTGGAGTGCTCGCTGCCACTGTGGGCAGGACTCCCACTGCCAGCAGGGCTTCCACTTTCACTGCGGATCCTCCTTCTCTTCTTGGGCCGCTCGTCATCCTCACTACCACTATCCTCCCCACTGCTTTTGTTCTGTGCCTCCTCCTCAGCATCACTCTCGTCGTCATCACTACCAAAGATCTCCTCCTTGTCTCGAGCAGCACGGTCCTCTTCACTGCCGCTCTCAGCATCACTGGCACTCTTCTCACTTTTCTTCTCTTCCTTGTCCTCTGTATCCTCTTCTTCTCGCTCGCTCTCACTTGCGGAGCGTTCTGCCTCACTGGCTTCCTTCTCACTCTCGCTGCCTTTCTCCCCTTCGTCATCTGCAAAAAACACATAAAAGAAAGCAAATCATTAGAACCAGTGAAGGGAAAGATGGAAACAGCATCATAACGCCAATTGGATCAGAAGAGTCCAGCATTACTCAACAGAAAGAGGCAAGGAAAGGATCTGCGGCGGGGTCACTGATCAGGACAAAGTTTTGGACGTCCAGCTTAAGCAGGAAGACAACTCTGGGGATGGTTCAGTGGCAGGAAAACACAAAACCGGGATCCTCTAGCCGAACCAGAAGATATCAGTGTCTGATAAACCGCAGTAACTATTAACTCTCATGCAAGAATATTTCCATGTCATATGGTCCATGTAGTATCCCATCCTACAACGCTAATTAAAATATTTGAAGATATGTATAATTTCACCAAGACAGTTTATTCTGGGCCTTTGTGCTATTTAGATATTTATTTCTGCCACGTCAGTGAAAATAATTGTAGCCAAATAACACATTATTTAGAGTAGCTATGCTAATAAAAAGGCACATTCACACATTTATTACTACATTGCAAAGATCAAATTCGAGTTTGTTTCCACAGTACAGCAAAGCCGACATTAGAAAAAGTGGATCTAGGTAGGGACATTTATTTATATTTTTCTAGATATTTTTTTAAAAGTTTAGAGTTCTGCACTAGAACTGCAGTAGTTTCATGAAAAAAAAAATATGTAAACATAAAAATACACAGTAGGACACTATATTTGTCAGATATGCTGTCATTTTTTGTATATATATTTGTTTATTTTTCCAAATAGCTCAGTACTGCATAGGTAGCACTGCATTAATTAAAAAACACATAAAAGGGTAAATGTGTAAAAATTGAATACACACCATGCTACACTATATTTGGGAAATCTAGTGAAGTACAGTGTATTTTAACTTGTTTACATATTTATTTTAAGTATTGCAGTACTTCCTGGGCGGTACTGCGTTACTCCATAAAAAAAATTAAATATAAAGAAACATATAAATAATTTGTCCTACTTATTACCACTTTAATAAAGTGGTAAAAGGTAGGGAAACATGTTAAAACCTACTAGTTACCTGGAATTAAGGCCTTAACTCGGAATACAGCGAATGTATGGTCAAAACAACATGGATGTCTTACTTTTGTAAAGGCAGCCAATCACCAAATCATAAACTGTATTCCGTAGCCTCAGAAATCCCCATGTTTTATTGCCTTATAAGTTTAACAATCCTAACCCTGCATACCTTTCCTACTAAAAAGGATCATCTACACACCATAAACTACATGCCTGCCAAATTTAATGAAAATCAAACTGCTCGTTTTCGCGCTACACTCTAGTACAAAGTCTATTGAAAATGTACTAGTGAAAACACGTGTTTTGGGACCCTCCTTTATTCTTTCAACTCCCATAACGAACCTTCCCAAAACTTTGCATCGTCCACCAATGTAGAACAAGTATTTTCAATGCAATAGGTCTCGCATTTGTTAAAGTTAGAGTTGTTGGTGTTGAAAATGACAATGTTTTTAATTATGTTTTTTTATTTGCACCGGAATAAATATATTTGTATAGCTCTATTGCCATTGGTATAATAAAGCAAAAGTAAAAAACATTGTCATTTTCAAGGCCAACAGCTCTAACTTTAACAAATTGGAGACCCATTCTGAGGTTGACACAATGGTGTCCGCTTGGTAACAATGAACTCATAATGCAAAATAAACAGTTCGTATCATTAAATGTTACTTGATTTCGGATGCGTTTAACCAATGAAAGATTATGCTGTATTTCTACACAGTATGTATAGATGTACTTATTTTACAGAGACCCAAAGTCTTGAAAGCTAAAAACTCTTTAACATCTCTGATTAGGTCTAAAACAACACTTGGAGTTACACTGCGGGGTGCTTTTGTTTTTCCTGATTGGTTGGAAGGTGTGTATGTCAAGTTAAATGTTTGGGCCAGGATCCTTTTTAACTGCAGTCAGAATACTACTTGCACATGATTGTCCGTAAAGTGAGGTATTATGCAGCAGGTTGTGTCAAAAAGGAAATTAAGAGCCCTCTGAACTGCACCTGCCTACGGGGAAGTACCATGAAAGTGCAGACACTGCTACCTGCGCCCAGGCGTTGGACACACTGCATGGGGAGTCAGGACAGTTTGCTGGTGAGACATGGACCACATTTCTTTCTCCAGCATAGCTACGGAAATTGGATTCCTGCTGCTGTCTACTCTAATCCGTCACCGGATGTTACAATAAAAAGCGCTTCAAGGGCCATGGGGGATATTTATGCTGAACAAACAAATCTATTAATATGTTAAGAAGTACTTTGCAATTTACGTAAGTGGAGTATTTTCACATCAGCTTTTTAATTGGGTTGGTTGTGTTGTAACATTTTTTGTTTAGCAGCACTTTTATGTGATACATCTGTGTTTTTTTTTAAATTATATGTTTAATCTTCTCTCAGAGCACTAGAATTGTAATTAAAGTTGTCCGAACAACAGAGTAAGCAATCGGCGCCCGGTTATGACCATGTTCATTAATGTAAAAGTGCGGCGCCCGGTGGCGTGATTGGGGCTGCGGGCAGCTGACGCCATTGTTGACTTGCACCTGTGTAGTTAATTTATATTTAAAAAAACAATGTTCTGGTGGGGCTGGTCATAAGTGCATGCCCATGTTAATGTAAAAGAGGGTGCCCGGAGGTGTGAGGGGGCTGCGGGAGGCAGGCGGCATTGTTGACTTTGCGCCTGTGTAGTTCATTTATATTTTAAATCAAGCATTGCTTAAGAGCGGATGCCCATTACTCTCAGCGAGTGTGCTCAGACAGAGTGACAGGTGCTGGAAGCAAATTTTAAAAAAGCACGCGAGTGGTGCACGCGCAGCATCCCACGAGTGTAAGGGTGGAAAGCCAGATGGCGCCTGTGCGCGTAACCGCACGCTTTAGGCAACACAAAAAGCGTGTAGTCGGATTTTTGTAGCCCACTTACTAAAAATCTCGTCAGAGCAGCGCATGCGCTGGCTCAGGCGAGACCTAAAAAGCAATATATCTGCAAAGTCTCGTGGAGAGTCATCAAATGGTGGCAACGTTATTAGCTGGCAAAAATCGGAGAAATTCCTATATGTGGGAATACTAACTATACAGTCAGAAAACTGCTTCAATAACGGCCCCATGCCTGAAGGCTCAGATGATGTAGTGAAGTAAGCTGGGTTTAGAGCTACCTTTGTAACCACTCAAGTGAGCAAAAGAATAAAAAGTAAAGAAGATCACAAAGAAATCAGGTATGACCAAGGGCACAACACAGAGATGGCATGGATGAACAATAAGTTACGTGCCCAAAATGTCAAATTGACAGAAACTGGTTACTTACAGGTAACAATATTTTGAAGCGTAAAACCATAATAGATTTACATGCTTTCCGTATCCTGCCATCTAGTGGCTGGGATTGGAAATCCAGATTTAGCACAACGTTTTTCAAACAGCCTAATTCCAAGCTCACGTCTTCATTTTCAGATTCTTTTTTCACCATTTTAAAATAATAACCCTTTTCTTTTTCTTAATTTGCCCTCTTCACCAGGGAGACAGGGTGGTAGAATGTGAATCTAGAAGGGCTGCACTCTGCAAATCTATTGTGACAGGTAAGTTACCAGTTTCTTAAGCAGCGTGAACCTCTTCTACATTTGCATGATTTGAGAGATTATACAACGGATTTCCCCTTTAACAGATGTGTGTGTAAAGGGTGGGCAGTACTGAAAATATATTTCCATATTGGTCCCACTTGGGCTTCCTTCATTACTTGTCTGTCTACACAATAACGTTTTGTAAAAGTGTCTGGTGAGGGCCATGCTGCTGCAGGGTGAGTGTCTGTCAGTGGGATGTGTCTCATGTACACAAGCTTCACCCCTTTTTTCCTTGTTGAAGGTTACTGATTTAACCTTAAGAATCTTCCCTGCCAGCAAGTAGCACAGTTGGATAGTTTGAACAATCACCGGCTATAAAAGACTTTGACACTGGCTGCCACTTTGATTGTGGAAAGTGTGCCACAAATAACTGTTGCGGTTTGCGAACTTTCTTTGTAGCTTCCACATAGTACATATTGGCTCTCATGATAGCATAGTGTGCTCAAAATCCTTTCTGCAGACATTATTGGGGCTTGGAAACCGCTGGAAATTTGGATAGTTGACTAACGTGCAAGATAGCTTACCCTTTCAGTTACGTGAGTGCCACCAGAAGGACATTTTTAGTGTCAAGTCCTTAAAGTATGCTTTATGAAGGAGTTCAAGGGGTGGTTTTTTAGTGCTTGTGTTAAAAAGTGCATTTAAATTATGAATTGTTGGTGGGATTCTCCTTGGTGGGTATACTTTATTAACCCCTTCTAGAAATATTGTAATGGCATGCATTTTGAAAAGGTGTTTGCTATCTTGACCTCTTGTCTGTGTTATTGCTTAGAAAAGGACCTTCAGCGATGCGTAAAGGAATCAACTAGGTGCATCAAGTCATGTATGATGCTAGCATCACTAGTTAGACCATCTGCGTTTTTCTGCTGGCAATTCCAACTGAAAAATCTTACTTATTTTGCAGCTTAGTATTAGCTCGTGGCTGGTGTTTTTGCCTCCTTGATGATTGTCAAACATCTTTTTTGAGAGATTAAGGAGTATAGGCTCTAAGTCTTCAGGAGCCATGTCTCTAGGTATAACTGTATTTACATCCCACCTTTGGTAGCCTTTTGAGGTGTCCCTTGGACATTGCCATTGTGGTTACAGATATCATTTTAATCCCCGGTACTCTGCATTTGCCGACTACATTCAGCAACAGCAGCATCGTGGGGGAAAAGCATACGCAAATATCCCGGATAAGTTCGAGAGTGCATTGCCCAGGGAGAGTGAATATGGAACCTGGATGCAAAGTCTTCGGTCTATGTTTTGAGTTCCCCAGTCTATGAAGAGGTCTTGTAAGATCTCATGATTCACTTGCCACTTGTCAGATATACCTACTTCCCTGCTTAGTCTGTCTGCCTCTACATACAGATGTCAACTATGAATAGGTCTTGTAAGATCTCATGATTCACTTGCCACTTGTCAGATATACCTACTTCCCTGCTTAGTCTGTCTGCCTCTACATACAGATGTCAAGCTATGTGTACAGCTGTAACTGATCTTGGTCTTTACTGCCCATTTACATATCTTGTGTGTTTTAACAAGGTGTACGATTTTCTTCCTCCTTGTTCGTTTAGAGAAGAACAAAGCTGCAGTGTTGCCTGTATCAATAGATAATTTCCTTTTACTTGCAGCTGGAAAGCTTTTAGTGCTATTAAGATTATCTATAAGTATAACATATATGTATTGGACGGTCTCTTTCATGTTCGAATGACCCTTTATTAGGAGTCTTCTCGTGTGTGCACCCAACTCACCCCTTCTGTGATGCGTCAGTTATTGTCAGAGGGAAGAGGTGCCCTGAAAAACTCTGTCCTGTGTCATGTTCTTCTTTGTACACTATATTAGCTCTCCTTGAATTTGCTTCATGACAACTACTAGATAGACCCACCACCCCTTGTGTTGTGACCAGTGCTTCAGCCACTCCTGCAGTGGTCTTCGGTGCAGTATGGCATGTAGTGTAATTGGAATATATGAAGCAATCAAACCCAATAGTATCTTCAGTGTTCTCACTGTTAGACTGTGGTGTCTGGTAAAAATGAATCTGCCCCTGCATTACCAAACGCTTTGTTTCTGTGGAAACTGCTGGTGAAGTTCCGAAGTTGAGGTGGGCCCTGTGCCAGGATAGAGGAGGATTTCTTGATTTTAACTGAAATTACCAAACGAGCACAGCAGTTGAACAATTGTGTGGTGCTCTTCTGACATTGTAGGAAGAAATTCCCCCTCACAAGTCAGCCGTCTACATATGGCTAAACTATTATAGCTTGTCTTTAGTGATAGGCTGCAACTACTGCAAAACACTTTTGTGAATACCCTTGGGACAGATTTTATCCTGAAGGGAAGTATCCTGAATTGGAAATGGTTCCCCCCCAACACAATCCAGAGATATTTGCGATCTGTTGATTCATCAGTAGTGAAAGTAGGGGTCTTTCAAGTCTATCATTGCTAGGTACTGTTTCTTCAACATGGAAATGGCTTCCTGTAGTGTTGTCATCTTGCACTTTTGCCTTTTGAGAAATGTTTTTAAGAACCCGAGGTCTAGAGTCTGCTCTATGTCCAATCTTGTTTCGGTTTAAGGAAGCATACTTTGTTTGTTGGTGTCTGTGGCACTGCTACTATGGCATTCTCGTCTCAGATTTCTAGCACTTCTTTCTTCGTACTTACAATTGAGGAAGGATCCAACATTCTAAAAAAGTTAGAGAACTCACAGGGAACATAAGATTCTGAGAGCAAGGGGACAACTTGCATAGATATAGAGTTAACCGATACAGTACCAAAAAAAATACAATCTTTTGAGGCTGAAAAATTCTAAGCACACAAACAATGCCTGAAAAAGAAACTCTTTAGGAGCTGAAAACATCAGCCTCTAGCAAAGCAAAAATTAAAGTCCCCCAGCTTGAGCTGTGAGGCTGAAATGTTTAGCGAAAGTATGTACAGCTGTCCTTGTGGCCGTCTGGGATATATCAACCACCAGAAAGCCCCTGGTGAGAGCAGAGAAAGCAGCATTGGCCTGAGGAGAGGAAACAAATGCCAGCTGGAGGGTCTCCCTTGGCTACAACATAGCAGACTTTCATAAAAATGTGAAATGGTAGGCTTGTTCACCACTGTACCATTCTTGACTCCAGAGAAACCCACAAAGACAGCAAAAGACACACAATTGATGGACAGAATGCAGAACAAATCAAAACATTCATCCCCAGTCAAGAGATCTGGGTTAAATCCATCATTCTTTTGCTCACCATGCCACCCCAGTTTAGACCTGGCCATATGCAAATCAGTCTTGACCCTGTGCCTCATGGGAAAAGTCCAGCCCGAACTGCCAAGCCAGGTCCTCCCTGGACCGGAAACAAGCATCCTAGGACCGGTTTCATTACTGATTTGCATATGGCGGTGTCCAAACTGGAATAGCATGGTGAGCAAAAAAACAATGGATTTGGGCCCAGATCTCTGTTCTGGGGTAAATGTATGACATTGTTCTGCATTCTGTCCATCAATTGTTATTTTTGAATTTGTCACAGAGATAATCATCCAGTCTTCTGATTTTGTTGTAGAAAGACTCTGCATTCCTATGGTTCAGTCTAATCAGCTGCTACTCTTCTTTAGTGGGATGAGGAAAGAGTGCACGACTGATACGAAAGGCACATACCACTTTTGGTAAGAAAGATAGTCAGTCAGTTCTGAAGTACCAGTATATAGCTGGATAGAATACTGTGGATGGCAGTTTGACCCAGAGGGGCTGGAGTCCACCAGCCATACAGTCTGAAGATATTGCAACTGTGACAGTTTTCAGAGTAAGGAGTTTAACAGGGCAACTGTGCATTGGGTCAAATCGGCATGCCATAAGAAATGTTATTACAAGTTTCGAGACCCACTGAGGAACAATAACCAGTAGGAGTAAACCTTTCAAACAGCGTGCCACTTCTAGGGATTTCAACAAAGAAGGCTGGTCAGGGAGACACATAGAGGTGGATAGGGCTGCCAAATAACCTTTTACCGTAGCCAGTGCTAGCCCTTACTAGGCAAGAGACATTGCGAAGCACAGAAAGACTGTAAAAGTGTGCCTGAAGTTTAGAACTTTTTGTCTTGCACCACTGAACAAACTGGTTTAAGTAACCAGCATAAAATGAATTTGTATCAGGTTTCCTAACAACTAAGATGATGCCCTCAGTCACAGACTGTAAAGAAAAAGACACTGCTCGATCTCCAAAACAGCAGTTGCAGTATTTAGAGACTGAGGTAAAGTGCCGGGCCATCCAGCGCGAGCTGGTTTACCTAGTGCAAGAAGTAAGCTGGAAATAGTGGTGGGCTTCTAGAGATAGAACTGTTAAGAAAAATTATTTACATTTAATATATTACAAATAATTAACTATGTTATTAATTCTGTAGTTTTTTTTACTTTTACGTTTAAATAACCATTTTCAATTAATTTACATTAATTATTGAACATTACAATAGCTCTACTGTCTTTTTAGGTTCAATACGCTTTAAAACATTTCCCTATACTTCACCTTGCGGAGACCGCCACCTAGGTGTGGAAAGTATAAGTAGTAACTTTACAGTCGTAAATTGGGCTTCACCCCTGAATACAGGGGGCAGGAACGTGCAACTCTGGACCTAGAGTAATTTTACATTTGCAATCGGTGAACAGTCAAAAGGTTGTAAAGTTACTCAAAAGTGTAAGAGTAAATGTACTTGTCGTAAAAGTCTTCATCCAAAGAGGGATGGAGGTACAACTTAAAAAAATGAGGACACGAAGAATAAACACCGATTCTGTGCGTCATTAAATCATTTTTTTAAATTTCACAGCAGAAGGCAATGTGATTTTTTGGTACAAGATGCAATTTTCCAAAATAAAAGAAAACGTGGCCCTGGATTTTCCCTTTCAAATACAAAAGATAGTGAATAAGAAAAAAAAAAAAAATAAGGCACACGTCTCTCATCTTCACTGGGAAGAAAGCCACAGTGGCATGTATGTGTGAGTTGTTCTTTAATTTTCCCTGCTCGGGTCACTCATTGGAGGAATGTCGATGGGAAGCTTCGGAGAGGTATGCAGACGTGGGCGGTTTATAACACATATCAGTTTTTTGTTCAGACTTGCAGCTACAGACATAGACTTCAAATTGTAAAAAGCCTGCAGAAGTAATAATTTCTGCATAAAGACTTCAAAGAAAAGTCCTAAAAGTGACACTCTTACAATGTTGCTTTTGATACCAATGACATCACAGGCAGTGTGTGGAAGCTACCAAATAGACAACAAGTCTGGGGTACCGGTCATATTTTTGGAGAAAAAGACTAAGGTGATAAACTTAAAATTTTAGGGAACCCAGAACTGTTTCCATGGGGATTTGTTTAATTTAATGGCAAGAGAGTACCACAGATTTGTCTCCACAGACTCAGAAACACGAAGAGTCAAACACAGATCACATATTCCCGGAAAGATATTTTTCAGTTCTGTCATACCTGATCCTTGGGTTTCTTTGAAGGCATCCATGTCGTCCTCTTCCTCCTCCGGTTCATGATTCTCCAGCTGAGCTTTGCGAGCCTCCTGCAGAGTACAAGAAGACAATGTTACAGGAGGGAACAGTTTACATTGCTAGTGTGGCAGATTTACCCCTACCACCATAAAAAACACCCTTTAATAAAGGGATCATAGAAACTGACTTTTCATTTCTGATTATCCATCATAAAAGAAAACTGTGCTGTTAAGAGACCTTAAAAACTGCATTAGTAGTGTGTTGTTTTATATAGAGCAGATACCAGTAAGGTATCCAAATGGCGTAGCTGAAGAATGGGACTAATCCCAGAGCTCCAGATAAGGTTTCAAAATACAAGTTTTTTTAATCCCTACTTTTGTAAGTTGGGAATTAAATACATTCTTACAAGGTAAAAATGTATTTCTCATGATTGATGAGAATATTATCAAGTGTACTAAAAAGGAACAATGTATTTGTTTCATAACATTTAATTTGCAGGGGAACAATGTATTTTCAATGTTTATATCATGGGTATTCATTTTATTTATTCCACACTGTCTTTGTACTTATGAATGCCTGCAATTTTGACAATGCATTTGTATAATAAATCCCTTTCCACCTTTAAGGTGAGGCAGCAATAACAGCAGTGTCCCTTACTGTGGGAATCACTTCTGATGTAAATGATCTGGATATACTCATCTGGTAGTGCAAGTGAGAAGCTTGGGTAGAGTTCTGGGTATCCATTAATCCCTACATTTTTCAGGGAGGGTTTTGCCTGTTTGTATAGAGTAAAACTGGTCTATGAAGAGCTTATCTGTTTTGCTGGCTGATCAGCTGAGAAATGATGAAAGAAGAAATCAACCAAGACTTTGACGTGTGAGATTTGGTTTTTACAGCTTGTAGCAGGAGGATGGAATAACCCATTTAACTAGATTACTCGATCATAATTGATGCTCAGTCATTTCTGATTTGCAACAGGTAGAGCTAGCCTGCTCTCCTCTCAAAACCCCCAATAAACACTTCCTCTTCATCTCCACTTCTCTGCTTATACCCTCCTGACCAGCATTCGCTACCCCAATGGATACATCTCAAAACTTCTTCTCAGGGATAATGTGTCCACAAACAGGAAACAGACACCACATTAGGGGGTACCATGTATGAAAAAACATATGCCTTGGACCCAAAACACAGGTCAGAATTCCTTACCTGGGCTTCCAACTCTTTCTCGTTCATGTCCCTGTGTTTAACCACCAAGAAGGCATTGGTTCCTGTCTGTACACCAGCCTTGGCCCTTCGCTTGCTCAGCCGCACTCTAAAGGAGGGAAACAGTAGAGCGAGACATTTAAAAAGAATGGAAAATGAGTTAAGAGGCGAAGAAAGAGGTACCAATGCCTCCGGGCACCTGATCAGGCACACCTAAGAAAAACAAGTCAAGAATATGACAAATGCAGAATTTTGACAAACCCACTTTTCACACACTCCGGACACTACACACAAACCACTCAACACAACATAGTCCCTGATAAGCCTCAAATATTCGCTGTGTAACGTCACACACATCCTTATAAAAAGAGCACTTGCCAACCCACCACAGACACCCTTCTAATCCAGAGGACAATCAATAAAATCACCTACCAAGCAACAACCTCTCCTATCCACCCGAGAACTCGTTGAGACTTATTCCACAAAGAACTCAAATAGGACTAACACATCCAGACTCCGACCACATGTCTTAAAAACATCAATTGAACCCTCTTACTAGCCCAACTCATTCACCCCCTGCCCACAACACTTAGAATCCCATACCAGGACACATCAACACAAGCAGAATACAAGCAATCCTGTGCCACAGCACCAGTCAATCCATCTCAGATGGTGCTGCCAAAAATTATCCTAAACACATCACACTGTCTTCACCAAATAACCTCAACAAAACATCCATCTGAAACACTATTACTAGGGCATATCCCACTAACTACCTGCCTGCAACAAAGACACATTAATAAGGATATTTCCAAGCCAAGCAATACCATCCCTCAATTAACCTTCATGAATAATCCTGTACTTAGGAATTATCTCCCATTCTGCCTCTACTCAGTTCAAGAGTTAGACATGTTTCCCTGGCACATACCCGGTAAATAACATCACCCTCATAGTTCTGAACACTCAACTGTCCCCAAGCGTTTGAGGATGACCACCCATACAACATCAGCTAATTGTAGGTTTACAGTGACCCTTGACCCATCACCAAGGATTCTAGCTCATGAGGTCTCCCTTAATTTACCAGCTTGTTATGGCGCCCCTTAACCTCTTCCCGTGATGTCATCAGTAGCTTTGTATGAAAACTTAATCTGGTCTCAAGTGTCACTATGGGAAACCTCCACTTATCTAAAATTGGCTATACTTCGCAACGACAATTCAATCGGTATCTTACTTTTTATGGCAGTCGCATAATCTTTGCCTAGTTTGGACCCTGCAAGAGTATCCTGTGATAACTAGTCTGTTTTCTAACTTGGTACGTTGAACTCTAGTGTCCTTGCCTAGTGTCCTGTTTATGATAATCTACAACTATTCTGTACACTCTATTACACTGCAGCAATGGCTCACCTGGTTTCTAGCTCATTGTAATACACTCCGTCTCCCTCTCGGAAGATGAAGAAGTAGTTCTCTTCGTAGCCTTTGCTGGCTTTGTTCTTCACGTTCCAGTTGTACTCCCTGGCAATCTTGTAATCATAGCTGGAAGAGGAAATTAAGGTCAGAAAATGGCCTTTGTAAGAGATGCCACCAACTTCAACAGCAACAGATATGCCATCTAGGACAGCCCTCATTCCAATTCAGAGTTTACACCCATCTACGTACATATCATCTGCCATGTAGTCCATGCCCTCTTCCACATCTCTCTTCCGTTTTCTAATTGTGTCTTCTCCAGGCAAGAAGTAGGCGACAAACTGGTTTCCTTCTTCGTCCATCATTCCTCTGAAAGAAAGACAATAAGAAATTGTCAAAGTTGCTTTTTGGTAGCTATTCATTGATAGGGCCTCAGGGGATAAGCAAACCCCTTGCACCCCTCCATATCGCCTACACCAAATTTCAATACCATACGCATCTCTTGCTTCCCCTTCCTTCAAACAATATGCTCACTACTTCTAGATAACAGAGGTATGTCGTACCTGATCATGGCCTGTGACATCATATCAAGTGCAGTTGAGCCTGTGGCCTCTTTGGGAGCTGGGTCAGAGTCGAAAATGACTTGGGCGCAGGGGTTAATCCACATCTGGGGGAGCATAAAAAAGGTCTTAATCCCAGTCTCTCTCAAGAGTAACATCCAGGAGTACCCTGCTGTGACCCTGGAACTTAGAGTAGCCAATACCCGAAGTTGCCACCAATGTCTTACAATCCCTCACACATACAAATCAAATTTCAAAGATACATTCAGAGCTCATCAACACCTGCCCGCTCTAAGTGGTCAAGTGGTTTGCAGACACATGCACATAATTGTTATCAAATAAAGATTCTATCAATACAAAAAGTTCAAACAGTAATTCTGAAGCGGGTATACTCACTCATTTAAACCCCACCTTCTGTACTCTCAGCATTAAACATTATAAGTGCTTACGCTTGCACTCAAAAACTTATATTTCACAGTAATGTGCGCTAGGGTAGGATAGCATATTGTACACAATAACTGGTCTCAAACAAACGTCTTCCTAATTAGATATCAAACATGGAGAGAGGTTCTGGCAGAAATATTCATACATTGATGGTAGTCATTTACTGGAAATGTTATCACATAAGAGAAAACACTTTCATAGTCAACAGTTCCTACCTTGAAGTCAGGGAATACTGGCATAACCTCCACCGGTGTGACACGAGGTTTGCTGTAGTGCTGAGTAATCTATAACACAATGACAAATGCACATTAGGAAATGAAGACGGTTCCACTCCTCAACAGGAAAATGCTTTATTCCTACCTAATGCTCTCTATTTAATATTCAGGCCCTCCATCCAGACACCTTTACTCGAACAAAAAACCCAAGCTTAGAAGAAGGGCTGGGGTCCCAAATCTAACAGCAGAAAGTTAGTGAGTGAATTATCTTGTCTAACATATGCATGTTCATTCCTTAGGTTCATTGAAGAGACTTCCAACAAGACTCAAGAATACCTATTATTTCTAGGTGTGACAAGGGTTGTGTTTCTGTAAATGGAAGAAAGTGAGTAATAATTGAAGCATAGGCTGTGCCGCTAGCAAGGGACAGACCTGTGGTATAGTGCTCTATTGCTTTCTATCTAGGGCTGTGCTACATGGAAACCATATATATGTATACAAGCGTTTCCCATAGGAGGGATGAGGGAAGTGGTAGGGAAGACTAAGACCATCAACATTAGAAGCTCGGGACATGCAGGATACATTGACTAGTGGATTTCTGTAGTCAAAAGCTACAGAGGGTGACAAAGGTGCCAAATTTACAAAGCACTGAGATAAACCAGTCTAAAAGCCATGCCATGTAACTGCATGGGAGAGAAGGTATAAAGGATTCAGGGCAACAGGTTATGTTAACAGAGATTTTTATAGCGGAAAACAAGTGTGGGATCACACCGCTTCACCTCCCAGCAGGTTCGCCCCTAGGCATCATGGTAAATGCAGTTCGCCAAGTGTGTGTACTTGCAAAGTCTCTCGGTGTTTTACCAGGTAGGTGCAGATTAGTGCTGGCCATCTCTAGACACGTGTTTCTGGATTGTTATCCGTCATCAGTAAAGATTAGGCAATTCGAATGTATGGGGTTGCTGAACAGGCTCCCAAAGTATTCTCGGGTCACAGTACCTCTCCAGGCACGCAGAGATTTTTATAGTGCTGTCTAGCTAGCAGTACGGAGACACAGGACTTTCTGGCTACAATACCTTTAAGACCTGGCCATATGAAGGTGCAGTATGTGCACTGCCTGGATACAGGTAGGCGTATGACACAGCTACTAATCATATACATAAGATCATTTCTAAAATTGTTATCCTTGCTAAGTAAAAATACTTATTTTCCACATTTAACCAGAATACCCTTTCGCTCCACATCGGGTACATGTAGCCAGTGTGACCTATACCTATACTCCTATGGTCTCCTACCCTGCTGGTGGAGTGCCACACAACTTTGAGCATCATTTCCTAGAACATAAGAACTACTACTGGAGTTATGTAGTCCAATCCCTATGCGGAACCTGGGACAGTTGGACCTGCTTTTCAAGCCCCCATGCAAAGCCAAATGACCCCCACAGCATGTCCTACCGCACCAAGCCCCCAGCATCAAACCCAAACACTCCATGAACTATGGTGAAAAAACCCTTTAGCTCTTCCCCTATGGATCTCTGCCCTGAAAAATGTTCACAGACACCCATAGCCACACATCATGAAAAAAGAACCCTACAATTCCTCCTTCACCAATCCTAGTCCAGAAACCGCATGCAACATGTTTAGAGAGTTCCCTTTACCCAGTCCTCCATGCTTCCCAACAATCAACATCTTGCATTAGATCATCCACCAACATCAAAACTTAGAATATATTTGTGACATAACACGATTTTCCTATCTATATCCTGAAATGACACCCTCACCGCTTTTTGTGCATCATCAAATGTTTTCTCAATGGCAGAGATCTGGCTGTCTCTATCTTTATAGATCTCCTCCTCCGTGAACTGCTGTTTGACGGACACACCAATCCTGTGTGGTAAGGGAAGCATATGTTATTATTAATCTGTTGTGCCCATTTTATAGTTTTATTAGTTCCAGTCCATGCACACATGAGAAAATAAAGACTTGTGCCAAAGTTACAACACTGAGAGGCCACAAATTCATGCAGGATTGTTATTTGCCATCAAAGTCTGCACCCCACGTATTCCACCAAGGCCTTCACCTCTGTGCAGCTCAATCAATAACTTCTGCTGAGTAAGATAATGAATCAAGAATCATGGCAGAGAGGTGGCAAAGACGAAAATTCTGAAAGCAGCAACGCGAATGCAAAATGTAGTACATATTGTCCCTTCCCTCACAAATCTGTGTGTGTGGACAGAATACCAAGCAGAAAATTAACAAACGTGTGAATTTAAATTTGTAAAGCGCTGTCAGTAAGTAAGGCACCAGAGGAGCAAGGGGAAAAAGCCCAAGTAAAATAGATGCTGCCAACCAGGAAGTCACCCCGGACAGAAATTATCAGAATAACCGGATTTTCGCATGCCTGAGAAACACCGTATACAAGTTTCGAATCCTCATATTTTCTGGACGTGTGTTCCACAGCCTGGCAGCTGCCACCGAGAAAGCTCCCCGCCCCAACCCCATTTAGCTTTCCCCAACCTGGGAACAATCACCCGCCGATCACAGACGCCTGCTGGATGCATACCAGTTGAAGGTGTCCCTAAGATAGCATGAGCCCTGCTGATGAAGAGTCTTAAATGCCAAGCATAGGGCTTTAAAAGTCATCCAAGTCCTCACTGGCAGCTATTGGGGAGTCCTCAAGCCCTACTCACAGAGATGAGTTAAGGTAGCCCCAGGACAAACAGAGCCGCTGCATTGTGGATGAGCTGAAGTTTGTTCAAAATACTTGTTGGCATTAAAATAGAGGGCGTTACAGTAAAGGCGAGATGTGATGAGCGCAGTGACCACTGCCACCCATAGCTCTGCAGAAAGGGAAGTATTTTCATAAAGATCTGAAACAGGAACTCCTCGTTCTATTAACCTGGGAGTCAAATGTCAACATATTGTCAAAGATCACACTCAGGTTTTTATTCAGCGCCCCCAGGACGGGAAGCGTACCACAGGTTACCGTCCACCACTACCACTCCAGATTGAGTTTTCTGCCCCAAAAACCGAAATTCCGTCTTCTCCCCGTTCATTTTCAGCCAGTTCTCCCTCATCCAAATACTCACTTTGGCCATAAAGGGCCTAAATCTGTCCGCCACCTCTTCTCAATCTTTGAAGATGATGATTTGGGTGTCATCTGCATAATCAAGCAAACATCCTGTAGAACTGCCAAAACAAACTGTTTCTGCTCTGGAGTCTGTCTGCACAGATTTGTGAGACTAGTCCTCGAGCGCCTTTCTCATGAGTTCAGGTTGTTGAGCAAAGGGTTAGTGCGAAAAAAGGATGCAGTCTTTAGTTTTGACAGATATGGTATGGGATGGCACCACAAAAGTGGAATATTGGTAGCAACAACAAATGAGGTAGAAGCTTGGCAAATCCGTCTTTTAGTTTAAATAAAGGTCAGAGAAAGCTTAAGGGATGGACAAACATTAAGTCATGAGATTTGGTGGACCATCTTTCCTTTTTGAACACCCTATATCTTTTAGTTTGAGAGGAACTACATGTCTTTGATCTTTTATGCAGAGAATGCTTCAGGATTTTCTTTACAGGAGGTTACCCACTGTATATTTTAATAATGCTGAAATTTAACAGTTTGAAATGCTGAAAATAGGTTTACAAGAATCACTTCGAAAACTGAACTCAAACGCTTTCGTTGTGAGGAAGAAAGAACAGTATTAATGGTGCTCAACAATGGGTTAATGTTCTCCAATAGCCACAGCATTGGCATTTTCTGCAATGCGCTGGCGGTCTTCCTGGAGGCCACATGACTCCTCATCTAACAATAATAGATACATGCAGGTGCACAATAGACTCTCAGAAATCGAAATAATAGATTATTTTGATAACAATCCTTTCACTTTGAGAGTGGATAGTCACGTCCTGCGGTAGATATAGGAACCTGTACTTGGCCCAGGACAGTAAATATGGCAGCTAAATCTGCCAGGCTCACATGGATGAAATCAAAATATTTTGCAAACATGTACTACGCTCTAACATGCACTGCAAAAGGAAGCTCAGTAAACAAATATCTCCCTGACCAGCACAGAAGAAACTGTCACCTCAGGACACCTCCTCTCCTGCCCCTTGTAGGCATGTACTAGAAGCATAAGAAAATGGCAAAAGGTTGACCCAGCGAAGTTTCTAGGTCACGAAAACCGAATCAAACTATGTTCCCATTTGTATAAGCCATGATTAGGTCTGCTAAGTCCCTCAAGTTCCATAATCTGGACTCTAGATAAATGAATGATTAAGTAAATATTTTGCCTCCACTTTCAATCCCAAAGAGCAAGACCAACCAGCATTGATGGATAGACTAAAAGTTTCAATATTATTTTTTGAAGTGTACAGCAGTGATGCTGGCTCTAGAATAGCAATGGATCAGAAGGAAGGTGTGCAACACATTTCTACAATAATGCTTTATGACTGCGATGTTCATTAGGAGCTGACTGCTTGTTTTGCGGACTGGACTTGTTTTATATAGTACTATTACAGCACCAACTAATGTCTAGTAAACTGATGATGATTGGGACATGCAAGAACAGAAACCTAAAGAAAATCGAGATTAATCGAGATGGCAACTGCAGCCATCTCATCCTCAGTCTTGTAAGTGGAATTACTAGAAAGTGGTCTTATCCACAGTATTGTACGTGGAATTACTAGAAAGTGAAGACCTCGGACCAAGGCATTCCTGGATCAACCAGGTGAGATAGTTCCGGAGAGGACTTGGAGTCATTCTGGTACAAAGAAGAGCATGTTAAGGGGAACAAAATTATTTCCCAAAGTGTAAAGTTCATCAGAACTAAAGTGAGTGAAACTATATACACCTTTGTCCAGGTGTAAGGACCAAGTTGGACAAGAAGACCTAATCAAACATGCAAGTTAGGAAAGACAAACATTTCCTAGTGTTGCAAGTAGGCTAGCATGTTCTTGGTGAGCATCTATGGTGCTGCATACAGCTAAATAACAACCAGCATGTACTGCTGGCGCATCCTGCCCTGCAAATAAAGCATAGGTCTCCTTTACACGATGTGGTACGATTAAAGGTGTACAACAGATCTAGTGCTTAAAACCAAAAGAACCTCTACCCCACTTAGGGCGATAATTGTGTTTAAATCTCCAGTCTGTTTGTCTACTTTGATACAACAGTAACGTTTTTTTAGTGTGCTTGTACCTCAGAGCAAAACGTTTATTGAGGCAAACAGCGAAGAACTTTTCATACAAAAGAAACACAGAACAGGGTCAGTGAAACTGTGGAGTGGAGAGCCCCGAGGCACAGCAGTCTGAATCAGTAAACAATCACGCACTTGTGTAGGTGTCGGGGAGGTCATAAAAGGGAAGGTCAGGTCACCTAATGACCCCCCCCCCCCCCACACACAAATAGTACCCTTATGGTTACTTCCAAGAATCATGTCTTCTTCCGGGTTGTACACATAAAAAAATGTCAACCCCACACAATCCACGAAGAGAAGTAGGACACCCCTCGTCTCCACTAGGACTTAATATACTGTATTCATTTGTTCTTCTATTTACTTTTGATCAGAAATGTGGCTAATGTAACCCTCAATACCCTACAGTAAAATAGAAGAATAACTTAAATACAGTAGCCAATAGACATAGTACGGCAAAAGTATACTTTTTTAGGTTTCGACCTGGCTGAAGCACTGCGAAGCAGTGCTCCGCCCAGGCGAAAGCTTTTGTTTCCTACAGTTTGGGCTTAGTCCTGCCTCTGTCTTTCATTGGCTAGCTCCATAAATGGAGGCTAGCCATTGGAAGACATTGGCTGTCAATCATTCTTTCCCCTCGGAACGCGATTCGGGGGCGTTTCCGTGACTTTTTTTAAGTCCCGTCCCTTTTTCGTCATGGCATTCGGTGGGCGTTTCATCTGGCAGCTTCCAGCCCTCACCTCAGGCCAATTTTTTATTGTATTCACAGTTGGCAAATGTAGACAATTCGGGGCCATCTTTGAATAATTCATTAACTTGCTATAGAAACATAAAACGTTTTGTTGATGTTACTTAAATGTTCAGCAAACCGAAAAGCAAAAATCTTAAAAAAATACTACATTTACGTTTGTATGGCTCAATTTTTAAACGTTGTTTAATTAAATGACTTATGCGAGAAATATTGTTGCCCCATAGCAAAAGGAATATTTTCCTTCATGTGACTCGGGCTGCGGCATTTCACAGCAGCTGTTGAACTCAGTATAAAAACGCATAAATAAAGTATCACAGCGTTTCGCTCTGTGCAGGAGTCCTTTCACTATGTCTATGAAAGCCAGTTTCTATTGCCCTGGGGAGGAGTAGAGGAAGCCAACATCTCGCCATGGCTACTAACCGGAAGTGCACGTGGATTCAGCAAAAGTGAGTTTTCAAACCTAGGAGGCAGGCGCGAGGTTTCATGTTTCAGTTCGTTTACTCACTGAAGAAAGGGGTTTAGAGGACGAGCGTGCGGGGCTGGATGTGAGAACAGGGAGCGAGCGAGCCGGCCGCAGAAACGGAGACCTGACCCGGTGCTCCTGGGGAGGGGGGGGGGGTGAGTTGTGTGTGAAGCCTCGGAAGATTGTACTACATGTTGGGTTTTTGAATTAAACTGTGTTGTGGCGAGCTGCGGGAGGAGGGGCGATATGACATTCACAGATTCAAATTAGGGAAGCTGCAAAAATACTTGCTTGGCGTGAGAATTGCCTAGAAAGTGGATCTAAAATACTGTATGTGTAGCACTTGAAAGAGGGGAGGGGCATTGCTGAAAACTGGAGGATATTAGGTGTGGAGGTGCACGTGAGGAAGCTGTTCCCGCCCCCCCCCCCTCCTGCGGTCTGGCTTTAAAGAAAGAATTTGGGGCGGGTACGTTGGGCGGCTGCCATTTCTACAGCCGCCTTTCCATAGAATCGCAGGACTTGATGAATGAGAGCATAGGTACATCAGGGTTCGAAGTTAAGGGGTAAGGAATGGCTGTTTCCGTTTTGGGTATCTGCAGAGGGTGGTATTCGGACTCCGATTTAGAATACAGCCTCGTCTATGGATGCCTCACTCAGACGCCAATCACCAGACTCGCTGTCATAGTCTGACCATTCTAGCTCTGCCTCGCATCCACTGAGGAGACAGAGTAATCTGACATTGAATGAAACTTGTCCGCGTTGCTTCAGTTCCCTCGGACTTCTTTGAGTCAGCTGTGGCTTCTGTTAAAGAATCCAATAGAACAGCCTGCAGTTTATGATTTACTTCAGGGTGGGAGGGAGGTTGGGTGTTCAACTGAACTACTGATCCCATAATGCATTGTTCGAGAGTAACAGAACCAGCATAGCTCCCATTGCTCCTTGTTAGCAGCAGGGATGTCCCCAGCCCCCCAACTGTGCATTACCGCCAGTCACTGAGGCATCACTCACACTGGAGAGACTTGGCAAGATCGCTAAATCGGTCATCGATGAATCCAAAGGGACAGTCCCCATACTACTGTCCTCGTCATGACTGGGAGCCGAGACTGGGGCTGGTACTGGTGAACATACAGGTACTCCCTCCCCCTCCTTCACAAGGCGGTGTTTAATCACTTTCAATGGATCAGCCAGCTTCTCTCCCACTCCGATACCACTGACCTCGGGGGGGCACTTTCCCTTTCAAAGACCGCCGACTGAACAGCTGCGGGACAGTCCGCTTGCCTTTCAAAGAAACCGCAGAAACAGGCTTTGTAGTGCCGATAGGCACCGCGACCTTCTCAGCACCCCCGCTGGCAGCTGAGGGCTCCTTTCCATCGGAATCACCGGGACCGGCAATGCGTGTGATACCGCGTGTCTTCGCTGCTGCTGATGCAGTCTTAGAGGCTGTCTTTGGGGCCATATCGGGGGCAGGGCAAAATGTGAGGTCGATACACCTGAGGGAGCAGGAGCCTGAGGCGGAGCGCACGTAGACCCAGAGCGACTTGGCGGTAAATTTCGCTTGCAACTGACTAAGTCTGTGGATCATGGCCATCCAACTATGCAGCAATAGTCACCTGAGCATTGGCTGGCCAAAAGTCAAGTCTGCATACTGCCTACAGCAAACACCACAGCAGACTGAAAAGCGGACAATCGCCTGGGCAAGAGGAACAGGGGGGTGGTCGAGGCAAAAGACGATAGGGGAGGAATTCACCAGGGGAGCACTAACACCAGCCTATTACTACATTTCGGATTGTCAACAACACTCTTAATTCGAAAGCAGAACTATGACAATCATAATGCAGCAGTGCTTAAATCAGTAACCTGTTAATGACTGGACTGCTCGTCTTTGAATAAAAAATGTATTCCTTTTATGGATATTGATTCTATCCAAGCAAGGAGCTGGGTGTGGTTACTTTTCAGTACAATGCAAAATTGTAATAAAGAAAAGGATAATGACAAACTACCAGCCGTGCCCACGTCATACGAGTCCGCTTCCCCACGCTGCGAGGCTTACGCAGGCAGGGAGGGGTGCCTGTTTCGCGGCTTGTCCAGCCCTGACTGACCAATGAGATGCCGAGCCCGCCTCCCTCCTACAGGTGAGCTCATTAGGCTGCTATAAATCACTGAGCCTGACACGGCTTCTGTTTGTTGGGTCCGGAGGCGACAGGGGAAAGAGGGTAGTTTTGGCGGTGCATATTGACTCCGAGATGACTGAATGAACTAAGTTGTTTATTTTTGTGAACAGTTCGTGAGAAATCGTTTTTCTTTGTCCTCGTGAACGGGTTTACTTTAAAGCGCCATTAAATGTAATAATATGCAATTATTTAGTGGTAGGCCTTGAAAGTGTTTAGAAGTTTGGTTCTCTTTGCCCCCAAAAATGTTGCTTTTGAATAAATACTTGCTGGAAGAATAGCTCTAACTTTTCCAAAGGCGAAACCGTTGCATTGTAAATGCTTGTTTTACGTGGGCTTTACTATACACAAATCCAACCTACCTCACTTATACCAGGATTGCAAAAAAAAAATAAAAATGAAGGACAGACACCCCCTCCCCAATCCACCCCCCCCCCCCACCCCCATTACGTACTTGACTTCTGGTTTCTCGTTGGAGACTCCATATCGGTTAAACTCAGTAGAGATATACTCTGTTTTTCTCATCCAGGGCACCACCTTGGCATGCTGTTGAGACCTAGAATAGAACACAGACCACATAAGATATTCCATAAACTGGAGCTTAAAATATCAGTAAGTTAGCATGGGAGAAGGAAGGCGATCCAAAGTCACACCATTCTGCAAAATTATACTTTTCGAACAAGATAGAAGGAAATTAGGAAAGCAAATTAATGAACTTCAGCTGAGTGGCCATGCTCTCCTTAGAACATATGCAAAACAATATGCTGGAGATCTGTGATTAGAAATTATGGGCGAGGCAGGAAACCACGCAGGCATTTGGTATAAAGGTGAAGTAGAGAAATATCTACCAACACATCCCACAGATCTATCATTTCATCCACTCAGAGACCTTTGCATCTCTGGAAGGGTCAGACATCCATCCATCAATCCCTCCCTGCAGTACTCAGCCTCTCACCTCTTGGAGCTGCTTGGTGCCTGGATTTCCTCTTCTAACAGCTTCTCATCTGCAAGGTCCAGAAGAACTACAATTTGGAGGGAAAAAAAACTATTTAGATTAAGTGGTGTTCACCCCTTAGGGTGTTGGATTACAAGACTGGCACAGAGACATAACTGCTATTGTTTCTTTACTACAAACTCTTTCTCTTGCTTGTATGAGTAGGTAAAACCAACAGAGCGATATTATAAAGAAATGGTGTTAACTCTTTTCTCTCATGCATTTTTCAAACAGGATACATTCAATTCAGTCTTTATTTTGATCAATCAGATCATAAAATACATGAATAATATACAATACCACATTACAAAGTCATCGATTTAGACATGATCATTAAAATAATACAGCATAGTGCATCAGAGTAGTTAAAAACTCATGAATATTATAACTAAGTTAAAAAGTCGACAAAAAGACACACAAATCATTTTAAAAGTCCGTCTTCAAACTATACTAACGCCAGAAATAGCAGCAACAATGGGTTAGAGCTGGTCTATAGCAGCTGTTGGTTTTAAACAATCAGACCGTATTCTCCACATGCAGCTAAAGAAAATTGCTAGAGGGATCACAAGGGGCTTTTGAGTAACGATCTTCAGTAGTCTTAAAGCAGTTGCACATGACCTGGGTGCCCAAGTTGGAGCACATTGGTTTAAGCCATCTACTGTGTGGCAACTTATAGGCTGGACATACAAATAGTATGTGTGGTATCGTTTCGTCATGATCCTGACAAAATACACATTTACTATCAGGGATCTTATTCCATTGGTGATTAAAAGATTTAACTGGTAAAATGCCTACTCTGAATTGATAAAAATGTTTCCTCCTGTCAACAGGCTTCGTAATTATATACCAGAAGTCTTCAAACATGGGTTCTGGCTTACATTCAAGAAAGGTTCTAGTCAGTATGGAATTGCCAGTGGAACACATGTTGTTTACTTGGACCATAGACCAATAGGCCTCTTTGAAGACTTTTGTGGGGGAAAGATATTACCACCCAGGTTCACCCATAGATGGGACATGCCCATGTTCACAAGGGAACGTTTTAACTTTTGCATCCAGCTAATCTTATGTGCTTTGTCTGCATCTCTGACATCTTTAAGCCTGTTGGCGTAATGTGTCAGCTCCGGGGTGGACTATAGTCTGCCCCAGAAAGCAAGGGGTCTAAATCTTACCACCACTACCAGCATGTTACATCCCAAATCATTGTATAGCGGTTTAAGTGGTGTATTCTGGGATACTTCAGTTAGGCTCCTCACAAATTTATTCTGGGCTAGAGTGAGTGATGAAATATTGTCGAAGCCCCAGAGTTCTGCAATATAAAGGATAGAGGCAAAAACCTTGGTATTATAGATCTTTAAAACGGGGCCTATCGGCTTAGTATGGCTGCACCTATGCTCACTTAGTAGTGCTCCTGCCAATTGAGAGTGCTTGAGTGCCAGTAAATCTATCTGGGGCTTCCAATCTAACTTTCTACTTAGTGTGACCCCCAAGTAAGTGAATACATCCTTTTGCTCCAGTAGGGCCTCGTTCATAGTAGCCCTACCCTTGGCCATCTTATGCTTATGTAATACCATGAACTTGGTTTTATCCACATCCACTTTTAACTCCTGATCGCTGCAAAAATGCTCAAAACGACAACTCGCTTGCTGCAACCCCATTTGAGTTTTAGATAATATTAAGGTATCGTCAGCGAACAGGAGTATTGGGACCTTTGAACCAGCTAGTGTTGGTGCATCAGAAGGGTGTGTTTGTAAATAGCTCACAACCCCATTTATAAACAAAGAAAACAGAGTGGGGGACAAAACGCACCCTTGACGGACCCCTTTAAGGATTGAAAACCTTGGTGTGGTATTGCTTTGGGCTCCCCATAGTACCTGCACAAAATTAGCTTCATGCAATTGGACTGTGAGTGATAAAAGTTCTGGGGACATTCCTAGGTCTTTCAAAACTAACCAGAGCTTGTTCAGTGGGACTCTGAAGAATGCTGATTTTAAATCAACAAATGCGGCATATAAAGTGCCGCCAGCTAGGATTACGACAAGCCAGTAAATTAGAATAAAGTAATAGACCTGGTTGATGGTGCTTACATGGCCCTAAATCCTGCCTGAAAGGGAGTTAGTATGTTGTTTTCATCAATCCACAACTGGATTCTATTCAGCAATAGCCTGGCCATATTTTTTTGTGTTGAGTCAATTAAACTAATGGGCCTGTAATTAATAAGGCTAGAGCGATCCCCTTTTTATAAATTGGTAGGATTTCAGCCCCTCGCTCGGACTCTGGTATATTTGCTCCACTAGCAATCACGTTCACGAGCAGCTGGAGATACAGTATCTAGTTATCTTTATCATGAGTGAACAGGTCCACCAGAATGCCATCTAGTTCGGGTGTCCTTCCCTTTGGTGCTGCGTTCAGGGCAGTTTCCACCTAACTCTTTGTAAAATACAATACTGTATCTGGCTGAGTTGGTTGGAACAGTTTGTCGCCAACATTACTATCCCCAACGGCAAATTGCTCCTTGAAGAATGAAACCCACTTATCAGGTGAAACATTATTTTGGGGTGCTTGGCCCATTCCCCTTCTGCCCCATTTAACTAATTGCCAGAATTTTGGCATATTCTTCTCCTTACTAGCTTCCAAAAGGTCCAACCACCTTAGCTCATCCCAGGACTTTTCGCAACCAATCGGGTATGCTTATACAACTTCTGTTGGACTTTGATGGTTCCTAAATCTTTGGATTGAATAGTACTGGACAGTTGCTTGTATGCATCTCTTCATGACTTAGTGTACCAATGGTGGTGCTTTGGGGAGATCCTGTTACCAGTTTCATAGGGTTTAATAAAACAGCTCTTGATCTTATCAAACATATCCTCATGGGCTTGGGTAATATTGACATTTAGTTCAGCCTGCCTAGAGAATCTTTGAAGATCGACTAACGTACTCTCTACTAGAACCTTCATCTGGGCGAATGAATCTTCGTTCCTGACAACACTTGTCCATTTAACCCTCCTCATATTATTACACATGATAACATCAGCAGTCGCGTTTTCCGGACTATCTGGGTGGGCAATAGCGTAACCTGGGACTGTCATTGTTAGCAGCAGTTAGTCATGGTCACTTTCATTTCGGGTACGTACTTTCAAATCCATTAAGGAAGACCAATTCTCAACATTTAAAAAGACAGTCAATACGGCTGCTTCTCATGTCATTACTGTATGTTTGAGACCCTGGGGATCTGAGGGTGTTCTCCCGTTCACTCCTTTCTCTCATGCCTTTTTCTAACAGGATACATTCACTCTTGCAATGTTTCTGGGAGGAAGGCATAGGACATTGAGATCTTGCAGTTGTCCATAGGGAAGGCAGTAAACTAACATCACAAAATTCTGAATCTGGCACACTGTACAAGTGCCAGTGCCATATCTTTCCCCCATGAGCAGCCGTCCTTGTATTGCCTGTAGACCAAGCCACTTACCAATGGGGTCGATGCGGTAGGTGTCGGGGTTGATCAGGTCAATGGTCACACTAAGATCAGGTTCTGTTAAAAGGTCATGTCTGTGCTGCTTTTCCAAAGAAGTGGCCTTGTACTGCACAAACCTAGGGGAGACAGCCATATCAAAACGATGCTGAGGCAATGACCTCACCCACTCCGTTGGTTCCACAACCCACCCTCTCAGAAGTAATCTTTTCTCTTCCAGCACCTTAACGATCCATGGCCCCAAACATGCCCTTTTCTGCTTATAGCTCGCACTCCTCTACAATTTCCTTAGTCCTTTAATTGTACTCCCTCTTTCCACAGTCTGTTGGCATACATTCTTACCCGCTCTGCCTGTAACGCAAAAATCCACCTCCGTGGTGACTCTGCCTCCCCCACATCTACCAGTACATTCACTCACATATGCTCCCCAGATTTGCCAAACTCCCATAGGTTTGGTGCAACAAGTCACCAGGACTCCAGTACGCACTACTAAAATGCAAATTCTCCTTTAGTACATTCAATTTATTTTTATCAGTATTTCAAAAATGATAAAGAACATCACATGTAATTTTTATACTCATACATGATTGCTTACGTCATTAGCAATTATTTCATCATTATAACATTGTGAATTCAAACAAATTTTACATTTCCCGTACCATAATATAAATAAAAACCCAATGCATTTCGGGGCTGAGGCCCCTTCGTCGGTGGTCTGTTATAAGAGAAAAAACAACAACAAGGAGATTGTGTTACTATTGGTGCTTTCAGAAGTTTCTGAGTGTTTAAAGTTTAAGAGTTCTGTCTATTCTTACCACGTGTGTAGAAAAATTATATGATCCTTGTAAACTTATTTTAGTCAATTCGCAGTGTTCTATCTAAAAAGAAATGTAACACGATTAGAAAGGGGTGATTCATTGCATTAGCGCTGTGGGGTATTCTTTAGAAAAATAAAAAAAATGTTACCTAGCTAATTTTACCTGAATATTTTTAAATATTGAGATATCTGTACCAAAAGAAGGAAGGCGATGAAAAGTTATTTTATCGGAAGGGAAAACAAACGTCATGTTTTACACATGTTTGCGCTCTTGATATGAGCTCACCTGTGTTGTTCTGGGCCAAGTTTACGTGAAGAAACCTAAATCGGACCAAAATTGCAATTGCCCATTAATAAGATATTCTATTTTTTTACTTGCAAACGAGTCGTTAAAAATTCAGAAAAAGACTTTTACCTGCGAGCCTTGTGTATTTAGCTTCGGTCTCGCTAAAGTCTCGATTCACGGTACGCTGAAAATATAAAGAAAAAGTCCGTTGAGGAGCTTATCGCCCAAACCGAGACCGACTCGTAATGCAGGCATTTCGTCTAGTACTAGCTTACCGTTAACGCGGGATACTGCCGTCCGGTAAAGCGTCCAGCACCTCTCGTGGCGACTGGGAACGGACTTACAAAACAGAGTCCTTCCTCTATTATTGTTTCCAAGCTTTCTGATCCATGGCAATAGACGGATTCAATCCAGCTACAAATTAGAAGTAGCCGCCATCAGATAACGATCAAAGCTATTACATACCTTCCATAGGAAATGTACTTCTCCACGTTTATGAACTTCGATCGCATGAAGCATTCATATTTAGAATAAAAAGGGGGAGTTTGCTTATAGACGAAAAAGTCTTTATTTGATTATTTATTACCGTTTACTCACTAAACGATGTTTGGTGTTAAAAGGGATATTTAATATTGGATTTGCCTGCTAATTCGATCGCCATTACTAAATGGTGAAGGTTAGATGGTGCATTACCGAAATTTAGACAAATGACGTTTGTACTATTATGTGAGTGTATAATATGCAAATGACACTAAAGAAAACCGAAATCCAGAACATATCGTTATGACAATGAGCTATGCATATTTCTGCTTATTTTCATTCTATATGAATAATGCATAATTCATGTAGTTAAAAAGGAATCATTTTTATGAGAAAACCTTATCTATCCCGCTTATAACTTTACCTCTCACTAATATTAGTATGTGTGATCATGTGTACCTCCATACAACTATGTGTTGGAATCTTTAGAGGTTCAAGTATAGGGTAATAGTATTCAAGTACAACTAAGATATACATAAATCAAAACATATCAGTCTGACGATAAACTGCGCATAATCCTGCCTATTTACATTCTATATAAACTCATGTCATTAGAAAAAATTAATTGTATGAAAAAATCATTTTTATGAAAAACCCTATCTATTGCGCTTGCAGTTTTATCTTTTCATATCTTTTCATATTACTAGTGTGTGTGATAATGTATGCAACCATACCACTGTGTTCGCTCGCAGTGAGGTTCTCTGCCAGTTGCTTCGCTTTCACGACGCTACAGGAGTAGCTTGCTGCCTGACCCGATTCCAGCCCTGAAGGAGAGGAGGAGAGGAGGAACAACACCTGCGTGGCCGCAGAGGAGGCGCGAGGCGCGGCTCCGGGACTGCGAGGCTCAGCTATCAGCTACATCAGCTGTTGCCTCTTCCCGTGCGAGCCGCGCCCCCTCCCAGTGCCCGCCCCCACCAAATCGCCTACAACCTCTCGCGGCTCCCGCTACGCGGGCGCCGCTCGCAGTGAGGTTCTCTGCCAGTTGCTTCGCTTTCACGACGCTACAGGAGTAGCTTGCTGCCTGACCCGATTCCAGCCCTGAAGGAGAGGAGGAGAGGAGGAACAACACCTGCGTGGCCGCAGAGGAGGCGCGAGGCGCGGCTCCGGGACTGCGAGGCTCAGCTATCAGCTACATCAGCTGTTGCCTCTTCCCGTGCGAGCCGCGCCCCCTCCCAGTGCCCGCCCCCACCAAATCGCCTACAACCTCTCGCGGCTCCCGCTACGCGGGCGCCGCTCGCAGTGAGGTTCTCTGCCAGTTGCTTCGCTTTCACGACGCTACAGGAGTAGCTTGCTGCCTGACCCGATTCCAGCCCTGAAGGAGAGGAGGAGAGGAGGAACAACACCTGCGTGGCCGCAGAGGAGGCGCGAGGCGCGGCTCCGGGACTGCGAGGCTCAGCTATCAGCTACATCAGCTGTTGCCTCTTCCCGTGCGAGCCGCGCCCCCTCCCAGTGCCCGCCCCCACCAAATCGCCTACAACCTCTCGCGGCTCCCGCTACGCGGGCGCCGCTCGCAGTGAGGTTCTCTGCCAGTTGCTTCGCTTTCACGACGCTACAGGAGTAGCTTGCTGCCTGACCCGATTCCAGCCCTGAAGGAGAGGAGGAGAGGAGGAACAACACCTGCGTGGCCGCAGAGGAGGCGCGAGGCGCGGCTCCGGGACTGCGAGGCTCAGCTATCAGCTACATCAGCTGTTGCCTCTTCCCGTGCGAGCCGCGCCCCCTCCCAGTGCCCGCCCCCACCAAATCGCCTACAACCTCTCGCGGCTCCCGCTACGCGGGCGCCGCTCGCAGTGAGGTTCTCTGCCAGTTGCTTCGCTTTCACGACGCTACAGGAGTAGCTTGCTGCCTGACCCGATTCCAGCCCTGAAGGAGAGGAGGAGAGGAGGAACAACACCTGCGTGGCCGCAGAGGAGGCGCGAGGCGCGGCTCCGGGACTGCGAGGCTCAGCTACATCAGCTGTTGCCTCTTCCCGTGCGAGCCGCGCCCCCTCCCAGTGCCACGCCCCCTCTCACCCAACAACCATTTAACCGCAACACCAACGCGCATCGCGGGACGCGCGCGGGTCGGAGCCCGGGGCGAAGCCCGGGCCAAGGGCGGGCCCGTTGTTGCCCGTTAGTGCCCGATAGAGATCGGACCGGGCCTATTCCCTTTCAACAACGACCCAGCAACAAACAATCATGCCGCCCAAAACACGAAGTGCCTCCAAACCCAAATCTAAACACGCTCAGGAGGTAGCACAGGTAACAGGCCCTATTGACCTATTTATATCGCGGGTAAATGACACGATAAACCAAAGCATAGCTTTAATGGAGAAGAGAGTTTCAATGGATCTCATAAGCGCAAATGCGAAGCGCTCATCACTAGGCGCTATAGCGAATGCCGCCTCCCCAATCAATTTAAACACTCAAAACAGCTCTCTTCCTGTGACTCTTTCTGCCTCAGACCTAAACACCGTCCCATCAGTAGTTGACCTGTCGGTCACGCACTCTGAGTCGGATCCCTCAATAACAATGGATGACCTGGAAGCAACTCCCGACCTAGCTGGTTGCCAAATCGAAGGAGACATCCAATCCATAGAAAACTCATCCCAGCAAGGCGAGAGAGAAGGGGCAATACCGAAAACTCGATCACCAATCAATGAAGGAACACACAGTTCTCCCTGCCAGGAACCTAAAACGATCCATCCAAACCCCTTAACCTCTAATAGCATATTACATATCTCTGACTCAACTCTTCCCCACAAGGCAATTCCTAATGATAATATGCCGGAGCAATGTAAGACCTGCAGAATCACCTCACAAGTTCTCACCACAACTAAGGACCTACTATATCAGTATTTAAAGCCTATCCAACTAAGTATTAGAAATCCTGAAGCTCAACTAACAATAATCTCAGCTACCCTCTTAGACACGAATACCCGGATTGATGTAAGGGGTCAACGTAACACCTCGCACCCACCACAAAAGCAAAACCAATCACACGCACAGAAAGCAGTTAATCATTCCAACACAACATCTTCAGTACAAAAGACTTCAAAACAACCGTCCACCATACCCAAATGTATTGTAAACACACCCCTTCCCCAGCAGGAGAAACCACCTCATTCCAAAGTACAGCAAACAGTAACCGCAGGTAAGGCCATGACAGGCACTCCAGGTCCATCAGCCAAACCAGATTCTAGTAGAACCACCACTGAAAAGCCTGACTCTCAGTCATCGAACCCATTGCTTTCACAAAAAACACCCAAGAACACATCCAAGAACACACCCACATCCAAAACCACGCCGAAAAAACCTCCCTTAGCTAGACGCCCCGCTCACATGCCCCCGGAAGCTACTCCCTATACAATAGTTTTAACAGGAGTACCCGAGTTAACAGATGACACTCCAGAAACTGCATGGTCACTTAAAAACAAGGCCATGCAGTGGCTTAGCATAAACAGACCCCTTGAATCCCATCTCTCGGGAGGGATCACTACAGCCCGTAGGGTAGCCTGGATAGGCAAAACAAAGAAAACAATACGCGGTGATTGCATCATCGTAACATGTAGAGATCCCGCAACCGTAGACCACATTTGTGCTTGGCCCCAACTCGACAAAAAAGGGGGAATAGACGCCCGCCACCTCTCCTTCTTTTACCCCCCAGCGAAACAACATCGTAACTTTCCACCATGGGAATGGCACCACTATCCTAAAGATCATTTTAAAGATCTACGAAATCAGGACCCTTGGTGTCAAACACCATGGAATCAGAGGGAGTACCCATGCGACTACTCAGACAGGGGAGGACCAAGAGGTAGATATGTTGAACGCCAAATACCCTATTGGCAGGACAGACCTTACCAAGCATATGAAGAATGGCAGGGCTTTCCGACCCAAAACCGATTTGAGTGCCTTGAAATGATCGATTGACCATTTATGGACAAACCTAACCACCACAATGCAGATTCCGTACACCATTCTGTTTCCGACAAGTATCCTACATCATCACCAGAGTCGCCCTACACACCAGAGTCATCACTGACTCATTCAAACAATCTCTTGAACCGTTCCCACCTAGCAGAAGCGGATACCAGCCAAAGATTAAACATCGAGCCCGAAACAACTACTGAAATCCACACCAACGAGATGACAGTATCTGCTATCACGGAAAACAAAGAGGTCATGAGCATAGGTATAGCCTACTGGAATGTTGCAGGCCTAACGGAAAAAATATCATGCCCTCTATGGCTGAACACAGCAAGGAGCCACCAAATCTTGTGCCTACAAGAGACCTGGCGTACATCCCCTCTTCATCTAGCGGGCTACAAGACATTTTTCACAAAAGCAACGCCAAGTACAATGGGAAGACCAAAAGGCGGGCTCTTGATCTATCTCTCCAACACCTTACCACTAACAGCAAAACTAACAAAGGAAACACCCACTTATCAAATCATTCAACTCACTCATCAGACGGCAGCGTCAAGAAATTTATTCATAATCATAAATTATTACAATAACACAGGCTCCCTGGAATGCTGCACTTACCTAGACGAAATGGTAGCACACATATCTTCATTACAAAACGTGAACTTAAATAAGACAATAAACTACATCTGGGGAGGCGATTTCAATCAAACAACATGTCCAAATCATGAAAGTGGAATCTGCGGTCTACAGACCGAATCCGGAGATCCCATCCCACACTTTGCACACACTCCGAGTGGAAACAAGCTTAACGAAATTCTCTTCACCTTGGACCTAGACTTTGCCAACGAATTAGTTGACCCGGTCCAGAAATTTCTACCTACTTTTCATGGGCGCGGCTGTATGTCAACCATTGACTTTATCCTAGCCTCAAATACCTGTAAAGGATTACTAAAAAATTACAAAGTAGGGTCCAGCCCGATTAGCGACCACTACCCCCTGAGCGTGGATCTCCTTATGGAAAACACGGGTCCCTCCACAACAAAAGCCAGCCTTCTCGATCAACAATCACTAGTATTAAAGAAGAAGAATGGGTATGCCATTAAATGGTCAAAGATAGACCCCGAAGTTACTTCACAAAGGATACTTGCAAAAACGCAACCATGGATAAGGGACTGTCTGTCTGCAGAGGCCTCTCCAGAACTAATTCTCAACTCCTTTCATAATATCCAAGGAGCAATAAGGGACGAGCTATTTAAACACACTGCAAACAAAGCAAAACCTCCAACAAAGAGATGGTTTGACTCTGACTGCAGAAAGGCCCTCACGTCCCTCAAAGAAGCCCTCCAACAGAAACCTAGAGACGCCCAAAAAATTTCACTCCTGAGGAAAAAGTACAACACTGCCCGGAAAACGCGAAGGCGCCAGATAAAGCAAGACCTATGGTGTCAACTTCATGAGAGCGCACTAAAAAAAGACAGCACCACATTCTGGCAGACCATCAGATCACCCCTTCTAGATAACACCACAGACCCACATCATCTAGATGTGGCAATAACTGAGAATGACTGGGTCCATCATTTTATAAAAATTTTTGGTTCGCAAACCGACCTCTCTCAAACAGAAGATCAACCACAAGTAGAGAATAATTTCCATCCCATTAATCTACGCTTTACTGTTAATGAGGTTAGAAAAGCCATTACTGCGTCAAAAACTGGCAAGGCTCCCGGCCCAGACGGGGTACCTATGGACTTGTTCTTATACAACAGCGACTACTGGTCACTAATAATTACCCGGGTAATGACAGCAGTCACCGAACTTGGACTTCTTCCATCATGGTCTACTTCCACCCTCCTGCCAATATTCAAGAAAGGGGACCGTAATGATCCCGCGTGCTACCGGCCGATCTCCCTTCTGGATTCCACGGGCAAGATTGCAGGCCGATTACTCCTGGACCGACTACAATCTTGGGCCCAGGAGAACAGCATCATCACAGACCTGCAATACGGCTTCCAGAAGGGGCTCGGGACGGTGGAACAGGCTCTAAACCTGACCCTCCTGGCCGGAAAATACACCAGCGCGAAAGGAGGCAAAATCTATCTGGTCTACGTAGACCTGAGCGCGGCCTTCGACTGCGTTCAGCATGCCAAGCTGTGGGAGACCATGATAAACCTCGGAGTGGATCCATCCATACTAGCCTTCCTCAGGGAACTCTACACCAACGCGGAAGGCCGAGTTCGTTATGGCATCGCAGGCGAACTATCACGCCCCTTTAAAATAACACGAGGAGTAAGGCAAGGGTGCGTACTGGCTCCCTTCCTGTTCAACCTATACACTAACGGGATTGAACAAGCATTGCTGGAAGGGAGCCAGGACCTTCCGCAGATAGCACGCCGCCCAATACCCATCCTCCTGTATGCCGACGACTCGGTCATCCTGGCCCGGACAGCTAACCAACTCCAGCGGCAGCTGAACAAATACGTGGCATTTATGGATTCCCTGGGTCTGAAAGTCAACATTAAAAAAACATTCACAATGACCATCGGACCAAAACACGGAGCCTCAAAATCCATGTATATCAATAAAAACCGACTGGAAAAAACATCGGTATACCCTTATTTGGGTATACTTGTGGATGACAAAATGACCTGGCGCAAGGCAATCGAAACTAGAAATCTCAATTTCCGCCGAGCAGTATCAGCACTAAGTGCCTTCTCCAGAAAACTTGGCAAACCAGCTCCATCGGAACTGCTAACAATATACTACGCAAAATGCCATAGCGTGGCCACTTACGGAGCAGGCATTTGGGGCTACGAAAACATTGACCAACTCCAGGTAACGGAGAACGCTTTTATTAAATACGTTCTAGCCCTCCCCCAAAGCTCCCCGATCTTTGCATCGCATCGGGAGCTAGGGATGGAATATGTGACAGACACCATACGATGCCAGCCTCTTATACTCTGGCACCGCATATGGTGTAATCCTGAAAGCCACATAACGCGTTCCCTCATCACCGAATGCCTTGGCCTAGCCCACTGGAGGAAAATACCCTGGCTCAATTACATCCACAAATTCCTTCAAGACCTTGATCGGGAGCAATACTTTCTCGAACCACCATCAATAGAGGACATTTCAAAGAAACAGTTGAAGGAACTATGTATGGGCCACTTAAGAGATCTCCGCCACCAGGCCGAGATTGTTAAAACACAAAATGAAAAAATCTGCTCACTACAATCAGAGAAGTTACCACAGCCCTACTTGTCATTTTTTCTCTCGAACTACGAAAAGTTCCTATTGACAAGACTACGGTTCGACCTTTTCTTCCGAATGGTCTCATTTCCAGAACCGAACAACTGGTCCAGGAGCCTGTCATGCTGTCCTTGTGACGGGGTTTCCAACCAATCAACGGTCCATGTTATTTTGTTCTGCAAGTACTACAGAGCAGCTAGGAAAAAATGGATCCTTCCCCTTCTCCGTCTAAGTGGACTCAGATGTACATACCCAGCTCTCGCCTATCTCCAGTCACCGAAAAATCCGCATGAAGCTAAAATGATAGTGACCTTTTTAAAACTAGTAACAAAAACTCGTCGTGAAATCGTTTCTTAACTATTACATGTGTCTCAATGTATTAACTCTTGAATTTTTATAAAACTGTACTTTTTATGATTATGCAATTTTATAATCGAATAAAAGTTTATGAACTGAACTACCACTGTGTGTTGAAACCCCTTGAGGTTCAAATATATAGTGCTCAGAGAAAGCATATCATCTCCATTTTATCATTTAACCCAGTCGGGATAAGTGTTTGTAATTTGCGTATCCATTATTTGAAAACGTAATTGGACTATTGAGTGACCTGCTTCAATCCAATGTTTTGCCAACGGAGAAGTGTGATTCTTGTTGCGAATCCGACTTTTGTGTTCCGAAAGTCTCAACTTGAGTTTCCAGTCAGTCTTCCCGATGTATAATAATCCACATGGACATTTGATTGAGTAAACCACATGTTCAGAATTGCAATTAGTTGTGTGCCTCAGTTGTATTTTCTCACCAGTGCGTGGATGTATTAAGACATTGCCTGGTATGGCATCATTACAATTTTTGCAGTTAAAACATCGAGTTGTACCTTTGTGAAATCACTTGTTGCTGTGTGATCTCCTTTGTTGGTTTACTTAAAAACTCCTTCAGGTTTTGGGCTCTTTTGTAGGCAAATAGTGGCCTGTCCGCAAACAATGTTCCAAAGTCCTTTTCCGCCAGTAGGACTTCACATCTTTTCAGAATTACTTGCTTTATATCCCTGGATGCTGTAGAATATTTAGATACAAAGACCATCCTTTTGTTGGTTGTCTTAGGTTTCTTTTGTAAAAGTTCTGTCCTTGGTATTGTTTTAATCTTTTCCAAATGTGCCTCCAGCAATTTTTTTGGGTAGCCCCTATCAAGGTATCTCTGTTTCTGCTCCTCCAAGCTTTTCTCGCATTGTTCTTTATTTGAAGATATCCTTTTGATCCCCATAAACTGAGATACAGGAAGATTATTGATCAAGTTGAACATCGTTTAGTGAGTAAACAGTAATAAATAATCAAAGAAAGACTTTTTCGTCTATAAGCAAACTCCCCCTTTTTATTCTAAATATGAATGCTTCATGCGATCGAAGTTCATAAACGTGGAGAAGTACATTTCCTATGGAAGGTACGTAATAGCTTTGATCGTTATCTGATGGCGGCTACTTCTAATTTGTAGCTGGATTGAATCCGTCGTCTATTGCCATGGATCAGAAAGCTTGGAAACAATAATAGAGGAAGGACTCTGTTTTGTAAGTCAGTTCCCAGTCGCCACGAGAGGTGCTGGACGCTTTACCGGACGGCAGTATCCCGCGTTAACGGTAAGCTAGTACTAGACGAAATGCCTGCATTACGAGTCGGTCTCGGTTTGGGCGATAAGCTCCTCAACTGACTTTTTCTTTATATTTTCAGCGTACCGTGAATCGAGACTTTAGAGAGACCGAAGCTAAATACACAAGGCTCGCAGGTAAAAGTATTTTTCTGAATTTTTAACGACTCGTTTGCAAGTAAAAAATAAAATATCTTATTAATGGGCAATTGCAATTTTGGTCCCATTTAGGTTTCTTCACGTAAACTTGGCCCAGAACAACACAGGTGAGCTCATATCAAGAGAGCAAACATGTGTAAAACATGACGTTTGTTTTCCCTTCCGATAAAATACCTTTTCATCACCTTCCTTCTTTTGTTACAGATATCTCAATATTTAAAAATATTCAGGTAAAATTAGCTAGGTAACATTTTTTTATTTTTCTAAAGAATACCCCACAGCGCTAATGCAATGAATCACCCCTTTCTAATCGTGTTACATTTCTTTTTAGATAGAACACTGCGAATTGACTAAAATAGGTTTACAAGGGATCATATAATTTTTCTTCACACGTGGTAAGAATAGACAGAACTCTTAAACTTTAAACACTCAGAAACTTCTGAAAGCACCAATAGGAACACAATCTCCTTGTTGTTGTTTTTTCTCTAATAACAGACCCCCGACGAAGGGGCCTCAGACCCAAAATGCATTGGGTTTTTATTTATATTATGTTACTGGAAATGTAAAATTTGTTTGAATTCACAATGTTATAATGATGAAATAATTGCTAATGACGTAAGCAATCCTGTAGGAGTATAAAAATTACATGTGATGTTCTTTATCATTTTTGAAATACTGATAAAAATAAATTGAATGTACTAAAGGAGAATTTGCATTTTAGTAGTGCGTACTGGAGTCCTGGTGACTTGTTGCACCAGGCCACATATATTCTTAAGCTAGTGGGCAGGCACTAATCTAGTACAGCACACATATCGAACTAACATTTAAAAACAGTTTAAATTGAGTGCAGTACCCTTCTTCATTCAAACTCCCATAGGTTGCCAAGTAATCCTGCCTCCCACCACCACACATGTTGATAGCCACACCTCACATTGCAGTCATTATCCCCACATGTTCCTTTCTACAGCACTAAGTCTCACACTCCCTGCAGTACCGTTAAATTTCACTCTGAAGTGGTAACGCCAGCTCGTCCACTAGATCAATCGTCCAATTTTACTAATCACCCCTTTCCTTGAGAATAAAACGCACCTCTCACTCTGCCAGAAAGCATAAGCAAAACTCATGTTGACTGTCTACACAAAAATGAAAATATGTAAATCACCAACCATAATCTAGAAAGGTTTTTTTCTTGGAAATAGCAGCTTACAGGCATACTTGAAAATATTGCTAGGGCTTTAAAAACTATTTCTTCAATCGCTGGGTGAGAAGGTCACCTGCAGCTAAGTCCATAGCACTACCTATTTCTATTGAGCCTGCTCAGGTATTGAAATGAGTAATTCCAGAGAAACTCTCTAGAGACCATCACCTGTACTCTGGCACTCTACTTTCGAAGCACTGCTGATAACATCTATTGACCTACAACAACAAAACCAATTTCCCTCCCCAAATCATTGATGGTCTTCCCACATGCTTCAGTTTGTTGGTACTTTGAGACACACTCGTACACGTTTAGCTGCTACCATTTTTCCATTTCCTCTACTAGTATATCCACCATATCTCCCTCCCAACCCCTAGTCTCTTCTACCTACCTGCCACAAGGGTTTCTTTAGCAAAATGTGCTATCCCTCACCTTTCCTAATCTCTAATCTCCTCATTCTCCTCTCTCAATGTTTTAAGTATTCCCCTCTCATGAAAGGCATTGTCGACTAATATGGCCTACTTTGTCAATCTCAACTCTTACTTTGGGAAAACTGTCAAGAGGTGCCACCACATCCCTTGCTCCCAAGGTTTGCTCTAGTGTGATGACAGAATCTTTACCTGTTCTGGTCAAATGGATAAGTGATGAATTTTGGATCAAATGGAATGTCAGGCAGGGTATTGCAATATTTCACCCGGCAGATAACTCCTGATCTAAAAAATAGAGGAAACAGAAAATGGTCATGGAATATCTGGAAAACAGAGCAAAGGGGTTAGTTTAAAAAAGTATCTGAAACAAGTACCTTTCTGGGACAGTTCTATGTGAGTTCTGCCTGGAAAAGAAATAAAGATTAAATTTGTAAGTGGAGAAGAATATGTTTTGTAAAAACAAGCAACACATGGCCCAAAATGAAATTTTCTAAGAATAAAGAGAACAGACAATCTTCTCATGATCATCTGTGCTGGTTGCACCTGCCTTCCAATAACTTATCCATGTTTATATTCCCTTTTCCTTATAAACTCGAAGGATTGGGCTCCTACCATTCCTCTTAGCAGACATTGTGCAATTTGATTATTATTATATGGAGCATTATCTTGCTAATATGTGAAATTAATGTAGTTTGCAGGATGCGAGTGAGCTATTTTCAAATTGCTGGCTAATTTGCAGTTTCCTACATCTGTTGGTACAGTTTGGGGAGTACCTTAACTGAATCCTCTTCTGTTGATTGTAATATTTATATTGCAATGCTTTTAATGTCTGTGATTTTCATTTTTAGCAGCTAACTTAATGCTGCCAAAAAGTGACTTCTACGATTAAAGGTCTTGACTGAAGCTATTTTACTAAACAGTATTTCAGATACAGATTTCTAATGTAGAGGTATTCGGTGTATTCTTTCCACTTCTTATCTTTGTAATATCAGCTATCCTCTATCCATAGTTTTATTTGAGCATATCATTTTGGTGTTGGAACTTTTGTTTGATGTTAGAAATCTTTTAAAAAATAGCTCTTGATAATTAATTTTTGTTTCCATCTTCAATATCCTTGCATATGTTTATGTAATATTGTCTCCCTTTGCTGTTCTTTGATATTTGCTATTCACTTCTATCATAAGCACCATATTTTTGTAACCATGGCTTCCCCTCTTTCCAGTGCAATTTCTACTCTTTATTCGGTCTTCCATTTGGATTTCTTTTGCTTTTTTCTCTTGATTAGCTCTTATGAGATTCATCCTTAATTTCTGTCCATATTTCTTCTAGCTCCTCATCTATCCCATTCAGCATTTAATATTGTTTTCTGCATTTTTTTGAAATGTGGTAGGAATATTTTAAGAATGTAATCAGTTTGATTCCTGTGTGCTGCATTTGGGGTTGCCCATGTAATAAGCTGTGATGAAACGGTATATACGAGAGACTACCTTGCTAGTAATTTATCCTCCCAGTATTGTAGCTTCTAGGGGGCTGCTATCAGGGATTGATTTGGAGTCCACGCCTTCGGCCTGCAAAGCATGATTCAGTATTTTGCATGTGATTCAGTTGGAGAGTCTTAAAAGATTTTACTCACCTTTGATCTACTATGTCTCCTAACGTGGAGAGCCCTATATTTTCTCACTGACAATATCCAGATAGTTTCCCCAACTTCCCTTAGTACTGTCCCTATCCATAGTGGTGGGTGTTTAGTCACCTTTTCCCACCATCCCAAGTGTTTGCTTGTCTTGCCCAGGTTTCAAGTGTCATCTGGGTGGGTTGAAGCACCTGCCACTTGCTGACCACACTATAGACAGTGTTTATATGTGAAGTGCCCAAATACATGTTTCTCCAGACTCGTTGCTGGATCTAGTCTCGGGGCAAACCCTCATAGATCCATACCATAAACAATCAACTTAGCTATTGTTTCTAGCTATGCAAACCAGTGGGTGACGCATTTTCTATGGATTGCGCATTTTAAATAAGAATTCTTCTGGAGTTGGATTAGTGCAGTGATCGACCTGGCTGGTGATTTTTCCCCCAGAGTTAGTGGATTGTTATATAATTCTATAGCTTGTTTTGGTTAATTCCCCCCCCCCCCTCCCCCCATTGAGTGACTTCTGCCTTATTGAGTTAGTCCCTTTTTCTCAGAGAGAGACAAAATATCATATTTTTCTGGATACTCAACAACTGAACAACCTTCTTGCTTTTGAATGTACGATGTTATAGGGTTTGTGAAGAGGAGAGTAAGAATTGGCGCTCAGCGTGTTCGTTCTAGAGTAATAGAAATGAGTCAAGGTTGTAACGGTGCGGCAGGTCGGAGGAACAAACCCACAAATAGCCCCTGTAAAGGTAGGAGACGGCCTCCCACCGTATGGGTATATGAAAAGCTCCTGTGCACACGTTAAGGTGAGGAGTTCTTATGTAAGAACTGTACAATAATATTTGGAATGGACAAGAAATTAGATAGTCGGAATCCACTGCAGTGAGCACAAGCACTGGCGTTGCCAATAGGTTTCGCATTTGGAAAGTTGGAGCTATTGGTTTTGTAAATGACATTTTATATTTATATATCGTTATTGGCATTGTCAATAACAATATATAAATATAAAATGTCATTTACAAAACCAATAGCTCCAACTTTCCAAATTCGAAACCTATTGGCAACGCCAGTGCTTGTTTATGTTCACCCCCACAGCGTTTTGCTCTCGGGAGCGGGCAGCGGCACGCTGGGTGGCAGCTGCATGCAACATGGGTCAGGTTACACAACGTGCCGTGCTTTCGCTTGTTTAAGCATTTGGCACAGTCTTGAGAGGAGCTCTGGATTCTTACAGCCCCGTTTCAGCCCCAGTGTTATGCAGCATCCAGTGGGCAAGGGAAGCCTCTCTGATATGCGTAGTTCCATTCTCAGTAGGATTGACTACTGTAACGCACTACTTTTGGGTGCCCCGAAGATTCTGATCCTAAAGCTCCAAAGGATACAGAATATGGCCGCTAAACTGGCCTTGTCTCGACCACGGTCCGCCTCTTCATCGGCAGCTTTGGCCGATCTACACTGGCTTCCAGTCCAGCAGAGAATTGCGTTTAAGGCTCTCTGCCTTGTCTTTAGGGCCCTGCATGGACTGGGACCAATACCTCTTCAGACTCTCTTCCTCTGGTATCAGGCAGCCAGACCTCTAAGATCATCTTCGGCGTTCTTGGTAAAAGTCCCAAAAATTAATAGAACGAGAATGGGTGGTCGCGCTTTCAGTTTTGCGGCTGCCACGCTGTGGAACACTCTCCCCTGGCATTAAGGAGCTCCCCTGATCTGCTCACTTTCAAAAAGAGCCTCAAAACTTACCTGTTTCCCAGAGTAATGTAGCTGTTTCAATAGATGCACGGTTCGGTCTCAGCGCCAGGATACCCTTGGGGGTGACAGTTGCGCTTAATAAGCAATAAATACAATACAATATGCCGTGAATAAAACAGGCCCACTCGGAACTGATCATTTAGGAATGCAGTGCACGAGAGTAAATCTCCATAGCACTTACATACCACTGCTTAATCAAGTATCTCTTGTGCCTGATTACTTAGAGATCTGCTTGATGCAGCAAGTAAAGACATTACCGGACCAACGAGGCTTTTTAAGTGCTACTCTCTAATCACTGCTGTTTATAGGGTGTACCGCTGCAATAGGAATCTATCCGTCTTGCAATTTAGAGTCACTGTGACTTTAAGTACTTTAAAATCCTTAGCTAGGTATCAATTGCTGTTAGTGGCGAAGGTATAGAAATCGTGGAAAACAAAGCATATGATCTTTCATTGGAGGAGAACGAACTCCATTGCAAAACCGCTTAGTAGCACTGTCTACTTTACTTAAAACAGGTTATGGTTTCATCTCATATGAAAAAGAATTACGTATATTCGTGCTTTACAAGAGAACGAGAGATTCCAATCAGTCTCCCAGAAAAAACATTCATGCAGCCTTTCAATTGAGCAATGCATTTTGTGAGGCCGAGAAATTTACACATAATGGCTGCTAGCAGTGAAAGCGAAGGAGTCTTGCATCTTCCTAACCAAAACATCAAATCAAGGCGCTCTCACGAGGCGCTTGAACACTTAACAGCAACATGGACCCTGTCCCGTTAGGAATGCACCTATGTATAATAAACAAATGACATGGGAAGGCTGCTGCTCCAGCGCCCACACTGACTGCATCTCAACCACAAACCTCCCTTTACACAACAAGCGGCGACCTCACCTGTGGTTTAAGATGTGAAATTGTGGTGCAGAAAGCATTCGGAATCGGTTTCTTTTCGGCTGCTGATTTCGCGGTGAGCCCGAGGAGGGACCCTCTGCTCTTTGCCGGACATACTGGACGCGTTGTTCTTCACTGGCTCGCTGGGTAAAAACGGCTGAATGGTGTTGGGACTATTGCTCCTTCGCTTGATTCGAGCCCTGGCTTGGCGGCTCCAAAGCGAAGCACGTTTTCAATTTCTTTTAGGTGGAAGTATGTGCATACAAACTAATTGATATTATATTGCTAACATAGGAAATGCTGTTGGAACGTGTTGTCTTTGAGCGGCGAATTAAAAGCATACTCCAAGATGGCCGCTGCAATGACAACATCTCTCACTGTGGGGTTTGCAGCTTCTATTCCGTGAGTCTGGTTGCTTCACGCCGCAGTTGAGGGAAGAGTTGCAGACGTCCGACAGGCGTTTCGGTGGCAGTGATGGGTCGGGAGTCTAGGTGAGTTAGACCCTTCAATGTTTTCAGTGCGGGCAATCTGACAGAGTACACTGGGCTGAGGCTCAAGACGTCCCGCACCGGAGCGAAAGCTTTTCACTTCTATGCTATTGACTCTGGGTCTGGTGGCGTAGTGTTTGCCGTGCACAAACACATAGCATATATGTGCAGGGTATTATTGAACTAATCACAGGAGATAGCCGGATGGGGGCGGGAGAGCCTGGGAATGCGAGCGAGGGGAGGAGAAGTGTGGGAGGGAAGCCGGATGGGGGCGGGAGAGCCTGGTTGGGGGGCGGGATTGCGCGAGGGGAGGCAGGCGGATTAGAAGGGAAGCCTGATGGGGGCGTGAGAGCCTGGTGGGGGGGCGTGAATTCGAGCGAGGGGAAGCAGGCGGATTAGGGAGATGCTCGTGCTTGTGTGGTCACGTGACCCGCTTTTGTGGTCACGTGACCTCACATGTACTGTAAAGAAACTGCAGTGGTTTCACTAGTCGATCAAGCCCTTGAATTTTCGCCTATTCCATTTGCAAGCGAATGGTAATAGGCGAAACCTAAAAAAGGATTTATAGTTCGTTTTATGATCATTACATTAAGAACAACTTTAGCCGACACGCGTTTCGTCACATCATGTCAAAACGCGACTCGTCAGGGCTGTGCCCTTATGTAGGGGGCAGGAAATGCAGTAACGGCAGGGGTAGCCCCGACTTTAATCCGCGAGACCTGCCACTGCTGGACCCCGCTACATTTACTCAGCTCCCGGCCCCTGGATACACCCGTCCAGAGGTACAGTCTAGGCCTACACGCCAGACAGGGCTTACTGCCCCTTATCTCTCCCGACCTGCCGCAGCCGGCTCTACCCCTTGTGAATATGTGCTGCAATCATACTAAGAGTTACATGTGCGCACATGGTGCACACGTGGTGAATATCAACCTTCAATTTCAGACCACTTTTTAGTTTGTATAGGATCACATGATCAACTCTGTCTTGGGAACCTCGAGTATGCAAAGTGTGTAATATGTTAATCAGAAAGAAAATACTGATATAAGACTTCCGCTTCCAAGATGGCGACAAATACCATGCTTACGGGTGCTCTTTCATTAAGAGAAGGGTTGGGCTTAGCGCTTCCCCGAGTGTTTTGAGCAACTTTCTTTACCTTGTAAAGGCTGTGAGGATTTAGTAGCCAGATCCTACTCAAGGAATCTAGTTTTCATATTTGGACAATAAACAGCAATGCTAACCAGACACTGGACTGACAATAAATAAAACAAAAAAACAACACACCCTATGCATGCCTTTCGATTCACCAAAATGCCAGAGGTGATGCATATTACATAATGTACCATTTGACGGTTGGATCAGGAGAAGTGAGACAATATGACATCTTAAGAAGTGTTAAATGAACTACGGCCCCAATGACATCACAGGCAGATACCACATAAGTTAACAAATTACAAGAAGGCAAGATTAAAAAGTAACAAAACACAACAGCAGATAAAAGGCAATTTTGTTAATTCTTTTTTTATTAACTAGAGGGCTACCATGATATGCCAAATGTGCAAGCAAGATATGGTAGTAGTGCAGTTACGATATGACAGAGATACAAATACTGCACTCCAAAGCATGGTCATTATATGTCCAAGTACAACCTCATATGGCTTTTAAGTCTGAAGTGCCAAGGCACAACCATCAAATCCCGAAACACAGCCTCAAATGCAAAGCCATCAAACACACTGATGTAGTTTCAAATATACAGATCCAGCTTTATATGTCCATGTAAATCATAGGCAGAATGACAGCCTTAAAAGGTTAAGATAATAGAATATTGGAAGCCTGATTAGGTCTGCCACCTCCCAACAGTCTGCCTACATTTGTTTGATAGCCAAGCATAGTCTATTTTTAATCTCCTATATTGACTTTGCCCATAGACATCTATTCCTCTCCTGCTTATATCCAAACTCTTTTTGAATGTAATGCTACTACTTTACTGACCATCTAAAGGGTAGAGTTGGATTGATCGGAAGTCTAATTTGTGGTCTGCTGCCAGCAGTAAGGTCATGTTATTTATAAATGAAAAACCAATGCACTGATACTTAAGAGTTGCAATTATTAACATAATTAATGTTACATATAGTTTCTGATCTAAGACACTTTGGATTTAACTGATATACATACTTATAACCCAGCGGTGTTTTCCACAGGGTAGTTATAATTAGGATTGTGTTTCTATAGGAGATGCATTTTTTTATGTTGCTAATAATATAGACATCCTTTGAAGAATCTCAAGAAACTTTCCAGAAAAAGACTAGTCTGCACTCGAAGTCGAAGTCGTTTGGAAGGAATTACCTTCACCAGGCCTTTCATTTTTAGGTTTTGACTGGCCATGCGCTTTGCGCATGTGCCAAAAAACCTCTTGAGTTGTGTGTGTGGGTTTGGGTCGGCCCTAGTCATTCATTGGCTGGCTCCATAAATGGAGCCTAGCCATTGGACGAGGGGCCTGTCCGTCAATGCCGGACCAGACACGGGGGCGTTCCCGAGATTCTTTGGCTTTTGCCGACGTCACGCGACGTCAGCCGAAAGCCGGGAACGCCCCCGAATCTGGTCCGGCATTGCCGGCACCAGTGACTATCCTGTTCCTGATTGGTGAAGCTGCGACGTCACTGCTGGTCCGCGAGGGAGCCCACTCCTCGGGAAACTTCGCCGCCCGCCTGCCTGAGCTAGAGACGGGCCGCCGCGCTGCCCGCGGCGACCCGGAAGTGACCGGCCGGCCGGCCAATCCTAGCGCGGCCGGCCGGAAGTGCCCGCCCCCCCGCAGCCCGGGGGAAACCTATCGTAACTCTGTTCCTTTAGTAGCCAGACTTGCCCGTGTTTAGTTCCTGATACCGCCATTTGCAAAGTAATTAAACTAGTTATTACTACTAATTTTTCAACGTTCTCCACCAGTCCTGCCTCCCATTACAGCCTTCTGCCTCAAGGCCTCGAGAGTGGTCATTTGTTTTTCGGCGAAAGGGCTCGTGCTGACGAGAAGAGCACGTGGCTTCCTTGAAGCATATTGCATGTTTCACTACTGCTTCATTCAAGACATTCCAAACCCAGTTCTGACACAGTCCGTTGTCTTTGATTTTTGCCTGGTGAACAAGAAGGTTTCTGACAGGAAACGGCAGATGTGCAAGGTGCCGCATGTACACTGAACACTTACAACACAGATGCGTACATCAGGGGGCGAGTCGTGCTGCCGGGGTCGAGGGGCACAGAGGAGTCGACTCAAACAGTACCCGACCTCGAGCGGAAGATAACTCGGGAAAGCCGGCTGACCACAACAGGCTCCGAGTGCTGCGAGGGTGAAGCCGACGAGAAGGGGGTTGAGTGCTAGGCAGAGGCAGTGCTGCATGCACCGGGGGCTTGGCTTGTAGGGCAACATCAACCTACGCCCCCAGATGAAGGGACCGGTGAATTGCAGGGGGTTGCCCCTCCACCCCCCCTCCTCATAAATGATGTTGGGTTTGAACTAACAACTTTATTCGTACCAATCCAATGCAACATTAAGAATTCAGGTGATTAAAAAAACTCTCATTGTTATCCCGTTGCCATTATGCAGTGCAAAAGTCAGCAACACAGGCCAGGCATTCGTTCGGGCCTCTAAGCCCGTATGTGCATCCACCTGTGTTAGTGAGGGTTGGATGTATTCCAGGTATCCATCCACTAGCTCCAGACTATTAGTCAGATTTGTCATACATTTATTTATTTATCTCATTCTTCCATTGTGTACCGAAAGTAATCCTATTCAATGTCTACATGAGACCACTGGCTGGAATCGTCGAACCGTACGGCATCAAAATTGTGTCGTACGCCGACGACACTCAGCTAGTGGTTTCACTGGCTCAAAATAACATCAGCCACCCCCAAGGAGGCCTGCTGAGCTGCCTAGAGGACATAAAGGAGTGGATGACCAGCTCCTCCCTTAAATTAAATGGAGATAAAACAGAGCTCCTGCTTCTAGGCCCTACCTCGCCAACACCTTTTATCTCCTTATGGCCCCAAGCCCTGGGCACTCCCCCCACCCCCAAGGAAAGCGTCAAGAGCCTAGGAGTGTGGCTGGACAGCAAGCTGTCCTTCTCCACCCAGGCTACCAAACTGTCCGCCACCTGCTTCGGCATCCTCAAATCCCTAAGGAAGGTCCTTCCACTTCTGCCTCCAGAGGCCAGTAAAGTGGCAGTCCAAGGCCTGATCCAGTCCCGCCTTGACACAAACAATGCTCTATACGTGGGGGCTCCCGAGATGACCCTCAGGAAACTCCAGATAGTGCAAAACTGCGCTGCGCGCACCCTGTTAAAGATTCCTCGAGCCCAATCAGCCAGATCTGCACTAAAAAGCCTTCACTGGCTGCCAGTTAAACATAGAGTGTCATTCAAGGCGCTGTGCATCGCACATCGAGCATTCTGGAAAACAGGACCTGCTATTAACAGCAAGCTCGTCATCCCCTACCAACCAAACAGGAACCTCCGCTCCTCTGAGGCCCTTCTGGCAGTGGTCCCCCGAGTAAAGAGAGCCAGAGCGGGGGGTAGGATGTTCTCGGTGAACACCGCCAAACTTTGGAACACCCTCCCCCTCTCACTCCGCTCCAACCCGGACCTGCTGTCATTCCGTAAAAAGCTGAAAACCTTACTATTCTCCAAAGTCTCCGAGCTATAATGTGTCATGTCACCGGGCCCTTCGATTCTTACCCCCCAGCGCTTGGACGCCCCCGGGCAGCAACCGCGCTTAATAAATCTATTTCCATTCCATTCCATTCCATTCATTGTTTTGCGCTGCAGCAGGCTTTTCTTTTATTGCTTCGGCCAGTACTCAAGTGCTGCTGGTGTCAAGCCTGTGGCACTGCCTGTGCTTGTTTACGTTCTGTGAGTTTTCCAATTATTTCATGTCTCAGAAAGTGCCCTTATTTTCTCTGTAAATGTTGTGTGCAAATCTCTCTAGCCTATGCAGATAGCAGGTCTGACTTCCAAGTGCGGAAGCTGGTTTGATATTGTTTATTACCCCGATTAGTCCTCTTCCCTCCCTCCTTCCCTGGTTGCAAAATTTAGCCACCAGCTTGGTAACAACACAGGAGCCGGCGAGGGGAGAAGAGTTTTTTTTTTAACTATAAAAAACAGTAAAAATAAAAGAAATACGTGCATGCTACGCCTGTTGGAGCGGGACATAGGCACATTATCTTTATTGCATATTATGTCCATGCTTTTAGCTCCTCCGCTTTTCTTTTTCTTCCTGACCCATCGATCTGTACTCCAGCGTTTCCCTCTTCTTTTCCCCTTTACTCCTTCCGCTGCTGTACCATTGTTCCATGCCTTCCCCTCTTTCCCCCGCCCCACTTCCTTCTTCTGCATTCACCACCCCTTGTTCTGTTGCCCTCCCTTCCTTATCTCTCTACTCTATCCTCCCATCACCCCCACTTCTGGTCCCACTCACTCCTCTCACACCCTCATACTCTTCTGCATCTCCCACCTTCTCCCTTACCTCCCTACTCTACCCACCTGCAGCTCTCGCTTCTACTGTCACCCACTTACCCTCCCACCTCTTATTCACTGCAGCTTCCAATGTCCTGATCCCCAGTCGCTCCTTTCTCTCTCGCACTCCACCCCTTCCTGCCCCTCTTTAGGCCTTTGCAGATGTATTCCCCCCCCCCCCTTAGCTCCTCCTGCATTCCTTTTCCCTCATCCCCTCTGTTCAGCCGTTCTCTACTCTCTCCTTTCGTGCCTCCCTGTTCTGTCACTCACGTTCCCTCCCTCTGCTGCTACCACACTTTCTCCTCTCCAAACACTTTACTCAGACTCTCACTGCCCGCAACACTCCGGGTGTTCTGCCCTCCTCTTTTGTTCCCTCTCTCCGCAATCTTGTTTTTAATGATCAGTTCTGTGGTTCGCTCTGTTTCTGACCGCCGGGTCCGTGTTAACCGTGCCATCCCCTTTTATGTTCGGTGTAAAGTGCTCCCATGCCGCGAGATCAGAGCTGCGAGTGGGAGGTTGCCTGACAGGTGGCAGAGAGGGGACAGACCAAATGTAGTGCTCTAGGGCAGAGTCGGGTAGTTAAACCTGTACTTAGTGCCCAGGGTCATGATTGACCAGGAACACCTGTTGAGTGCCTAGACAAGGTCCCAGGAAGATTCATCTACACTAGCGTTCTCCAAAGTCGGTCCTGGAGGCCCAGATCAATGGCAGATTTTTTTCATATCCCCATTCAGAAAAAATGTAGTTATCTTAAAAATCTGGCATGGATCCGGCCCTCCAGGACCGACTTTGTTAGAACCCTGATCTACATCATTCAGTAACCGTAAATCAGGTATGATGTTTACGATTGACTGTGACATACATTATTAACATACGCAGTTGTTTATAATTATATCATTAACACAAGTTTAGATAATCAGTACTATTTGTACTATGCCTGGCTAGAATCCACGTTTGTTTGAATGATTAATGCTGGTTTTCTTACACAGTAATAATAAGCTTAGGTCCCATATTGTCCCTACGATGTGTACAATTCTCACGCTAGTTTCTCGTTACCTATTCTTTCCCAAGCACAACCTTGGAAATGTGAGAAAGTCTGATCACACTTTGTACTCTGGCCTGGATATGTGAGACAGTGAACTCATTCCTTTCCTCCCACTACCACCATCTATAAAAGCTGTGGGTTTTAGCAGATCGGAAGCCAGGGAGCACAGTGGCAGATCAGTGAGTGTCCTGTCCATGAACTGGAAAACAATTACTAACACTTGAGCTTTGTTCTCTACAGCTAGGTTGAGAAAATGTGTGAGGGTTTGAACTCCACACTGTGAGTTAGTATGCAGAGGCTCGGTGAGACCCATGTCTGCTTTCTTAGCATTTTGGACCCAAAGGCTGTCTACACCAGCAAGAGACCCTCTAATTAAATTAATGCATATAGGTTTGAACTGTTTACTTCACTTTGCTACTCCAGGTCTTCGTCTCATAATATTAGCAACACAACAGCAACACAACAGAGGAATTCTATGACGGTGACTATCGGAGGACTGGGAGTGGCAGATAGAGTAATCTATTGTTACTTCATTCCTCCTGAACCCATCATGCACCACTATCTTGCCTCTCAACAATCAAGAAATTGGATCACATGACGTTAGAAAAGAAAAACTCTGTAGGGTTGCTTGTGAAATATGCACACACCCACTCGTGAGAAGTCTCCTGTTTCATATGAACACCCGCTTACTCACTGTGAATCCTTCTGCTAGTTTGATATCTTCCTGATCACCTCTCTGATTTATGACCTTTACATCCTACTGGTGACTAATCTCTATGCAGCAAGCCATTCCAGCAACTAGCCTCGAGTGTGGGAAGGGTATGTTTTTTGGTTTTCTTAGTTTATTTCCTGGCTCGTAAAATTAGATTTTGAAGACTAGCAATCCATATTGTTAGTAATGTCTTGAAAGGGTGTACTCTTCTGTTCAGAAAAGCAGAATGTTTTGACCCACGTAGGATTTCAGGACTGCCACAACGTTGAGCTGGGGGGTGATATCCTTATCGTTCAAGCTGCAAATCCTGTAAGTATCAACAAACTTCTTTGAGTGCGCAACCGGAACTCACTGAAAAGTGGTGAAAAATGGGGATGAGGGCCGTAGACAATCGAAGGACGCAAGGGAGTCGGCAGTTCAAGAAATGGCTACTATACACTGTTTGTATTGCATTGCATTGAATACCAATTCAATGCTGCGAACACTCAATTACTTGTATTAATTAGTGGTGCATTTACTTCCTGAGCTATCATCCCATATTCTGATGAGATGAATAATACAATCAAAACAGTGACTTGGAAGGATGGCCCTTCAAGTCTGAGGAACATATTTAGTTTGAGAAGTTGCTATCCCTGCTATGACGAGAATTTAACAAAACGATTTGTCAACATACTGGGTTCATTCATGGTCCTAATTGGCTTAGACAATTAGCTTATTTTAAAAGGCTGACAAAAATCAAGAATAATGAACAGCAATATTGCCTCTCATGACAGATGTTTTGTGCTCGTAAAAGCAGGTATTAATCCGATTTTTAAAAAAGGTATCGCAAATGCTAGTGTCATGTTGAGCCATGTATTGAGGGGCTTCCGTTCCGTGAAGGAAGTTAGTTTGAATATTTAGCCTTCCTCTTTGCTCAACATGATAAAAAGTAGATATCTGAACCTCCTGTAAATGTGCAACAATCTTGTGCATTTGAAGAAGTGAATAAAATCAATTTGAGGCAGTCCTTGAAAATTCCATTGAAAGTAGGCAGTTAGAGGCTTTTCACATCAAGAGCAGTTTCAGGCATGCTTTAAGAGGGACCATTCAACAAGTGTCTGGCCTTGCAGTACTCGATTGAAGAGTACCATGGGAACAGCAAAAAGACTGTATACGCGTCTGGGATTTCTCCACAGGCTTTTATCAGATGTAAATATCAAGGCTATGGAGGAAATTGCCTATATGGGGGCTCTCAAGTTACTTTATGCAGATTTTGTAGCTACTCCTGACGAAAATGTTTAGTTTGGTGTACATTAGTGAAGCAGGATGGCTTGCTGGCCAAATTAACTGGCATAATGACCTGCAACTGCTGTTGTCTGTCCACTGTTCCTTTTAAACACACTATGGCCCACATGCATCAATCTCGGCTTTTGCGATTTCTAAATTGCGATAAAAAGCGATTCGCAATTTAGAAATCGCAAAAGCCTATGCATGATTATTTTTTAAATATTTATGCAATTCGGTAGAAATCGCTATTTCTACCGAATCGCGTAAAAAATGCGATTTTGAAATTGCGAATTCGCAATTCCCATTCATTCCTATGGGCCAAAAGGCCCATAGGAATGAATAGGAATTGCGAATTCGCAATTTCAAAATCGCAAATCCTGATTGCATTTCAAGGGTGGTTCAAATGAACCCCCCCCTGCACCCCTGAAATGTATTTTTCGCATCATGTTGCACACACACATGTCCTAAGGACATGTGTGTCCGTAACATGAATGCTTTTAAAATGCGTTTTCTGTGTTAATTACACTTTTTGCAAATTTACCGAGTAGTTCAACTACGCGGTAAATTTATCCCTCTAATTGCGAATTCGCAATTTCAAAAGTATTCATGCATTGCTTTTAAGAAATCGCAAAATTGCGATTTCTTAAAAGCAATCGCATTTTTGGAAATCGCAAAAATGTTGCGATTTCTAAAAATGCTTGATGCGTTCCAAAAAGCATTTTTGGAATCGCAAACGGCCGATTTTAAGGAAACGCACCGTTTGCGACTCCAAAAATGCTTGATGCATGTGGGCCAAAATGTGATGGAAGGAATGTTTGCAATAAGTCTAACCACTAGCAGTCACTTGGGTAGCTTTCCAACCCATCGCTCTTTTGCTCATCATGCCACCTCTGTTTGGACCCAGCCATATGAAATCCAGTCTTGACTGCTCTAAGAGGATTAATCCACACCGAACTGCCAGATCAGGGCCTCCCTGAACTGGAACACAAACAGCCAAATACCAATTTCGTCTTGATTGGGGCTCTTCAGTTTGTGTAGCTTGGTACCAGTGGCACATTAAGCAAGGGACCCACGTCTGGGCATACACTTGTCACTTAAGGCGGTACATCAGACCCACAAAAGGTGATGGGAGGAATGCTTGCAATAAGTCTTATCTAGGACTGTGCCTAGCAGTTCAAGCTGGACTGTTCATATGGGAGCAGGGTCAAGACTGACTTGCATATGGCCTGGTCCAACCTGTGGGACATGGAGGCCAAAGGAACGATGGGTTGGAATTCTACTGTGAGCGATTGCCAGTGGTTGGACTTACTGCAATTATTCCTCCCATAACGTTTTGTGTTTTCACTGTTCCATTTACTCTTAATATAGTAGCTTTCCATAAAACGAATTATAAAACGTGGGCAGTTTCCCAAAATGAAACCTCTTAAGAAGCAAAGGCTCGGAAAAACTTGCAAAGCTTCGTTTCAAACGCCAGTCAGGGTGCAGAAGACATTTGTTATCTGTCTGACGACTAATGCAAGGCAACTTATTTAGAAATGAGTTTAAATAAGACCAAAATTGTCATTTCTAGGCGTGGATTTAGCAACACATTTCCTAATTGCTTTCGGTGTAAGGGCAAGATTGAGGTTTTATCCGAATATAGCTGCATGGGCCTCCTTTTTGATTACAAATGGAATTGGTCGAATGCCATTTCAAGGATAAGTGAGGGCTCCACAAACATTTCTTTTTGCTTAAATTGTCTTTGCCCTGACAGGGTGTAGCAAGGGCCACTGCAAACTAACTAGGAGTGCTAAGGCCCGCAGGGCGAACGAAGGCGTGGGCCACTTCGAGGGTAAGAGGGGGCGTGGGAGATCGGAGAGCTGGAGAGGGGGCCTGGCTGGGGAGGTGTGTGACGGGGAGAGGGCAGGGGAAGGGGTGTGTTGTGGAGACGCGCAGATGGGGTGGTGTGTGGAGCAGGGTTCAGAGGAGGAAAGAGGGTCTGAAGTGGGGAAGATGTTCTGTGGGATCCCCACGGGAGATCAGGACTGGGAAAGGGGCGGGTGATATTTGCACCAGGGCCCAGGGGGCGAAAACGATCAGTAGTTGGTAGGGTTTGCAGGGGGAATGTGTGGGATACTCTTGGAGACGAGTCCTGACAGGGCACGAGTCGGGGGGTACACATGGGTGGACGGCGAGAGAGAGAGAGGTCTCGCACTATAATGGTTACTTTGAACAAATTGTGTGTTTTCAGTGCTTGTTTATTCCATTCCCTTACTCTGCTTGAGTGACGAACTCTCCTTAATGGTATCTCCCTCTCAAACTCCATATTACCCTTGACGACCCTTCCAAGTGAAGTGAAGTGTCCTCCACTTCTGGGGTGTATGGCTTGCCTTAAATTGGTACCTATACATTCAGGTTCTTCTTCATCACTTCTGGTATTTTGAAACTCCCATGACTGGTCCTTGGCCGTTGTACGTTTATTTGCAAAGATCTCACCGCCCTAATCGAATCGAAAGGCAGTTGCCACGTGGTAGAACACACTGCCAGATCAGCAGTCCACACAATTTATGAAATTACCATTGGACAAAGCTTTGGGAAATTGATTCTAGTCGGATACTTGCTTTAGGAACCTGAACTGATGCCCCTTGAAACTTTGTCTTTTAATCTTGATAGCATGCCACAACCCTTCTGAGATTTTACCAGCAAAGGACCTTATTTTGATGCCCATAATTTGAGATGCATTTTTTGCACATGTCTCATAATAATTTGCCTCTGTGTGCCCCTGTTGCCTGCTTGTGCCTCCGTGTGCCCCTGTTGCCTGCTTGTGCCTCCGTTTTCGTGCTCCTGTTGCCTGCTTGTGCCTCCGTTTTCGTGCCCCCGTTGCCTGCTTGTGCCTCCGTTTTCGTGCCCCTGTTGCCTGCTTGTGCCTCTGTGTGCCCCTGTTGCCTGCTTGTGCCTCTGTGTGCCCCTGTTGCCTGCTTGTGCCTCTGTGTGCCCCTGTTGCCTGCTTGTGCCTCTGTGTGCCCCTGTTGCCTGCTTGTGCCTCTGTGTGCCCCTGTTGCCTGCTTGTGCCTCTGTGTGCCCCTGTTGCCTGCTTGTGCCTCTGTGTGCCCCTGTTGCCTGCTTGTGCCTCTGTGTGCCCCTGTTGCCTGCTTGTGCCTCTGTGTGCCCCTGTTGCCTGCTTGTGCCTCTGTGTGCCCCTGTTGCCTGCTTGTGCCTCTGTGTGCCCCTGTTGCCTGCTTGTGCCTCTGTGTGCCCCTGTTGCCTGCTTGTGCCTCCGTGTCCCCCTGTTGCCTGCTTGTGCTGTGTGGGTGTGTGTGGAGGGCTCTGTGTGGCTGTGTGTGTAGGAAGCTTTGTGTGGCTGTGTGTGTGGGGGGCTCTGTGTGGCTGTGTGTGAGGGGCTCTGTGTGGGGGTGTGTGTGGGGGGGCTCTGTGTGTGTTTGTGTGTCATTTGCGATAGATAAAGCTAGTGGCATTGTAAATGACAATGCCATTTATTTATGTTAAAAAAAACATAAATAAAAATAATGTCAAGAGCAATGCCAATAGCTCTAACTTTAACAAAGGCAAAACCATTGCATTGTAAATGCTTGTTTAAAGATCCTTCTCTCCTGTTTTGTTTCCTCAGGACTGCTGCTGACTAGAGAGCCGGACCCTACGTTGCATTTTAAAACTGCTGTTGGACTCGGGGGAGCGGGATTACGAGGCCCAGGGCTCTTTGCGCTTTTGCCATCATGCGCACTTGGTGCCTCTTCCCGCCCCTCCTCCCTGCTGACCTGGTGGACTTCAAATACGACTCGCGGCCCCCGCTCTGCGGGCGCCGCTCCAAGTCGTTTGGCAGGAATTACCTTCACCAGGCCTTTCATTTTTTAAAGATCCTTCTCTCCTGTTTTGTTTCCTCAGGACTGCTGCTGACTAGAGAGCCGGACCCTACGTTGCATTTTAAAACTGCTGTTGGACTCGGGGGAGCGGGACTACGAGGCCCAGGGCTCTTTGCGCTTTTGCCATCATGCGCACTTGGTGCCTCTTCCCGCCCCTCCTCCCTGCTGACCTGGTGGACTTCAAATACGACTCGCGGCCCCCGCTCTGCGGGCGCCGCTCCAAGTCGTTTGGCAGGAATTACCTTCAGCAGGCCTTTCATTTTTTAAAGATCCTTCTCTCCGGTTTTGTTTCCTCAGGACTGCTGCTGACTAGAGAGCCGGACCCTACGTTGCATTTTAAAACTGCTGTTGGACTCGGGGGAGCGGGACTGCGAGGCCCAGAGCTCTTTGCGCTTTTGCCATCACGCGCACCTGGTGCCTCTTCCCGCCCGCTCCTCCTCTTAAGGAACGCCTATAATGCCACCGCGGGACCCCCGCGGGACGGAGCACGGGGCGAAGCCTGGGCCAAGGGCGGGCCCGTTGTAGCCCGTTAGAGATCGTGTAAGGCCGGGCCGGGCCTCCCCTCTAACCTCTGAGCTCGACCCGGACTGAAACAATGTGCACGTATTATATTCCTCAATTGCAATAGGGGTTTATAATTTTATATTTCTGTTTGCCATTGATAATCATGTGTACACGGGGGAGCAGAAGTAAAACGGCCGCGGGGGGGGGGGCACTGCAAACAGGCACTCTGGATAACTTCATAATAAGAGCAAACACCTTTATAGATCAAGAAATTTCATCGATGGAGCGTAGAGTGTCCCAAGACCTTGCCCAGACAAAAAGGTCATCTATGGGCCACTTTGCTCCAGCTAAAACCCCCGACCAACCAAAGGGAGTGGTCCCTTTAGAAATCCCCGTAATAATCCATGCCGATATTCATGCTCATAGACAGAGTTTGCCTGGCACGGCAGACTCATCAGCATCTCATTTCTCACTTGAATCCCAACTAAGCTCGGACTTAGAAAGAACTCCAGACTTAGCTGTCATTACTTCACCTGATGATTTGAATGCTAGCCAGCTGAAGGGTAAGTAGGAGGGAGCTATCCATAAAAAGTAAGGGATAAGGGTAAAAAATTGAGAAAGACTTGTGGGGATTCTGCCTCAATCCTGGATTTAGATCATGATCCCTCTGTTATTGGTCCCACTAAAGAGGCTTCAAGTAGAGTGAATGTAGATGCCTCGGTTAATCTGGACAGGATTAGTGTCAGGGATGACGAGGTTAATATTTCACTCCTACCTAGAATAGCTGAACTCTTCAAACTATATCTTACCCCCATTGAGTTAAGACTAGCCCACATTGAAAAACAGCTAGTCGACCTGTGTGCCGTGCCCAAAAAACAAAACCTCCAGGGGGTTAAAAAAATAGGGGGAAATAAATCAAACAGCATTAAACCCGCTGATCCCGCTACTAAAAAACCACCAGCATCAGCGACTAACCCAAAACCAAAGTTGGCTTTGGCCCCTGAGAAGAAAGTCGCAGCAAAAACTAAAAACTGTGTTACCCCCCCTTGAGAGGGGCAGACTCCATTTAGGGTACATACCACGCAATTAGATAAGAATAAAAAAGATGGAGGTACATTTAGGAGAAGAGCAGTGAATTTGCCCCCCAAGGCAAGTCCCTACGTGGTGGTCATGACGGGGGTTCCTGAATTGGGTGAAGCCGATGAGGAAGCTAATTGGTCTCTAAAAAACAAGGTCCAAAATTGGCTTAACTCAAATCGGCCCTTACCACCTAACCGGACAAGCAAGATCTTGACGGTGCGTAGGGTAACATGGGTGGGACACGAGAGGAAATCCATCCAGGGTGATTGCATCCTGATTAATTTTCCTGACCCTCATACGGCAGACCATGTTTGTGCATGGAACACTCAGGATAGACACGAGGGAATTGCAACTAGACGACTCTCCTTCTTTTATTCCCCTAGGAGCAGACCAATACGTGATTGGGACTTTGATAGAAATTGGCATACAGTAGGGTATCATGAACGGGGTGGAGATTGGGGTATGTGGGGGGCGCAGCCAACTTACAGGGATAACTGGGGTGGTTTCCCGACTGCAAACAGATTCAGTTGCCTGGAGATGGTCGACTGACGGCCAATTCCTAACAGTTCACCAGAGGGCGAGAGGATGGATCCTGTAGTTTTAAGGGGGGGTGTAAACAGGCTTGGTGGGTCTATAAACGGTGGTCCCGTTGTATTAGATGCCCAGGAGGTGGGGGATGAAAGTGTGGTCCATACCACTCCTGGACTGGCATCCATAGGTACAGACAGCACTGCTGAATTAAGGACAATCCCCACAAATGATGGTGAAGTAAATATTTTGACCGTGACTTGTCATACTTGCCCAGCTGTATTAAAGGAGGATGTGGGAGAAGCTGTAGGGGGTGGTCTAGTAATGTCACCTCAGCTGGTTGGCACCCGAGTCGTAACCCGTCCAGTATTAACAACTGTCGCCCCACTGAATGCTCATGGTGACAGATTGGCATTGTTATCGTGGAATATGGCGGGTCTGGCTAGTAAAGTGAAGGACCCTGACTTCCTGACATTTATAGACAATTTTGATGTAATTTGCCTACAGGAATGCTGGGAACTATCTGAGATACATCTAAAATGGTTTTCGTACCTTTTTTACCCCAGCGCAGCATACTAGCAGGGGTAGGCCTTCAGGCGGATTATGTACTTTTATATCTAACACTGCTAATGTGACAGTTAAATCCCCTCCTGACATGGGCAAAAACCAATATTATCAGATATTAATACTCATGACGGGAGGAAACCAGTATATTCATCTGATCAACCTTTATAATAACATTCCAGGGGAAGATCGGATTAGGATAATGGACGACTTAAAAGCAGACTTGCGTAGGAGAACTGGCCCAGAACAAGAGGGTAGGTGCACTTTAGTGATAGGAGATTTCAATTGCCACCTCTGTCCTCTTAGTAATCACGACATATGTGGCATGGTTAACTTGAAGGGAGATCCCTGTACTCACTTTGAACACTCCTCCTTTGGAAATCTATTGAATAGCTTGCTATTTGATTACGATTTAGGTTTCGTAAATGAGCTCTGTAACCCTCAAGCTGAGTTTTTACCAACTTTTATTGGGAGGGGCTCGAACTCGGTGATTGACTTTATGTTGATCACTACACGCCATCATTGTAATGTCCGATCATTCAATACAGAGGACATTGCTCTTAGTGATCACTTTCCAATCTCCGCAACTTTCAGCTGGGGAGCGGGAGGGGCCACAAGATCCAACGTTATAGAAAATCTGCATAGTCATGGGATATACCTAAGTAAAACAAATGGCTACGTAATAAAATGGAGCAAGGTTGACCCTATAGGTTTTCTGCAAAGTCTGGTAGCAGAGCATTTACCAGATTTTATGATCTGCCTTGCAGAAAACCCTAACCATGAAGAGGTGGCGGCAGCTTTCCACAACATCAGCGCACAAATTCGTAGCAAATTAACAGGGACTGCTAGGAAGGGGGATAGTCTTAAAGTGAAGGGTTGGTTTAACTCTGATTTTAGTAAGGCGCACGCCCTTCTTAAAAGAACTCTAAAATCAGTGCCAAGAATCCCCCTAGAAATAAAGGCTGCTAGAGCAACCTATAAACTTGCCCTCCAAAAGCGCAAAAAAGAATTGAAAGAGGCGGCATGGGGGGGGGGGAGTTACTTAAGGCGTGTACATTAAAAGATAATACTGCATTTTGGAGAGCAGTAAACGCTCCTTTCTTTGTGGATAGAAGTTGCGATGTGATGGAGATCGCCATAGAGAAGACGACCTGGGTCATTCATTTTACTGAGCTATATAAAATAGATGACACTGTCAGTACTGGCAGGGTAAATAAAAACGAGCATGTAACATTAGACCCTACTTCACATTAAATATTTCCCCTAGGAATAGTTTTCTCCCTAGCAGAGGTGGAATTGGCTATGGTAGAAAGCTCTAATAGCAAGGCCCCTGGACCGGATGGGATTCCCATTGATATTTATAAGGAAAACATCTCTTTATGGGCACCTCTCCTGACTAATGTGCTAAATAGCTATAATAAAGTTGGATTTCCGTCCACTTGGCAGGATGCGATAGTTGTGCCCATATTTAACAAGCATTTACAATGCAATGGTCTCGGCATTATTAAAGGTAGAGCTATTGGCATTGCTCATGGCATTTTTTTTTTAATCATAAATAAATGGCATTGTCATTTACATTGCCAATAGCTTAATCGTTAAATAAATGGTGTTGTCATTTACAATGCCAATAGCTTAATCGCTCGCAAATGCATGACCTATTGCATTTACACCCACACAGAGCCACACACAAAGCCACCCACACACAGATATAGAGCCACCCACAGAGTCATTCACATAGTGCCACCTACACAGAGCCACCCTCACACAGACAGAACCACCCACACATAGAGCCACCTACAAAAAAAGCTATCCACACAGAGCCACACACAAACACACACACAGAGCCACACACACACACACACACACAGCCACACATATCATATATCATATATCTCATTGGTGTCAGTGCTCAAGATATTTCTGGATTCATCAGTAGCATTTGACATTTCCCATCATTAGATTATTCTGATTACGTTCCAAGCTATTGACATTGTAAATGACAATTTTTTTATTTGTGTTGGTTTTGAAAACAGCTAAATAAATGGCATTGTCATTTACAATGCCAATAGCTTAATCTCTCGCAAATGCGAGACCTATTGCAGTGTCCGTGCAATGGTATTGTCCTTGGTGAATCACTGGTTCACTATTCACTATTCTAAGATGGCTGAGATATTGCTTCTAAATGAGTCGCAATGTTGGCACCTTAAAACAATGATAAACTATACACTATACCATTCCAAGATGGCCACCCAGTTATGTTTACCTTATTCTTTAATGCAAAGCATTTTTTTAAAACTTTTTTCTGCTTTTGTATAAATGTATCTTGCATATGTTTGCTTACATGGAGTGTATGTTTTACTAATCATGAGTGAAATAATGAATTCAGGTGAGTGGGTGAATGCAATAATGAGTCAGAGAATGGAAGGATGCATGTGTGGAAGAAAGAGCTACAGGGCACATGTGAGATGAGTTAGTGAATGAGTGCCTAAACTCATCAGAGACTGAATATGCACGTTTAGTTATAAGTCAAACAGTGGCATTGCCATTGCCGGTTTTCAATAGAGAGCACAAGCATGCCTCAGAAAAGTTTATGTTTCACAGCATAGACATCTCAGCAGGGCTCGTGTATCTTAAACTGAACACCACATGAAATTCTCATGTGCGGGTCTAGGCCTTCAGTTGGAGAGTACCAGAATGTTTCTGCTGTACTTTCATTTGGACAGTACAAGCACTTTTCCACAGGGTGGGTCTACTTCGATGGCGCTGTGCTTTCAGTTGGACAGGACCAGCGCATCCGAGCAGGCAGCTGAACTTTTCAGACTTTACCTCGACTGATGTCCTTTAAATTAACCATTTGCTGCCCTCTCAGCGGAGTTTCCTTTCTTTCAACGGAACTGAGCAGGCAGGCTGCTCTGCTGTTAAATAGACAGTGCCATCTCTTTTAATAGGCCTGCTGTACTGGGGCACTTCCATTGTCAGCCAGGCAGATGTATCATAGCTCAACAGCAGAAGCACCTCTTCTCTTCAGGCACGAGCAGGGGGAGCGAAGCCTTGAGGGGGGTGAGGGGGAGTGGGTGTAAGGGCGGCGGGGGTGGGGGAGATTAAGGGGTGGCTCAGTGAACAGGAGTGGCGATCAAGCGACAGCAGGTGGGAGGGAACTGGGGGAAATGTTGGTCGTTCGGATGCAATAGGGCTCAATTGAGGTGCTATACCAGAGAGTTCGATCTGAATTGGGGGTGCACAATTCGGTGATGCACAGAAGCTGGAACTATCCACACCGTGGAATTCAGTCTCTGGATGGGCAGCTCTTGACATCAAAGATTGATGCGTTGTTCTGACTTCTGTATGGACGATACCACAGAATGGGGCATAGGCAGAATCCATGCTATATGTTGTCAGTTTTACAGAGCACAACCCGTGCCCAAGGATTTAAGATCACTTCACAACAGAGTACGTTGAACATTGTTTTGCAGCAAAGGTTTCTTCTTCATGGTCGTGTATGAAAGTGCTTTCAAGTGTGACACCACTTGCACGAAAGTATCCCTTTTAGTGAGCACTTCTCAGTGCAGGGGTCTGTTGTGCCCTTTAATGTCAAAGAGTCCACGTGTTAAAGAAATGCACTTTTTAGGTTTTGCCTAGCGGAAGCTGCGCTCTGCGCAGCTTTTCCGCGCAGGCGAAATCCTGTTGAGAACTGTAGGGTGCTTTGGTTCGGCCCTCGTCGTTGATTGGCTGGTTCCGTAAACGGAGCCTTGCCATTGGACGAGGGGCCTGTCCGTCAATGCCGGACCAGACACGGGGGCGTTCCCGACATTCTTTGGCTTTTGCCGACGTCACGGGACGCCGGGAACGCCCCCGTGTCTGGTCCGGCATTGCCGGCACTACTGCATCCTACCACTTTGCCCTCTTGCGCACTAATGAGGATTTATGGCGAGTCCACTAGTCCTTAGTATTGGGAAACCCTTTCCCCATTCGTTCAATAGCAGAAACCGCCGCCGTGGCTTCGACAGCGCGACCAGAGCCAGTGGGCTCGTCAGGAGGGCCGCGCTGCCATTGGGTGGCCCAGGGAGAGTTGCCGCGCAGCCATTGGCTGTTCCCCGGAAGCAGAGGTCCGGCCCGCCGCCTGGTTGTGGGCGGGGCCGGGAGGACGTGTTGTTCCGCTTCCCCCTGCCTGGGGGAAGCCTTTGCGGGAGTTGCCGGTCTCCCGTGCCCAGAGGGAGACCGGGGAAGAGGAGAGGTCGCGTCGCCGCTGCTGGGGGCTCCCGGCGCCCCGGAGGAGAAGTGGATCGGGAGCCTGGCGGCTCCACTCGGGAGGACGACGGCGGAAGGAGAAGGCGGTGCTTCATTATGAGGAGGAGACCCGCCGCCGAGCCGCCGCCCAGCAGAGAGGCCGCCGCCCGGAGGAGCCCGCCCAAGAGAGCCCGGTGAGTCTGAAGGGCTGGGGAGGGCTCCGTGCGGCTGCTGTTGGTGCCGGAGAGCGGCACATGGGCGGGAGTGGAGGTAGGGCGGCCCCAGCTGGCAGTGGGCCGCCCCAACGTTTCAAGGGAGCCTGAGGCTCCAACGCCCATGTTGGTCACGAGAGCCCCGTGGGGCACAGTGTTGGCGGTGCAGAAAGGGCGGCCCCGGCTGGCAGCGGGTCGCCCCAACGCGTGTAGAGCCCCGAGAGGCTCCTTGCCCCTATCGTTGTGTCCGGAGCCATGGAGGCTCTAAGGGGGCAGATTTGTTCTACGGGCCCAGAGAGGCTCGAGGTGCCCTACGTGATTTGAGAGCCCAGAGGGGCTTGGGGGCCATTTCCATGACGTCGAGTCCCCCGGGAGGGACTCCAACGACCCCACAGCTGTGCTAAGAGCCTGCTAGGCTCGAGGGGGGCATTGTCTGCAGAGCCTGGGTGGCTCCAACGTTTGGCCACAGTGGTTGTTCCAGAGCCTGTGTGGCTCCAGCATGGCGCAGTTTGCGCCCAAGGGTCAGTGAGGACCCTGTCGCAGTGTAAGTGTTGTGTATGCCTGTGCCCTGCTTGTGCTGTGCGTGGGTTGTCTGAGAGACTCGTCTGTTCACGTGAGTTGTGGGTGTTTTACTCTTTAAAATATGATGCCTTTTTTATTTTATGTTGGTAGCTACTACTTTATACAGTATATTATTAAGCTATATGCCCGTGTGTGCTTGGGGATCTGCTAATTTGAGGAAAGTCTCTGTGTTGTAGCTGTATTTTGTGGTGAGAAGCTTTCAAATAGTCACTTGTTCACTGTGTATGCTGGACGTCATTGCGGGCTTTGTGGGTGTCCAGTCTTCCAGAACATGAATAAAACTACTGTGGCTTACACGCTTCCTTTTGCCTTGAGCTTTAAGCCGAGCGCGTCGAAATACATTATGTATTCGCTTTCCGTGGCCCTCAAAAGGTATGCTAGTCAAATTTAGACTGTAAGCACCACCCTCGTGCATCTTAATTTGTGTTTACTTGCTGGCTTTTTTTGGGCTTTAAAGGTTTTCTTTTTCAAACTGCTGGTGTTTTACCTGTATTTTTTTCAAACCTTTGTACCAGGCAAATTAAAAAAAAAAATTACCCATACCCAAGTCATTCCATAGTGCGCTTCAAAGCGCTATGTGCACTCCAGTCTCATGGAAGTTGGCCCGTGGCACTTTCCGTTGCCCGAGCATTCTGGCAGTTACTTCTATTCTGACTTAATCGGTGTAGAAGTGCGCACACATGCATTTTGTTTTGCAGCAAATGCTACAAAAATCCCCAGCAACGTTCAGTTCTTCTGGGCTTCTGGGATCCTGAGCTGTGTGGCGGTTGTAAAGTAGACTGGGCCTCGCATCCAGGAGGCTGTAGTGATGAGGATAATGATTCCAGGGACTTGATGGTTGGGTAAGAGAGTGGAGAAGAGGAGGGAGGGAGAGAGACAGAGGATTGGAGAAGGAGAAGGAGAGAGCAGCGAGGTGGTAGGTGTTGTAGTCTGTGAGCTGTCGCAGATAATGGCTTGTAGTTGGTGGTTTCAAGCTGTATACAGACATCTCTCACAAAGCTCTTTCAAGGTTAAGTTTATATCAGGGAGGAGACGGAGCAGAGGCTGCTATAGAGAGAGGAGTTGAGTCTGGACTTGTCAGGGCGGACGTGTGTTACAAGACCATTTTTCTGGCATGGGAGATGGTGTGCCAAATGTGTGTCGGTCCGCTGCCCACACTGTGAAATACCCGCAAGCTCTTCTATATACAATGGCAAGTACCTGGAAACTGCGGCACAGATGGACAAAGGCTAGTAGCTCCTCTGTACACATGGCAAAATAACCGCAAACTCCGCTATATAGACTTATGCATACAAGCTAAGTTAGACATACAAACCTCTCCAAGCTCTGCTGCACATAACTGACCAATAACTAGAAGTTCCAGAAATCACTTGCCTCTGTTGCATATGGGGCCAAATTCACGCAACCTTTGCTACATGAATGGGTAAATACCGGGGCCCCCACTATGTACAAACAAAAGTATGCTATAATGCACACGACAAATAACCACAAGCTATACTACAGACCCCAGAAACTGCTGCACTGACGGACAAATACATGCATCTCTACACGTACGGAAATGCTAAACATACAGTCAATACTTGCAAGGTCGCTGTGCACACAGATTTTCTGCCCTTCACCCCCACCCTGTGACTCCTAAGACTTTCCTTTATACGTGATTGTTTTTCCACCAACACAATGGATACATTGAACAACTCCTAGTGTCCTTGATTTAGGGGTGAATGAGCTTTGTCAAGAGAAGGTTAACTGCTTCTGCAGTACATGAATAACAAGCATTGGACATGCAATAGGTCTCGGATTTATTTGAGTAAGAGCTAATGGCATTGTAAATTGCAATGTCTTTTAGCATTGTGTTATGGAGTGTATGCATGTGGTGTGTACTGGAATTATGTGGGTTGGATTGGAATTGTAGCAATCTGCGCTTTGATGAATATGTTTAAAAAGTTTTTTTTTTTTTGGTTCTTGTCTCTGACCCTGCCTCCACAGCGCTCTGAAGCGTAGTAACCGTACTCGTGGTCGCTTTGACTGCATATACAACAACAGTTTGGTTGTGTTTGTTGTAAAATTATATATTTCTGTCAAATGGCTTCAGATTTATTAGCAAAACAAAATTTTTCGGCCAATAAATAGCGATCATAAATATAGACGCACTTTCCCCGGTTTTGTAAAGCAAGTCCAAAATCAAACTCTCGAGCAGTAAAACTGATCAGGCGTTTACTTATTTCATCTACATTAAAAATAATGAGTGACTCGGCCCTTGGGCCTGGAATTTTTCGCATGCCGGTTGCGCCAACCTCTTTTAAGTCGGCGCATTGACCCGCTGAGCTGCCTCGCTAGCCTGCAAGCCAGGAGGTTATTATGGGTCACCAGAGCTGCAATGCTGCATTGTTTTACGCCACATCAGCCTCTTGCGGAGGCTAGCGCAGCGTACGAAGGGGGTGTTGAACGGCTCCTGTCAGGATTGGGAGGTGGGGGCTGCGTCATGCGCGCGCAGTTTATTTTTCCGGGTATCTCGCGCTCTCCAGTGACGCCGAGATTGATGGATTGAATACAGACTGCGCAGAATGATAACTAATGCACACCAGAAGGGTCTGGTATCCTCTGTGGATGAGATCTAAAGCCCTGTGACTCGCATTAAATGTAGCATACTTCTGCTCTGTGTGGGGGGGGCTCTGTGTGGGTGTATGTGTGGAGGGCGCTGTGTGGTTGTGTGGGGGGGCGCTGTGTGTGTTTGTGGGGGGGCTCTCTGTGGGTGTTTGTGTGTGGCATTTGCGAGAGATTAAGCTATTGGCATTGTAAATGACAATGCCATTTATTTATGTTAAAAAAAACATAAATAAAAATAATGTCAAGAGCAATGCCAATAGCTCTAACTTTAACAAAGGCAAAACCATTGCATTGTAAATGCTTGTTGAACTTGACAGTCATATTTTACGTGATGTTTGTTGCATGGTTCGTATGACGCATTTTCAGGGCTCGGGCTCTGCGATCCGAGCCAGACCCTTGGTTCGCCCCCCCCCTTACTCTGGTGGCTGGCCCACCGCAGGAGGTGACCCCCGCCCCCACGCCAAGGTCGTCTGCTGCACCCCCCATGCTTAGGAGTGAAGCAGTATTTTCTTTTGGTAATGACTGTGCTGTTGTGGTGTTTCATTCTTCGCGCGTCACAGCATCAGAGTGACAACGTGGATGTGCCGGCAGAAAAACTAAAGATTGCCTAGATAAAGACATGTTTGGTTTTAGTTTCCCGTGGCAGACACGGGCACTGCACTTCACCGGGGAAGGCTGGCACGGACTCCCTGAAACTGGCACTTCCTGGAAGACTGAAGCGGGCAGTGACTGCAAGTGTCTGGCAGGAGCGGTGCCAACGCCACACGCTCCAATAAAATAAGATTTGTTGAGCAGCAACACTTTTTTTAATCTGATGAAGTGCAGAAGGCGAATCAAGACGCAAACGCAGTGCAGGGCTGTGTGCGCAGAGATCCTGGCTGGAGAAAAGAAAGGAATAAATCTTTCCACGTATCTTGTGACGTATTTCAATTGATAACGTGATGCCAGGGGTTTAATTACTCGAGGGTGTGGGTTTTGTGGTGTAAGGTTGTTCTCCTGAGAGCCTACATTACTACAGTAAGGTTTTCTTTTCACCCCCATTATGTAACCCCTCCCTCTCTATTGGGACGAGGCCAACTTTATATGTGTGGGACGGGCTTTTGTTAACTAAAACAGGAGGTGTGATGGGGGGAGGGGGCTTTTCAACTTTTTGGAAAGGGAAGTGGATGTGTCTGTGGGTCGCGGCTGCCTCTAAGTAATAAATTGAGGAGGGGTGAGGGGGTAACAAGGAGGTAATGTCCTGCATCCGCTAAAGTCGCTAGGTTCACTGCGTGACATATAGCGCTAGCAGATGCTTCGCGGCGCTTCCACAAAGCAGCGCAGCAAACGAGGAGCAATGAAAGCAGGAAAACTCGGCGCTTCTGGCCACTATCTTCACGCGGACTTCGTACAGCGCCTCAGAGGGCTGCAAAGCGCTATAAGTTAAAGGGCTGCACCAACCAGAGAGATAACTGTGGAGACGGGACCGTCGAATAGGAGAAGGAAAGAGTCGGATCCAGGCTGAGAGGAAAGAGGACTTAGGCGCCGGACACAGTCATGGGCAGAGTCAGGGACAGACGGGAGAGGGGCTCCTCCCTTCTCAGCCGCACATCTCCTCCCGTCAGGGACCCCCGCACGTACATCCTCCGCCCGGGGATGCTGCTGCTGCGTGCATGGGAAGCAGGCAGCGGCCCCTAACGCTCTCCACCCAGGGCGGGCTCCGTCGGGGAAACGGGCAGCATTGCGGGCATCGGCGGCCACAGCTGGGGGGGGGGGGAGGCTTTCCTTTTCCTGGCGTCGGGTCTGCAGACGGCAGTCTCGCTTCCTCCCGAAACTACTCCCGGCAGGGGCAGGAGGGAGCCGAGGCTCCGGGAAGTGCAGTTTCGGGGCGCACTGAGCGGTGGAGAGGCACCCCAGGCGCTACAGCAAGCACACACCGCCCGGCTCGCACTCGTAGAGGATCTGCGCCCTGGTGCCACCAGTTCAGCGCCTGCCACTCATAGCCACCCCCAGTGCTGACAGACCCCACTCTGCCCCGGATCTCACCAACTTTCAAAGAGGATAGGGATTTCTTACCTCGCTCAGGCGGCGAGGAGGAAGGGAGTCCTGCAGCTCATCTTCGGGGAAGAAAAGAAATGGCGTCCACAAACTTTTGAAATTTTTGGAATTGAGGGCGTGGTTTTGTGGTTCTGAGTGACGAACAACGTCACTGTCTAAAGAACACAAAAAATCACGCCCCCAAATCCGAAAAGGACGGGGCTACATCGGAGTGACTGATCTCTCCTCCAATGGCTAGCCTCCGTTTAGGAAGCCAGCCAATGAAGGAGAGACAGGGCAGGGAGGTGGGACCTTCTGCGCTACTGAGAGTCATTAAATCTCAGACCTAAGTCTGCGCAAGCGCAGCCTTTTAGGCCTTCGACCTAAAAAGGGCGATTGTAATGATCCTAAATGCTACAGGCCCATTTCACTGCTTGACTCCCTTATGAAGGTAGCAGGTCGAGTTATACTAAATAGACTACAGGGATGGGCTAAGGATAAAGGCATTTTATCTAAATTTCAATACGGGTTTAAGTCCGGTCTCGGTACTGTTGAGCAAGGGCTCAACTTGGCATTGTTGATAGGGAAATATAAGACCGCTAAAAAGGGAAACTTATTTATGACATTTGTTGATCTTAGTCCAGCATTTGACTGTCTAAATCACGATGTCTTATGGGATACCCTGTTGCGGCTCGGAGTAGATCCAAATATTCAAAATTTTATAATGGAACTATATAGAGGGGCAGGTGCGTTACGGAAAGAAAGGCGAATGCTCAGAAAAGTTCCCAATAATGAAGGGTGTTCGCCAGGGATACATCCTGGCGCACTTTCTTTTTAATCTTTACATTAATAGTGTAGAAGATCACCTTACACACCTGGCCGTGGACTTTCCTCAAATTGACGGCACAGAGGTGCCGATTCTACTTTACGCAGATGATGCGGTCATAATGTCAAGAACTCAAGTAGGTCTCCAGAAGGCGCTAACTGAATTCTCAGTATATATCGCATTCTTGGGGCCTAAAAATAAACATAGGGAAAACCTACACTATGTCCTGCTCATCAAAAAATAAGGTTCCTTGCCACATATTTTTAGAGCAGTCAAAGATAGAAATGACAAATACTTTTTCATATTTGGGGGTTGTTTTTAATAGTAAAGGTTCATGGACTACAGCCATCACTACCAGGTGCTTAGCTTTTTCGCGAGCCATTGGGGCACTAATGCAGTTTGCAAACAAGCTGGGTGGCAGGCCTGTACGCATTTTGCTTGATATTTATAAAGCCAAGTGTGTATTGACCGCCATATATGGGGCTGGCATCTGGGGCATCACAGATTGCCAGGAAATACAGGTGAAGGAAAATGGTTTTCTTAAATATTTGTTAGCTGTTCCTAGGTCCACCCCAACCTATGCCTGCCATAAGGAACTTGATCTGATCTATATTATTGATTTAATAAGGATCAGTCCAGTGCTCCTCTGGTATAAAATCTGGACTTCCACCGACACTGATCTCAACAGGGCAATCATTTCAGACTGCTTGAGGGGTCAAAACATATAAAGTGGCTTTCTTATGTGCAGGATTTTTTAACAAATATAGGACACCCAGAATTTTACTACACGCCATTATTAATAACTTCCATTTCCAAAAAGACTCTTAAAGAAAAATGTACCCCTTTCCTGGCGGACCAACGCTGGCATGTTGAGGGTAAGAAGGCCTCAGTGCTCTACCACCATTCACTATTGCAGGAACCTGGTCTACAGCTTTATTTGGGCCCCGAGTGGGGTAGCTATGATAGAATGTTACTGGCACGGCTGAGACTGGACATCTTTTTTAGGATGGTTACCTTCCCTGACATAAATAATTGGTGCAAAAATCTGAGTAATTGTCCATGCGATGACCGTTCAGCACAGTCTACTATTCATGTTATTCTTTTTTGTAAATTTTATGGGTGGGGGAGGAGAAGATATCTAATTCCATTATTAAAGCACTGGGGATTAAGGCAGTGCAGACCAGCCCTTCTTAAGATTCTTCTACTCCAGGATGAAAAAACCATCATTTCTGTATCAAAGTTCTTAAAATTCATCTTAGACGTAGAACTTCAATGAGCCAATGAATTTTGAACTGTACCACGCACTTTCTGTAAATAGTCTGAAAATTGAATTGATGTAGTCGAACTGTAATTGTTAATTTTAAATCCAAATGGTAATTCTAAATGTTTTTAATGTTTTATATGTGCTTTTATGGAATCGAATAAAGCTATCTTTGACTTGACAAGTCTGCACATGGAATGTTTCAAGTTGATCCGTTAAGAGGGGATGAGAATAAGGGGGCGTACCGAAATGTGTGGGGGGGGCACAATGTTTATTTGGGGGGGGGGCATAGCCCCTCCCCCTTCCTGGAGCCGAATTAGGTCCCAGGGACCCTAACCCTAGGGCCTTGTATTAAGAAAAAAGGGAGGGGGCCGCACTACCTCCCCAAGCCCGGAGACTTCCCAGGGATCGCAAACCCCGGAGTTGAATTGTAAGTAACTGGGAATGGGGCTGTGCGACCCCCCCTCCCTGAGACAATGGCCCGGGTACCCCAACCCCAGCTCTGTGATGGTGTACCAGGGCCTCCAACCCCCATGACACGGTCTATTTTCCTGCACACTGCACTGAAAGGGCAAATGTTCTCCCTTCCGGGCAGGAGCACAAAGATATATATATATATCCAATTTAATGAAGACGCCGCACACCACTTCAACGGTTTAACTTCGGACCTTTATTTCCAAAGTTCCTCACCTACGCGTTTGACAGAAATGTCCGTGATCACGGTTCACAAACAGTTGTCCCTCATTTGTGTTACTTATTTATACACATGACACCACCTCAGCAAGTTACAAAGCATTATGGGCATGGTAGTTTGAGTGCACCTATTCTCGGTTTTATCCTATACATTGTATTGGCAGGAGTCTGGTATTTGGCAACACACCTATTTATGCGTGTACAATTCCATAATGGGCTTATACTGTCTGCAGATAACCATGCCGCAATGGTTTGATAATTAATAGGTTCTGCATTGACGATTTGTGACTGAGTTCAGGAATAGCTTTGATGAAAGAACATGAGAGAGGAGGAGACCGCCTTAAAAAACGTAGACGTTTGGAATCCAAGTTAATAATCAAATTCAAAACCAGGATCCCGTGGGGATTAAACGGGGATGAAGAAATGCATGTGCACCTTTGAAGTGGGACATTGCAATTATGATGAATTGGCATTTAATTTGAGTTCTAAACTAATGTAATTATGTAAATCTGATTGGTCAAAAGCAACATATAACAGAGTGATTATGTTTTTAACATTGATTTGGTATCCTAGTTATTGATGGCAGTGAGAAAGGTATACAACATCACACGAGCAATCGAGTAATTAGGCACTTAGCCATGATTTCACCTTGGACACTAGTCACAAATATTCAATGCAGAACCTATTAATTCGCAAACCATTGCGGCATGGTTATCTGCAGACAGTATTAGCCCATTATGGAATTGTATACGCATAAATAGGTGTGTTGCTAAATACCAGACTCCTGCCATTACAAACCTCGCCGCCAGCACCAGTTGTTAAGCCGCTCCCCCCGCTTGGGATATGGGGATATGGATATTATATATATATATATATATATATATATATATATATATATATATATATACACACTCAATCCTGTGTTCACACTTCTTCGAAAAACAGGCACCGACTCTGTGGGATATAATATATATATATATATATATATATATATATATATATATATATATATATATATATATATATATATATATATATATATATATATATATATATATAAAGTTTTCTTCATCAAAGAAGACGCCGCACACCACTTCAATGCTGGTTAGTTGTGTTTATTTTCCTGTAGGTTGGTTTTCTCCCACCTACGCGTTTCGGACTATACAAGTCCCTGATCACGGTTTACAAACATTAGTCCTTTGTTTGTTTTGCATATTTATACTGAAACTCCCACATGGCAAGTTACGATGCATTGTGGGAACAGTAGGCAATTGCAGTTTCATGCTATTTCTCAGCTTTAGCGCCGTGTTACTGGTCTGCAAGTATTTCGCTTAGCATTAAGTTTGGGGTTGACATTGGTATTATATTACCAAGTGTATGTGAGAGCTGTTTTTAACATGTAGTATGTAAAAAACGATTTATGTAGGTGATAGTATGCTCTCTCATTCATGACCGATAGTCATTAGGTATTTCATGGCTAAGTGCCTTATTTCATCTTATCCGTTATGCATGCGTTTTACTTGCAAGCCCTTAGCACTTTGACAAGAAAAAAAAAGGGTTTAAAATGTACTGCTTGTAATTACACGTCTTTCTAATGTATCATTTGAAAAGTTATTCGGAATACTACATCTTATACTTATTTAGACTTTTTAGACTTTTTCAATAGAATTTTAAACTGTCCAGATTAAAGTGGTTTTCGCTTTCATGTTCTTTGAATCGTATAGTTCATATTTACAAGTGTACATACATCTCATCATCCCCGTTCAAGCCCATAGGGGTTCTGGTCTTGAATCTGATTATTAATTTAAATTTGAGACGTCGTAGTTTTGTGATTCGATCACCGCCTCGCACATTGTCATTAATCACAGCTATGCCTGCATATGTAATATCCTTCCAAGTCTTTCCGGGATGTATTTTCAAATGTTTGGCTATCGCATAGCTGAAGTCATTATTTATGATTGATCGAATGTGTTCAAGTATTCGCTTTTTGAGAGCACACGTTGTTGAGCCAATGTACTTTTTCCCACAGAAACATTGAAGTTGGTATACAACGAATTGTGATTCACACGTGATTTTCTTTAATTTCGAATTTGCGTCCTTTGGGGTCTTTCAGACTTTTAAGATTTTGGCCGATTTTACATGCCTTGCATGTTAGATATTTAGTAAATCCCTGCTGTCTTTTTTCCAGCCAAGTCAAAGGCTTTATTATTCGGAAGTGGCTGTTGACCATGGTATCTTGTATCGATGGTGCTTTACAAAATGTTATCAATGGTCTTTCTCCTATTAGGGATCCAATTTCTGTATCTTTTTTCAGCACACTCCAATATTTGGTCAGGATTTGTCTCATCTTAAAACTTTCTTTCGAATAGGTAAGAATCATTCGTGGTTTGTCATCATCCGTTTTAGATTCTCTGATTTTTGGTATTAGTGTTTCTGTTCTCGTTTTACTTCTTGCTCTTTGTTCACCATGAGTGATGTCTGAGTGTTTATATCCACGGGCAGTGAATCGTTCTTTTGTTTCATTGAACTTTTTCTCCATTTCTTCATCCTCAGAACAGTTTTGTCTCATACGGAGAAACTCTCCATACGGAATACTTCGCTTTAAGGAGGTGGGATGAAAGCTAGTACCAAACAGAACGCTGTTAGTAGAGGTCTTTCTTCTAAAGACTGTTGTCTCAAGTTTGTTGTTTTTAATGTAGACCTTGGTGTCTAAAAAGTCTATTTCTTGCTTCTGAATGTTGTAGGTGAATTTCAGTCCTACTTCGTTTTTATTCAGAGCATCAATGTATTCAATTAGTTTCTGCTTTGGACATTTCCAGAGGACGAAGAGATCGTCAATAAATCTCAGCCATAATACCACATCTGCGGTGTATTGTTCATTTGCCTCTCCCCATGCTATGTTTTTCTCCCACCACCCCATGGTGAGATTCGCATAACTTGGGGAGAACGAAACGCACATCGCACAGCCACAGATTTGGGTGTAGAAGTGCTTATTGAATAAGAAAATATTATTGGTTAGGCAGAATGTTATCATGTCGATCAACATGTTCGTGTGTCTGATTTCTGAGATTGGGCGTTGTTGTAGAAAGTATTTGATTGCTTTCAGCCCAACATCATGTTGTATCGACGTGTATAGAGATACAACATCTATTGTTGCCAACCAATATTCCGGATGCCAATTAGTGTTCATTATATTTCTGAGGAAATCCCCAGGCACTTAGCCATGAAATACCTAATTACTATCGGTCATGAATGAGAGAGCATACTATCCCCTACATCGTTTTTTTACATACTACATGTTAAAAACAGCTCTCACATACATTTGGTAATATAATACCAATGTCAACCCCAAACTTAATGCTAAGCGAAATACTAGCAGACCAGTAACACGACGATAAAGCGGAGAAATAGCATGAAACTGCAATTGCCTACTGTTCCCACAATGCATCGTAACTTGCCATGTGGGAGTTTCAGTATAAATATGCAAAACAAACAAAGGACTAATGTTTGTAAACCGTGATCAGGGACTTGAATAGTCCGAAACGCGTAGGTGGGAGAAAACCAACCTACAGGAAAATAAACACAACTAATCAGCATTGAAGTGGTGTGCGGCGTCTTCTTTGATGAAGAAAACTTGCTATAACAGTTTACCTCGAGGTTGTCCCGATCCTCGCCGCAAGCGCCAGCTAAAGGACACTCCCCCCGCTTGGGACGTTTGCTCGTGAATATCTATACTAATATAATAAAGAGAGAGCCCAAAACTTTGAGGCGGGTAATCTCGGGAACCACAGCACCAATCACAACACCCAATACAGCGTTGGAAAGGGCAGTTGCAACAGAAGGACATAGGCTATAAAGACGCCGACCACCATATACATTTAAAAGGTGAAAGAACCGTGCCAGTAAAGTAGTCCCTTGTGGGAGTGTCTTCGTTGTGCTGTGGGCGTGTGCTGGGGGGGTGACAAACACTGGGGGCGTGTGATACGTTCCGCCCTTCATGCCATGTCTCATATCGTGTGCTGTTGGGGGCGTGGGCGTGTGCGGGGCGCGGGATTACGGAAAAAAAAGCGAGCGTTGTGCCCAATATTTCATTGTTTTTTCTTCCCAGGTTCTGTACATTCCAGATCCGGGTGTCCACCCTGCTCCCTTTAAATTCCTCTGCACCCCATAATCATAACCCACCCTTACTCCTTAATATACCCCAACACCCTTAAACACTAACCCATCTTAACCCTGTACCCCAAAACCCAAACCTATCCCTAAACCCTAAAAATACCCCTGTACCCCAAATCCCAAACCTAGCACTGAACCCTATAAATACCCCTGTACCTCAAAGCCCAAACCTACCCCTGAACCCTAAAAATACCCCTGTACCCCAAAACCCAAACCTAGCCCTGACCCCTTAAAATACCCCTGTGCCCCAAAACCTACCCCTGAACCCTAAAAATGCCCCTATACCCCCAAACCTAGCCCTGAACCCTAAAAATACCTCTGTACCCCAAAACCCATACCTATCCCTAAACCCTAAAACTACCCCTGTACTCCATAACTATATCTGAACCTTTAAAATACCGAAACACCCCAAAACATATAACTCAGTACCCCAAAACATATACCCCTATACCCATACTTACCATATCCAAACATTTTTTTAAAAACATGCTTTTACCATTCATGCATTTACAACGAATTTGGTTGTAAATGTATGCGTGGTAAAAGCATATAAAATGTAATGCCATGCGTTATAATGGCATTGCGTAATGAAAGTATGCGGAGTGATGGTATGCGGAAAGAAAGCTGCGGAATAATGGGTGTTTATCCTCCCCCGGTAAGTACATTGGTGGCACGGCTGCCCACATCTCCAGCAACATACTCATATTTTTTCACCACCGATTTGAAAAATGCACTGGTCTCTCTCATTGATGGCCAGCACAGACATACACTTTTAGACACACCTCCCGTCACAAGTTCTATAATTGCGAACTTTAGAGCTGGGGAGCTACGTTCGAACCTCAGCATCAGCTCAACATCCTGTGATTCAAGGCAAATCGCTTTGTCTCCCCGTGCCTACCACAAATGAATGGGTTCTTCTGTAATGTAAATTGTGCTCATGCCATGTTGTCGAGTTCGCGCTATATAATATTGTAAGGAAAAATAAAGTAGGGAAACTCGAGTTCACACACTACTGAACGCATCAGCAGTGCACTTTGAATCGGAGCGTTTCACAGGCCTGTCACAGATAAGAAATGCTATCAAAACGAAATCCTACAAAACAATATACTACTGGCCGGCAGCAATTCATACCCGGACCACGTCGGGACGGGCTGCTAGTGTATATATATCTATATAGATATATATATTTAAACAACAATGTCTTCCAGAAGACAATGAAAGCCGCCACTCCAGCCGATTTCTTCCTGAAATTAATTTATTCTTAAATCCATTAAAGCCTAGCACAGGCTTGACCCTCGCGTTTCTTTAGCACTGTCTACCTTGATCACGGTCAGTTTCCCATGCATTAATCAAACCATTTAAAAACATTCAATCTACAGGAAATCATAATTACATAATTTCCTGTTTGTCAACAGAGAGGAGGAAGCTTAACCGCCAAGCATTCTGGGTTATGTAGTCCCTTCCTTTCTCTGTTACATTATATCATTATAAATGCATCAATTGGAAACATTTTAGCATTTTAGGTTTCATTTTCTTATCCTGGAATCATTCAGTTTTAGAATAAATTGTTTGTACATTTTATGGGTTTTCATGATTGTATTGTATTGTATTGTATTGTATATTGGATTGGATTGTATATTGGATTTATATAGCGCTTATCACCCAGGGGTCTCTAAGCGCTTGCCTTCGGAACCCGTCCTGGCTTTTCCCTGTGAGATAGCCCATACAGGGCATCCCCAAGGTGAAAGCCAGGCATCCCGCCGCGGGGGGCCGTTGTGGAGATTAAGCAAGCTTAATGCCCAGAGTTGCAGAGTGTGAACCCATGATTAGGTCAGGCACCGAAGCGAGAATTATCGAGTCCGTGGACATTTGAGCTCAAGACCCTGCCGCGTCGGGAATTGAACCCTGGTCCCGGGTCGGACCTCTGCTTCAGGGTCTGCCTGCTCTAACCAGTGAGCCACACTTCTCCACTGATTTGTCCATTGTCAATAAAGTTCAACTTTTTTTCTATACAATGGTCTTTTGGATAAGGTCTTTTAACTTTATAAACCTTGGATTTTCCAAGGTTTATAAAAGGGAAGCTAAGATAAAAGAAAAATTAACTACGATGTTTGACAAAGGAAATCTGGAAAGAATCCCGGAAAAACAAAATTTAACAGGGAAAAACGATGTCAAAAGCAACTTAAGATTATGGGAAAAAGTCAGCAAAAAAGAAATTAACAAATCATGGGAGCTGATCACTTTGAGAAAATATTTGGAACTGGAAAGGGTCCCAAGGGGCCTGCAAATAATGTTAATGCCAAGTCAACAAGATGCCACCAATGATCTGTTACAGGAGTGGGGTGAACATACCCTAAACTCATCGTTAGGATTCATTAAAATACTGGTGAAACACATCGAGATTGCACTAGAAAAAATAAAAAAACAGCTAAAGGATGTGGAAAAGGACCTGGAAACGCTCAAACTAAACCCTGAAATGATAAAATTCAAGGGAGATCTAGAAAAACAAATTGACAAACATGAGGAGACTGTAATACAAAGGAAGCACAACAAGTTTGTAAGAGATACCATTGACTATTCAGAAGGGCGAATCTTTACTTTTGCCCAAAAGTTTGACCCTTTTAAACAACATGCGGGAACAGTAGTCGCATCATCAACAAATATGTCCTCCCTGACCTCAACGGAACAGAGTGAAGAAGATACCCCAATGGATGCAGCAAGGAAGGTTTTTTTTAGGGGACATGCTCCTTGGAACAGAACCAAATGGTGCAGAAACCACCACGAGGAATGGGAAGGGGCAGATCCGGGCAACAGAGAAATCGGAACAAACAACAAGACGAGGGCGGAGAAGAAGTGCTTCAAGCGAAAAAATTGGTACGAAGACCCGGAGTATGCGACAAAGGATGGAACAATGAATGAGGAACTACAAGTTGTCAATTTATCAGAAAGAGAAATAACATCATCTGAAATCTCACTGTTAAAGAGAGGCATACATTATTGTCCAACACAGCGAATGGATTTGGCACAGACCAGAATAGATTTCTACCTGTACCTACGCAACATCAAATTGGCGAAGTATTACATGGATAATAACAACAAACAAAAAATGACTAAGGTGCTCCCAAAACCAACTTCAACCCTCCTGGTAAAAAAGGCAGAAGACTATCGGACATTGTTAAATTTGAATGCAGAGGAGGGACAAAATATCACTCTGGAAACTGCAATATCACAATTGGGGGCAGGTATGAGCGAAAAGAAACCGAAATCCAAATTCTACCCACAACTAACACTGTCTACCTTGCTCACGGTCAGTTTTCCATGCATTAATCAAACCATTTAAAAACATTCAATCAAGAGGAAATAATAATTACATCATTTCCTGTTTGTCAACAGAGAGGAGGGAGCTTAACCGCCAAGCATTCTGGGTTATGTAGTCCCTTCCTTTCTCTGTTACATTATATCATTATAAATGCATCAATTGGAAACATTTTAGCATTTTATGTTTTATTTTCTTATCCTGGAATCATTCAGTTTTAGAATAAATTGTTTGTACATTTTATGGGTTTTTATGATTTGTCCATTGTCAATAAAGTTCAACTTTTTCTATTCACTGGTCTTTTGGATAAGGTCTTTTAACTTTATAAACCTTGGATTTTCCAGCCCTCCAGTGGGCATATATCCTTCTCCGGTCCCCCATATACGTTTCCTGATGCACTTATATTATTTCTGAAGCTAAGTGATTGTTCATAGATGTATGTACAGTTCTTCCGACTGGTTTAATCCAAAAGGTACCATGGTGCGGAAATTCAGAATATGTCTTGACTCTTTTTGTCATAGCGTTTTTTCTCGGTGGCCACCTCTGTTTTGTGCAGGTACTGTTTCAATTCCATAGAATTGTAAAAGTTTCCAATTTCCATTGTGGTGGGTTTCCATATGCTTAGCTACTGCGTTGTTCCTGTCTTTATTTTTCGTTGCCCGAACATGTTCGAGTATACGTTTTTTAAATTTGCATATGGTACTTCCCACGTACTTCAACTTGCATGGACACTCAATGATGTAAATTGTGTATTGACTCTTACATGTGATGAATTATTTTATCTGCCAGATCTATTTATTTGCCATAGTTGTTTCAAATGTTGATTTAGCAATTTCACAGACTTTACAGTTGTGGCATTTGACGAACCCCTTTGTTTTTAACCATGTTGATTTAGCATTTTTGCTTCTGAAATGGCTGTGGACCAATTGATCTTTTAAATTTCTCGCTCTGCGGTAAGTTATTACTGGATGTGGTCCCATCTTTTCCCCAACTGCAGGACTTTCCAGTTTTTTTCTCATTATTTGTGCTATTTCCTTGGATTCTTGACTATAATCCAGGATTAGCCTTATGGGTTCCTCTTTTTGGTTTGTGTCCACCTTTTGTTGAATTAGACATTCTGTTCTTGTTTTTTCATTTGCCCTGTTCCAGCATTTATTTAGGATTCCTTTGCCATATTTTCTTTGATGAAAGCGCTTTATTGTTCCTGCGCTGTGTTTCCTCCATTCATTCTCATCGCTGCAGATACGTTGCAATCGAAGGAACTCCCCTTAAGGGATACTCGAGATCAAAGATGGTTGATGGAAACTCGTTGCTTCAAGGGTTGCATTTGTTGCTGTGGACTTTCGGTGAAGAGTCGTTTCCAGATTGTCATTTTTAGGGCTCGACTGGCGTACACTGCGCAGCAATGTCACACAGCTCGAGAAATTTTGTTTTAAAAGTAGTGGGGTTGTACCCGCCTCTCTCTTCCATTGGCTAGCTCCATAAATGGAGGCTAGCATTTGGAAGAGAATAATGCCAATCATTGTCGGAGCAGATTCGTGGGAGTTTCTGTGTTGTTTTTTTAGCCCCGCCCCCTTTTTACGGTCATGGGGCGGTGGGCGTTTTTTTCATTTTTTTTTTCAAGCCAAGTTTTTGTGATTTGGAACGTGTCTGTTGCACGGATGGGCTGCGCGATTTCTGTTGCCGATTGATTTGCGACCAGGTAAGCAGCATTTTGTAATCTTTTTTGTTCGAGCCCTGCAGAGATTGTAGCTCCGCTCGCCCCCCCTTCCCTCTGCCCGCAGCTCTCCTCCCCGCAGCGCTTCTCCATCCCGCTCTTGCCTTCTCTCTGCCCGCAGCTCTCCTCCCCGCAGCTCTTCTCCGTCCCGCTCTCACCTTCCCCCTCCCCGCAGCTCTTCTCCGTCCCGCTTTTGCCACCCCCTTCCCTCTGCCCGCAGCTCTCCTCCCCGCAGCTCTTCTCCGTCTCGCTCTCGCCTCCCCCTTCCCTCTGCCGCAGCTCTTCTCCGCCCCGGTGCACCGGGAGACACAGGTGCGCCTCACCTCCCCCACACCCAACCACAGAGCCGGCAAGAGTATGCGCTCCTTTTTGACATTCTCCAAAGTGATAACCAAATGCCTCGTAGAAACAACGCGGTAATTTTCACCATTAATTAATTGCATATGGCCCAGTCTAGAAGTGGTGTGCGGTGTACGGGCACAATATAAATACATTTAAATTAAGGATGTGGCGTAACCAGAGCTGCCGACTTTGAAACTGAGGAATCGGGTTCGAGTCTCGGCAACGGCTCAACATCCTGTGTTTCTGTGCAAATTACTTCATTTCCCCGTAATGTATCTGGTGCTCATGTAAAAGCACTACGATACCTTCGGGTCAAGTTTGCACTATATAGAACTGCAAAAAAACATTTTTAACTATGAAGCAAAATATCCTCCCATCCCTCCACCAACTCTGGAACTGGCTACCAGGTTAGAGTCTTGGCGTCCTCTGGTTTTGGGCAAATCACTTAAAACTGTGCATCCACCAACTATACCCTCACCCCCAAAAGAAGAAAAGAAAGTGACCTTATTTGATGACCATTGCTCATGGAGAACGCTCCAATACCTTCGGGTCATGTTCGAGCTATATAAAACTACACAAAACATTGGTTGAATTGGTATGTAGATCAGTTAGTTATGTGAAATCATGGGCTCTTGTGCTCCTTGAAAGGGTGCACTCCTGTAGTTGCTGCTCCGGTTTCACTCCCTTCCCCCCCTCCCCTTTGGCTGCAGACGGTCACACCTCATGCATTCCTCAGCAGCCGGGTTTCGGTGATAGAAGCTAACTCATCACTTGCTGTGCCCACACTGTTCTTTGCCCTGTAATGAGTGCTAAACACGATCTCTTCGGGCACTCGGCGAACTATACTGCAGTTCAAATTGAGTAACAATTATTTGCATTCCAGGCATAGATTGTCATTTAAGAGATGGTAACACCGGTTTACACTTTCTCATTATTAACTTACGAATCACTAATTCTTGACTTGTGTGTGTGTTTCGGACTCTGTGTGTGTGGCTCTCTGTGGGTGCAAATGCAATAGGTCTAGCGTTTGCGAGAGATTAAGCTATTGACATTATAAATGACAATGCCATTTATTTATCTGTTTTCAAAACCAACACATAAATAAACATTTTGTCATTTACAATGCCAATAGCTTTAACTTTGGCAAAGGCGAGACCGTTGCATTGTAAATACTTGTTCACATATACTTCCACATCCAGGAATATCACTTTGCTCTTGCTTATTTCATATGTGCATTTCAAACCTGGAGTGCTGTTGTCAAGGATTTCAAAGTATTCTTGAAATTAGACTTCACTTCCGTCCCAAACGATGAACAAGTCATCTATAAACAGTTTCCAGGTCACTATGTGTTTGGTATGGTTCTCTTTTTTGATATTCCAGGCCACTTCCTTCTCCCACCAGCCCATCGCGGCTCCATTCAGTTGCCGATACATTTGACCTCCAAATAGGAAAATATTGTTTGTTAGGCATGTTGAAATCATGTTCAGTAACATGTCATTATGTTCTTTATACTTGCAGGCATTCAAACCAATGGTGTTACCAATGTTTGTATAGAGGGAGATCACATCCATTGTTATCAGGAGATACTTTTTTTGCCATTTCAGTTTATTCAGGGTTCCCAAAAAGTCTGTTGTGTCCTTTATGTAGGATTGTAAGTTTGCCACATATGGAAAAAGAAAATGGTCAATAAAATTGGCCATCGGTTCCAGTAATGAGCCATTTGCCGTCACAATCGGCCTCCCTGGTGGTTTAGTGGAGTCCTTATGTCTTTTCGGTAGAAAACACATTGTCGCAAGTCTTGGAAAGTCCACGCTGAGATATTTTCTTTCATCATAGTCAATTAGTTCGTTCTTTTCCCATATACTTAAATTTTTATCGATTTCTCTTTTGATATTGTCAGTTGGATCCAATTTTAACTTTTCATAAAATTCAATGTTAGTCAGCTGATGCAGTGATTCTGTGGTGTATGCTTTTCGGTCCCATAACACCACATTGCCCCCTTTATCCGCCATTTTAATTTCTATTTCTTGGTCATTGATGAGGGTTGTTAGAGCTTCTCGTTCGTTTTTGGTTAGATTGTCCTTACATTTGGATTTCTTTATTTTGTATAAGTCATGCGTTACAGCCTCTTGAAACATATCAATTTTGTTGCCAGGAGTTAGTTGTGGGTAGAATTTGGATTTCGGTTTCTTTTCGCACATAACTGCCCCCAATTTAGATATTGCAGTTTCCAGAGTGATATTTTGTCCCTCCTCTGCATTCAAATTTAACAATGTCAGATAGACTTCTGCCTCTTTTACCAGGAGGGTTGAAGTTGGTTTTGGGAGCACCTTAGTCTTTTTTTGTTTGTTTTTATTATCCATGAAATACTTCGCCAATTTGATGTTGCGTAGGTACAGGTAGAAATCTATTCTGGTCTGTGCCAAATCCATTCGCTGTGTTGGACAATAATGTATGCCTCTCTTTAACAGTGAGATTTCAGATGATGTTATTTCTCTTTCTGATAAATTGACAACTTGTAGTTCCTCATTCATTGTTCCATCCTTTGTCGCATACTCCGGGTCTTCCTACCAATTTTTTCGCTTGAAGCACTTGCTTCTCCGCCCTCGTCTTGTTGTTTGTTTCGATTTCTCTGTTGCCCGGCTCTGCCCCTTCCCCTTTCTCGTGGTGGTTTCTGCGCCATTTGGTTCTGTTCCCATTGTCTTTGTTGGAGAACAAGGCGCATGTCCCCTAAAAAAACCTTCCTTGCCGCATCCATTGGGGTATCTTCTTCACTCTGTTCCGTTGAGGTCAGGGAGGACATACTTGTTGATGATGCGACTACTGTTCCCCCATGTTGTTTAAAAGGGTCAAACTTTCGGGCAAAAGTAAAGATTCACCCTTCTGAATAGTCAATGGTATCTCTTACAAACTTGTTGTGCTTCCTTTGTCTTAGTCTCCTCAGGTTTGTCAATTTGTTTTTCTAGATCTTCCTTGAATTTTATCATTTCAGGGTTTAGTTTGAGAGTTTCCAGGTCCTTTTCCACATCCTTTAGCTGTTTTTTTATTTTTTCTAGTGCAATCTCGATGTGTTTCACCAGTATTTTATTAATCCCAACGATGAGTTTAGGGTATGTTCACCCCACTCCTGTAACAGATCATTGGTGGCATCTTGTTGACTTGGCATTAACATTATTCGCAGGCCCCTTGGGACCCTTTCCACTTCCAAATATTTTCTCAAAGTGATCAGCTCCCATGATTTGTTAATTTCTTTTTTGCTGACTTTTTCCCATAATCTTAAGTTGCTTTTGACATCGTTTTTCCCTGTTAAATTTTGTTTTTCTGGGATTCTTTCCAGATTTCCTTTGTCAAACATCGTAGTTAATTTTTCTTTTCTCTTAGCTTTATTTAAGTTTTATAAACTAAAACATAAATAAAAAGGTAAATTTACAATGGCAATGGCTCAAACTCGAACAACTGCTTGTTAATTTTGAGTGTGCATGGGTATTAGATTGGTTTCACGCTTCAAGTTCCAGACAAGCAGTCACATAAACCCTCTCCATGAAATGCAGAGAAGTGCAAGTATACATTTACACCTCTCTGCAAATTATTTTATCATGCCTGAGCGCTTGATTTTAGTTTGTCACATCCTTCAAAGTAAAGGCAAACCATTGCATGGAAGCAACAGTGACTAAGTGATATTTACCAACATATATTTCCTTTATATGCCTTTTATTATTCACTTTCACGTGATAGGACAAGAAATACATGGTGAAAACAAACATACTAACTAGCAACAAGTGCACTGTTCCATGCATGAAGGGTGACCCCAATAAAATAACCAACAATTGCTTACATTATGCTAATATTGTTTGCAGTTTGTTGTCAGTTAATCTTTGTTATTACTTGGATTTCTGTATCCAGGTTCGTTGTGTGTGCCTCCCCGCTGACCATTCCATACCATACAGCGACAGGCAACACCATACCATACAACGACGGGTTATACCTAGGGCTCCCCGTTTTATGTTTTTTTAATTTTTTTTTTTAACATTTCCGTATTTATCCACATTTATTTTTGGGCAATTTTATTGGTTTTTATCCATATTTGATTTGTGATTTGAGAATATAATTTCAGATTTATTTGACTGATAAACATGCATTCATACTTTGATGGATGTTGAATTTTGGCAAATTAAGCTGCCAATAAAACAAAACACCCACATGTAAATATAGCATTATATACAAATATATGTTAACTAATACCTATATTTAAGGAAATCTCCCCCTGTTTAGGTCTAGCCTAGAGCGTAGCGCTGCTCTAGGAGTGACCTTTAGGAATCGGTCAGCTCTTTTCAAGCACTCGTGCTTGTGCTGGGGTCCACCTTGTGGGAGCGAGCAGCGGCGCGCGCTCATTGAAAACAGATGGCCCGCACTCCTCTGCTCGCTCCCGCAAGGTGGATGCCAGCACGAGTGCTTGAAAAGAGCTGTTGTGCAGTGGCGCCACCCTGTTTAATGCCTACATGGAACCCCTAGACAGGATAGTCCATCCCTTCGGTGTGCGTATCGTCACCTACGCGGACGATACCCAACTGGTGGTCTCCTTAGACCACTCGGAGGGATCGTCCAACACCTTAGGCCCCTGTCTGGAGGCTGTTGCCAGATGGATGCAATCCTCCTGTTTAAAACTCAACGGGGAGAAGACAGATGTCATCTTATTGGGTAACCCTTCTCCCTCTGTTCTTGCATCCATCTGGCCACCATGTCTGGGCCCGCCCCCCGCTCCCAAGTCCCAAATAAAAAGCTTGGGGATTTGGTTCGACACAGCCTTGAACTTTTCGGCCCAAGCCACAAAGACCGCAGCTACCTGTTTTGGATTGATGAGGATGTTGCGGAAGGTGCTCCCTCTGCTTCCATTTCAGGCAAGGAGGATCCTGGTCCAGGCTCTCATACTATCTCGCCTGGACTACGGGAACGTCCTCTATATGGGAGCCCCCTCCTTTGTCATCCAGAAACTCCAAGTCACCCAAAACAGTGCGGCCCGTCTACTCTACAATCTTCCTCGCTGGCAGTCAGCAAGGAATGCCCTAAGGGAGCTTCACTGGCTCCCCATAGCGGCTAGAGTACAATTCAAGGCCATGTGTATTTTACACAAAGCCTTCCATCGCGTTGGCCCTGCAATTTTACAGCCTTTGGTCTCTCCCTATGTCCCGTCCCGCTCCCTCCGATCCTGTACCCTCCAGCTGGCCACCTCCATCAGAGTCAGGAAAGCCCGCTGGGGTGGCCGCTCCTTTTTACACACTGCGGATAAGCTCTGGAACACCCTTCCTTTATCCCTTCGAGGAACTACTAATCATCTTTCCTTCAGGAAAGCCCTGAAAACTCACCTGTATGCTAAATCCTGCTGATCTGCCCTGAGCCCGCGATAAGTAAGCTCTCAGTCATAAGCGCTACGAGGCCTCCAGGTAGATAGCGCTATACAAGTGTAGTTTCAATTCAATTCAATTCCAATTCAATTCAATGTGAACCGTTACTATTACATTTGATTTTGGCTCGTATTGTTTAAAGACTGAGTAGCCCGTGATTAGAGCTGCTTTTGTAAGCAGTTCAAAGCAAATATGTACTATCTCTGGCCTTTGGGACAGAAGCTACCCTAAAGAAATGTGTGCGGCAACTTTATCTGCCCCGATATAACATTTACAGAATGTTCTACAGCACAGGCACCGTCTCACTCTTCTCATCAGAAAACAACCATACAATATCCCAGTTTTGGAAACAACAAGGCAGGCTATGCCACTGTCTCTCACACACAACACTATAACCAATATATCCTTATGGCACTCACTCTGAGATGAAAAGCATCCATGTGCGGTATAATCGCACCTGGATTTAGTCCTACTGCACACCAAGATTGAATAAATGTTTTCTGTAACCCATTTTTCACAGATTATTGTTAATACACTATATAGTTTCATCAGTAATGCTGCAAGATAGTGGGAAGGTTTTTGGCCATTACTTGGAAATGTACTGTGTGTAAATGAAAGACGCTGCCATATCATGCTTTAGTAATATATTTATTAAAAGGGGGTGTTTAAACAGACCCCCAGGATATTGCGGCATAAATTAGCAAATTTCACAGCACAAATCTGGAAATTTAGTGGCACAAATCTGGAAATTTAGCAGCATTTTTGCGGCACTTTCTTTTGCAATTTTTCCGACAACAAACACATCTTATTTTTTTGTTATTTTATAACATGAAGCTATGTATATTTGGTTTATTTACAATTTAGACAATTTGTTTTAGGAGCTGACTAGCTACAAGCGATGGAATTGCATGAAAACGTGAATGGCCACAGTCCCAGGTAATCCAGTGACAAAAGCGTGAGGTACTTGGTAGGAATAGGAGGACAAGTGTGCATTGCAGGATGAAGAGGCCTTATATGCTCAGTAGGAATTAGAGACCTACAGCATGGCGTTGAAGTCTAGGAGAAAAGATCTGTTGGGCAGTGTAGATGGGACGGGGGGCCTGATCTCTGGTGTAGAAAGAGGAGTCCTGATGTGATCTGCTGGATGAGTGTGATGATGCCTGAAGTGCTGTTTTAGAGGAGGAGGAGGGATGGGGTGCTGTGTGCTGTCCAGGGCTTTAAGTGGGCCGGGTGTCACCGGTGCTAAGCACAGGCAGTTTTTTAAAAGGGACCTCAAAACGGGTCTCTATCGGGCTCTCTTTTGTGCCCTGGCACAGGCAGTCCGTTTTTTTCCGGACTGCATCCATGTGTGTGTGCTCACTTCTCACTAGTGGAGAAGTAGCAGCATGACGTCATGCCAGGGGGACGTTGTAGGGTAAGAGAAATCCTTTATAGAGAGTCATTTTCTCTCTGGATTTCCCTTCTCTTGTTGAAACTCAGGAGCAGCAACATTGTCGTGGTGTCACCAGGGCTTTAAGTGGAAGCTTTTTCAATATTCTATACAAGCCATAGTTGCTGCTTATTTATGTTCTGTAACTAACAACCATTGACAAAGCCAATAGTCCTGACTTGTTATAGGTAGGATGTTATTTGCTGTATCATAAATCTGGATGAAATTACAGAAACAGAAAAATACAATTCGAGACACCACCCCCGTGTTTTTTCATGCCACTTAAAGCCCTGATACTATCCATGTAAGTAAGCGCTTCGTGGCCTCAGATTGGAGCAGTGAGCGTTCTAAAAATGTTTCAGTGCAATACGATAAAATGAAGCGGAGGGGGTTTTGTGTGCCGTGTTGTGCTGCAGTGAGAGCCCTGGTGAACTTTGAAGAGTAGGAGGCGGTGGTCTGCTGTTTAGGAATAGAAAGGAGGGCTGATGTGCAGCGTTCAAAGTGGAGCCCTTGTGTTGGGCAGTCGGAACAAGCATACCCTTCTCTTAGTGCATTTAGTTCTTTGAACAAATGTTGTAAAGTCTCTACTTTGGGAGCTGAAGGCTCGTTGGTGGACAGGCGATGGTGTGGACTGATACCGCGTGTCCTGAAAATGTTCTAATTTTGGGTTTGAACTCTGCCTGTGCAGCTTTGCCGGGATGTGCGGCCCAGGCACGAAGCAGCTCTCCCCAAGGCCTCGCCATGGGACAGCGCGCCCGGCTAGCACAGGTCCTGGCACAGGACACGAACCCCGGGGTTCAGAAGTCCACACCTTCCGCGAGGCAGGGATCTCAACGCACCCTCTGACAAAGACCGCCCAGAAAACAGGAGGGCTGTGAAGTTACATTTGCTGATCTTGAGCTGCCCCCCACCCTCATTCGGTCACTCTGCATCACGAGCTGCCTCTAACCCTCAGGGCCACGGGCACTACTGCCTTCACTTCCTTTGCCCTGCGCCAAACACAAGTAGTGCTTTATTCAGCCCTCCCCGGGGGTCTGCATGGGATACAGTCTCAAAACGAGAGTTTAGGGTGAGAGCCACAGGGCCAATATAAAGGGTCCACCTGCATCCCTTGGATTTCGCCAGCACTTTAGAAAAAAGTGCGCCATTTACACAAAACTGCAGATTTTGCGATTTTATTGCAAATCGCGAAATCACGAAATCCTGGAGGATCTGTTTAAACATGAACTGAGAAACACACCTGCACTAATGGCAATGCTATTTGTAAACAGAGAGGCAAGCAGGGATCATGTGTTCCCTAAATGTGGACTATCTTCTTATTACACATGGAGCAAACGCCTAGTCTATTTAAACATTAAATAATAGTTTTGTTTTGTAAAGGAGAAATGCTAAACTCACATATTTCAAGGTGCACTCGTGTGAGAATGAAGAAAAAGGTGACTTTGTAACACAAAATACTTGCCACTGATCACACAATCTGAGACCAGTTTACAGGTTAAGTACATTACAGTTAGGTTGAGTAGATTGTTCAAATTACTTGACCTGCAGGTGTAGTAAAATGTTTGATTTTTCAAAGCCTGCATACCATACCATACCGTACCATACCATACCATAACATGCCACACCACATAGACACTAGCAATATATCTCACATAGGCAAGACCTATTGGCTTTGCCAATGCTTGTTACACTTAACACTGTCTGGGCATTGGTTACACCTCATTAGTACCAGTTTAATAACCAAATACAGCAATAAGCAACAGAAAGGTGACCAGTCAACTTTTGCAAAGGGTCTTCCACTGTGCAGTGACACAGGTAACTGCATTCTTAGTAACTTTTGAAACGTTTGAGCTAGAAACAAAAATTATTTAGGGAAAAATATGCAGAGGTTGGTGGTCTATGTGGCAAAACCACGACTATGCAAAAAACGCTGCGGTCAGATAATGGCATAATTAAAGTGGCCCAGGTATTAACTAACTGATGAAGCATAACAACATGAACAGACAAGCCAGGCACAAAAAAAACGGATAGTGAAAGGCAATGTCTGAAACATGTTGACCTGCAATATTAGCATAGCACTTAAAAAAACGTCCAGTTTACTGTTTATGGCTCAGTCTTTGCAACCTCTGAACCAGCGTTATCAAGGGCAGAATGCAGTCACTCAAAGTGAAGTTAGCAAATGGATGAATTGAGCTGACCAACTGCCCCTGCTGTATGCAGGGAAAATGTGAAGTCTTAGCAACCTCTGAAACAGGGGTGTCAAGGGCAGTGGCTGGTGCATTAAAAACAACCCCGAGGTAATAGCTACAGTCAATAGTGACATCTGTGCATCTAGGGGGCACGCCTACTACTGCATCTTAGTAACTTTACATTTTTTGGCTATTCACTATTTCCTAGTGTAAAGTTGCTCCCAGATACAGACCGATATGTCTTCACATGTAGGTGGAGCCTCACAGCACAGGATTTACAAGCCTAAAATGACTACCCATAACTTTCCACACATAGCTGGAGGTCCCGGCCACCAGGTCGGAGATCTTATGGCAGAGGAAAATGTATTCAACTTAAAAATAAAACTATTATAAAATATTAAAGTTACATAATTTTATAGTCTTAGTTTAAATATAGAATTGTTGAAATAAAATGATGCAGCACATTAACTTAAATATAGCATTGTATTAAAATAGGGATTGTTTTTAATTGATTTAATTTTAAAATCTCTAAATAGATTTTTTTCAAATTCCACCTACATTATTTAATATTACCATTTATGATCACTTATGTTCAGAGTTGTTTAAAAATAATACATGTTTTACAAATATAAAATTAACTTGATTGAGTTTTTAATAATATATTTATTTACTAATCATATGTATTTCACATTAAACAAAATGCACATATTTATTTTAAAAGGCAGCACCATTTTATTTACTTAAGCAAGTTTTACTACGGGTGTTATTTAAATCCCTGCCTCTATTGTTTTCTATGGCAGTATGCTGCACTACCTGTGAGTGGCCATGCATGGTACTGGACTTACCCAAAGGTTAGGATGGAGTACATTTACAACTCTTTTGGGACATTTTTGGCCACAGTAACATTAGATGTGCATATTGTGATTAGCAATGGGCTTTATCTTGTTTGGTAGTTTTTTTTGTTATTGCATACTTTTCCCTAAACCATTTAGGTATAAGAATTCAGCATTTTCCAGCCTATCCCCGCCCATATTTACTACTAAAACATACACCCAAGCCTAAGTGTACGGAAATCTCCACACTTTGGCAGAGATCTATGCATAGAAGATAGGTGAAGCAGAAATCTTAGTAAGAAGATTAGTGAATAGCATTTTGTAGAATGTCAGTATTACTACTAAATGCAGACTTATGTTAATAGACCCACTAATGATAACCGATATAGCAACATTATGCCTATCAACAACTATCCAAGTTTTTTATTTTGACTATCAGGCACTGCTTAGAGAAAGCTCACTGACAAACTTGCCTGTGAAAGTGGTGTTGACTGAACACAAATTGGTTATCAATAAAATAAAAAAAACTTCTCACACAAGACATAATAAGGATGCTTCATTTGACATATAACCCGTGATTCAGTTTGGAGAGGTGCCAGCATCTAACACTGGCTCTTAACCCTACAAAGGCAAACGATATAAAGTAGATAACGAATCAAACAACTATGGATATAAAATTCCCAGGCAATCGTACTAAAGGATAGCAATGTCAGTTCAACCAGGATGTTATCCAATCGAGCACATACATTCCCACCAATAGTGTTCTTTCCATAGCGTAAGCACAACAGAGCTGACTATAGTATATGCCTAGAGACAGAGCACTGTGTACAAAGCCATGCCTATGTTCTTAAGTCGCACTTCTGCTATGACGCAAACGCCGTGACGTCACGAGGGCCAGTGTATGGCGAGCTTTGAAATGCAGGTTCCCATAACGTATTGGGCTGTAACGCAATCTGAGGGCTGTGTAGGCCTTAATCGTAGGGTAATTAAACGATCGCTGGACTCACCTGTGCCCATCTTCACGCTGCGCCTGGGTCTGAATGGTGGGAGCCATGGCTGCCGCCGCTGTTGATTTCCTACACGGCCACGGTCTTCGCAGAATCACAAGAGGCAACCTGGGGCCTACGCAGAGGCTGCCCCTATAATGCCTGTCTTAACATCCGTGGTTTCCAGAACTCGACAGGGGTTTAAGTGGAACTGTACAAACGGAATGGTGGATCGAGTAGAGACTCTAGTACCAAATCTACATAAATAAATATATCGGATTCAGGCTCAACTTTGCCTTTTATTACACGTTAGGACCCCCTCTGAGCAAGGGACTATGGGTATTGTAGTTTCAACATTGCTTTGAGGGTAAGAAAAGAAAGACTCGAATAATCGATTGGTAAAACAGTTACAAGGTGGTGGTGCCAGGCTTTCTGTAGGCAAATGTGTGTCTTTTCTACATTTGCAGTGAATTCTTCGTGTCTCACGGAAATGCGTTCAGAAAGAATAGTACAAGAAAATTGCTCACAACCTTCTCAACCATTGCTTAAACACAGCCATGAGAAGAAGTGATACGCGTGGATTTATGGTGATACGATACCGGCGTACAGTGTATTTTACCGGTCTGATCAGTATTTTTATAGAAAGTGGGGTGGCTTAACAGCCAGAGCTGCCGACTTTGGACCAGGAAGTGGGTCTCGGCTAGGGTGACAACCTGACATGAAGGCACATTTTTGACAGGATTTTTAAACAAGCATTGGCGTAGCCAATAGGTCTCACATTTTTTACTTTATAAGTATTTTACCATGCAGCACATTTTAACGTCCTTATGACAAGAGGCATTTTTCTGAAGTGTATCTCAACGGAGAAACCTGTTCTGATCCTCGCTCTGCCCCAGCAAGTTCCCAATTACAACTTCATATTGTAGGGAGGTAAGGAGTTCAATTAGTTGCAGAAAAGAATTTTCACCCTGACCAGGTGCCGCGAGCGTGAGGGGTAGGTGTTCCGCCGTTCCAGTGTCTCCGTTAAGGTGCATCCAACCTTATAACGCTGGCCTCACGGGAGCATGCTGCGAGGCCCTATCTTAATCCCTTTAGGGTCGCCTAAATAGAGCAGGACCCCTTGGCCCTCTTGTCCTCCGACCCAGCGAGGTTGTATTTGCTTTCTTCATAGAGATTGAGCATTGAATCCACATTTGTTTTTGTGTAGTACTTTTTTTTGAGGTCCTGACGAATCGCCTTTTGGCGAGAAACATGTTGACCACACTAGGGGGTAGAGTTATTGTTCTGTATACCTTTACGGTCTCTAAACTCCCCTCCCACCCCTTTTAACTAAGGAATCAGCCACGTTATTAAAGTTGGAAGTGGACTGATTACCTTTTTTATTACTTTCACTCACTATTGCACTGACTACACCTTTCTTCATCCTCACCCACACCCACCATCGGCAAGTGTGAGAAGTTGGCCTGATATGTAGTGTTTCCAATTCTGGAACCACTGGGTATCAGTCCAAACAAACCCCAAAGATGTCTGGTTGTAAGTCAACCTTGTTAGACAAGCTATCCTAGTGGTAGCATGGACTAAGCAGCCTTAAAGGCTTAACTTAAGAGGTCGTGTTAAGCGAGCTGTTTTACCACATACAATCCTGTAATCAAATGAAAGGACACCACACAAGTATACATTATAAAAATATATGTATTTATTTCTAAATTACTCCCCAGTACTCTTTATGAGGAAAGGGGCACAAGCGTTAAATCAAAAGCACTGTTACACATATAAAGTTGCACAATTATGGATGAGGGCGGGTGGACACTCAGACCATATACTAAAAAAGTGGTATAAGTAACACTTATCGAACAATGGTTAGGCCTAGGGCCTAGAGATTCGCTGGGAGCAGTCAGGACTAGCAATGATGAAGTCGGGAGTAGCCCACAGGAGACGGGTGCAGCACGGAAAGTGCGGCGCGCACCAATGCACTGTCAATGGTGCGTAAAAGTCAGTTAAAGTGAATTAAAATATACTTCCGCTGAACCTAGGAACACAAAACTTTAGACACAGACCCTAGAGGTGTGTACCAGTGTATAGACACCGGCGTTGCAATGTTACCTCACCCACAGGCCGTGGGTGCACAGGGTCGAAGTGGCGTCGGGTTCTGACACGCAGGTTCTTGGTGCTTGAAGCTGTTGCAGCTGCAGGCGATGTGAAGCAGAAGTGTCCGGTGCAATCCAAGGGTGGATCGAAGTAGAAAAGTACCTGAAAGCAGAGGGGACAGAGTCTGGGTCACTCAGCAGTGACCAGGGTGGAACCAGGACGGAACCAGGCAATATCGGGCGCAATCAGGCGGTTGTCGATAGGCTTCTCTCCGCTGTCACGTGGGCTCTGGGGCATCTGCGACGTCCAGGAGCAGGTCACGATCTATCCCACGTAGGCTCTCGCCGTCAGCACCGTCGGCTTCAAGATTGCAGCAAACAGCACTTGGCAAAAGCAATCCACGCGGAACCGGGAGATTGCTTATCACTCGGACCAGGAGGGTCAGAGTGGGGGCTCCTTTTCACAGGAGCTGGTGCAGATCTGGAGCAACCAGAAAAGCGAGTCGTATTTCAAGTTTCGTCGGCACAGGGGCCACAAGCCAGCTGGCAAGTGACCGGGCCAACGCGTCGAGCCCACACAAGCAGAAGGGCCCCACGCAGCACTCGTCGAGTGTGGAGGGGTGAGCTTTGGTGCAAGTGGAGCTCGGGGCTAGGGCTTCTCAAACCCCGGTGCACAGCTTCGAGGATCACTCGTGGGCTGCACGGTCAGCGTCTCGTGGCTTTTTCAAGATGGCGTGCCCCACGCTTCCGGTCGCCTCCACGGGTCTCAGCTCTGCAGGGACTGTGGATCGGGCAGGTAGAAGGCAGGCAAGCTTGATCTCGTCGATCTCTGTCGCTCGAGTTCCGGCGGGAACTGCAACAAAGCAAGGGTCGAGGGCTGGATGGTGCCTGTTTGCACAGGGTGGTCACTCCTTGACCACAAGGGAGATTCTTCAGTCTTCACACGTCGTGTAGAAAGTCGAAGGGTCCAGAATTCGTTTCTTATGTTTCTTCAGGATGATCTGAGTTGCATTGGGACTGCTCCCCCTCTTATTCGAATCTGGGGGGTTGGACATCCTGCTAGGTCCCCTCCTATGGGTGGGACCCAGGAAGGGGGTGGTTACACCCCTCTCCTTTGATCCTGGCTGCGCTGGGACAGGGGCTGGGAGGCCCCAGAACCGGTTTGGCCGGATTATGCAAGGGGCAGCCTTGTGCTCCCCAGGCAGTGTCTGGTTTCTTTGAAACCTCCCTACTCCAATCCACTATCTCCTGTCTGGGGTGGTTTGACACCGCCCTGTGACAGGAAACTCTTTGTCCAGGCCTCCTCTGCCGGGTTTCGGTCAGCAGCAGGAGGCCAGACCTGTGTCTGTGGCAGGGGCATCCATTTTGTGGATCTGAGGCTCATTTTAAATCAACCGCGTTTCAGTAAAGTAACATGTCTTCTCCCTCTAGAAGGGTGGAATGCTACCCCCGTCGCCAGAACTGGCGAGGGGGTAGTATTCCAATTCGTATGACACCTTACACGACATGTTTTGATAAAGCCAAACCAAAGTTGCTATATAACCGCGAGGATTATAAGGCGCTTAAGAGTATATGGTATGGCATTATCCCGGATCAGCTTAGGGAGTTGTTCCCGACAGCTGCAGACGGGCTCAGCTCATGCCAGAGCACCATCTCACATAAAACCACGCACTCTGCCTCCAGGATTGATGAGGCCTTCCATAGGAGTGGCTTACAGGCTATATATGTGTCCAGATATAGGTTTAGATATAGGTATACCAGGGGTCTCCAACCTTTTCTGTAGTGAGAGCTACTTCTGATCAGTGAAAATCGTCGTGAGCTACTAAAGGCCAAGCAACTTGCGCATTTTTCGGAGACACCTCTCACGCCCTACTTCATTGTCTTTAAGTCTAATTTCTTTGTGGCCCATACTGTGGTTTGAACAAAATACAACTATAGAGCTGTTTAAAGCTGTCAGCAGACTGAAAATCATAACATAGTTAACTGTATATCTGTCTCACACCTCATTCATCACACTGCTATGCAATGCGTCCAATAATATGATAACTGCAACTTGGTGTTATCAGGCAAGACAAGGAAGCACATCCAAAATAGGATCAAAAACCAAAGAAAACACTTTTAACCACCTACCCTACACATGCCATAGCCTGCTAATCATGTAGGTAAGTGCAGCACATTAGTAAGCGCTATTAAAATGCTTCAATAGAAGGCATCCCCTTTCTTATCAAAAAAAGTAAAACACAGCAAGAACCATGCTAAATAAAGACAGAACATCAATAGGATCAGAGTGCATGGGTAAAATCACTGCCTTAAGGACTTATTAGCCTTGCTTAGAAAAATCCCACACAAGAAGAAATTGAATCATCTCGGCCACTAAAATTGTAAACTGCCTCTATAAAAGTCAAACCAGTAGAAGAATTTACAAAACAATGTGTTTTGCGCATCTGTTGTGCAGCAAAACACAGCTCATTGTCACACGAGCTGCCATGGCACAAAGGAAGAGTGTGGGGGACAGAGTCTGGGAGCGACAGGACAGAGGGGAAGGGCCTGTTTTGGGAGGATTGGGTCAGTACATGTAAATCGCTTTGATTTAAACATCGCTGCCACAGCACTTTAAATTTGAAAGAAGATAAAATAAAGCACTTTGTTAGCTGATGTTAAAATCAAAGAGCCTTGCATGCACTGAGCCGCTGTAATTGACTACCACGCAAAGGCAAATTTATAGCGTGCTGTAGTAGTAAGTGAAAGTGGCTCTTGCAGACAAGAATCTTTGATTTTAACATTGTCTGCCACCGCAGTTGTTGCCCAGTGCCTGCAAGGTCTTTGGACTTTAACCTCGGCTGCCACCGTGCTTTGTTACTGAAGTCAGATATAAAGCACGGTTGTAGCCGATGTTAAAAAAGGTCCTTGCATGCACTAATCATGAGTCACTGATGGCTACGGGTATGTATAGGTCAGGAAATATATCATATTAATTAAAAATGCAGACTGCGCAGCTTCTGAGCGGTGGTCTTTTGATAAGGTTCTTCAGGGGGTGTGACCCAGGAAGGTTGAATGGCATGCAGAATGTCACAGGGAAGGAATTCTGTCAACTGTAAGGACAGTCAAAAAAGGAGACTCTCACAACTCGAGTACTGAGCAGCCAGCTGGAATGCAATAGCTGTCGCCAACTGACGCTGGAATCCAACACTTTTAGTAGATTAAGGACCAGCTTCCAAGTCCAAAATATGTCCCCTCTCATTCAAGGCTTCCCTGTTTGAAGAGCACAACATCTTCAGACTACCCTTGTGAGACGAGACGCCATTTGACATAAGAGGAATGGCAGCTGGCCTGCTCACATTCATCTGCCCGGAGACATCACTAGCACCAAACTGTAACGCTGCTTTCACTGACTTCCACACGAAGGCAAATTTAAAGCGTGCTGCAGTCAGTGAAAGCTGCTCAGTGAATGCAATGATCCTGCAGGCACTGAGCTGCTACAACAGCGGAAGCCAATGTTAAAAATCGAAAGTCCTTGCCTGCCTTGAACGGCTTTCACTGACTTCAACACGCTTTAAATTTGCCTTTGCGTGGCAGTCAGTGGAAGTAGTTGGTGCAGGCAAGGACTTTGGATTTTTAAATCAGCTGTGAGCGCGGTAGCTGCTCTCTGCCTGCAGAATCTTGATTTTAATATCGGCTGCCACCGCGCTTTGTTACTGAAGGCAGATGTAAAGCACGGTGGCAGCCGATATTAAAATCATAGGCCTAACAATGCACGTAGACAGTTTTACCAACATTACTTCGAATAATCAGGGGCAACACTTACCAGACCTGCGCAACTTCCCAGAAGGATGAGATAGGCCAGATTGCAATTGTAAACTGCGCCACGGAGCACAACTTTAGGAAGAACGTCACGTTCTTTGGCCCGCCCCGCCCCAGCTAAGCTCATTCAGCTAATCAGAGCAGCTGGTTTGTGAGAGGGCGGGCAAGGTCTTAAAGCTGGAAAAGACAATGAAAGGATAAAAAATAGAATATTTAAATGACCTCTCTATAATTAGAAAGTAGCGCGAGCTACTCCCAGAGGGTCGGCGAGCTACCGGTAGCTCGCGATCGACCGGTTGGAGACCCCTGAGGTATACTATATCTAAGCAAGGGGTGATTACACCCACTTGCCCCAGCTGAGTGATCAGCCAGTTGTGTCAATTTAGATAGCCAGCCAGGGGTGGCAAAATATATGCTGCAGCCCCTGGTAGGCCTTGGATGCACCTATGCCCTGGGCACCTATAGTGCTCTGTACAGGGGCTGATAAGGTGATCCAAGCCAATCTAGTTATGCACCTAGGGTACATGGAATCCATTTTACAGAGAGAGCAGATAGCCTGGGGCCCTGATTAGCAGGGAACCAGGCCAACTAAGTCGAAAACCAGCTAAACACAAGGCAAAAAAATCTGGGGTAACCATAGTCAGGTAGCCACCTTCCGACATAACCCCCCCCCCCCCCAAACGAAAGGAGATAAGGCTATCCTTGGCCAGGTAAGCCTTTATTGCCTGAGTGGCCATATAAGGAAGTACCTGCACTAGCATGGGTACCCCCTGTCTCATGGTCCACTAAGCAGTCCCTCACCCTAGGGGTATTAGAGGGTCTCCACCATAGGGAATGACTACCTTGGGTGTGTTTATGCAAAGTTAAAGGCTGGTTTGGATATGGAGTATTGAAGTGAGGCTCCACTGTTTTTGGGCTCAACTTCCTCCAATTATCTTCCAGCATATGTGCCTTTCTTTCTTCAACTGAGTTGCACTGAGCTCTCAGGGTCAACCTCTGGCTACCTAAAGCTGGAGGCTGGGTCCCTCTGTTTGGCTTGCTGGAGGGACAGTTCAGGTTTGGGCCCTTTGGGTCCCAGGTTTGGCTGTGCCCAACAGAATCCATCTGTGGGAGGTCCCTAACTGTTTTTAAGGGGGCTCCCTCAGGAGTTTTTAAAGTTTTCACCTTACTAGGCCTACTAGTTTTGGTGCCCCTAATCTGTTGATGGGGGTGCTTTATTTGACAGGGGGCCCTCTGGGTCTCACTGTCCTTCTTGTCCTCTGCAGCCCTGGGCTGACTAAGGCAAGGTAGAGAGGGGCAGGTTACCTGCTCCAGACTGGATCCCACCTGAGAAGGGTCCACTGCCATCAGAGGCTCTGTCAGGCCAGGCCTAACAACCTCTGGGGCAGTTCCTTCATCAGGGGTAAGATCAGTTCCCTGAGGAGGCTGATCCTGTCCTAATGTCTGGTGAGGGGGAGATTTATCTTCCTCCTCCATGCTCTCAGTTTGGGTGGAGTGATCCATCATTTCAGGCTTCACAACAACCATATCTGTTTGAGTTTGGGCTGTGGCCATCACAGCCCCACCAACCTTTTCAGGAGGAGACTCAGTTTGGGTTTCTGCTGTTATCATAACAGCTTTGCTATTCTGGTTTGGAAGAGCTTCTGGTAAAGATGGGGCAGAGAGTTGCTCAGCCCTACCAACCTTTTCAGGAAGGACATCTTGAATTGGGGCTATAGCCAGTACAGCCCCACTAACCTTTCCATTGGAATTTACCATTCTAGAATGGATTTCCTGTTCAACCTCAGCCCAGGCTGAGATTTCCAAATCATTACCCAGTAGACAGTCTACAGGCAAGTTTGGTGACACTGCCACTCTCTTTGGGCCAATGACACCTCCCCAGCTGAGACTTACTACTGCCATGGGATGATTTGTTTGGATGCCATCAATGTTTGTTACCTGGTATGTGGCACCTGGTAAAAGTTGCTTAGAGGGGACTATACAGTCAGCCACCATGGTGATGCTAGCCCCTGTGTCTCTAAAAGCTTCAACTTTCAAACCATTGATGATGGGTTCTTGTCTATATTTGCTCAAGGTATTTGGGCAAACAGAGAAGTTGGCAAACCCCATGCCAGTCTCATAGACAAGATCATTTGGGGATGGGGATCTGGATAGGCCAGGGTCCACCTGGGCTCCAAAAGTAAACCCACCCAGATTCCTGGGTGTGCTCCCACTTCCTGGGGTATTACTGCTAACAGTAACAGGAGGTGTTGGAGCTGGCTTTGGAGGTATGTTTTCTTTATTGCCATTCTTGGGACAACAGCTGTCTGTTTTGTAATGCCCAACCTGTTTACAGGCATGGCAATAAGGCTTTTTCTCTGTTGAAGAAGTGTCTTGGGACCCACCCCCCTTCTTGGAGTTTTGGGGCCCTGGGGAAGTGTTTTCTTTACTTTTATCCCCACCCTTATCTTGAGGCTTGGTAGACTCCTTCTTCTGGTTATTGTCCTGATTCTTAGGCCTAATCCTGGTTCTGACCCACTTATCTGCCCTCTTTCCCAATTCTTGGGGAGAGGTCAAATCTGAGTCCACCAGGTGCTGGTGTAAGAGCTGGTTCTGACAATTACTAAGGATCTGCTCCCTCATAATCAAATTATACAATCCTGTGAAGTCATGTACTTTGCTGCCATTCAGCCAACCCTCCAGAGCCTTAGTTGCACAATCAACAAAATCAGTCCAGTCCTGAGTCTGTGTCTTCTGGGTATCTCTGAACTTTAACCTGTACTGTTCAGTGGTTAAGCCAAACCCATCTATCAGAACACTCTTCAGGACTTTGTAATTGCTGGCATCCTCATGTCTGACAGTGAGGAGCCTATCCCTCCCTTTCTCTGAAAAGGAGTACCATAAGATTGCTGCCCACTGTTCCTCAGGAACCTGCTGTACCATGCAGGCTCTCTCCAGAGCAGTCATCCATTTGTGGATGTCATCCCCTTCCTGATAGGGGGGCACAATCTTTGTCAGGTTTCTACTATCATAGGACCTGGGTTTCTCTTTAGGAATTTTGCTGCCACCAGTGGCATCTAAGCCACTTAATTTCTGTTCCCTAGCCAAGGTAAGTTTAGCTTGAGCCAAGGTAAGTTTAGCTTGAGCCAGAGCTACCTCCTCCCTCTCTATCTGGAGTTGGACAGCCCTCATTCTGGCCCTATGCTCTTTTCTCTGGGAGGAAGTCATCCCTCTTTGAGATTCTCTTGAGGCACTAGAAAGATGAGAGTCCCCTGATAGAGATCTCACCCTCCTGTTGCCTGGGAGAATTTGGTTATGAGATCTGGAGTGGTGCTGGCCCTCTCCATTCTCATGTAGGTCCAAGTTGGCCTGGTTAAGCCTGGCAACCTGTACCTGGTTTCCCCCCTGATCCTGATCTTCAGGCTCTTCTAAATCAGAGTCTTCCTCTTCCTCCTCCTCCACTACTTCATTGTCAGGAAGATCCTCATTCTCAGGGGAGTTTATCCCTTCACCTGATTCTAAGGGAGCCTGGCTCACCTTATCTAGGTCATCCTTTTCTAGGAGAGCTACTAGGGAAGGAATGGTAGGGCCTCTGCCCTTTTTTAGCCCCCTGGCTGTGCACAAGGCACTCAGGTCTTTGTGGCTAAGGTTGTCATATCTGGATGTTGTCCCTATAGGATCAACTATTACAGGAGCAGAGCCTGAGGCTCTACCTGTATCAGACATGACTGCTAGTGAGGTGTAAGTGATGCACTTACCTACACTAAGTGGTTTCCTACTGTACCTTGCTAGTGAGTTGTAGTCAGGGTGTGCTAATCCCTTTAATCTACAATGAGAGTCCCCTGATAGAGATCTCACCCTCCTGTTGCCTGGGAGAATTTGGTTATGAGATCTGGAGTGGTGCTGTCCCTCTCCATTCTCATGTAGGTCCAAGTTGGCCTGGTTAAGCCTGGCAACCTGTACCTGGTTTCCCCCCTGATCCTGATCTTCAGGCTCTTCTAAATCAGAGTCTTCCTCTTCCTCCTCCTCCACTACTTCATTGTCAGGAAGATCCTCATTCTCAGGGGAGTTTATCCCTTCACCTGATTCTAAGGGAGCCTGGCTCACCTTATCTAGGTCATCCTTTTCTAGGAGAGCTACTAGGGAAGGAATGGTAGGGCCTCTGCCCTTTTTTAGCCCCCTGGCTGTGCACAAGGCACTCAGGTCTTTGTGGCTAAGGTTGTCATATCTGGATGTTGTCCCTATAGGATCAACTATTACAGGAGCAGAGCCTGAGGCTCTACCTGTATCAGACATGACTGCTAGTGAGGTGTAAGTGATGCACTTACCTACACTAAGTGGTTTCCTACTGTACCTTGCTAGTGAGTTGTAGTCAGGGTGTGCTAATCCCTTTAATCTACAACTACTAAGTTCAGTAGAACTTAATATGCTAAGCTTTTGATTTATATGTACCTAGAGGTACTTGATGTGATCTTTCAATTTGATAAAGATTGCAATGGTAAAACAAACAGCAAGCTCAAATCCGCACCGCTGCACACCAATGTGAGAAGTTGGCCTGATATGTAGTGTTTCCAATTCTGGAACCACTGGGTATCAGTCCAAACAAACCCCAAAGATGTCTGGTTGTAAGTCAACCTTGTTAGACAAGCTATCCTAGTGGTAGCATGGACTAAGCAGCCTTAAAGGCTTAACTTAAGAGGTCGTGTTAAGCGAGCTGTTTTACCACATACAATCCTGTAATCAAATGAAAGGACACCACACAAGTATACATTATAAAAATATATGTATTTATTTCTAAATTACTCCCCAGTACTCTTTATGAGGAAAGGGGCACAAGCGTTAAATCAAAAGCACTGTTACACATATAAAGTTGCACAATTATGGATGAGGGCGGGTGGCCACTCAGACCATATACTAAAAAAGTGGTATAAGTAACACTTATCGAACAATGGTTAGGCCTAGGGCCTAGAGATTCGCTGGGAGCAGTCAGGACTAGCAATGATGAAGTCGGGAGTAGCCCACAGGAGACGGGTGCAGCACGGAAAGTGCGGCGCGCACCAATGCACTGTCAATGGTGCGTAAAAGTCAGTTAAAGTGAATTAAAAGATACTTCCGCTGAACCTAGGAACACAAAACTTTAGACACAGACCCTAGAGGTGTGTACCAGTGTATAGACACCGGCGTTGCAATGTTACCTCACCCACAGGCCGTGGGTGCACAGGGTCGAAGTGGCGTCGGGTTCTGACACGCAGGTTCTTGGTGCTTGAAGCTGTTGCAGCTGCAGGCGATGTGAAGCAGAAGTGTCCGGTGTGATCCAAGGGTGGATCGAAGTAGAAAAGTACCTGAAAGCAGAGGGGACAGAGTCTGGGTCACTCAGCAGTGACCAGGGTGGAACCAGGACGGAACCAGGCAATGTCGGGCGCAATCAGGCGGTTGTCGATAGGCTTCTCTCCGCTGTCACGTGGGCTCTGGGGCATCTGCGACGTCCAGGAGCAGGTCACGATCTATCCCACGTAGGCTCTCGCCGTCAGCACCGTCGGCTTCAAGATTGCAGCAAACAGCACTTGGCAAAAGCAATCCATGCGGAACCGGGAGATTGCTTATCACTCGGACCAGGAGGGTCAGAGTGGGGGCTCCTTTTCACAGGAGCTGGTGCAGATCTGGAGCAACCAGAAAAGCGAGTCGTATTTCAAGTTTCGTCGGCACAGGGGCCACAAGCCAGCTGGCAAGTGACCGGGCCAACGCGTCGAGCCCACACAAGCAGAAGGGCCCCACGCAGCACTCGTCGAGTGTGGAGGGGTGAGCTTTGGTGCAAGTGGAGCTCGGGGCTGGGGCTTCTCAAACCCCGGTGCACAGCTTCGAGGATCACTCGTGGGCTGCACGGTCAGCGTCTTGTGGCTTTTTCAAGATGGCGTGCCCCACGCTTCCGGTCGCCTCCACGGGTCTCAGCTCTGCAGGGACTGTGGATCGGGCAGGTAGAAAGCAGGCAAGCTTGATCTCGTCGATCTCTGTCGCTCGAGTTCCGGCGGGAACTGCAACAAAGCAAGGGTCGAGGGCTGGATGGTGCCTGTTTGCACAGGGTGGTCACTCCTTGACCACAAGGGAGATTCTTCAGTCTTCACACGTCGTGTAGAAAGTCGAAGGGTCCAGAATTTGTTTCTTATGTTTCTTCAGGATGATCTGAGTTGCATTGGGACTGCTCCCCCTCTTATTCGAATCTGGGGGGTTGGACATCCTGCTAGGTCCCCTCCTATGGGTGGGACCCAGGAAGGGGGTGGTTACACCCCTCTCCTTTGATCCTGGCCGCGCTGGGACAGGGGCTGGGAGCCCCCAGAACCGGTTTGGCCGGATTATGCAAGGGGCAGCCTTGTGCTCCCCAGGCAGTGTCTGGTTTCTTTGAAACCTCCCTACTCCAATCCACTATCTCCTGTCTGGGGTGGTTTGACACCGCCCTGTGACAGGAAACTCTTTGTCCAGGCCTCCTCTGCCGGGTTTCGGTCAGCAGCAGGAGGCCAGACCCGTGTCTGTGGCAGGGGCATCCATTTTGTGGATCTGAGGCTCATTTTAAATCAACCGCGTTTCAGTAAAGTAACATGTCTTCTCCCTCTAGAAGGGTGGAATGCAACCCCCGTCGCCAGAACTGGCGAGGGGGTAGTATTCCAATTCGTATGACACCTTACACGACATGTTTTGATAAAGCCAAACCAAAGTTGCTATATAACCGCGAGGATTATAAGGCGCTTAAGAGTATATGGTATGGCATTATCCCGGATCAGCTTAGGGAGTTGTTCCCGACAGCTGCAGACGGGCTCAGCTCATGCCAGAGCACCATCTCACATAAAACCACGCACTCTGCCTCCAGGATTGATGAGGCCTTCCATAGGAGTGGCTTACAGGCTATATATGTGTCCAGATATAGGTTTAGATATAGGTATACTATATCTAAGCAAGGGGTGATTACACCCACTTGCCCCAGCTGAGTGATCAGCCAGTTGTGTCAATTTAGATAGCCAGCCAGGGGTGGCAAAAGATATGCTGCAGCCCCTGGTAGGCCTTGGATGCACCTATGCCCTGGGCACCTATAGTGCTCTGTACAGGGGCTGATAAGGTGATCCAAGCCAATCTAGTTATGCACCTAGGGTACATGGAATCCATTTTACAGAGAGAGCAGATAGCCTGGGGCCCTGATTAGCAGGGAACCAGGCCAACTAAGTCGAAAACCAGCTAAACACAAGGCAAAATAATCTGGGGTAACCATAGTCAGGTAGCCACCTTCCTACAGCAAGGAACAAAAGAACCCCGTCAAAAGAGTACCTTTGGGGACTCCGTCAGACATTGCAGCGCCGGTCTGACGAGGGGCAGTGAGCCGATGATGACACCGGACACCCTCCAGTAAGGGTGTGTTTCACGCCTATTACTTTGGGTGTGTGAGGCTCTCTAAGTTCCGACTAGGGAACCCTTCCTTTGCAGCCACGGTATTTACAATACCAACTCCTTGCTCCACACTGTTACACGCTCCCTGGGGAACTTTTTACTCTGCTGTAAGCATTGCAGAAAAGAATGACACACTTTAACAGTAAATAGATAAGGACATACCTCAGCTAAAAGCGCAAAGAGCTTGAATTACATGAGCGTCACCAGCCTTCTGGGTAAAAAGAAGTATCCTCCCATATGGAGAATGTGAGGTGCCACTATAGGTAGAAGAACTTGTCAGTGGCAGCTCCTCCGCTATGGCAGAGGAGAGTCGCCCCACTGCTTTTGAGCAGTGCAAAGCACGAAACATAATGATAATAACTTTGCGTTATTATTTTATGCTTTGTGCTGCTTTGCGGGTGGGTGGGGTTGCTCTGCTCACGGAACAGAGGAGGATTAGTTTGTCCATTCCTAAGTGCCCAATGACTGCGTGGTTGTCCTTCTCGGGCAGCCCAGACCAGTAATGCACACTTTCCCAGCCTGCATGGAGAAGATGCCCACCCCTCAAGCCCCGGATGAGCGCAGTGTCACAGACTAATCACAACGCTGAGTTTCAGCGTTGGGACTGGTCAGGGGAGCCTGGGTGCTTACCAAGCACACTGCTGCATTGGGATTGGTCAGTGGGGCCTGTCTTTGCTTCTTGTTCGAAGACGAGGAGAGCAGGAGCAGAGACGTGGGCTGGCTGCAAGGTACGGTTTTTATTTTTTATATTGGACACTCAACCCTAGAATGCGACTGCCCCCGCTACTGCACCGTAACCCGCGAGCCATGCCAGCCGCCACTGCAACTTATGGTAACAACGACTCCAGTGAAGCAACAAAGAGCTTGGGAAAACAAAATAATTGCACACTAGTGAAAAACAGAACGAATGAGCACCTCACAGAAATATATAATACACGCAATAAACCATAGAGCATGGTGAATAACAATAGGCAGGACAAAAGCACCAGAGGGGAAAATAGACATAACACTATTAGAAATTAAGCAGACAGCTGAGAGAAAATTGATTAGAAAATAGAAAACTTATAAAAGCATTACAAGGAAAGAAGGGGTTTAAAAAAAGTGTAAGGGAATGCAACAATCAATTAAAGAAAGTATCAAAACAGAAAAACATTTTGAGTACTTTTAACATCCAGGCAGTCATATTATCCACAATTTAATACATTTCATTACATAATCCGTACTCTTAATCTTTGTTTTTATAGCCGTGTGTATGAGATCCCTCTGCCCTATTCTTGTTCTCAATAATGATGTTTTGCCAATTTTTCACACTAGTTTTTGAAAAACGTGAATGTTCTGTATAGAGGACAACCCTACCATTGCTGTGACCGGAGTGTTTAAAATTCCAGTATGTCAGCCATTGCATGGCTTCCAAAATGAGCTGTTCAATGCACTTTTTTTAATGCATCAAAGTGTGCATATGTTGTCACACGTATCACCTAAACATTCAGCCTCCTTGTCATGATGATATTTCCATCACATTAAAGCATCCAATCACTGCAACCATCAGTGCAAACACTGTCTATCATAATGTTTATTGGCCAAGGAGTTTTGCTGGGTGATTTTTGTTAAGAGGAGCTGTAAACCCTGACTGTTTCTCACAAAGTGGCACTTGGATCAGAATAGGAGAGGCAAAGGCAGGAGTCCCTTAAAAGAGGAAAATTGTAACCTGGTGAATGGAAACTTCAGCCTCTATTTGCAGAAGTAGAATACAGAAAGTAACGTTGGGAAACACTTATTAATAATTAATACAGGTTACATCAACTTGGAACAAGTGTACAATTAAAAATATTGCCTTAGTTTACTGTGTAACATTCAGAGCTATTTTTCAGCCCAATGTTAATCAATGGTAAAAAGTTTGTGCCTGCCTCTGACGTGTAAAGAAGCCTCATTCTCAGGCCTAGCATTGTAGTTGAGACATTTCAGAATAGCTTGCTGTGCTTAGCTCTAAAAATGTACACATTATTATCAGTTTGATGGTCGTGTATGCACTATCCTTTGAATTTCAAGACCTGGCTTCGGATGACCCCAGCACACTACAGAGCCCCCCCCCCCCAGCACCTTGAGACCTTCACGGGTGAGTAGTTGAGCTTTACCAACCCTGATTGATTGGAATTCTTTACATTACGAAGTGTGGTGCAATGGCAAGAAGCTACCATTCACTAGATTGGAAGAGGAATACAGCTTTCCTCAAGGCAAACTATGACATTTACTATCAGCTATAAATTGTCCTCATGGATGCTGTGAATACATTTTATAACCAGAACCTTAAATCAACAGTTTCTCCATTTTTATTTGATTTTTCATGGGAACGGACTAAGGCCTTCTGCATTTACGGTCTCCTAATTCAGAAAGATACCAAAAGTATTCGAAGACTGAAAAGAGACCTAAGTATGTCTATTGGCTCCTCTTCCTGGTTTACTATATTAGCCTCATATTAAAAACTAAGGGGCTTATTTACAAGCCCAGTGCGCTGCCGGAGCTGCACTTTTTTTGACGCTCCCGCAGAATGAGTGCAGACCCATATCTACGAAGCCACGCAAAGCCACCCTGCGTGGCTTTTCATGGCCTCGTAGATATAGTGTAAGGCAACACACTGCGTCAGGGAGGCGAGCTGTGGGTGTTCCCACGCAACGCCTCCCTGGGGTTCCCATTCTACAGCACACATAGAAGGAGAAAAACGCCTCTATTCATTGTTTTTGTGCAGGAAGGTGCTCCTTCAACGCAACGCATGCAACGCAGGCACCCTTGCACCATGTTGTAAGGGGGCCTGCGTTGGCGCAAAACAGCCATTTATGCGCCAGCACAGTGAAAGAGTATTTACAACAAGCACAGCACAGTGAAAGAGGGCAGGAATGCTTGCAGGGCCGGACGGAGAACCAAAACCGGCCCTGGTGAAGTGCTCGGCCGGCCCCCTGGGGGTGCGACCGAGCTCTTTGCCGGGGCCGGTTTTCGGCCGATTTTGTTACAGGGCCGATTTTGCAGCTATGCTGCAAAAACGGACCTGTAACAAAAGCAGCCCCCATGGCCCAAAACCGCCCCCCAGCCTTGCCGCGCACCGGGGGATTGCCCAGTGCCTGCAAGGGCCAATCCGACCCTGAATGCGTGGTATCTCATGCAATGCCCTTAGTCTGACATGTAGCTTCTGATAATGTGGCAAAAAATTCTTGTGAGTTCATTGGACTCCTCTGTATCATTATGAACTAAAAAGAAGATGCTAAATATTGGAGAGTCAAAGATGATAATGCTGGCTCCTTAAATATGCTTATTGACTGTGATTTAATTCTAGGATGGTGGAAGGAGATATTTAACAATATAATGCTGAGAACAAATGTAAATCTCCAACTATCTCCGTCTATTCGGTTGCTGGATGCTCATTTTTCTGCTGACAGCCTAAGGAAGGTTTTGCACTCTTTGGATTGCTACAAGTTTAGTGATTGCTAAAATAATCCTTATTTGTTAATAGAAAACTGCAAAGGAACTTTGAATACATGATTGCGTTGCTGACGTGACAACAAAGGCAAATCTGGAGAAAGTAATTTAAAGGCTGACAAATGACAAACTGACCTTCTCTTGCATTTGATCCAGATAGCTTTATTTCTAAGTTTGCATTCTTTTTAATCACACTTTCGGTAATGAATGGATGTGTTGTAAGGTATCACGGCTAACTTTTATGTTTCAGTGCAATCCAAATTTTTTATACAGCTGCGCAGTGTACGCTAGGCCCGAGACCTAAAAGGGGGAGGCAGGGACGAACTCGGCAGTCTAGTTATGTGATGTCAGGCCACCGACATACCAAGGTTACAGAATAGCCTCTGAGACCTGGTAGCTATACTCAGATCCCCAGAATACATTGTTTCGTCTCTGGGGCTACGTGCAATGTATAGATCTTTGTTAAACAGCCCATCAACTTCCCCCAATAATCCAGAATTGCCAGGCAGTGTTTAAGAATGTGCCCACCGAATCACATCATCTAAGACATTTGTTGGTATTCGTCCATCCTAGTCGCATCACCAGGTCTCTTGTATAAAAAACCCTATGCAGTATGTTCAACCATATTAATCTGAGGCAGCCTTGACCACCACTTCTCAAGGTGTCTGTAGCGCCTCCTCTATTCCTCATTTGAGAAGCAACCCCGATCCCTCTCCTATTTTCCCTGATGCCCAGCATTTTATCTTGGAGATTATAAATGATCTTTTTTGATATTAGCAAAATTGCTTTTTGCACTAATTGTTTAGTTAAGACTCTATCCTCCAAGGTTTTGATTTCCTCTGCCTGTGTATCTTTTGGTATATCCACCTGCACAACAGGCCTAAGGTGTACGTAGCAAAAAAAACTACCATTCTGGCATCTCATATTCTTCCCAGTGCATGTGAAAGCTTTTTTTTTTAAAAGCTTTATTTTGTTTTATTAAAGAGGACAGAAGAAAAAGAGCGACAATCCCGCACAACTTCCCACGCAGGGGGCAATCATAGAGGCAGAAAGCAAGGATATTAAAGGCTAGAGAACGACCACAATCCAGCTCGGATGAGCAGTCCCACTAGGCAGTAAGACAGTCCAGGCAGTGGCAGGAGTGAACCCCAGTGCAAGAGTCTCGGTAAGGTGGAAAGCTCAGTAAGGTAGAAATAGTGTTACAGAGACATATCACCTGTCGTATAGCACCCTTTCATGCCTCAATTATCGTTTAGGGCGTTGCAAGAATTTGAACCAACAAGGAACAACCCCCCCTCCCCTCCCCCCCCCACTCCCCCAGTGGTGGTGACAACGTTCATTCATGCATTCATTCCGACAACATTCAAACCTGAAACAAACGGAGAGCCCGCACCGTGGATGGGCAAACTGCGGACGGAAGACCCCTGGAAAGGAAGCGTACCAAGCGCCCCCAACGAAACAAAGTTTTTGAAGTTGCCTAGGAAGATGTCCGCTACTCGTTCCATGCTCAGCAGTTTCCACAACCTCGCATGCCAAAGGGAGATCGATGGAGCCTCCGGTTTCTTCCAGGCTGCAGCTAGAGTGAGTTTGGCAGCTCCGATACACAGCCACCAGATCTTCTTGTCCGCTCGGGTCTGGTGTTCGAGCTCCGGGTCACGGAGACCCAGCAGTACATGGGCCGTTGAGTCAGCCACAGGGTACCCAAAAATCTCTTTAATGTGGGAAAGGATCTGTCAGAGGAGGACGGGAAGATGCGATGCAGCTTGGCAGGGTACAAGTACCAGTCCATGAGTGTCTTAAGATGGGCCTCTTCGAGTTCCACCGAGTGATTATGCGTGGTGATGTCCCGCCACAGGCAAGACCACTCCCCGTCCGAAATATCTCGCCCGAGGAGTTCTTCCCAAGTTCCCATATAACGGGGACGAGGTGCCACGGCGGAGGTAAGCAGAAGGTTATAGAGGAAGGAGATAACGCCCTTCATGGAGGTGGTCCGCAAGATGAAGACCTCAAAAGGAGAGAGGGGTCTCGTGGCAGGGTCTTTGACCTCAGATGACGTGGCCCAATGGAGCAGCTGGACGTGACGGAAGCGCTCGGACATTGGAACTCCGTAGTCCCGCATACAGTTGGCAACGGTAAGCGGAGTATAGCCATGGAACAGGTGCGTGAGAGCACAACATCCCCCCTCCCTCCATACGTCAAAGGGGCCCTCCCGCAGCGCCGGCGGAAAAGCCGGGTTAAAGTGTATAGGCGTAAAAGGAGATGGGAACGTAGTCCAGCGGTCATCACCAGACACTGTGTCCCAGACCTTCAGGGTAGTTCCGGTGGGAGTACTAATGTATGCGTTCTTGGGCCTATCTCACTTGGGTTTCCACGCCAAATCCCAGATCGATCTCCCCGCTACACTTCTATCCATGTGTAACCAATGTTTCTCAGAGAATTGTTGGGACCACTCCACCAAGATTCGTAACTGCGCGGCTTTGTAGTGTAACTGCATGTCGGGGAGGCCTACCCCCCTCCCTCCGTGGCCGACGGAGAGTAGCAAAGGAAAACTGCGCCGGTCCCCCCTGCCAGACGAACCGAAGCATCTGGGTTTTGAGGCGCCGGAAGAAATCCACCTCTAGTGGAATAGGGAGCGCCTGGAAGAGATATAAGAATTTGGGGAGAATAACCATTTTAAGCGCGTGAATTCTACCCAGTCACAATATATACTTCGGCTTCCAGCGCTCCAGGTCTGCCCGAGTCTGTGCCAGCAACGGGTTGAAGTTTGCGGAATACAATTTCCCTATTGAGGGAGTCAGCCGGATCCCTAAGTACAAGATGGAGTTGGAGGTCCACGGCAGCGGCGTGAGCGCCCGCAAGCGGTCCACCTCTGCTGAAGAGAGCATAAGGTTGAGAACGTAAGATTTATCGTAGTTGACCTTAAAGCCGGCCACTTCCTCGAAGCGCGACAGAACCTGCTGGACATGCTGGAGAGACTGAGCTGGGTCCCTAACGGATAGGAGAACATCATCAGCAAATAGGGTAATCTTGTGCTGCTCTCCCGTAAAGGGGAGACCTCGTATCCCTTCGTGCTCCCGCACAGCCAGTGCCAATGGCTCAATACTCAGGGCGAAGAGCAGGGGGGAGAGGGGGCAGCCCTGTCTGGTGCCTCGAGAAGGCGAAAAAAACGCTGACAGGTGGCCGTTCACCGCCACTCTAGATCGGGGGCTGCTGTAGTTCACTCTCACCATCAAGAGGAACTTAGCCTAGAAGCCAAAAGCGGCCAAGGTGTGGAATAGGAAACCCCAGTCCACCCGGTCGAAGGCCTTTTCTGCATCAAGGCCCACCAGGACCGCAGGAATACTGAATCTGTCAACCTTCTCTATCAAATGGATGTTTCTCCTCGTATTGCCATGGGTCTGGCGCCCCTTAATGAATCCAGATTGATCCGGATGAATGAGCGCCGGCATCAGGTCCTGGAGTCTACCTGCAATGATGGAGGAGTACAGCTTGGCATCAATATTGAGCAGGGCTATCGGTCGGTATGAGGAGCATTTGGACGAGTCCTTCCCCAATTTGGGGATAATCGAGATCACGGCTTCGGCCATTGAGCCTGACTTTTCCCCGGCCTCTGCCATGCCATTAAAAAGGGAGACCAGAAAATTGCTCACCTCTGTCGCGAAGGTCTGGTAGAAAAAAGTGGTATAGCAAACTGGCCCAGGCGCCTTATGGGGCTTCAGGGCTTTAATAGCATTCAGTACTTCCGCTCTGGTAAACGGGGCAGTGAGTAACCCATTCCACTCCTCGGAGACCTGGGGCAGAGGAAGACCGCCTAGGTAGTTCAGTTGGTCCTCAGGGTCAGAGGCCTCCCCTGCATAGAGCGCAGCGTAGAAGCGTCCGAAGAGATCAGCTTTGACCTCGTCCCGATGTTGCAGAGTCCCCGCCGCATCTTGGATACCCCCTATGTAATCCCTCTCCGCTTATCCCGGAGCTGGCGAGCCAGGTGTCTCCCCACTTTGTTCCCCTGGGAGTAGGAGAGGTGCCGAAGCTTCAGCAGGGTAAACTCCGCCCTGTTGTTGTAGTGGGCCCTAAGCTTCCCCCTAACCGCCGTCAATGGGCGAAGGGTCAATCTCGATGGGTTCTGTTTATGCGCTTGTTCAAGAGCAGTGAGTTCCCTCTCCAACCCTCACATTCCTTCCGCCGCAGTCTGTTAAGGTTAGCATTGAGGGCCAAGCAGGTGCCCCTCATCGACGCCTTAAAGGCGTCCCAGGTGACAAATATTGATGTATCGGACACGGGGTTGAGAGCGAAAAATTCCCAGATGCCCTTACGCAGCTCCTTACATGAGGGTTCATCCCGGACAAGTGAGGCCGGGAAGTACCACCTGCGCTGCCCGTCACCCCTCGCCGACCAGTGTAGGCAGAGCACGAGTAGGCTATGGTCAGAAACAGAGAGCGGGAACATACGGGCTTCGCAGACATCTCCTCTAAGGGCTTGACTTAAAAAAATGTGGTCCAGACGGGAATAGGAGTGATGGACATGGGAGAAGAAGGTGTAATCCCGGGATAGGGGATGTAGAGAGCGCCAGCCATCCACCAGACCCAAGTCACCTATCAGCCGCTGGGTCTCAGTGGAAAACAAGCCAGTATCGGATCTCTGACGGTGAGAGCTGTCCATTTCCCTGTGCCATACCAGATTAAAGTCCCCCATCAAAAACAGGACTCCCTCTACAAAGTCATCCGCTTTCCGCAGCAGGTCCTGGAGAAAGCTATTTTGGCCTGCATTCGGAGCATACACCACCACAAAAGTGCACATTCTATCATGTAACAGACCCTTGACCATCAGCCAACGACCTTCCTTATCGCTGCGCACACCCATGGGCTGAAAGTGAAGGGCAGAGCGGAAGAGAAGGGCCACCCCCCTATGCTTCATGGAAGCCGACGATCTGTAAATAAGGGGGAAGTGTTTATGTTTGAGGCGGAGCTCATCCTTGCGCGCCAGGTGAGTTTCCTGGAGGCCCACCACATCTAGGTGGGGATCAATCATATACTTCAAACTTTCTGGCGTTTTTGCGGGGAATTTAAACCCTTCACATTCCATGTTCCTATATTGAGTGGCATTACACAGTAGAGACCCTACCCCCGCTACTTGCACACAGTCAAAAAACCTCTCATTCTCCACCACCCGAAGCCGCCCAGGGTCAAGTTGTGCTGGCCCACCACAATAAGTATATCCATAGGAAGCACAGTCCGGGAGTATGCTTATCAACCGACACCCCGCTGGTCTTCCTCCCCTGTCCCCCAGCCACACATCTCCCCAGGACCCCAGCCCTGATGGATCAGAAGGCAAAATTACATTACTCCAACAGCCGGAAGCAGCACCCACTCACACATCTTGGTCACCACCACTGCCCCCCCCAGTCCCCAACTCCCCCATCCCCCCATGATACCACCCATACTCCCCCTCCCCTCCAAAACCCTGAATTCCCACCAAACACCAACATATCAAAGCGAAGCAGTGAAGAAATTCAAAAGAAAGTCTCACCAAAAAGAACAGAGGGTTTGACAATCCCAGAATGTGGACGTCTATAGGTACCCTCAGGGAGTGGGAGTCTGGGCAACAGTCAATGACCCCCCAATGGTCCCGTCCGGGGTGTCTTCCCAAAAGTACATAAGGACCCACGGTACCTGAATTAGAGGTTTCCCTCCGACGCCACCTGTACGGCCTCCCAGGACTCAGGCCGCTCCAGAGCTGTCCTGTGACGGTGTTACCATCACTGTAGCCACCGAGGCAACCGCTGCACCTCTCTCCTGCAGGCTAACCACGGGTCCGGTCTCCTCGAGGCAGTCGCGTTGCCCACTCCTTGCCAAGACGGAGAGCGTCGTCTCTGCCTTGACGGGGCGCTCCCTCCACTCGGGGAGGGAGCAGCGTCATCCACACCCAGGAGGTCCTTGGCAGCCTGAAGGGATCGGACCTGAACCAACCTATTTTGCCATCTGAAGATAAGGCGAAAGGGATGTCCACAAGAGTAGGCCACATTTTGTTCGCGCAGGAAGCTAGGTGGTCACAGGCCGAAATTCGCGTCTCTTCTGAAGCGTCGATGCCGCCAGGTCCTGGAATAGCTGGGGACGATGATCCCGAAATTGCAATGAGGGGACCCCTCGAGCTTTCCGAAGTATGCGTTCCTTCAGTTGGAAATCGTGGATGCAAACCAGGATGTCAGGGGGAGGAGCCCCACCCCCTCTCGGCAGGCCGACTCTATGAACTCTGTCCATACGGATTTCGCGAAGGTCCTCCTCTCCCAAGATCTGCAGGAAAAGGGTTTTACTGGAACCCCAGGAAGAACGCGGCTACATTCCCTACATTATCCACCATATATGGGGACCTGAATCGTGGGAACAGTGAACAGAGTCCCAAGTGACATAAAGAGAAAATGGGATTTGTTCTTAACCATATTGGAGTGCTTACCGTTTCACACATCGGAGGACACCCTTTGCAGACAAAGAAATTGGGATCTCTACCCTCGATCTGGAGATTGCAATCAGCAATAGACGGGGCTGAGTCCGATTGAGAAACGTCTGCAGTGGTTAATAGCAAGAACACTACAGCAACTGGCAGACACATTGGACGCATACTAAGTCCATTGATTTGAGATAATCTCATTGAATCTAACTCTGAGCACGAAAGAGATAAAAAAATTGTTGTCTTGAGAAATGTGTTTGTTATGCAATAATACACCGAAACGCGTCGACACATTTGATATAAACACCCAAAATTCAAGGAACCAAGTCTCATAACTGACCAATTGGAGTCTGGACCATATACATGTGATTCCTTTGAATTGGTACACCTACAGAGATTGAAAGAACCCCTCAAGGATCACATATGGGTTGTTTTGCAAAGGATACAAGAATTTGGGGAGAACCATACTTTTAAAAATGACTAACATTGAGAGCAGCAATGTTTTTAACAGCCCACTTCCTCTTTCAATTTATCCAGTATGGAATATAAATTCTCCTTTAAGAAGGTATTGTGAGCTCAGGTAAAAAATATGCTCAAGTATATGAATCCCTCCCTTTGCCTACACAGTTGTCCCCTAATTGGAGCATTGGGAGTCCAGGATGTCAATGGGTAAATCACTGATTTATCCAAATTATTCTAAATGTACAGTGATTCCCAGATATTTTAACCATCTGCATAATCTTGTCTATGGAAAGCTCAGGGTTCATAATATATAGCAGGATATCATCTATGTAGAGTGATATTTGTTCCTCCACTTCTGGGCACCACCTCAAGCCTCACACCAAAGGATCCTCTCTCACCCAGCATGCAAATGGTTCCATCGCTAGAGCGAACATCATAAAAGAGAGAGAATAACCCTGTCTAGTCCCTTGAGATGAGGGAAGTGTCTGTGAGTTCCCCCCATTCACTATTACATATTCTCTAAGTTCAGTATATAGGAGCTTAATCCAACCCATGTACTCAGGCCTAAAATTCATGTTCTCCAACACCTGATACCTGTAATGCTACTCTAGATAATCAAAATGCATTTGAAGCGTTTAATGACTGCACCACCGCTGGTACAGCCAGAGTCTCAGAATTCGCCATGCAGCCATACAAATGTATGAGGTTCAATATCGTGCTCCGACCTGGAATAAAGTGAGACTGATATGGATGTGCAAGCCCAACTATAACCCAGACCAGCCTAATTGCCATGGTTTCAATATTTGAGAGAGATTTAGGCCGGTAAGAAGAACATAGGCCAGGAGGCTTGCCCATTTTATCACCATCGCTGCTAGTGATATTTTCCTCCTGTGCTGGAATTTTCAAAAGTTCATTGATCATGACGAGCTGGGCTCGTCATCAGCCTGGTAGGAGGCTACTTCATGACGAGCCCAGCTCGTCATGAGCCTGGAAGGGGTTATGGATGACAGCAATCATGGCCAGCCAGAGCTTGGTTGCCAGGTATCCTAATCCTTTTGTAGCATTGTACATGGGCAGAGGATGAGTAGATAATTTACCAGTGAGGCTTTTGTATATCTCAACTGGTAGACCATTTGATCGGGGGTCATTGCCTAATTGCAGCAGTTTTATTGTTTGCTCTATATCAGTAATAGTGATCTTAGCTTCTAATAATATCTCCCTATCTGTTTCACTAACACATGGCAATGTTATATGTGTCATAAAATCCTATACTCTGCCTTGAAGCAGCCAATAGGTGAAGCATAGAGGCACCTATAGTACTAAGCAAATGCTTGTACCATATCTCTGTTTTCTGTCAATATTTTCTCCTGAGGACTGTTGGACCCCACACAACCATCTTGATTCTTTATTTATTTATTTATTTGTTTGAATTAATATAACACGCGCAGCTACCCCAAGGGGTTTCCCGGCGCTGACAGAGGAAGCAGGATAAAAAGGAAAAAGACTATTGGCTGAAAAGCCAAGTTTTTATAGATCTGCGGAAAGATAGAAGATCAGATTGTAGCCGAAGGGACAATGGGAGCGAATTCCAGAGAGTGGGGCCGATATAGGAGAAAGAGCGGCCTCCCATGCGGGACAGTTTAATTCTCGGGACTTGGAATTTCGCTTGGGTAGAGGATCTAAGTGTGTGGGAGGGAACATAAGGGGTGGCAAGCTGTTGTACGTAGTCGGGAGCCTTGGCATGCTTGATGCGGAACATATATGTAAGGGCTTCGAACTTTACTCGATTCTCCACTGAAAGCCAGTGGAGGTCGATCAGTGACTTGGATGCAGAGACCATTTTAGGAACTTGGCAGATTAGTCTTGCGGCAGGATTTTGGACTCGCTGTAGTTTGCGCGTTATTTCCTTATTAATACCCAGATAGAGAATATTATTGTAATCCAGCCTGGATATCACCAGGGCCTGGACCACGGTGCGCTGGGTGTGGGGAGGGAGCATCCATACTATCTTCCTTAACCATTTCAAAATGGCGAAGCAGGTGGCAGCAACCCTGGTCTCTTGCTGCCCCATAGAGAGAGACTCATCTATAATAAAACCCAGGTTGCGCACCTGAGTAGCCGGTTGAGGCAGCGTACCCATTTCTGGAGGCCAATATTGGTGGCCCCAGAGGCTGCGGTCCTTGCCAAGGATCAGAACCTCAGTCTTGTCGCCATTGAGTTTTAAAAAATTGGCGTTCATCCATGTCATAACTTTACTGAGGCCGGCTCTAAGTGCAGAGGGCTCGGATGGTTTGTCGGATGACAGAGAGAAAAGAATCTGGGTGTCGTCAGCGTATGAAAAAAGCGACAACCCAGATTCTTCCACTAAAACAGCCAGCGTCGGATGTAAATATTGAACAGCAGAGGGCTGAGAATTGAGCCCTGGGGAACCCCAAAAGGCAAGGGTTTAGAGGTAGATGAAAAAACCTGAAAAGCTCGATCAGAAAGGAACGAGCAAAGCCAGCTCAAGGCTCTCCCTGTAACACCCGAGCACTGAAGGGCCTTAAGGCCCGAGCACTGAAGGGCCTTAAGGAGTACGGTATGCGAGACTGTATCAAAAGCCGCGCTCAGGTCGAGGAGCACTAAGGCCATGTTGATGTTTTGACGAAGAACTTCTGTGACTCAGAGGAGAAAGGGGACTCAGTAGAATAACCGTTCCTGAAGCCAGATTGAGTGGAGTGAAGCAGCCCGTTTGTTTCGATAAATTTGGACAAATGACCATTTATATGTCTCTCATGGATCTTAGAAAAAACAGCTAAAAAAGAGAAACAGGGCGAAAGTTAGAAGGAAGAGCAGGATCCGCATTGGTTTTTTTTTAACAGTGGGACCACCATTGCATGCTTCCAGCTTAGAGGAACAGTAGAAGTCAGTAAGGAAGTATTAAGTAAATTGAGAACATAGGACTAGAGGGTGGGGCGATTTGTCGCAAAACTGAGATGAGCAGAATGTCACATGGGGATCCCAATTTGATATGTCCGAGATGATACAGGAGCGCCTTCATGTCCAGAAGTGGCCAGGATTCGAGGGATGATACCATTGCCAAGTCTGCACAATTGTCAAGATCAGGGGACTCAGTGGATATAGTGGTAGGGATCGGGGACACATGGGAAGAACTAGCCAATGGAGAATAAATCATCTCTACTTTATTTACAAAGAATTGCGCAAGATCTTCGCATTGAGTAGTCAAGTATAGGAGAAGGTTGTATAGTGGTTGAACCGTATAGGTCCCTGACCATTTTAAACAAAGTTTTGGGACAATGCTTTGCCTGTAGAATAGATGCGGAGACATAATCAGCTCGCGCAACTCGACAAAGGGAGTGATAGGCCCATTTGCTAGTGTTGTAGGCCAATTTTGCTTCAGCTGAGTAGTTCTTGCGCCATCGATGCTCCAAATTTTTGCATTTTGTTTTTACTATTTTTAAGTCATCGGAGAACCAGGGGGCCGGGGGACGGTGGTTATTAAACTTTCTACCAGTGGTGGGGAGGCAGGTATCAAGAGCCGTTTGAATCCAGCTTTGAAAAGCTGCTAGTTCAGAAGTAACATTATTGTGATATGTAGGGGGGTTTAAAGATAGCAGGGAATTAAACTGAGCGATGTCAAGCTTCGTCCAATTCCTGGAAGGAGGTGTTATAGTGAGTGGGTGCAGGACTAGATATTTCCAAACTATAGCTCACCAGAAAGTGGTCGGTCCAACAGAGGGGGAGGGCAGTCCACAAACTAATGAGGGTAGATTGGAAAAAATGGTGTCTAAAAAGTGTCCCGCTATGTGAGTGAGGCCACTATTTAATACAAGAATGTTCATGGCTGCCAAATCAGAAATCAAGGAACTGACGATATTACAGCTGGTGTCCTCAAGATGGAGATTAAAGTCACCCAGGATAGAAAAATTGGCCGCTTGAAGCAGCAGAGGGGAAATAAAGTCAGAAAACTTAGTAACTCAGGGACCAGCCGGTCCCGGGGGACGGTACACTAGTATACCTGAAAGGGTAAAGTGTGGAGTTTGAGTGAGTTTAAAAGCAGCAGCTTCACAGTCTGGGATTAGGAGAGCATCAAATTTACAGCAGAAATTAGTTTTAAAAATTATGGCAATCCCGCCACCCGGCCTGACTTCTCTATCCTTCCTCACGATGACATAATTAGAAGGCAAGGCATGTGCCAAATCAGGGCCCGAACAGTCGGTAAGCCAAGTCTCCGTTAGAAAAATGGCATCAGGTTGCCGGTCCATAAGAAGATCAAAAATGTCAGCTTGATGTTTGGGAAGGGAACGACAATTGATGCTTAAAGGAAATTTTTAAGGAAATTCTGATCTGATTTTAAGGGAGGGATGTGTAGACTGGGCAGTTGTCATGTCAGGTATGATAGCTTTAGCTGAGCCATCAAAATGGCCGTTGAAGGTAAAATTACAGCTAGGGCAGGCGCCAAAATTATCTGCTGTCTTGAGGCTGGTGCAGCAGGAGTGAGGGTAACAGCGCAAACCAAGCAGCTGGGTGGAAGTGAACTTCGAGGTTGCGATGTTACGGGGGGCAGGGATTTGAGCTCCGAGTCCCGGCCTGGCGCGGATGGGCGCAGACGGGCTTGCCTTCGGCGCGCCCGCGGCGCGCCCGCTGCGTGCGTCTGCTGCGCGAACACTCGACCGCTGACATTTATGCAGAGCGGGCGAAAAAAAAACTAGCCCGCTACCTGATTGACCATCCCAAGATGGCGGCCACTTCGGGAATTACGATCTCCCGGGACACCCCGTTACCCGGCCTGACAGCGCCTAATCGGCTGTTAACTAGGTGAAGGAAGATGTGAGTGCAGGTTTAAAATTAATGGCAGGGACAGAGTAGTAAATGCGGCGCAAGTGCTAGTGCGAGTGGCAGTGCAGTAGAACAATTCTTCCTTCTTCATTCCCAGCCATGCCAGCAGTGCTTTATTACTCCTTTCATATAACTTCCTCTGAGCTGCTAAATAGTGGTTGCACGTCACATTGTGGTCAGCTCTCGATATTCATGTTTTTAACCCCTAGGTGAGGGCCTATCACTTGCTGTGCGTGTTGCCTGTGTTGTTGCTAGAGGCCCATTAAGTGCAGGATCTCCTCCCACCTCTCCTTGAGCTTGGCTGATGTCAACGATATTATCTGTCCCGGGAGCACTAATTTATACACTTCCCAGGAAACAGCCCTCAATTCTACAGTGGTCTTCTTTTCCCTAAAGTAAAGGTCTGTAGCTTGGCATATCTCGTCCACTACCTCCTTCTGCCATTTATCACACCTCAGTCCCGCGAGATCCCTCTTCCTTTGACTACCCATCTAAGCCACAAGGGGAAAACGATCTGCAATTTCTCTGGTTAGTTGTAGAACCTCAACAAATCTATGCATGTGTGCCTCCTGTATGAACAAGTAGTCCGGTCTAGAATATGAGTTCTGTGCCCCAGAATAAAAGAAACATCCGCAGAAGCAGGGCTGGATTAAAAAAACTGAGACGACGCCACATGACGTTAGGATTTGCCTTTCTCTTATACCCCGTCAATACCACAATATTTTCCAGTCATTCCTTGTATCCCTGTCCTGATGAGGCCCAAGTAGTAGAGCTGAAATGCGTTGACAACTGAAGAAGGAGGAATCCGTTGAATATTGAATTAAAATATAATAATGGGGAGGAGCTTCGCGGGCAAGCAAGATGGCCGCGTAAGCTCGGAGCTCCGGAGACCCTCCGACCCTCCGCATAAATCCTGATGGAAATCCTGATCCACGGCAGTGGAATACTGGTGGTGAATGGTTGCTGAGGCGGGACCCGCTGTCCGATTCAAAATCCGACACTCCTAGACGGAGTTACATCGTGTTGAAGAGTCGTGCCAGTGACGTGCCATTGTCTCTGTGGTGGCTGACGACGATGACACTGTAACACATGAACGATATGCTGTGAGAGTGACTACTACGCTGGCCCTACGAAGCACGCGGAGTTACGGAGTGGTCTATCGCTGAGGAACTATTGGTGGCCACGATACTTTGAGATTGCTTTGCCTTGCCTTGGTGTACGGCCCATTGTTCTGTTCCCCGGCTCCATCATGGCGGGCAAGGGCGAGCCAGACAAGACGACGAATCGAGTAAGTAGGAAAACTACTCATTCCCAGTCGAACAAAATTGATCGCTACGCCCAGCAGAAGAATTCACCAGGTGCGGCTACCCGGCCAAAAGACTCTCATTGAGAAGGGTCGCCAGACACGTCGGACCCGACACTTCGAGATGTTATGGGCGCCATTGCTGGCATCAAAACGGAGATGCACAAGCAGGACGAGGTCCTGACACATAAAGTCGACACTTTGGCGATTGAAATCAATCTGATTAGAGCCGATCTGGGCAAGACCAATGACAGGGTTAAATCGTTGGACATTAAAACCACAAGCCTCACAACTGATGCATCGGACCTACAAACAGAGGTCCGGGACTTGAGGTCGGCCAACGATCTTTTCTCGAGGCAACTGGACGATTTTGAGGGGCGTGCCAGGCGACAGAACGTTCGCATCATCGGTGTACCGGAAGGGGATGAGGAATCGGCCACTGATCTCTTTGTGGAAGACTTGGTGCAAACTCATCTGGCTCCTGCGGGCCTCAGCCGTTTCTTCTCAGTGGAGCGAGCTCATAGACTGCCGGGGGGACGCCCGAAACTGGGTGCCCCGCCGAGACCCATTATAGCACGGCTGTTCAATTTCAGGGATTGGGACGCTATCCTGCAAGCCTCGAGATGGAACGGGCCGCTCAAGTTTCAGAATGCGGACATCAACTTTTATCGGGACTTCACTCGGTCTGTACAGCGGCAGTGACAAAGTTTTGCGGGAGTGAAGAGGCGCCTTAGAGACCTTGGGATGAAGTACTCGACGATGTTCCCCGCGAAACTGCGCATCGAACATGATGGCTGTGCTATATATTTTGATCTGCCTGAAGTGGTAGGCGAGTGGTTGGACACTTTGCCGCAAAGACGCGATGAACGAGAAGAACATTCGGAGGGCGCCTCGGGAGGCCCTGAGCAACAAGAGTAGAGTTCACTTTCCTTTATCGGACGGTGGACCCGTTGGCGACAACCAATGTCACACTACTGCACTGTATAAAGCATATCCTTCGCTTCGTTATGGAGGGTGGCAGGGGGGCCTGTGTGATCTCCTTTCTCCTCTAGGGTCTTTTTGTAGTGTCGTTTTTGGGGCGACAGGCACACTGCTGGTTGGGGGGCTTCTTAGTCTGATGCAGGGGTGCAGGGTGGGGGGAGGTTTGATTGTTGGTTGTGTGTTTTTTCCTCTTTTCTCTTTCTCTACTTCAAGGCAACGTAATGACTGCAATTTTTTTACTTGTGTAACTATGAGGCCTGCCGGGATCGGCAAGGGCCCACGATTTGACGATGGGGGGTAGGACACTAAAAGTACTGTGTTGGAATGTCAACGGACTGGGGGATCGTATTGAGAGAGGTGTGGTTCTACAACTGTTTAAGAGATGTATGCCTGACGTTATTCTGTTACAAGAGACACACTTGGTGGGAAATACGTGCTAAGCGCTTAACAGGAAGGGATTCAAGATGGTGGCACACTCAGGGTTCTCTTCGGGATCCTGGGGGACGGGGATTATGGTGCGCGCGTCTCTCCCTCTTGACATTAATTCTACTGTTGTTGATGAGAGGGAGTGGTACGTTGCTGTCTCGGGAGATGGGAGGGACGGTCTCTGGTTCTGGTTTCGGTTTACGTTCCCCCTGGGTTGCAAAACAACACTTTTCAGGATCTTGGGGGCGCCATTTTGGGTCTACCCGAGGGTATGCTTATTATAGGGGGCAATTTCAATTCAGTTTGCTCGGGGACCCTAGACAGACATCCACCCAGAGATCTCCAAAGTTCGCAATCCTGGCTACCCGACTTCCTGGACACTATGGGACTTATTGACTGCTGGCGGCTCATGCACCCTACCCAGAGTCAACACTCATTCCACTCAGGGGCACATGGCAGCCTCTCCAGAATCGACTATGTTCTGGCTCTAGCGGCCCACGCGTCGGCAGTTTCTGAGGCCCGATTGATGGCTAGGGGCATCTCAGACCATTCCCCGGTCTGGGTGTCCTTTGACTTCGACATTGTGGTGACCGAGAGGGTGGTATCGGTTAATCCATGGTATTTCCGCAACCCCAAGACTCGGGGACTCATGGCCAAGGCTATTGAACTCTACTTTTCCGAAAACTCAGGGTCGGTTGCATCGGCTGTCACCCTATGGGAAGCATTTAAGACGGTCTTGAGGGGAGAGGCGCTCTCTCTTATTGCTGATGTTCGGAGATGCAGAGATGCGGATGTGGTGCGTATCGAATCTGAGATTAAAGATCTGGACTCCCAACTGGAAGTCAACCCGACACCGGACCTACTCCTCGTTCTCTCACTTAAACAATCGGAATATCGGGCCACTGTCACTGATGCTGCCAAGGTCATGGGTAGAGAGCAACAGGGTAGGATCTACGATGTCGGGGATAAGGCGGGCAAGCTCCTCGCTTGGCTGGATAAAAAAGAAAGAGCCAGCCGGGTGGTCCCAGAAGTATTGGGAGAGGACGGCTTGACTGTCACCGATCCGAGTGCCATAGTCACGACGTTCATGGTCTATTTTGAGGCTGTTTATACCTCGGTCTCTGACCAGTCCGAGACCGATTCCGGGGAGCTTTTGGCAGAGGCGGAACTCCCGTGTCTGTCGGAAGCGGACCGGGACGACTTGGATAGGGATATTACCACCGACGAGATAGCCCTCGCCATTCGCTCCCTTAGGTCCGGCAAGGCGCCCGGCCCCAATGGTATACCCGTGGAACTTTATAAGATTAAACCTGATGTCATCTCCCCGCCCCTGTGGAACATGTTCCTGGAGGCGCGGGAGACGGGCATGCTTCCCCTTGACCAGAGGCTGGCCACCATTGTGGTCATTCATAAGGAAGGGAAACCCAGAGACCTGTGTCGATCATATTGTCCCATTTCTCTGTTGAACGTTGAGCCCAAGATTCTTGCTAAGCTGCTGGCCAACCGTCTGATTGGCGCGATTGGTGACTTGGTGCACCCGGACCAGTCGGGCTTTATTCCACACCGCAACACTGCCCTTAACCTTCGGAGACTGCATGGGGCCCTCGCCAGGGCCCACACGCTCAGGGAGCCAGCCGTCCTGGCGTCACTGGATGCTACGATGGCGTTCGACTCCCTTGAATGGAACTACCTGTGGGCAGTGTTGGCGAAGTTCGGATTTGGTTCGGAATTCATAGGGTGGGTCAAGCTTCTGTACGCTAGCCCGCTGGCCAATGTAACGGTTAATGGTCGTGTGTCTGCGTCCTTTGCTCTCCGCAGGGGCACTAGGCAGGGTTGTCCCCTGTCGCCCCTGTTGTTTGCATTGGCACTTGAACCGTTGGCTGCGTGGCTGCGACATCACCCAGATATAAACGGAATACGTTGGTCCCCTGGATTCGAGGACCGGGTGTCGCTATACGCTGATGACATCTTGCTATATCTCACCTCTCCTTGTAAGTCGCTCATTGTGGTGTGTGATGTGCTCAGTCTCTTTGGCCGGCACTCTGGCCTGGTTATCAACTGGTCGAAGTCGCACCTATATGTGCTGGGAGGGGGGACGCCTCGACTTCCAAGGGACTGCGGCATACAGGTCTCGCGGCAGGGTTTTAAATACTTGAGGATCTATATCTCAATGGATCCCAAAGTACGCTCGGCGGTGAAGGGTAGGTCTATCAGCGCGGACACAGGAGGTACGAGCGTTAACCTTGGGCTCTCCCTGATGTCTAATCCCGCCGACCCCTCATGTGGCATGTAGTCCTCAACCTTTAGGCATAGGAGTACCCACAGAGGTAAACATAAGACACACATGACACTAGCATGTTTTGACACTGCACTTTTACACGGTCCTGATGAATCGCGGGTGACTATACCCATAGCGTGAAACATGTCGACCTTCATCACCTTTAGCCTCATCTAGGGTCACCTGACCTAACTTGTTGACTCATAGTGAGCCTAACCCCTCTTTTTAACTGCAGCCAGGGGACCCCCTGAATAAATTGAATTCCGGTACCCCTTGCTACATTTTAATACCCCACACACCACCACACCTAGCCCGGTCCACACACCCCCACCTCACCATAAGGCAGTTGGAAAAAGATCTCCGCCAAAGAGCCCCTCTTTGAGGTGAGCCCGTCGGGGATTGCACCGCCTCCCCGACGAGGAGCAACCGCCGATGATGAAGCATGACATCCTTCGGGGTGTGTGAGGCCATTATATCCAACAAAATGGATGCCCCAGGATGTTACTCCAACATCCACGGTCATGCCAGCTAGACACTTTCCCCAATTCCCATAGGAACAGTACAGCGACCCCTTTTGTTTCCTCAGTGTAAAACACGGACACAAGCTGTAACTGGACCTTCCACCCTCCCCGTGGGTGGTTAACTGTGTCCGTAGATCGATTGATCTCCTTCTCTAATCTCCCTCCTTTGGATACAGGTCTCTGGTTACAGACATAAACTTCTGCAGTACATTTACTAATAGAAGTTACAGAATGTGCAATAGTGCATTTCTCATTGATAAACTTCACCTGCATTTATTTTTCATTTGAGCTGTGCATTATTTCATATGTTGTAACCTGAAGGTGAAAGACCGAAAACATTTAGAGGTAGTGGCCTAACGCCAGAGCTGCCGTCTTTGGACCTGGGGAACCAGGTATGAGCCTCAGCGCAATTCAACATCTTGTGATTCTGGGAAAATCACTTAATCTTCATGTGCTTACCAAAAAAATTAATGTGTCTTTGTGTAACATAACTGATGTTCATGTAAAGCACTCCAATACCTTTGGTTCGAGTTCGCACTATATAAAACCTACATAAAAAACAATTTACAGAATATTTCGTTTTTTTAGCCAAGCCTTTGACCCCGCCTCCACGCTTGCTCACCCCGATCCCCTTCTGCACGCAGCATCACCGTTCCTTCCCCAACTTTTTAGATCAATCCTAGAGACAGCGCACATGCGCTGCTCTACGAGGCATGCGGTATTCCGTCTGTGGAGATGGAACACACACACAACACGCCCACCGCTTTTCATGGGTGGCTTTATCTGCCTTTACAAATTTCATTGTTTTCATTGGTGCAGAGTGCACATTTGTTCCGCCTTGTGGGTGTTTCGTCTTGCCCTGCCGTCTGCCCTTGCCACACGGATCCTTCCGATACTAGCCATATGTTTTCTTAAACTGCACTACTTCTTCTTAACACCCTCTCCTCTCAGCTGGCTGGCACACGTTGCGGCTTTTTCTCCCTATTTGTCTCTCACGCTATCACATGCTCTCTCTTGTACTGTTTTCTCTCTCAACTCCCTCTTTCTCTATATCTTTATGTGTCAACTGTGTCTCTATCCAGATTATTTGCCTACCCGTTTGTTTGATTTCAGTTTGTCTGTCTTATTCGTCCCTTTGTTTTCTTTTATCATATGTGCCAGGCTGTCACCCCTCATCACTCTCTTTTCTGCCTCTCTGAATTTGCTTGACTCTTTCACTTCAGACCCCCTTTAATCTTCCTTCATTCTATGTCTTTTAAACCCCATCTTCTCGGCTCCCACTCTAATGAGCGATACAACACTCTAACCTTGATTTTCCACAGCAACACTAGTTCAAGTAAAAAAACACCTGGTAGTTGATAGAACAACACCAACTAACTTTGCAAATTATTGATGAATTGCTTGGATTGTAGTTTAAATGGGAGTTGGTTTTAAAAGAGGGGATTTGCTGCCCTCAGCTGGAGAGTCTGTGAAGTTTCAGTTACCTCCTAGTTAGAGAGCCTGTAGAGTACTTTCTTTACCTGTGCTGGCTGCTACAAAGTGCCTATGGGAAACTCGTTTTCCTTTTTGCGCAACTGCACACTGAGGGGCATATTATCAAGCGAGTTTTTTCTACTTTAGCGGCACTTTTTGGCGGTAAAGCAGCGATTTTTTTATCACACTATCATCAAGGCTTCGCTAGTGCATGTAATCCTGCGATAGCAGCCGGTTTTGTAACGCATCACATGCCGGCGATATATATCGCTAATCAGATGCAAAGTAGGCGTTCCTTACAATAACTTCATTAAAAACATCGCAAACACAACTTCGCTGTATTATCAACATGGCCCCGGACCCGCGAAGGGATGAGAAAAGTTCCGCTAACCGCGGTTATCGCAGGAAATTAACACCTGATTAAAATTTGACTTAACTATCTCTTCAATGGGAGGTGGATTGATAGGCTAAGCTCACAATGGCAATCAGCAAGCATTTTATTATCGCAGGAAGTTTATCGCAGGATTTCGCACGCTATCGCCTGTTTGCACCGCTATAGCTGGATTTTACATTGCCTCTGAGCAACGCGTTGATAATACGCTGCTAACACTGCGAGAAAATCTAGCGCTATGCGGCGATAACAAAAAACGCGCTACCCGGAGTTTGCGATAATTATCGCAGCTTGTTGGTAATATGCCCCGGAGTCTTTTATTTTTTGGGTTTCCACATCACTACATCGCTCCGTGCAGCTCCTTCACAGCGCTTTGCCAAGATGGAAATGCACTAAAAAGCGAGGAACAAAAGAGGGTCCCCACACAACATTTGTCATGCACTGTTACACCTACTAAAAGCAATATAAATGTAGAGCCATGAAGTGCAATTAAAAGGGAATTAATGCAAACAATGTATTTCAGGGAAACCTCATCACACGGCGCATGCAGTGATTGGAAAGGCAACTAAATAATATGTTTTTTATTTAAATGCCATCCTTTCCCATGGTCCACTGGACCCACCCCCCCTTTGCTTGTCCTGTTCACAACCACCTTTGCTGCTTGCCCCATCTTTGCTTGCGTGCCCCTGTCACCTTATTTTAATGTATATTATTCTGTTTAGAACTCCGTTTTTGTTTTAAAGTATGCTATCCCACACGCATACCTTGGTTGCTTGACCCGTCTTTCCCACCACTGTCCTCCTGTCGCTGTTATAGGAAAGAGAGAATTATATGTGTTAATAATTTAATGCTATTCTTCACGAGCATGTTTTGACAGGATCAAAGCATGGAACTTCTCCCTACTGTCATTCTAATAAAGAAAAATAGCACTAATCCATGTTTCAAAGCTAATTACAAAGTGATGTGGCTGAAGGTACTACCTCAGGCTGTGTTGGAAGGAGACCGTGTTCCAGACCCGTTTATTTGATGACCTACTGTTGCCTGGTGGGAGCTGAAGTCTGTGTGCTTCCATTGAAGCAATTGGACGGAGGTGCCTTCTTCCAGTAAATTGTAACAGAAAATGCCACAAGCGACAGGTTCACAACTTCTGTTGTGTACCTAATTTTAAGTTTGTTAAGAGGACCCCACCTAGAAATGTAAGTCATAAGCCAGGATAAGCAAACATTTATGCTGGCAGATGTAACATTTTAAATTACTACGTTTAGAGAGGTCCAGCACACACTGTGCGGGAGGAGTAGCTGAGAGACGCTTGGATGCTGACGACAGACATGATTTAAGTAGTCTATCTTCTGAACTTTTATTTTTGTTGCTTGGGCTCTGACAAGGTGGTTAGGGAGATAAGTATAGTTGTTGTAGAATGATCTGTACAAGTAACAATGGTTTGACTTTCTTCTCAACCAGCTTTTCTTTGTTTGTTAATTAGCAATATGAAATGTATTTACCATTTGGGTTATCTATTGCAGACTTGAAAAACAGCAAGAAGATTGGGTGGTGGTATTTTTTAGAGTTTGGGTTTCTTGAGTTATCACAAATGTTTTTGTTACTTTCTACAAAAAAATAATGTTTTTTTCTGACTACGTTTGTCACTTGTTTGGATTCTCAACTTGTACATGGCTGACATTATCAGTGCATTTGGTCAATAGATGGCTGTAAAGTCATTATTGATTAACACTGCCCTTGACAACTAAATACAGTGAGTAAACTGTGGCATACAGAACAGAATTTTCAAGTGTGCCATTATATTATTTTAAGATATCGCAGTGAGTCAGGCACAGCTCATCTTTTTGCAATAGATAAGCAGTTATTTCTCACTGTACCCAGGTTACATGAAATATAAGACATTCCTTATGGGTGGCTAAAAAATGAATGTAAATATTTATTACGTTTTATCATCTTTGCCTGCAAGTTTTAGGCCAGTCAGCAAATTGTCTTAAATAGGTACGACATTTGTTGTAAGGCACATATCTGAGCAAAGGTTACATATGTGCATTCCAACATGTTTAACATTCAAAGCTACTGTAATTGTGCACGCCTGTGCCTTCCGTGTTGCTTCTGTCCCCTACACTCTGTGTTGCTTAACCCGTGTTGTTGCTTTATTCCTCACTTGCAGCCTTTGCGTTGCTCCACTCCACGTGAGTCCTCTGTGTTTCTACTTCCTAAAAAATATGCTTTTGGGATACATTTTTTAATATACTGATCCAGCTCAGATGGGGAAATAAACAAGCATTTGGAATGCATAGGTCTCGCAGTTATGAAAGTTTGAGCTATTGGCATTGTAAATGACAATGTCTTTTATTTATGTGTGGTCTTTAAAACAGATAAATAAAAAGGCATTGTCATTTACATTGCAAATTAGGGCAATTTCTTTTTCCATTGCTGGTATGCTTATTTACTAAAATAATAACTTGCAATGACTTAGTACATTAACACACACATTCGCATTGCTCTTGCAAATAGGGGCAACTATTCCTCTGAAAGTCGTCTGACAAAGCGATGCTCAATCAGAGCGCAGTGTGATGACGTATATTATGGGCGCGCGGCCAATCGAAATGCACGCTGCTGTGTAAGCCTGTGTTGCGACTGGATACGGCGAGGAGTCGGAGATGGCGTCTCAGCAGATGCAGGGACAGATGATGCAGATGAATCCTCAGATGATGAACGTAGCACCAGGTCCCAGTGGGGGACCTGCACCCCCGGGGTCACAACAGCACCTCTTCTCTGGGCCCATGGGTCCTGCACAGCAACCGCAGCAGCTTCAAGATTTCGACCCTGTGCAAAAGTACAGGCTGCTTATACCACAACTAAAGGAAAGCCTGCAGGTGAGAACACTCGCTCGTTATGTTGCTGATTTGTGTTTTCGTTACTGGCGCATGTGAACTGTGACTTTTGTAGTCTTGAAGCTACACTTAAAGTCTGTTGTACATACACGCATGCTTCAAGTTAATGTCAAATTTTTCTTACCCCGTTGCTCGAAGCTTAATTTGTGGGTGACAGCAATTGTAGCCCCGTGGAAGGTACAAGGAAGAGCGAGCGATTTCCCATGGTGCGTCTGAAAAGAAATCCTCGAATTTTTAACACTTTTATAGGCACAGCCTTGTCAAACGGAATAACCCATGCCAGAGTTGTTGGTTAGAAATGTCACTTAGACTTATCCGTCTCCCTAACTACCTCTGTACCGCTCAGAAGATTTTTGTGGGAGTTAGCCGCTTTAGAGAGTAGTAAGCCGAGAAAAGAGGTGCTAAAAGATGCATGCCCCGCCAAGAAATCCCTTCTGTATAACTCAGTGTGTGGGTTAAGCCTGTATGTCGATACGTTTTTTCTTTTTGTGTGCTTACGTGGTTGGTAAGGCAGAACGTTTTTGGGCCACACTCGTATGACGTAAGTTTAATGGGGCACCCTGCGCGCGATTTGGGATAAGGGAACCGCACTGGCTTTCTCTCAAAGTGTTGACGAGGGAATGGTCCAAATAAAAAGTTCAGTGGCCTTCAAATATCAGGATATATTTTCTAGATCAAAACATTCTGGGTGCCAGGATATTCTTAGCTAATTAATGTGGTGATATTAATACCAAAACGGAGCCACACAGAAGTAAATATTGTGACGAGAAAGTATCAAGTCTGTTATAAATTAATCCTAAAACTAAAAACATTTGTCCATCGTTGGCATACTATGGTGATTGTGTGACTAAAGATTTGGTCGGTGCAATATATATAACCCACGGTGCATTTTTTCAACTTTCACGATGTAGACATTGACTGCAAAGTGTGTTGAACAGTAACAGTACATGAGAAAGTGATTTGAATGATTTTCTAAAGCTAAACGCTATAGGTTCACCTTTAAAATCCGATATGGCTATCGTTGTTCCACACCCACTACAAACACATTAAATTAAGCAGAAGTCTCTAAAAGTGACTGAAATCGCGAAGGACTGTGGGCTGTATTGGACTAGGGAGTGTTATGGTGAATTCGTAGGCTCTGTTTGCATGATCATTATCCCCCATACTGCGTCAACGGTGCCGCTGCTCATTTTAACAGTTGCCTATAATACCACTGCAACTCAAGGAGTTCGAGGATGCCTTACAAATAACCTAAACTGGGTATATCATGACAAGCTAACATAATTGAGAAGGAGAGGTCAGTTAGGCAAAATATTAAACATTGCTGCTGCTATGGGCCTCCCTGACATTAGAAAATCGAGCTGTGTATAATGTTTTATGTGGATAACAATGTGCATAAGTACATTACACCTCATTATTTCAAAATTCACCTTCCGCAATGACATACCAAGTCAGCCTCCATTCCTTGGCATCACTAGTTACCAGCTGGATCCTTCTGGCTTGCTTTCTACTTTGCCTCCAAACAAGGTTACTTAAATGTCTTTATATAGGCATTATGTTGTGGGGGGCATCAGTTCATCAATCGGTGTCTGCTAATGTATTGCATACCCTGTAGGGTCATTTATGTTCCACCTTTCGTAATAAGTTAATCCTAGCAGCCCATCTGCTCACATCATAAAGCCACTGTAAGTGTTTTTGGTCATGAAGGAATTTTTAGGCCATTGCTACTGCCGCTCGTATGGAATTGGTTAACCAAGACACCCTCTCCCCAAGATCTGTTCTGTCCTGTCATCCCCAGAATTGTAACCTTTAACTGTAGCCAAAAACCATGCACCTTTGCACACTTTGGGCCATATGTATCAAAATCCTCATTTGCGATTCTGAAATAGCGTTTTTTTGCGAATCGCTATTTGAGAATCGCAAAATGCTATGTATGTAGGATTTGCAATAAATTTTGCGTATCCTATATATTCCTTAATTGCGAATCTCGAATTGCGATAAGCAATTAAGGAATACATCCCCATTCATTCCTATGGGCCTAAAGGCCCATAGGAATAAATGGGAAGACATTCTCAATTTGCGATTAGCAATTAGAGAATCGCAAATTGAGAATGCAATTTCAAGGGTGCAAGGGTGTCAAAGGGACACCCTGTTGCGCCCCTGAAATAAGCATGGGTGCACATGTGGCGCACATACTTGCCCTAAGGGCATGTAGGTGCTTCACATTGCACTTTGAAAAATGCAAAAAAGTGCATTTTTTCAAAGAAATCGCAAATTACCACCAACTTGAAGTTGGTGGTAATTTGAGATTCCTTACGGCCAAAGTGCACTTTTTTTGTGCTTCTTACATTGCATTCAAGGAATCGCAAAATTTGCGATTCCTTAAATGCTATCGCAAAATAAGGTATCGCAAATTTTGCAATTCCTTATTTTGCACACCGATTTTGCCTCCTGCATACCACTAAGCAAAATTGCGATCGCCGAAATTCTGCGAATTTCGGCATTTGCGATCGCAATTTTGCTTGATACATATGGCCTCTAATCAGAATTATTCCAAGTCCAAAAAGAACAGCAAAATCATAAGACATAAACCTCTAGTGTAACAGGAACATCTTCTGGCTCACCCCCAAAACCTTTCATGGTGGCATGATCAAAAGTAATCCATATTCAGCAAATTGGAGCAATAGAACATACTGAATTACAGTAAGGTCTATAACACTATCTCATTTCTAAGAAACACTTTTTAAACAGCTTCATGTTGTCATCGGTAGTTCAACTTAATTTATTCACAAAATGCTGTACACCAGTAAGAGTGCTAACTCAGCAACAGAACTACAGCGGAAGCAATATTGGGCACTTTGCAAAATTAGAAATTTTAGAACGTTCGTCCACAATACATGCACATTAGAAAAGTTACATCCGTGATGTCATTCTGTCTTCAGAGATGGGAGGGGTAAGTGACAGGATTGAGTAACAAACAGCATCAATAGTAACTTAAAATTCAGCAAAATGTGACCTAACTAGAATGTGTTAATAAACACGTTTCTACACATTATTTTAAACTCGTTTTAAGTGCTTTCATACTATTTTTATAGTACAGCATTAGAGCCATCACTAAATTATCAACAAAGTTTTTCACAAAAATGTAAATCTCTATGTAGGTAACTGAAATGCACCAACGTTGACTGTCGTTTTCAAACGTGTCTGGCAGACGTGTCTCTTTATTTTGTTTATTAAGTTATTCTTCACCACAAGGAGTACGAGTTTGCTTTACATGAAAACATTACATCATGGTAAACTGGATGACACTGAGAAGGCAGTTGCAAAAGCTAAAATATTAACAGTTTATAGTTAATTTTATAATACAGTCTTGGGCAAGAATGGAGAACATTCAGTGTGTCAAATTGAGATAGGAGCTCGTTAATTAATTCCGACAGCAGACGGGTGAAAATATTGTATTACCCAGTAACTCTTTATATTGTGAGTAGGTGCTTACAGCTTTATTCAAAATCCAATATGGATCTAGAAGTAGTGGGCCTCACCTGTGCACGCAGCATAGGTCGTATATCTTCTGTTGGTTCGGATGAGAAAAAGAATGGTTAAGAATTTTAAGTGCTTTACATAACTTCCTCTGCTATGAAACAATTTAATGGTACCCAATTTAACAACTTTGCTAGGAAGGTAGGTTAAGTTGGAATTACTTGGATTCAAACTTTAATCCTACCAGTCACCTCACGTCATTAGTCAGAGTTCACGCTCGCAAGCCGTCTTGCCACCATGTATGCCTAGTGGCCACAATAGACTTCTAATGAGAGTTGGTATGCATAGTTGTTTGCAAAGGGCAGGGAAGAGGAATCTAAGTTGAAAGACAGGTTAAATATAACACAACCCTATGTCTGTGCTCACTATATTTGGGAGATTTCACTGTTTTTTAAAACGGGGTTCTCCAATTTCTGGCCCTACTTACCTTTGCCCTCAGATTCCCCCTTTCCCTCATTTTTATGGCACACCAACATTATGTGGAGGAACGCGTTCTCACAGTGCCTAGTTTCTGGTCACATATGTCTTGTCTGGGGCCTAGAACACACACTAGTATATATCCACACATGATCCCTCATCCTACTGATACGTGGTTTAACTTGGTCTTACTGACCATCCTATAAAAGAGAAACTTTTCACAAAAAAAACCCTTAAACTAACTTACTTTCTTCTATTCTGGTTTAAATTACCTAGAATAACACAGTATTGAAACTGAAATATCAAGATCAGAGGGCAAAACATATCAAACTCATTGTTGTGCCAGTCTGATTGGTGGTGTGTGTGTTTGTCTATGTAATTGCATTTATATAGTGCTTACTACCCCATTTGAGGCATCTAAGCTCTTTTTCGACGAGTAGCACGCTACTCCGGAACCCAAGATGGATTCGTTTTGAATTAGTATAGTGAAATATGAAAGTTATTTGAGTGCTGGATGATATGTTAGTTGGTTATTTGGATTGAGAAAGGTAGCAGAGAGATAGAAGAGGGACAGAGAGGTGTGTGTGTGTATTACTCTCCATTTTCAATCCTGCACTGAGATATGTATATTTTGCACAGTTCCATTGTATTATGCTGCTACAAGTAACTTGTTGCTTTCTATGATGAATTTTGCACTGTAATTTCCTGTTTATACACTTTAAATGCCTCCCCTTCCTATGACGTGTCATGTGATCAAGACCCGATTGGGGGTCGAAACGCGTCATGGCGGACTGGCTGGTCGAAAAACAAAGAATCTTTGATTGGCACTGATACCTGGGTCCACTTTTCGTCTTCTTGCTCACCAGAGGCAGTCAAAAGCAGCGATATGGATGCATTCAACATACCGAGTGACTTCAGCGGTATAAGTGAAACCCCTCCCCGTTTTTGGGCACAGCAGCAGGAAGTCAATGGTTCCGGTAACCTGGAACTGAAAACTGTTTACTCTGGAGTGGAGGAAGCTGCGGAAGCCCCTAGGAGCTGCATACATTTCTGCCCGGTTTGTGGAAACTGGTGGACCCCGTGTCGGCTGACCGGAGGAGAACACCGGATATTCTGCAGAGGTAGGCGTAAGCAGAATTCCTAGTGGGGAGTTTGCGCGGCGTCAGGGTGGGGCACTGTTTCGTTTGCCTGACGACCGCCTTTTGCAATCTGTACAATTACCAGTAACGACCACAACTTTGGCCAATATGTCAGCCCACGTGTTCCGTAGCAGAAAGGAAGCAGCCAGCTCCAAGTTTTTGGATTCCCCGGCTGGGGGATCTACGGCTGTCATCAATTCAAGTAACACTCTTGGGAGCCCTAATACCAGAGAACTCTATAAGAAATTGGAAAAACTTAAACGTTCCGAACAGTCAAAGTGGTGGGACCATAGATCATTATCCCGCTACTTAGAGGTGGGGAGGGTGCCGAGAGGATTGAGAATCACAGTTTCACCCAGTTATGAAAATCCCGACCCGGCAATGCAATTGGAATGGGCAGAGTCTAATTTGGATTTGTCACGTAAATTAATGAAGATTCTCATTAAATATGCAGATTGTGATCGTGCAAAATTACAAACCCAGATCGAAGAACTGGAAGTAGAAATCGGCAAACTAGAGGAAACGGAGATCACAAAGAAATGGAGGGAGGACATGCAGGCTCGTCTATGTAAGGATGAGGATGTTATTAAAAGGAGAAAAGCTTTCAAGTTTGAAAGAGATCGGATTGACTATTTGAATGGTCAAGTATTCACGTATACCCGGCGTTACGATGCTGTGAAAGCGTGAACAAGTAACCAGCTGCAGAGAAGACAAAGTGAAGCAACAATTGTGTTAACCTCTGCTTCAGAATTGAGCTCAGCCGCCGAAAGTGACCCGGAGAATGATGGCAATAGGGCTCAGCAGTTGGGGTTTACCAAACTCTCGTTGGCCCAAGAGGTCAACTGTCTTTGCAGAGACAGACGGGAGACCTTGAGGCCGCGTGTACCCCCTGGAGCCAAAAACAAAGACACAACTGTAAGCGGCTACAAAGAAGAAAATGCCGCAAAAGACATCAAGAGTACGGGCAAAAAGGCAGTGAGAGGCAGATGGAACCGATTCCAGAACCGGAATCGGGCACAATCACAGACTCCAACACAGTGATTAATCTGACAAATATGAAATTGACAGCAGCAGAAACAGAGGTCTTAAGACTGGGACTTTCGTATAGCCCTCCACATAATTTTAGGTATGCTGATGTTAGATTGGACACTTACCGTTTCGTAAGAAAACTAAAACTTACAAAGCTCCATCAGATGCAACCTAAAAAGAAAGTAGTCTCTTCCATCATGGTAAATCCGAGCAGTCCTCCCCTCCTAAATGCAGGTGATTTTGAGGTGTTTAAAGACGCATGGTCATTACAAAATGAGCAGGACGGTATTTTGGTGACAGAACATATGGCGCAAGCAGGAGACAGAAGGGCCCGGCAAACACCATTTAAACCGAAATCTCTCTTCCATCCCATCATGCTGCATGATAACCTTGACGCGTATCACGAATTAGTAACACAGGATTTGAAGAAACTTTATACGTCTGTGAACAAAACTCATCATGCGACCAGCAAGCTTAATTTATGTTCTAAGAATCTTATGAATAAATTGGGAGCAGATGCTAACATAATTGTAAGACAAGCAGATAAAGGGGGGCAACGTGGTCCTATGGCCACGACAGCTCTATATGATTGAAGCAGAAACACAGTTATCGGATTTAGCCTGCTACAGGAAAAGTAATATCCATGTTGTCAAAACGGCATGGAATGACCACTACCTAAAACTCCTTGCTTGGAAGAGTGGGGGATTACTTAGTGATGCAGAGTATCAGTTCTTGAAGAAAGAACACCCAGTGATCCCTACCTTGTATCTAATCCCGAAAGTACATAAATGCATTGCCAACTCACCGGGCAGACTGATCATATCGGCGATCAATAGCATTCTGGAGAACACCTCGAAGTACATTGACTATTTTCACGGGAATGGATGCAGGGTCTGAGCTCCTTCGTCCAAGACACTTCTGATTTTTTTAAGAAAAATTGTGAATGTGGAATGGAGTTCGGATATGTTGCTGATGACATTGGATGCAACTTCGTTGTACACCTCAATTAGACATAATGACGGCATAAAGGCAGTTGAACATTTTTTAAATATGAGACCTATGAATTGTGCACCACATAACAGAATGTTGTTGGCCATGGTGGAAGGATGCCTCGAACAAAATTATTTTTTGTTTAACAACCAGATCTACCATCAGGTGAGAGGAGTGGCGATGGGGACCTGCTTCTCCCCCAGCCACTCTTGTTTACACATGGGGCTGTAGGAGGAGCAGGTCCTGAGGGTAGAGCAAACGAAAGTCATGGAAGATCATGTTGTGATCTATCTTTGGTATATTGACGACCTGTTTTTTATCTGGAGAGGCACAGAACTAAGTGCCATCCAATTTGTGGAAACACTGAATGTCAACTGCCTTAATCTAAACTTTACATCAACAAACAATACACAAGCTGTCGATCTAGAGGTGTACACAGACAACAACTCATTGGCAACTAGACTATACATGAAACCCACAGCGGGCAATACTGTGCTCCACGCGTCGAGTCACCATCCGCAGCATCTGATACGCAGCATCCCTTATAGTGAGATGCTGCGTGTCAGACGCATATGCAACTCTGACGTGGAGTGTCAGATGGCCCAGCAAGCCAGTAAAAAATGCTTTTTGGCCAGAGGTTATGCTGTCGGGGTGTTTGACGTAGTTATTCATAAGACCAAGTCCATAACTAGAAGTGAAGCATTGATACCTAAGTCACAAAATGTGGGACAAGTTGAAAATAAATCATGGTCCCAAACTAGGATCATTCTCCCTTTTAATAGACAACATCAAGAATTTCGTAGGATCTATACTCGCAACTGGAATTTGGATGCAGGGGGACCTTGTGATTAGAGGGTTAGTGTCAAACAAACCTGCACTTACTTTTAGGAAATCAGTCGATGGGCATTAGTCTGTGGAGTAGTAGCCCTGAGGTAGTTACTCAGGGGACATGGATGCACAGATCAAGGGTTTCAGGAAATGCCCTAGTTGCAAGGCCTGTAGATTTGGCAACAACAAAACCCACTATGTCAGTCCTTTTCGAACAGAGCCTATTACGATCAACAAAAGGCTGACATGCAAGACCGAATATGCTATTTATGTGCTGGAGTGTCCCTATGGGCTTAGATACATTGGCAGTACAAACTGCCAGCCCACAAACGGATACTTCAGCACATAAGAGCATTCACAGGAAAGGACCAAGCCTATCCAGTTGCCAGACACTTTGAGCATTTCCATAACAGCAACCCCAACCTCTTACAGTACTATCTAATTGACACTATCTTTTCCATGAAGCGGGGTGGTAATCGTGAGGCTAAGCTACGTCTCCTTGAGACTAGGTATATAATTGAACTCGCCACAAAGCATCCAGCGGCGCCCAATTCTAGTGAAGATTTCTATACTTGTTTATAATCTTGGTTTTCCTGTATATACATAGATATTATTGTGTTCCCTGATATTCACATTAATTTCAACGTGGGCCCATATTGAATAGAAAGATGACAACTGATATAATCAGGATCTGGTTTTTTACTATATGAAAGAATTTAGGTATTATTTTGTAAATGTATCACTTTCTCAGGGAGGTTCAGCGTCTGCATTTAATAGCATCTGCTATAGATGCTTTGATGCATAAAGATGTCGGTTTTTTAGTTATGCACTATTTTGCATATATGTTTCTTTGAATATTTTTTGTATAAAGAGTTATTATATACAGGATGGATTTATAGAATTATCTCAGGTTCATACAAGAATAACTATTTCTCGACAGAATGAAACATCAGGAGCAGAAGAGGCAGAAGATGCTAGTATACCCACGGAAGTAAGATATCAGTTAGATATCCGTGAAATGTTAAACCTGATCCTAGACGAAATCCGGGAAATAAAGAACAACCAGCAAACCGAGATAGCTGCTCTGCTTGCTAGGATGGATAAATTTGAAGAGCTATACATGGTGCTCCCGAGCAGAATTCAAGAGGCAGAGGGGAGGATTTCTGTCCTCGAGGATCGTATGAATCTAGCCTCGGGGGATGCCAAGGAAGCAGCAAAGAAGAGGATCTCTATGGAGAACAAGCTGGAGGAGCTTGAAAATCACTCACGAAGATCAAATTTAAGGATTGTGGGGGTTCCGGAAGGAACAGAAGGCTCTGATACTGTCCAGTGGGTCAACTCCTTCATCCAGAAATCAGTTCTGCCCGATTTTGATGGAGACCTGACCATAACTAGGGCCCATCGAGTTCCAGCACAGAGGTTCGCAAACTCAACATTCCCAAGAACTATTTTACTGAACTTTGCAGATTACAGGATCAAGGAAAGGATTCTTTCGAAGGCCTATCAGCAACGCCAATTTGCAGTGACAGAAACTACAAAATGTAGGATCTTTTCCGATATGACAGCGGCAGCTGCAAAAAGAAGGAAAGAATTTGTAAAACTTCTGCAGTTATTCAAAGCAAACGGTGCTCAAGCCTCGATTGCTCAGCAATCAAAGTTGAAAGTTTTGGTCAGGGGGAAGTTTTTCTTATTTTCAGATTTAGATGAGGCGCAGTCTCTTTTGAAATAGATATCAGGGGGTAGGGAGTGAAACGGAGCAAGAGGAATTTTCTCTTTTTTTTTTTGCGTTCACCTTCTTCTTCCCCTTTCCCCTCTCAGCCCAATGTTTTTTTCTCTTCGTCTTCTCCTGGTATCTTGTGGACATCTTGCGGGGAAGGTAGAGGCATAGGGTGAGCTAGCGTTCTATAAAAGGGGAAAACATTTTTTTTGTAAACAGGGTGGGTCCAGTCAGACGGGTCACTAAGGGTGTAGGAAGAAGACACCCAGTTGAGAAGGAAGGGAGGGAGGAATGTGGTCAGCGTGGAAGTACAGGGTGTTGCCACATTCCTGGGGTGGGGGGGCGCAGGGGGTAAGAAATGCAGTAAAAAGGTACATAAGCAATGGATGTAATAGTTATTTTCTCAGTATTTGGTACTTAACAAGGATAAGACACTTCATTCAAGATGAATCATGATATATGTAAGATACTGTCAATCAATGCTAATGGTATGTTTAACAAACAAAAGTATGGGGCTCTCTTGAAGTGGGCAATCTCACTAAATCCTCAAGTAGTATACTTTCAAAAGAGACATCTGAAAACGAACGACCCTAATTTATTTATTCCGAGATATTTTAGTTAAGGTGTTTTTTCATCTGCGGGGGTTGCCCAGAGCGGGGTAGCAATTTATTTCTCTAGGAATCTACCCTGGGAGTTTATTCAGACCAAAAGGGACTCCAAAGGAAGGTGGCTTTGGGTTACAGTTAAACTTCATGGGAAGGCTCTAAATTTTGTGAACTATTACGGCCCAATTCTTGATGATGTTTCTGCTTTGAAATAAATTTATGAGGCGTTAAGAGGTGTCCCAGGACAAATTATTTGTGGAGGGGATTTTAACTTTATCCAAGACCTGAAAAGGGATACTTCAAATAAAAATAAAAAACAGTTGAAGCCCAGAACTAAAGGCTCTCTCGAAGCATTCGTAGTTGAATACCAACTACGGGATCCCTGGCGCTCCAAGAATGTAGAGAGGGAGCTGTTCACATGCTATTCTCATCGTTTCCGGACTGCATCCAGAATAGATTTTTTCTTGATATCAAGATCTTTGCAGATCTCAAATAATCTGATTGGATGCAATCCTTTCTCCGATCATGGCAGAATCGAATTGGATCTTGTTCTGGGAGGGGCCGATAGGGAGCGCCCAAGATGGCAGTTAGATCGTACTTTGCTTCAGGACCAAACCTGGGTATCTGGATTTAGATCATGGATTGTGGAATATTTTGAAATAAACCAAGATTCAGCTGAACCCTTCTCAGCCTGGGGCGGGTTTAAAGCAGCAGCTCGGGGCAAGATAATCGCTTTCACAAGCGCCCAGGCGAAGGAAAGGAAACTAAAAATAGCTAAACTACAATCTACTGTTGAGGAGCAGTATTTATTACAGCTTCAGTCTCAACCAAACCATTTGGAACAAGCTAAAGCATGCTTAAGGGATTTTTTTATTCTCGAAGAAATAAATAACTCAAAAACTTTCCAGCAAAAAATCTATGAAGACAGTCAGATGGTTGGGAAATTACTAGCCAACTCTGCAAGAAAAAAACAGGAGTCTTCTCATATACTGAAAATTCAGGACCCTCTGAGTGGGATCGAAGTGGTAGAAAATGAGAAGATCTCTGGGATTTTCCTAGACCACTTTAAGAGAATCTATTCCACAAACTATCAGGTAGAGGAAGAAAAGATTCACGAGTATTTCGCGAATTCAGAGAATCCTAAGATCTCGGAATTTCGGAAGACACAAATAGATAGGGAATTAACTGTTTCAGAAATTCGTACAAGTGTTAAGGCAACCGCTGGGGCAAAGGCTTGTGGCCCGGATGGGTACCCTATAGAATTTTATAAAGTATTTCTTGCGGAATTAGAACAACCTCTATTAAAATTATTTAACCATATTAAATTAGGAGGTACCGTTCCTGGGGTTTTCAAAGAATCGACAATTATATGCTTTTTACAAAAAGATAAAAAAAAGGATGATGTAAATTCATACAGGCCAATCAGCCTTTTGAACTCCGATTATAAAATTTTTATGAAAATATGGGCAGAAAGATTTGTTCTGGCAGCTCAGGAAGTAATCCATTATGACCAGACCGGGTTTATTGCAGGACGTTATATGGCCACAAATACGGAATATCTAATTCAGGCATTGGACTATCTGAACACCAATTCGGTGCCAGCTTGTATTTTAATGGTCGATGCCGAAAAGGCATTCGACTTGGTAAACTGGGACGCCCTATTTTATTCTCTCGGCCAATTTGGATTCCCGGTTCAAATAATTAAGATGTTACATAATATATATTCTGGAGCCTCTGCTCAGGTAATAATTAACGCACAACAGGCCGGTAGGATCAATGTAACTAGGGGCACTAGGCAGGGCTGCCCCTTATCTCCCTTGCTTTTTACTTTTTTTATTGAGCCCTTGGTGGCAAGGATCAGGGATAATGCAGCTATCATGCCCCCCATCATCGGCATGTCTAAACTAAAACTATTTGCCGACGACATTATTCTTTATCTTGCTCCTGAAAAGGAGGTAGTTGAGAACTTACTGAAAGAGTTTAAATCCTATGAAAAGATTGGGGATATAAGATAAATGCTAAAAAAACTGAAGTCTTTGCTTTAAATACAGATACAGGATTTCTCCCTAATTTCTTGCAAGTTCAAGCTGCGAGAAGAGACCCAATAAGATATCTGGGTATTTTTGTAACTGCAGAGTATGATATGCTTTTTGATCTAAATTACATTAGAATGAAAAATAAAATCAAGCATATGTTGGATAAATGGCTCTTGCTACCTCTGACTGTGATTGGTAGGGTGTCAATGGTTAAAATGTCAGTTCTGCCTTTACTTATATTTTTGTTCACTAATGTACCGTTAAAAATTAATCTGTCTTTTTTTTAAAGAATTAGAAACAATGCTAAGAGGATTTATCTGGGGTAATAAAACTCCTAGAATTAAGCTCCCGGCGGTGCAACTCTCAATAGATCAAGGAGGGTTAGCGTTACCCCACTTAAAAACATACTACGAACCCGCTTTTTTTGATATAGTGGCAGGTCTTTTGAGGGTGTATCAGACAAGAGACAATTTTTTTTTGGAGAAGATGGTTCAAGAAGCAGGCTCTCAAATCCCAATTTTTTTAAAGACCGCAAAACTTCCCAAAAAATCGAGGTTTAAGACGTTGAAAGAATATACAACGCGCTTATTGCTGCTTTTTAAAAAACATGGTTCTGATGGTTCCCAATATCTAAGTTTGTCTGAATGCAGTAAAATAGGCCTTCCGTTAAGTTTGTCGAAGATTAAAAAATGGGATTTGTGTGGGTTTCGGGAATTGAGAGACTTGTTAGTCCAAAATAGGGTTATTAGTTGGCAAGAGGTGATAACTAGAACCAACATTTTAAGGCGACCGTCCTTTTTTGAATATCTTCAGGTTATTCATTTTATTAAAAAGGAAGAAGTGGTTTGTTGAATACCCCTAATAACTTACTAAATAACCTTTATGGTAGGAAGAGCAGCGGGATAGGGCACGGTATAAATTGCTCCATTGCTCTGGTCAATCTCCACTCATTGTTAAACATCTGAATAAAGTAAGTCTCTCGACCCAGTGCTTTTTTTCCTTGAAAGATTGGGAGGCTCTCTGTTTACTGGGAAACAAATCCTTGCGCGCTGCCAACTATAAGAGGATGGCCTTCCTGTCTTGTTGGCTAGCCTATTATACGCCTGAGGCTATGGAAAGAATGTTTCCTGGAACAGAAAACAAGTGTTTTAGATGTTTAGCACACGGCCAGGGAGGATGGTATCATATTTTTTTTTGCCTGCCCGATGTTGGAGTCTTTCTGGAAAGAGATATTCGCGGAAATTGAATTGGCCATTGGAAAATCATTTCCGCCTACGGTAGAAGTAGCCTTGTTTGGCATAAGCAAGGATAGAAGCAATATCAACAAATCGGAGGAGGTATTTATATTTATATCCTGTGCGGTCGCTCGCTCTTTAATACTACAAAACTGGAAATCAAGGGAAATTCCATCACTTATAAAATGGTTTAATAAGATGAGGAGAACCTGTCTCTTTGAAAAAGCATATGCGGGCAGAGTAGGTTCTATTAGGAGATTTGAAAGGAATTGGAAATATTTTGGGGATTTGGAACAACTGAAGGAGGGATGAGCAGCAAAAGAAGGACAAAGATAAAGAAAGGGTCAATACATTTGACTGCACTAGCACTTTTTTTAGATATCACTTTATCATAGTTTATTGCACATGCAGTAGCACTTTATTGCAGGTTTTTGCACTTTTTTGCAGTGCCACTTTATAAATTGCGGATTTTGCACAGACCCTTCTTGATAAAATTGTTGTTTGTATTCCTTTTTTTGTGCTTGATGAATCTCTTCCCCTTTTCCTAATTCTCATGTCTGATATATATATGTATATAGATGTCCTTCTTTTTTACTTATTTTTTTCTATTTTTAATGGGTTTTTTTTCAAGTCTGTTTAACCATTGAAATGATTATTGAAAAAGAAAATTGTAAAGATGTGTTGTACCATTGATCATCCATTGCTATGTTCAATAAAAAATTTATAAAAAAAATAAAAAAAGAATAACTATTTCCCACTTGGGCTATATCACAAGGATATACAGAGCAACTCTGGCAAAGTCACCATGAATGGCAATAATGCAGCATGCGTGGGATTTGATATATGGTAGTCCTGATAAGAAATAATTTTAGTTGTACACCTGGACTTCCAGGTTATCTTCATGCATAGGTTAAAAAAGAAAACTTGATTGGCACTGATAACTGGGATCCACTTTTCGTCGTCTTGCTCACCAGAGGCAGTCAAAGCGATGATTTGGATGTATGCATGTGTGTGTGTGTGTATATATATATATATATATAATAGATAGATAGCTTGTTACCCCAATGCAGTGTTGAAGTGCTTTTTCGGCTAGGATTATTATTAGTGAGCTTGTAAAGCGCCATGGTTACTCCAACTGGAGAGTCCCCGCGCTAGGACAAACGGAGCCCTAACTGGCACACAAGCGAGTGACCGGCATCTGTATGACTCTGCAGGTGAACTTGAAAATGGTTTGCCAAGCAGCACACGGACTAACAGACATTTCTAAAGGAATTATTAATTTTAAAAACACCGCCTAACTGAGGGCAGACGAGCCACTGCTGTCAATGGACTACAAGATCCAGCATGCCCTTGAAAACTTACACAATGACCATTGGGGGTCTATAAAAAAGAGGAACATTGGCAATTGTTGTAGGACTGACGGCAGCGATGGTGTAAGGGGTGACCTTTGAAAAAGTCCAAGGATGGACGAAACGCGTCAGGTACATCACCCACAAGAAAATTAAAGCACCTGTTTGTAAATCTACGTGTGTGCGACTCCATTTCCTACGTTGGTGGGAGTTTGGTGAGATATATATATATATATATATATATATATATATAATAGATAGATAGCTTGTTACCCCAATGCAGTGTTGAACTGCTTTTTCGGCGAGGATTATTATTAGTGAGCTTGTAAAGCGCCATGGTTACTCCAACTGGAGTGTCCCTGTGCTAGGACAAACAGAGCCCTAACAGCCACACCAACTGCCACACACGCGGGCCTCCAACTAAGTGGAACCCGACAACTATATTCCTCCATAGGAGGAGCGGAACAGCAAAGTCTTCAATTTTTTGCGAAACAAGGACTCTGACTCAGTTGTCCTAAGATCCACAGGAAGCTCATTCCAGGCCTTGGCCGCCAAAAAACCAAATGATTAATTCCGCCCAGTGGCGCCTTGCGCACCCTGGACACACTCACTCTTGCACTTCCCAATGATCTTAGATAATGAGCAGGCTGGTGAGCTTTCAGAAGAGGCCTTAACAAGCGTGGCCCCCTCTCCCCAAGAATCCTGTGACTAATGCAAAGCGCCTTAAGGGTAACTCTAGCCCGAATAGGAAGCCAATGCAATACCTTTAGGGCTTCTCCCACCGATGCCCTCCTAGGTATATTCAGGATGAGCCGGGCCGCAGCAACTTTGGACTTTCTGCCAGATGTTCAGAGTTTTAGCCGTTACCCCCATATACAGGACATAGCAATAGTCAAGGTGAGATGTACCCAACGCCTGTACAATGACCTTTTAGTTGACTGGACTCTATTTCACTATTTTTGGATATGTCAGCTATGACTACCATTAAGATTCTCTCCTGGAATGTTAATGGCCTGCGCACCAAACCTAGATCTAACACAATTTTACAATATATCCGTGACTTTGACGGTCATTATTCTCCTGGAGACACACTTGGTTGAAGCTGAGATATCGGACCTGCTTAAAAAAAACAGATGGGTAGATTTATCAGTTACTACCTCTCAAACAGTTAATACTAGAGGGGTCGCCATTTTCTTTAAAAAAAACATCAAAACAAGACTTTTGAAGCAGAAGGTTGATCCTTTTGGTAGGTGGGCAATAGCATCGGTCATGATTGAGGGAACATATCTTACGTTGGTTGGTTATTATGGACCTAACCGCGATGACCCATCTGCCCTGGCTACGATGTTCTCCGAGCTTCTACATTTTCAAGAACCTATGATAATAGCGGGTGATTTTAACATTGTACTCAATCCGTTGTTGGATAAGTCTCCTTCTGGTCGACAACTCCCTCACTCTAAATCTAGAGATCTTCTAACTAAATATATGTATCCATATGGATTTATTGACATTTGGAGGGTAAGGTCGGGCCGTAAGACTGGCTTCTCCTACAGAAACTACAAGTACCGCCATAGATCTAGGATCGATTTTATTTTGATAAACAAAAGTTTGGATAAATCGATCAGGAATGTAACTTATTTACCATCTCACCTATCCGATCATTCGGCAATACTCCTAGACCTCGAGTTGCAGTCCCAACCCCCGACCAGGTCTTGGTCAATGGATAGATCTTGGCTTACATCCCCTGAAGACTTGGAGTATGTTAAGTTGGAGACGCAAGAATTTTTTAAAATCAATATTGGTTCTGCATGCTCCAGCACAGTATGGGATGCTTTTAAGTGCTCTTTGAGAGGCGTTATTAAGAATAAAACTTCGTTTCGTAAGAAACAGTACACTCAGGCGGTTGCATTGATAGAGGCCAATATATCAACAGCCCAATCAGAATTAGACAATCTCAACAATCCCCAAGAACATGGTATACATGCTAAACAGGAGGAATTGATTAAGCTTAAAGGGCTACTGGCTTCTGAATTAAACCAACGTATCCTGCAAAGGTGGGAAGCCAGTAAACTAGCCAATTTCGAATTTGGTGAAGGGGCAGGCAAACTATTAGCCTGGAAGTCTAGAACAGACCAGACACGAAACAACATTGACTCTATAACTACTGGCTCCGGTACAGTATCTTCGGACCCAGAAATAAGATCAGCCTTCAAAGACTTTTTCCAGGCTATTTATCAAGAGGACAATAACATCACTCCTATTGATGTAGGAAATTGGTTGAATAAAATTTCACTACCAGTATTATCTACAGAACAAGTTGCCCTATTAGATCACCCTATAACGGTTGAAGAGGTATCAGCTGCCATACTAAACAGTAAATCTGGAAAGGCGGCGGGCCCGGATGGCCTACCGGCAGAGATATATAAACATATAGCAGCAGATATCGCTCCCTTCCTCACCAAGTTATTCAATCAAATTCTGGAAGATGGCGATTTACCCCCTACATCATGGAACAAAGCTTCTATTACGCTTATTCTGAAACCAGGGAAGGCATCCACCGCCTGCAGCTCCTATCGCCCAATTTCAGTTCTTAACGCTGACTATAAGATCTTCGCGTCTTTACTAGCCAAGAGATTAGGTCAGGTAGCCCCCGCAGTGCTACATTCTAACCAAAAGGGCTTTGTTAAAGGTCGCCAACTCTATGAGTTGATATATGACTTAATAGGAGCGATTGATATGGCAACCAGTTCATCGCAACCCTTGGCCATTCTCACCTTGGACGCAGCCAAGGCCTTCGACAGGGTCAATTGGGTATACTTGTCGGGGGCCTTGGAAAAATTTGGCGTTGGCAGGGCCTTTCGCAGAGCGGTTGAATTACTGTACCATAGCCCATCGGCCTCAGTCTTGGTTAATGGCGGACTGTCGGAACCATTTACCATCACAAGGGGCACTCGGCAGGGCTGCCCGCTTTCCCCTCTACTTTTCGATATCTATATAGAGCCATTTGCTCAAATAATTTGTGATGATATTAACATCGTTCCATTTAAATATAGAGATTGGGAAAAAAAAGTATCTTTGTATGCTGATGATCTTATGATCATAACCTCTGATATCAGCATAGCGTTCCCGACAGTCATAAACTTAGCTCAACAATTTGGTAACATCTCTGGCTATGAAGTTAACGCCACAAAGACTGAGGTTATGGCATGGAACAGCATAATACCGAGACTCCCAGTACAACCTTGTGACAACATGAGATATCTAGGCATAAAAATTGTAAAAGACATTAATCTGATCGCCCATTCAAATTTCACAATGGTGGCTAAAGAATGTAGGAAACTAATGAGTTCTTGGAGACATCTTCCATTAACGCTCCTAGGTCGTTCAAACTTAGTTAAGATGTCCATCCTACCTAGACTAACCTTTATCTTTAACAGCTTACCACTCTACTTTGATAAGAAATTGATAGCCAAGATGCAGAGCGACATTACCTCATTTGTATGGGGGAACAAGACTGCTAGAATCTCTTGGAATAAATTAAGACGTCGTAGGGAGAAGGGTGGACTAGCCGGCCCAGACATTCAGATTTATGCTTGGGCCTTTCAGCTGACACATGCCCGAATGCTACTTAAAACTCCATCAGACCGGGGTATTGGGTTAATGTTTTCAGCATTATTACAATGCGAAGGCCTAAGTCAGTTGGGGTTTCTATTTAAGTTTGGAGACCCCAAATTCTTTAAGAAAATCAAGCTGAAGGTACTGCAGGACCTAGCAAGAACCTGGTATAACCTTAGAACCACAACCAAAATAGGCTACTACTCTAATGGTGCTCCTATATGGGACCTTCCTGCTGCGCCGGGCTGGACTAAGGATGCACTGATAAGCCCACTAAAAGATGCAGGAATTTCAACATGGGGAGATTTGTTTTTTGAAGGGGAAATGCTTTCCTGGGAACATCTAGTGAGTCAGGTAGGCCCCAATCTCTCCAGACTTAAATTCTTGCAAATCTCAAGTTGGGCGCAAGCACAAAAATTGGGTTCCACACGCCTTCAACAAGGACCTTTGGGAGGAAGTAGCCAACTAGAATCATGCTTACTTGACAACACACCAAAATGTAAAGAGGTTTCCTACTTTTACAACTTAATCCTAGAGGAGATAGACGGAACATTTCACCTTCCGGTCCAGCTATGGGGTTCTTTATTGCCTGCAGCAAATGTGAATGAACTTTGGCTAACATCTTGCAACGTTCTTTGGGATATTGTTAAACCTGCCTGGCTACGCAGAAACCATCTCTTTACCCTTCACAGGGCTTATTATTCTCCCCAGAGGTTGTCCAAATTTTCAACAGGTCCACCAGTGGCTTGTCCCCGATGCGGCCAAGTCGCAGCCTCAGATGCTCATATGTTTTACGACTGTCCACTTTTAACATCTTTCTGGCAATCAATAGGCAATACACTAACATCATCAATAGGTTCTACTGTGAATATAGATCTTAGCCTGGTAATTTTTGGGGTAATGGACAAAAAACGTAGTACTAATAACAACCTCTTGTTCTACTCAATGCTGGTGGCTCGACGTGAGATTTGTAGGCGCTGGAAAGAGGCCTCTCCACCGACGTTGTGGGACTGGAGTTCTTCGATGCTTCATATATCAAAATTGGACCTTTCTAGGGCTGGGAAAATCGACAAAAGAGCTTTTTGGTTGAAACTAGACTGGTCCCAATGAAGAGAGTGGTTTTTTTTTTTTTTCCCCACAGTTCCAATGATTATGAAGCCATGACACACTCTCTCTGCTCTATCACCTACGTCCTTGTTTCTTTAAGGTCAATTGGTGTTTACGGCAATGGTGGAATCTGGCTAATGGCATACACTACCGAAATAGTACACAAGGGTTCGTGATTATCAGTGAAATCGACACGACTGTAGGGTCCGGGCGCCTTCTCACTACGATCGACCCTCTACCAGTCCTGCACTGAGACAGTATGTCTTTTTCTCAAAATCACATTTTTTCCCAGTCCACGGTACTATTGGGCCAGCCATGGTTGAGATGAGGAGCAAAAAAAAAAAAAAAAAAAATGACCTTTTAGCATCTAGGGGGAGCAAATCCAAGATTTTACGTATTACCCTTAGAATGCCAAAGCAGGCCCCGGCCACAGCTGATATTTGCGAAGAGAATGAAAGACCATCGTCGAACCATACTCCCAGATAAAGGAGTAGTGGTGAATTAATATAGTGACATATGAAATTTGATAAGTGGATAAGTTAGTCTGTTCTGATTGAAAAGGATAGTGGTGGGATAGAAGAGTGAAGGATTTAGATTTATATATATATATATATATATATATATATATATATATATATATATATATATATATATATATATATATATATATATATATATATATATATATATGGATTGGTGTCAGTACAACGCGTTATTTTACAACGTATTCCGTTACAACGCGATTTTTACAACGCAAAAACCATTACAATGCATGCCATTACAACGCATGGCATTACATAGCAGATACTTTTACAACGCATGCCATTACATCGTAAGTATAGGTAAGTATATCTTTTTTAAAAAAAATGTAATAAAGTTAATTAAATTAATTTAAATTAATAAAAATATAACATTTTTAAAACAGTAATTAATTTAATTATAGTAATTTAATTAATATTAAAATTGATATTAATTTAATATATTTAAAATAATATAATTAATGAAATATAAAAAATTTATAAATAGTAAATAATATAATGTAATTAATTACAATAAATAATATTATCATTTAATTAAATTATAAATAATACATAATATAATTATATTTAATATAATTAAAAGAATTTAATTAATTAAACATTTTTAAATAATATAATTTTATTATAATCGTTTATTAATACAATTAAATAAATAATTGTAAATATAGTTATTAATGTAATTAAATTAAATAAAATTAATTTAATTAATTTAATTTATATAAAGTCGTAATACCCCTGTACCCCAAAAAACAAACCCAGCCCTAAAACCTAAAAACACCCCTGTACCCCAAAACCCAAACCCTACCCTAAAACCTAAAAACACCCCTGTACCCCAAAACCCAAACCCTGCCCTAAAACCTAAAAACACCCCTGTACCCCAAAACCCAAACCCTGCCCTAAAACCTAAAAACACCCCTGTACCCCAAAACCCAAACCCTGCCCTAAAACCTGAAAACACCCCTGTACCCCAAAACCCAAACCCTGCCCTAAAACCTAAAAACACCCCTGTACCCCAAAACCCAAACCCTGCCCTAAAACCTAAAAACACCCCTGTACCCCAAAACCCAAACCCTGCCCTAAAACCTAAAAACACCCCTGTACCCCAAAACCCAAACCCTGCCCTAAAACCTAAAAACACCCCTGTACCCCAAAACCCAAACCCTGCCCTAAAACCTAAAAATACCCAAACACCCCAAAACCCAAACCCTAAAACCTAAAAATACCCAAACACCCCAAAACCTATACATCAGTACCCCAAAACATATACTCCTATACTCATACTTATTTAAAAAATTACTTAAAAAAATATAATTAAATTAAAATATTTAAAAACGAAATAAATATTTTTTTATAATTAATAATAATTACATCAATTATAAAATATTAAATAAAATAATAAAAAAATTAAATACTTACCAATACTTACGATGTAATGGTGTGCGTTGTATTAGCATCTGCTATGTAATGCCATGCGTTGTAATGGCATGCATTGTAATGGTATTTGCGATGTAATAGCTGCGTTGTAACAGCATTACGTTGTAAAAGATGCGTTGTAAGAGTAACACACCATATATATATATATATATCTATCCTGATTCCACTCTCAACGCCAGCATCCATACGGCGTCCTCAAAAAAACGAGAGAGACGAACTCTTTCGAAAATTCAGCAGCCGCTGGAAATCTTTATTTTTTCAATTTTATAAAGTGCATTACCGTGCCTAACCAAACGCGTTTCGGCGTACCCGACGCCTTGCTCGCTGGTGGTGATCGTGAGGTTCCCTCCGTTATTTACATTGTAAAGTGCTACGTGATTGGTCATTACATATACATGGAAACAGTAAACATACTATACGTTGCAACTATGTAAACCCTTTTCACCATTATATCAGCATTCATTTTGTTTCGTTTGAAACTATTACTGTTGCATTCTTTTCACAGTGCGAACGTTAAAATAATTATTAATCATTCTCAAACCGTAAAACATATGATGTCAATGACAATTGCAAATATCGAGTTTCTAGTGAATGGGAATACCCAATTAATTTCATGAGTAACCCTACGCATTTAAGGATGCTGCATATTGACAGGTTTCTTGCTTATATTAGGTTTGGTTTTCACTAATGCATTTCAGAACAATTACTTCACCTGTTATGTGCACGTGTGCTCAAAAGTGCAAAATTAAAAAACACATTCAGTGATGGTGACATATTTATCCTTCCAACAGGAAGTATATAGTTACCACACTATCAAATTCATTCTTTGTGTTTAAAAAGAGGGATTTGTGAGGGGCATGAAGGCGGTTCTATACAATCTTATGGATTTATATTTTATATCTGTACAAATACATTATTGCAATACTACACATTGTTACAATATCTTGATTCAGATTGGTCTCTTTTTAAAACAGTTATCCCAAATCCTCCTTATGAGTGATTTTAGTACCCTTCAACTGATATTCCGTCATTTTATAGCACATCATTATCCAGAGAAGTATCTACTACTCTCATTAGTAGTGTTGTTAATTGCATCTGAAACACTGAAATTCCTATTTCTGGGAACACCATATAAAAATATAAATACATGATCAATTTAAAACCCTTATATAAAATATAAAAGGTTTTCCTATCAATTGCACGATTTTAGGAAATAAAGTGCTTCATGCTTCACTACTACATCCTTAAATGAAGGAGTATGTACCGTTGCTGTAAAATTATTATCAGGGTTCCAAATTATTAGGATATTTAGAGAAAATGGTACAAATCATCACATATATTTAGGCCCTTTGGACTCTTGCTATCCAGCTCTATAATGTAACTGGTTTCCAGTCTGCGGAGTTGTTTCTCCCTGTCTCCCCCTCTTTTGCTGCTAGGAACATGATCAATTTCAAAATATGTGAGAACATTGAGATTGTTCCCATGTTCTGCTTTGACATGTCTAGCTACGGGGTAGTTGGGGTCCGAATTCACTATGGCCCGTAGGTGCTGCAGGATTCTAGCCTGTGCTGGAAGCTTAGTGCTTCCAACGTATCTTAAACCACATACACATGTTAGAATATAAACAACATACTCAGTCTTACATGTGAAGTGCCCTTTGATTTTAATGGGCCGATCTGAGAATGCGGTTGTGTATGTGGTAGTGTTGGAGCCAAACTTGCAGGCTCTGCAAGATGCACATTTAAAAAAACCATTGCGGGCGGATAGCCATTTATCTTTATTGAAAGTTTCAGGGCTGGTTTTTACAAGGTCTGATTTCATTGAGTGTGCCTTCCTAAAAGTGAATGTAGGTTTATGAACATAAATCTCACTTGGGACCCTATCTGTTAATACAATTGGCCATTCTTTAGTAACGATTCTCCTTATTATTTTCGACTGTCTACTATAAGTAGAAATAAGCCTACAGTCCTTCCTGGTCTCATCTGATTCAACATTGGTATCTCTTGTAGGTGCCGGGTTAGGATCTACAACAGTTGCTTTAGGTTGTAAAAGTGTTTCTCTTTTAATAAGAGAAACTTTATGAAGTGCAGCTTTTACGTTTTTTTCTTTATAACCACGTTCTAATAGTTTTGTCTTGGTAAGGGTAAGGGCTTCCTCACAAGCTTGTGTTGAGCTACAGGTTCTTTTTACTCTGAGGAATTCCCCATAGGGGAGACTTGCTATTGTGTGGCTTGTGTGAAAGCTGCTTGCGTGCAGTAGGGTGTTTCCTGCTGTTGGTTTTACAAACAAGCTAGTTTCCACTTGTCCTGAATTAATATCGACCTGTACATCTAAGAAGCTGATCTTAGTTTTCTCAATTTGATGTGTGAATTCTAGATTCAACGAGTTAATATTCATGATTTTAATGAATTCACCAGCTTCTTCTTTTGTGCCCCTCCAGATTATAAACATATCTATACACTCCCACGTCATAGCAGTAGTGGGAGGCTTGGGATGAGTGAAAAAGGGATGTGGAGAGGAAAAGTCAGAGGAAAGAGTTTAGAAAGGCTTGTTTTGGGGGATCAGTATAGTAAAAAGATGTGTCAGATGGTGCAAGGAGGGGTAGAGTAAGGGAGAGTCTAGAGGGCTATTTTGGGGGTCATAGTAGTGGTGTGGGGTTTGAGATGAAAGCGAGTGGATCCAGAGGATATATTGATAGAGGTATGGGCTGAGAAATAGGGTAGTGCCTTGGAAAGAGTAGTAGAAAGAGATTTGAGATGAGTCGGAGAGTTGAGGTAGAAGATATATTGAGAGCTATAGGGTGAGAAATAGGGTAGTGCATTGGATATGCTGAATTAGAAGAAAGTAATAAATATATAGATCCATTAGTACACGGAAAGTTTATAGATGCATAAAGGAAGGAAGTAGATGTAGATTAAATATATTGATAGAGGTGTAGGGTGAGAAATAGGGTAGTGCAGTGGATATGCTTTTTTTTTTTTTTTTTTAGGAAAGTAAGAAATACATAGATCCAAGTACATGAAAGGTATATGTAGATGCATAAAGCAAGTAGGTATAAGTAGATTAAAGATGCATTCGATAAACTGTGGTTTTCAAGTGTTGTACTTAAATGTATTTATTATTTTTTTTTTTACAATTATTCGACATGATTATACTAAGTAATACACATATATAGGTACCTATCTATAGTACAAACAAATGCTTATATACAGAGGGTTACACTGTATATTTCTGTTTGTGTATTGTGCTTAAGTGCGGAAGAGCCAATTCTAGAGTAGTTTTCTGAAGATAAGGAGGTTGTCGGTGGATCTTCTGTTGGGGGGGGTAAAGAGTTCCATATTTTGGCTGCATGAACGGAGAAGGTTTTGCCACCCATGGTATTTTTCTTGTATCTTGGGATTTTGAGGCGAGGTGCTATTGTAGATCGGATGTTCCTATGATGAAGGTGGTCCCATTCCATGTATCGCTTTGTGGGTGATACAACGCAGCTTGAATGTGGATCTTCTGGCAACCGGTAACCAATGCAGGGCTTTCAAGGCAGGGGAGATGTGGTCTTGCAGTTTGATATGCAAGAGTAGTCTGACAGCCAAATTCTGAATCGGTTGTAGTCTTTTCATAGTCATTAAAGGTGATCCGGTGTAGAGGCTATAGGCGTAATCGAGTTTGGACAGAACAAGGGAGATGGTAGCTTGGACCTTGTGTGGAAATCACAAATGGGGGAAGATTTGTCGCAGAGTTTTTATAGTAACAAAGCTTGATCTTGCTAGTTTGTCCACTTGGGCATTCATCGACAGCTTGGAGTCCATGGTCAGTCAGATGTTTCTTAGTTCCTTCGATACTTGAGGCTGTGATCCCAGTTTATCGGGCCAGGTGGCAAGCGGGTCGTAATGTTTCCAATCGCCACACGTGAGTATTTCTGTTTTGGAAGCATTCAATTTGAGATGGCGCCACGGCATCCAATAATCCACAGCTCTGAGACCACTGATAATTGGCGAGTTTCCGGTGTTTTTGGAGCATTCCAGTTGAAGGAGTATTTGCGTGTCATCTGCGTAGTTGCAGCACAGAACTCAACAATCATTGACTGAACCATGAGATCTGGTGCTCGTTGCCAGCATTTTGTCTTTGTCAAACTTTATTTTGGCATTTTTGTTTTGCAAAAACGTTTTTGTGGAGAAGATGCTGTGCTCTTGCCAATATTTTAAAAAAAAATTGATGTAGGAAAGTCTCCTTTTCTTCATGGTCACCCCAGATTTACTGCCTTTTGCTGGGTTCTACATTTTTGATGGCTTGAACCCTGTGCACATTACCTCTGCTAACTAGCAGTAAAGTCTTGTGCCCTATTCTCTCCCACCCCCTTACTAAACCTGATCCATGTTGGCATACTTATAATTTATTTATTTAACTTGCCTTTGAATTATCTAGTATATGGTACAAGATTTAACTAGGGCCTGGAATTTAAGCTCCACTAGTGAACTGAAGCTCAATAACCCCATGCTTTTAGCATTAGTTCGCTGTGACCAATGAAAGGATTCCAAGCAGTATTGAGAAGCAATTGTAAGCCTTTATTTTGGCTTGAAGTTCATGTGCGTCAGATCACGAAAGAAAAAGAACATACAGACAGATGCTGAATTGGGAAGGTAAGCACATACGCATTACTTGGCTGAGCTGTTCAGTTTTTTTCAGACTAGCTTGAGAGACGTTCGTGATTCTGTTAGCATATGAGAAGATTATCAGATCTTTGACCGCCACTCTAATATTAAAATATATTTGGAAGTATCCTTGAAAAAGTCCCAATTAGGGATGAAACGTTTCTGCTGACACCATCTATGAGCATAATCCTCCATATGTGTGGTTACTGCAGAACAGTTGCAGTTACACTATTGTTTGCTTTTCTGTGATACTAAAACTAAGTAAAAAATACAATCCGCCTGAATATTTGGAGCTCTGAATAATTTCTTGTGTTTAGACTATATTGTTCAATGAAAACATGTTTTGTGCATTGAGGTATATGAATAGTCCTATCAATGGACTTAGATCAGTACAGTTTGTCTTATACACATTATGAGTGCTCCACTATTTTCTCGTTGGAAACACAATTAAATAACTATTTTAATTATTATTAAGAATCTAATTCAAATGTAAAGTCATATTTGTAATATTATGGAAAGTATCTTTTAGTACATTACCTTTTCCCCTACCTGAAGTTTCTGGAGGGCACTTTGCTTTTGCTCTCCGGCTTCTCCCCAGGCACAGATTAGGATTTGAATAGGTGTGAAATTCCTACCAAGAGCTATTTATTAGGTCACTGGGATTTAACAGGTCGAGCTGAATGAGCAGAGATGACTCCAAAACCTCAAGGAATATGCATTATGAGGGCTATGTGAATCCTCTATTGCTGGAATGGTCTGTTAAAGATCAGGTTCCGAGAGGACCTTACTTGTCAGTATGGGCTTGTCTGTACCTATTGGAGCATGGTCAAGACTGATTTGCAAATAACGGGTACTAATTTGAGCTGGCATGGTGGGTAAAAAGATGGTTTAAGATGCTATCCGAGCGATTGCCAGTGGTTAGGTTAATTGCAAGCATTCCTCCGATTACCTTTTGTGTGTTTGATGTAACACCCTCATGGGCCAATGGTGTAGGCAGACGTGGATCTCTTGCTCACTATGCCTGTGGAACCAAGCTGCACCCAACTGACAAGCCTCAATGAGGGAGAAACTTGTCTTGGGTTGCTTGTATTATAGTTCAGAGTGGTCTTCAAAGGCTGGACTGTTACTATTAGAGAAAAGGTCAAGACTGATATGCGTATGGCTGGGTCTAATCTGAGGTAGCATGGTAGACAAAAGATCAACGGATTGAAATGCTACTGTGATTACCTATAGTTAGACGAATTGTAAGCATGCCTCCCATCACCTTTTTTGTGTGTGCTGACGTTTAATAACAAACATTTGGAGGACACTTGAAAGAAAACAGGATTCCAAGAAACTTCTTGTGTGTCCAGTGGCTAGGTATTGGAAAACCCTACTTTTATCCTGCTGGTCTTCTGTCTTTAGATTTATTGGGGGGGGGCAGTGGCTGTCTCCAAAATGGCTTTCAGTGTAATGTAGGAGGGCACTAGCATTTTTGTAGTACACTCCCCTTATACACACTGCCGTTAGAACCCAGATTTGGTGTTGCTGAAGACTTTCACCACTTTGGGCATTTTTAATGTGGATAGGGTTGTCCCTGGGGATTTTTTTACCCCATTTGTTAGTGCTTGCGTAGGACTCCTTCCCACTCACTAGCTCGTGCCAGGCACAAAGCACTTCTGATTGGCTGCCAATCAAGTGTGTGACAGATGGAGTTTGTATGTGCTCCTACCCATGAAATCTATGCCGTCAGCTAAGACGCGCAGGTAGCTAAATGCAGCTTTGTGCCGCCATCGGCGAAAATTCTTCTTGCACTTTTTAAACATTTTTTGACTCTTTGAATGCCCTTGATGCTATAACCGATTTTATGAAATAAAAAACAAATTAACATTTCCGCCTCACAGTGGTTGCAGTTCTCTTGGGACAGCGGGGTTTGTATGCCCTGGTAGTGCTTCTGATTGGCTGAGATGGGACCAATCGAGTGTGTGACGGTTGGAGTTTGTATGAGCTCCTACCCTTAATCTATGCCAGCAGCATGGACGCGCCGCTGGCAGGCCCGTACGGGATCAGGGGCCAGCCATTATGCCCCCAAAAAATTGAACTACACCACTGCGGAGCTCAAAAACCTATATACAGCCTGTGAACAACTTGACCCAACCATTCTTGCTAAACTTTCAAAGCTAGGCACCCTTAATCAAAACATGCCCAACGCTGGCTCACAACATCGGGGGCCTAGCTCTAATTCTCCACGTGCCAATATATCTATCTCGCACCCTATGAATAATAGCCAGCTGGCCACTCGCATTTTGAATAAAAATCAACTCCGTGTTTTCTACCTCAATACTGGTCCTTTAGTAAAGCATCAATTAGAAATCTTCCATGTGCTCAATTCTGATTCACCTGATATACTATTTTTGACTGAAACATGATTAACAGATGACTCCGTACCAGATTGTCTTGCAACTCTCCCCAAAAATTTCTATTTACTCTTCACTAACCGGCCACAGAGGAAGAAAGGCAGAGGGGTGGCGGTAATTGCTAAAAAACATCTTAAAGCTCTCCCACTACCTCGCTTGGACGTTGACCATATTGTGATTAAAATGGACTCCCCTGCTTCTCTGTTGTCATTTGTCCTAATGTACAGACCACCGGGACACATGCACAACTTCCACCCAGTTGTGGCTGCGTCACTATCTGAGCTCGCCATCCATTATGCGGAAATTCGTCTCCTGGATGATTTTAATTTCTTGGCGAATGAAGAAAGTGGTGGTCAACTGGCACCCGAATTGATGGATACGTTAGCCAGCATCAATCTTGACCAACATGTTTTTGTACCAACTCACATTAAAGGACACACTTTAGATCAGGTCTGTTATTCCAATCTAGTCATACCTAACTTTAGCGTCTCTTCTTGAATTTGGTCCAACCATCACCATATTCACTTCCCCATAAAAAAGAACTCTCCCTCCCACTGAGATATTACCATTAGAAATTGGAAACGCGTGAACCTGGATTAATTTTTTTTACCTCTTTGGCCTCTCTTCCTGCTCACTGTGCTAACCTAGAGGGATATGAAGAAGCAGTTTCGGACTGGCTTACAGAAGCCAGCAATTCTCATGCCACCCTCTGGCAGATAAAGCTTGGCCGCCACCATGAAGCTTCTAAGTGGGTTTTCGGCAGATCTGAAAGCCATTAAACTTTAATTACGGCAGGCGGAGCGCAAATCGCGTAACACAAAGCTGCCTGTAACTAGAGAAGTCTTTATCCAAAATTTTAACACGTACAAAATACTAATCTTGCAGGCAAAATCTACATTCTTCTCTAAGAAAATTATAAATTCAGAGAATAAGTCCTAGGTCATTTTTGAGACTTTTTCTTTAGAGAATTATCAAACCTGTTAGACTCTCTGCACCTGCGGTCCCCACCCAAAATCTATGTTATGAATTGAACCTTTTTTCGGGGAGGGGATAATATAATTAATAAAAACATCCCCCACCCTAGTACTCGAGCCTTCAACATACCATCAGAAGATACAAACTCTACGTCTTTCTGCTTCTCCAGCCATCAGCAAAGAGCGACCTTCCAAGCTAATGGTCACAGTCAAAACTGGGCTACCCATTGATTTCTGTCCTCCTTACATCCAAAACACAATTATTTTCTTGCTTTCCTCATCTAGCAATATCTCTTCTCAATGTATCTCTTATCCAGGGCAAGGTCCCCAAATCCTTTAAGGAGGCAGTGATGCTGCCTCTTTAACCAAAACAAAAAAAACCTGGTGGCGATGACCCAACAATACTTAAGAACAACAGACCTATTTATTTGCTGCCTTACTTGGCTAAATTACTAGATTCTCATGTAGCCCAACACCGTTGCTCCTTTTTGGAGGAGTCCAGCTACCTGAACTCCCATCAGGCTAGTTTCCATCCTGCGCATTCCACCGAGACTGTCATTCTCGCTGTTATGGACGATATGAGGAAGGAGGCAGACAATGGGTCCACCCAGGCACTGGTCCTGCTGGACCCCTCAGAGGCATTTGACACAGTGGATCATACTTTATTGATCAACCATGTCAGTAATGCAGGACTTTGTGGATCCACACTTGAGTGGATGACCTTTCTCAAAGATCTGATTCAGGCAGATTCCCATCCTCCACTGGCTCTGCCAAAGTCCACTTGGACTGTGGTGTGCCTCAGGGATCGTCTTTGTCCCCCCACTTGTTTAACCTCTACATCCGTCCTTTAATACACAATCTTTAGAAGCAAGATGTGACAATCCTATGCCTAAATAGGTGGTCGATGCTTCCCTCTGCTACTAGCGCCAAGAGACCTTCTGGTGAACGTGCGCTCTACAAGTGACCCATAACAAATGTGACACAGGCACATCAGAACGATTTCTTGACCTGAGGAAGAACAGAAGAGGAGTAGATCTGCAGTCTGTGACCTGAGCGGATCCCTGAAGGACCGGGACTGCTCCCTCTTGTATCCAAGACATAGAAAGTGACTAAGTTGTTATAAGGCTGACCTGTTCAAGCTACAAGGATACAACAAGCTACAAGAGGCCTTTTCTGCAACCGACACGCTGACCTGTGGAAACTGGACCCCGGTCCTGGGCTCTGCTTAACACCTTGTAAATCTCTTAAGTATCTTCTCCGAGATCTGAAATCGCAGGTGCAATTCTGGACCGCATTGCCATTATCGGTGGCGGGCCGGGTGGCCATCTCTAAGATGGTAGTACTACCCCGTTTTATTTATTACTTCACGAACCTGCCCTTCATGGCCCCTGCATCTATGTTTAGGATGTTGATACTATGCTTATGGAACTAGTGTGGGGGTCGGGACGGCGACGCATTAGTCTGGCTAAACTACAGCTTCCTACTGCGGCGGGCGGTATGGGGGTCCCAGATTTGCTGGCATATAGCTATGCATGTCACCTGCAGTGGCTGGCCTACTGGTTGGCGGGCCGCAATTTGCACGAAATCGGCATGGCGGAGGCGGAAAGGGCGAAGGGGGTCATCCACACCCTGTTGCTGCCGAGGGTGGAGATCCCTTGGTTGACGCCACCCCTGCTTAAACTCGCGATTACCTGCTGGAGGAGGGCGGTGCGATACACGACCCCTGCATCCTCTTATGCTCCCACGATACCACTCTTGGGACTTCCGATAGGGACGGGCCTGCTGTCGAATCAGATACTCACTGCGTGGCACTATGCGGGAGTGATGCACGTGGGGGACCTGTTTGCGGACGGCCGTGTTATGTCTTTCGAGGATTTTCGCGGCTCGCATCATACCCCGGGAGGACTGTTCCTCTTGCACGCCAGGGTGCAACGCTATATTGCGATGACATGGACGCCGAATGTGGACGAACCACCCACGAACCCACTGCTCACAATGCAGTACCTCATGGGATCGGGCAGTCACCTGACTAAATGGATAACGAGTGGTATAAGGACGGGGAGGGCAACCTTGTTACAACCTTTGCGAGACAAGTGGGAAGGTGACATAGGGAGAGCAGTCAGGAACAAGGAGTGGGAACAAATCCTCAAATTCCCAAAGAGAGTGTTGAGGAACCCGAAATTTAAATTCATTCAACTTATGGTTCTGCACAGGGCGTACATAACACCTCATCGTTTGCACGCAATGTTCCCCAACACGGCTTACACTTGCCCCCGATGTGGCGCGGATGACGCGCGACTACTGCATATGTTATGGGATTGCCCAAAATTGGGGTACTATTGGAAGACGGTCCATGATGCTTTACTTAGGCTGGCTCCTTCCAGACCGTACGCTTCTTTGGAGTATAGCTTAATGGGGTTGGGACCTACTGAACGGAAAAAAAACGTAGCCACACGTTTTGCTGATCTGGCCCTACTGCTTGCCAAGCGAACCATAACAATGAGATGGAAGTCGACTAGACTGCCTGACCCAGAGGTGTGGAGGGCAGAAGTGGTGCGTTGGGGGAAAGCAAGAAGGTATGACACTGCAGCGCGAAGAGCGTAGGGGCCTCAGGAAGACTCCAATGTCCTTAGATTGGAATGCTATGGTGGGGGCCTTTGATGCTGGTGATGGCGACACTACATCTTCTTCATCAACTATTGATGGTTAGGGTGGGGGATGGTGTGCTCGGAATGTGTAGAGCTTCCACTATACTTAGCGACACCCCACGCACCGGTGGGCAAGAATAGTTCCAGGTGCAAAGTACGAAGACCATATATGTTTCATATTGTATATAGTCCTCTGGAGGTTTGTGGCGGATTACTGATTGCGAACTAGATATGCTAGGTTGGACCGCGTACTATGGGTAACTATAATGTCTAAGTATAAGTGCCGGGGGAGGGAACGGATGGGTGGGGGGAGTTTACGTGAGAATAGTTGGGACTATGCAAAAAAAAAAGAAAATATTTAATGAGTGTTTTATTATCACCGACGACTGTGAACTGCAGTCTACGGAACTGATACTTGTAACGGAATTTTTGTATTTGTTCTTGCTTATCCTTCTAATAAAAAAGATTTTCAAAAGAAAAATCTCCTCCGAGATTCTGGGAAGCTTTAGAAGTGTACTCCTGTGGTTGATTGTGACCTCAATTACTAAAGTCAGCAGGTAAAATCTTCCAATAGGGTGACCCTGATTGGTGTATCTGACACGTGTTCCAGTGCAGTAAGCCTCAAATTGCTCCTAGATCCTGTTTTACAGTGACTAGTGACTATCATTACCGATTCTCCTTATTATTATTTTTTTTTACCACATTTGATTGATTTTCTTTTTCTTTTTTTTTCCCTTCATTTTTTTTCATACGTAAATGGAACACTGTCCGGATCAATCAACACACTACTAATCTTTCCCATTCTTAGATACTACAATAAATGCAATGGAAATTGCATATGGTCTCTACAAAGATCACTTCTCCTGTTCCCTACCTATTTGTTTAATCACCCCCCCCCCCCAACCCAGTCACAAGCCTCCCTAAGGCGGTTTCAGATTTAGACCCCTTTAAGTTTTTCAGATTTGCTCTCCACTTGTCTTGCCATCAGTATGCTAGTGTTCGGAGATAATGGTATCCCTCTATGTATTTTCATAATTTTGGTGTCATTTTAGTGATTTAATTTTGCCCTTTTTGTAATTCGGGTTGGTATTTTTATTGCTTTACATTTCAGCCTTATTTCTGTTTAGGTACTTCATAAAAACATAACAGATTTCACTAAGTTAAGCGTATCTGTTCTGAGCCATAGCTACCTAGGCTTGAGCTCAAGTTAATTCAGTTACTTTTGGAGTTTACCGTGGCAAGGGTTGTGATTATTCCTTGAGGTGAGTAGTCATCCACTCTAATTAATACATTTCATACAGTTGGGCTTGAAACAAATATTTCTGTCCCTCCAAAAACGCACATTCTCATAGTAGTCCCTGGCACTGATGTCAAGTACTTTGAGTGTGGATGTGTGCATTGTCAAAGGGAAGAGTGTGTTTCTGACAGTGAAGTTCACAAATGAAGTAAGTGAGCCAAACCATACCTCCCCTTTGCCACATGTGGTTTGCTGTAGTGAGTGGAACAAAAATGTGAATTGTAAAACTACGGACCAATGGACGAAGAGGGCTGGTAGAAAGCCCATGTAGGTTAAGGGCTTGAAAAATCCATTCGCTTTGTCGAGCAAGATTTAATCAAAACAAGTTATTTTTAGGGACTGCTCCCCTTTCTGGGGAGCGGCAAATCCTCAATCTTCAGTCACAGAACAAAAAGTAAATGTATGAAGACAGACTGACTTTTGGCCTCTGTCTCTGAAAGCGGAGCAAATGTGGCAAGATAACAGGATTTAAAGGCATCTTTATTGCTCACAAAGTGAAAGCGCATTAAAGATGCCTTTAAAACACAATTGTTTTTGACCCGCTGTGGGCTTTGCTTATCTGACTTATATGGGCAGGCAAGCAACTGCGTTTTTGATGGAACACTCTAATCCTGCCATATCAACGGGGAGGAATTGTGGTCCCAGATTTCTATTTATATTATTTGATCGCACAATTTCACTTTACATACTATTGGCATCACATGGACGCCTGTCTTCAATATCTGAAGCCAGAAAGCTCTGATATACCCAACCTCGTTGTCCGCTATCTTGTCACAGGGGCTATCACGGAATCCTGTGAGATTCAGTCATTATCTACCGTCTTTTGGGCACTGTCCAAGCAGCGATGATACCTGCTGGCACAATTCTTATATTCCCTGCATATACCATTATCTGACAATCCTTGGTTTCCCCCCACAACAGAAACTCTTACTAAACACACCCTGGGTGACCTTTTCAAAAATTCACAAGTACTTCCTATGGTAGATCTCACTTTGAGTTGAGACACAACATACATCGATAGATTCCTCCTACACAGGGTGCGATTCTCCTTCAAGGGGGCGCTTCCAACTGCGTCATCGGAACCACCAGATTTCGCACCACTTACATTGGCTATCACAGCATCAGATGGGGCTTATTTGGTATCCGGTCTCTACCACTCATCCCTAGCTCTTCACCCAGCGGTAGGCGCTAAAGCACGCCAAGCCTGGGAACAGGCCTTGGTCCTCCCACTGACAGACCAGGTGTGGTCTTTTTGTTGTGAACAAACTCGTTACGTATCAAATAACCACTGTCATAAGTTATTTCTTTTTAAATATCTGCATTGTGCGTACACTACACCGTACCTTTTGGCCAAAATGGACCCCAGCATACCACACACATGCACTAGATGCGCTGCGGATCAGGCAGGTTTCTCGCACCTGGCTTGGAACTGCAGACCCATACTGGTGTATTGGGGCAAGGTTTTCAGGCAATTGTCTCTGATGATTGAACATAAATTACACCCTGCGCCACTGATGGCCTTTCTGGGGTATGTTAAACCCTTACAGAAAGGAGTCTGCCCGTTCATTGCGGTTGCCGTGCTTATTGCGAAATGGCAGGTCTCCCTGCATTGGGGTAGTGCGTAGACCCCAACTGTGAAGGCCTGGATCTGTGACTTAATATATATATACTGCGACACCACAAGTTGAAATATATGCCACATTGCAACCATCGACTGCACTCCCGAAAGACATCTGGCAACCATTAAAGCCTTACTTACAGGCGTATCCCCTGGAGACTGATTGAAATTTCTGTACAGATTTTAACTTATGGTTTTATTCCCCGGGGATGGTGAGTGGGATGTACAAATTCATGTTGCCCCTTGTTATTACTCAATTTCTCAATTTTTGGTTGCTGGGGGGGGGGGGGAGATACATGCATATGATGTGGGGCCTGCTCCAGGCTTGCAACGAGATTCCTCTTGGGGAGGTGGATCTGGACCCAAGTATACCTTAAGATACTCATTTTGTGCAGCCTAATCGGCCAGGAGCGCTACCCACGTGATATATGAATAATACTTGAAAGATAATTGACGCACTGTCCAAACACGATGTATGACTGGGATGGTCACTGTTTGTATTGAAGAGACACTCTGTATCTGTTTTGTTGTTTGACTCATTTGGTTATCTGATGCAATAATCTGAGAATATTGGAGACTTATTCACTTGGTGGATATTATGCTGTACCCTTTTGTATATTGCAGAAATCTCAATTAAAAACAAGCACTGGCGTTGCCAATAGGTCTCGCAGTAGGAAAGTTTGAGCTATTGGTTTTCTAAATGACATTTTATTTTTTTATTTTGTCATTTACAATGCCAATAGCTTACACTCTCGTAAATGCGAGACCTATTGCATTGCAAATGCTTGTTATTTTATCTCCCGTTATTCCTAGGTTGCTAAAACGCATTCTCCCTGGGTTCGAGCTGGTACAACTAATCAGGGGCAGGTACATCTGGCGTTCTCACACAGCATGCGGTCACTTGTGTAAAAAGCCTGGAAAAGTAAATAAAAAACGGCGCTGTTTTAGATGGCCCACAAATGTGCACATTACACACTGATGTTTCTGAGAAAGACTAAAACTTGGGGTGTCATGTCCAACTTGCAGCTCAAACCAGTCCTACAAGGCACCCTGAATAAGAATCCGCCCAGCAGCGGGTTGAAAAGCTTGTAAGAAAAACATATTAATCACAGCTTTTCATTGTTCATAAGAAGTAGCTCAAAAAATCCCCAAATCCAGGTCTGGCTTTTAAAAGACATTGTATCACTCTTCTTCACTCTGCCCCTAAACCCTATCGCACTGCTCCCAGAAAGGGTAAGTTAAGTGCTGCTCAAAAAAACAAAGGAATGGGCAGTGCGATTGTATGTATGTATTCCTGACGTTTCCCGCCTTCTCGATACTGCCTCCTAAAATACAACTATCTTCTGAGATTCTGGTCCATAAGAGGGGCCGTGGGCCATGTACCAGGGCGGCGAGGAGGGATGCAATAGAGACCCAATCATTAAGTCGCTGAGCACGTTAATAAGACAGGAATGCAAATACACCCCAGGGAGCGTTTTAAATGCAAATCTCGTGCTGCATACGAAGGAATTTACAGAGAATTTCGAGATCTCCGAATGAAGAGGGGACACACTGGCCGGGCTCCTGCAGGGACATTTCTGTGGAGGGGTTGAACACAGACAGCTCACAATAGGTCAGGTTTCTCAGATAAGCACTGCCACTGCACGCAGACATTCCAGCCCCGCCCATCCCTATTAAGTGAACGCTACTAAAAAAAGCCTTGCCTACGAAAAATATCACGGACCTCGCCACGTTGTTAGGTGTCCTGAGAAATTCTCTCCACTCGCCATGCAGCTGCCAGCAGCTCAGCACACAGCAAAGGCGGCGTAGGAAAGACCCCTCCCCCCACACAAGCGTGAGGCCCAGTCTGAACTTGGGGGTGGGCTGCGAAGGGCGCCTTGCGCCCCTGACTGGCACTGGCACAACTAGCATGCCTTACTTAAAATATTTAATTCTCCAACTGCAGAACCGTGTACAGCACACAACCTCACTGACTGAGATGTACTCGGGTTGGTGTGCCACAGGGTAACAGGAAAGCGAGAAGGCATTTGTATAGTGCACACACTGAAACTGAAGAAATGGCACCAAGGATGCCTTCGACGTCTAAAAAAACCATTCCCATTGCTTAGCAGCCAAGACCTGCCTAGTGGAACCGCCTCCACGGACTTGGTTTTTTTTTTAAGTGGAAAAGCATCCTCGGATGTTTGAACAGACGCTGCACAGCAGGCAAAAGGCTGGGTTTACAGCACAAGCAGAGACAGCAGGACGAATTTACAGAGAACCCAAAAGCTGGGTGTGTGGAGGGGGAGGGGGCTTTAGGCTCAAGCAGATCAGCAGCAGCGGGGGCAGGGGAAAGGGGTGCGTGGCACACAAACAGCAGGCTAGGGGTTAATGCAGTGAATGGTCACTGAAGACTGTTACAACCCGACAGCTGCTGCAGCTGCTGCTTCAAGACTGTCGAACCACGGGGTGCAAGAAAAAACCTCAACACCCGTTTCAGTGCCCCGATCGCGGGTGAGGGGCAGTAGAGGAATGTGTTTCCACACTGGACAATTAGAATTAGCTATTTCTGAACGAAATCAGAAAAAGAAGCTCTTGCATTTAAGAAGTAAAATAATAAAGAGCGGTTCGGTACATAGCATGCAGGGGCGCTCGTGCGGCGGGTACAGTGGTACCGAGGCCCGGTGGTGTGAGGGGTCCAGTGCACCCCACTTATGGATGCATTTTGCTACATAAACCTGTGTTAGCAGGACCTGTGGTCCTTGTGGGGGGCGGGAATGCGAGCGAGGGGAGGAGAATGGAGGGGGAGGCAAGACAGAGGCAAGGAGTGTGGCAAATGGTCGGAGGGAAGCCGGATGGGGGCGGGAGAGCCTACGAGAGAAGCACACAAGGGAGACATGGGGGAAGCTGGTAATTGGGGGAGGAGAAGCCGCACAGCACACGCTGGGCGAAGCCCTTTGATGTGCTGTGCGGCCGTGAATGCGCGTGCTTGTTTGGTCACGTGATTCACGTGAACCTAATGAAAACCGCACAAACGAAACCCTTGGTTTCATGAGCGTTTTGAGGACATGAATTCTCGCTCCGCTCAATGCGCTTGCGCGCATTGATAGGTCGCGAGACCTAAAAATGCCTTTAAATATTGTTATCTTGTCACATTTGCTGGCTTTCAGAGATTAAGGTCAAAAGTCAGTTGGTCTTCCTACATATATTTTTCTTTCTGTGACTGAAGTTAGAGGATTTTTTAAAGTAAACTGTGTGACGATTGAACTGTGCAAAGCATGTGAAATGAAAGGCTGTAAGATGTGAGGCTTTTTTCTAACACAACATTGAAATAGCTAAGTGAACTGTTCAAACCTATTTCTCTAGTTATGAAGACACATTTTTGTAATTCTGTGGCGAAAAAAATATATTCCTAGAATTAAAACAAAAAAAGAACACTTTACCTGCTGATTTTAAATATTTTTGCTGAAACCCAATTTCTAAACATTGTAAATGTGCTATTATCATGAAAATACTTTAGTGGGAAAGTTTTGCAGCCATTTCAATGGAAATTTGCTATCTGTAAATGACAGTGCACTACCACATCATGCTTTATTAATATATTTATGTAAAGTGAGCTTTTAAAAACATGAACTGGGCATGTTGATCCAACAGTTGCTGGAAACCGCTTCATTTCATAACCACATGCAGGCGTTCCCGCTTTCCACTCTCCTGCAAAATGATGCTGGTGCCTTTTTTTCCCCCCTCTCTGTTTACCAATCCCAGGAGGACTAGTAACTAAAAAATACAAAAATGAATGTGTCCATCTGCAACAAAACTGGTTCTCGTGTAAAGCGCTCTGATACCTGATATCTTCGGGTTGAGTTTGCGCTATATAAAACTTTAAAAAAATAAAAACAATGCACTTTTATTAAGGCAGAGTGGCACAGCAGCGATTTGCTGCAAGGTCCTCCTAAAGAAAGATTATTTTTTTTATTAAATGGAGGATGGTTTGCTCAATTAAGAAGTGTATGTAGGGGGAATCATAGGGGAGTGGGTAGTAGGCAAGGGAGTAACAAAGGGGCTTGGGCTGAAAGATGCCCCCCCCCCCCCCCCAAAAAAAAAGCCAGGGAATACTGTCTAAAGCAGTGGATGAGTATTTGGCAAAGGATGATGGAGCAACACTGAGTCCAAGGGGGTGTTTTTCGGGGGAGGGAAGCATCATGCGAGAGAGCTAGTGCACATATGCACTCTCGTGGAGTGCTAAAAGAAAAAAAATGTCCCCAATCTGAAATGTAAAAGGGTATAAGTAATCTAATCAAAAGGGTGGTTAATCAAGATTCAACAGGAAAGCCATTGGAAGAAAGCAAGCAAATCATGACCACAGGCAAGCAATAGTTTGGTCCAGTGCCTTTAACAGTTTGGTATAGTCTATAATAGGTCTTTGCCTACCAGACAGAAAAAAACTTCCTAGTAGGCAAGACTTAAAATGTCTATATTAACCTAGTAAAGGAGATACTCTTCTGAGAAATGTGTGTGGTTAATACCAAACTTTCAATCTTTATATAGAACAATGGTTACCATTTTACAGTACAGATCCCCAAACACAACTACACAGCTTGATGAACTGATCTCTCTTGATATATGTATGTCCGCTATTTAGAAAAGAATAGGCTGAAAATCTTTTTTTTTTTTCTTCATTGTTACTTGATTGAAGAACAAGGATTAAGAGCATCCCAGCACTAAACTTAACATTTTTAGAATTAGATAACTTTTTTCCAATTTCCCAGATGAATGCCATCTCGCATATATTTGTTCACAACCTCTTGAAACGCTGAGTGCCTGGGTGCATCTTGCAATTAATACTCTGGTGGTAACTAATAGATTAAAACTTCTTCAGATGCCTTGCCCACACCGGTTCGCTGCCAGCTCAGCTTTTTTCTTTGGTTTCATCATTTAATGCTATATTGATGGCTTTCTGTGCATGGCTGTGTCATTTTGCGCACCTTCATTTACTGATTTCTGCCGCCTATTTTTAATCAAACGAGTAGGTTTTGTGTTCAAATTGCAAATCCACATTTTTCTTTGAACATGAGCAACAGATGGAATCCAGAGTGGAACCATCTCGGATTTTAAAAGCATACTTGAACAGTGTACATCTAAATCCAGTTTGATTTACATCTTTAGCTCCAGAGATGCAAACCTTCATTAGGTTTCTAGCTCATCATGGCATTCAAGATCTTGCTATTTACAGCCCACTAATGAAGTACAGCCCATGAGTGATGCTTGCAGCTGTTACTACATCTGGTGATATACTACATTTAATTTTAATATACTTCTGTTTCTTCGCCTAACCTTTCTATTCAGTTAGTATCTAAGACCATCCTACCAGTGACGTACTTGGCTATGAAATACCTTGAAGCCAACACTTGCATATAAATATTTGTCTCTTTCGTGGATGAATTGTGCAGTATTTCGCTATACCAAAAGACTGTAGACTGTACAGACCACTACCATGGGTGCAGTTGCTAAACCTAGGTGTCCCACCTCTGTGATGTTTACACTCCATGGTCATTCTAATGCAGTTACTTTTTGACTTTAAGAAGGGTCTGTGAGGTCTTAAAGCTTAGCAGTGTATCTGCAAGCGTGACTACATTTGCCCAATGAGGAGATTACTGACCGCAAAGCCAGTCTGCCTGCCAGCAGCTCTGTCCTAAGCGCAGAGATACCCCTCAGGGGGTAATTCAGGCGCTCTACAAATCCAATCAATAAATATAAAATAAAAGGATGTAGATAATCTGATAACCAGGATGAGTTATAGCGTGTGCAAGATTAGTAATAACCTGTGATGGAGTAGCTGTTTGTGGGAATATAAGTGGATAGATAGTAGTCCCCACTGAAAGTGTTGGGAGCTGCTGATTGAGTGTCCACAGAAAAAAGGTGAAGCGTGTTACTGGAAGGTGATAATGTACTGCTTTACAAGAATTGTTTTTAAAAAAAAGACTGCCACACTGCAAGTTAGAGAGAGTTGTGAAAGAGGAGGATACAACTGTTTATTGTTGGGGAAAACATTTTTATTAGGGAAAAATGGTGATGTAGTAATTCTAATTTTTTTGGTTTTTTTAATCCATTATTTGTTTTTCAGAATTTAATGAAGATTGCAGCTCATAATTTGATACAGAACACCAACATTGATAACGGACAGTGAGTACAATGCCTTTTATTTAAAATTACTTTTTAGCACAAGTTAAGATTATTCTTCGGGTTTAATATCTTCCCCTTTCTATGGCAAGTATTCTATATTATATTTCTAGGTAGTGTACCTAGGCTAAAAAAATCTTCAAAGTCTGAGGCAGTGTGACACCTTTTCCCCAATATATGGTACTAATACACTTCTATTGTCTAACAAAGTTGTTACGTTTTTGTACACTTGACTCTTCTTGGTTAGCTAGGTAGGGAAATTGAGGTTTACACCAGGAGTTGGTGAGGGTAGAATTCAATTACTGTGTCACACCATAATCACATACAATATGTTGTGTTTAGACTGCAATATCTTCCAAACCGAAATGTATTTGTTTACCTAAAGAAAATGCAGAGAGTTAAAGTGATCCACACCAAAAACGCTAACAGCCAATCCCTTCTGTGCCTGACATATGTGCCCAAATAGTGCGTATGCTGCAAGGGGCTACCATTCAAATAACATGGGGGCAAATAGACTGTTATCCCACGGCAAAAGATTAGGAGTTCTTGGCTATCCTCTGAACTTTACATTTCTCCTACTTTACCTGTCTTTACAGTCCTTGTTTTGCTGTCACTTTGCTTACATTGGAAATTGAAGTGCTTGATTATTATTTGCATTTTTTATATGATTTGTGCAATTGGATATGGATTACGAGTCCTGGCTTGTTAGGCAATAAGCAGTATTTCCTACTTCGCCGTAGCAACACTGATAAGTGGAAAGAATAAGCACCAGACTAAAATGACTGATTCAGGGGTCGTGGCCGAAGCAGTCGAAAGCTAGTGCTTTTCCTGTTCTCCCTTCCATTATCCCTCATCATCCATGCCTTGACAGCTGCCTTTAAACCTTCTGCTTGCTCTACGGAGGGGCCCGGTGACAGAGTTGCCTGAGAATCGGAGAGAGTCCGCTTGAGGCTCTGTGAACCAGAAACCGGGTCTGCCCCACTGGTACTGACTCTAGTGTTGACCTATCCCTTGAAGGACTCTGCATGCCCTCGGGTCTGCCCTGCAGATGGTTCTGTCTCTTACTGTTTGTCTTAGTTCTGTACAGTTGATATCCTGTTAATGTCGATGCTGCCCCTACTGCTTCCACATAGCTGGAATAGCTGTTGGGCATCAGGGTCCTATGCAGAAGGTGAGCTCCCCTTGTGCCTATTGGTTTCAGCCTCCGTTAATACACAATATGTTTTTTAACCCGCAGTGGTTTTTCTCCAAGAAAACTCACCTGCTGAGCACACAGTGCACCTTTCTGTGCTGTTTTGGCTATGAGGGAGTATACCATGAACCTCCGGTCCTTGCTGCATGGAGATCTTGCACCTATGTGTGAAAGCATTTGGTCTCCTAGTGAATTGACCTAAGTCCATTCTGGTGCCCATTTCTGGAGAGGCTGACTGTTGGACCTGGCGATGTGCAATCCCGGTGCGCCGCTTGTTTTTAAGTATGTGGATGTTTGTTTCCAGCCTCCCCAATTTGGCTGGGAGCCTTAACCTGACTACCCGATCTACTGATGACTTGAGACCTACAGAGGTGGAGTTGCCTGCAGTTATATTCAATGGGGAGAATTGCCCTTTATAAAATGATGGCCTTAACCCTGGTTCCTAGATATTTTCTCCAACCCATTCCAGGAAGCTGATTTCAAGCCCTGACTTCGAAGATAAACCAATTTCTCTGGGCTGGAGGCCGCCCTCGTGTGGCCTTCCTATAAAGCAGCCCCCCCACCCCATGCGGAGGAATTGGTACTGCACTCAACCCCGCCCCGTGGCAGGGGACATAGTTGTATCATAATCCCTGGCCTTGAGGCTTTACCCCGTCAGATAGCAATAGGTATCACTCACCTTGGGGATGTTTGGGTGGACAGTGGCATACACACGTTCCCGGCGCTGCAGGAGCAGTATCAATCCAACCAAACCAGGTTCCATACATATCTGCAGCTACGACATGCCCTATTGGTTAATATTCCCTCGGGCACACTGATCCCAGAATTTACACCCCTTGAGTCTAAATTGATGATGGGGAGGCTGGGTAAGGGAACCACTTCCCGGATTGAACACTCCAGACTGCATCCCTGGTTCTTGGGAGGAGATAAGAGGCTTGGGTGGTTGAACTGGGGGATGAGAAATGGCGTGAGGCGAGAAGGCCCCCAGGGGACTGGCTATCTTTATTTATGGGATTTTTAATGCGCAGCTAATACCCTGGGGTGTCTCTGCGCACCTCCGATTGGTCCAGCTTAGTTACCTTCATATTCCAATTCCAATTCCAAAAATTCTTTATTTCGGCCACATGGGCCATAAAAGATGCAATAAAATACAATACATATATTAAAAAGACAGTATTTACATATAAAAATTTTCTGCTGAACCCACATGGAATAAAAGCTGCAAGATAGAGCCAGTTCAGGGGGACAGTTTCTTTCTTATTATCCATGCTGCCATTAAGAATTTTGAAACAGCAAAGACAATGTGGCCCAGAGTGTTAGTTTTCATGACCCTGTAGGCCTGCAGGTATTTCCTGAAGCCCAGGTTCCGACACAACGGTGCTATCCAACGCTTCCTGGGACTCTGATAAGCATGGCAAACAAACATTATGTGTAGGTCGTCTTCATCCAGGGCTTTACAACATGGGCAAAGTTTGTCACCCCCTGAGGACCATTTGCTGGTAAATACTTTGGTGGGGAGTGTACCAAACCTCCATTGGAGGAACAATTTCCTTGCCAGGAGAGGGAAAATAAAGTCCATGACGGGTTCAAAAGCATAAGAATTTTTGGATTCCATAAAACGTCCCGTCAGGGTGCCGCTGTTGTGAGCATTGTCCATATCAACGAAGTTTTTATTTTTATACAGCTGTGCAAGAGATTTGCGCGTGATCCTTTGACAGCCCTGGGCTGGGTTATCCCATAAGTCTGGCAAGTTCAAGCTAAACAGTTCCGCCTTGATAAAAGCCAACCAGGGAATTTTGCTGTTGGCATTCAGCCTCATTACATGCATAAGGTCTTGTCTGTAGTGATGCAGTTCCTCGGTGGTCCATATCCGATGCCAGAACTTCACAGGTTTCGACAGGAGGTCTTCAGCAATAGAGGGAAGGCCCAAGTCAAGTCGTAAGGGGAGGAGTGGCGTACCTTGCGGGAGAGCAAGTAAGCGTCTCAGGAAACTGTTTTCCACACCTGCCAGAGCCTTCCCTGCTTTGTGTCCCCACAGCTCACTGCCATACATGGCTGCTGCCTTCGCTTGGGACCTGTATGTTTCCAAGGCCGGGCTTACAGGCTTAAAGGTGGACTTGTTAGCCACCTTCAGGAGTGCACCCGATAGCTGGGAAAGTTTCAGCCTGGATCTCGCTATCTGGCAGTCCCAAGCTAGGTTTTCTTGGACTGTTAACCCTAAGTATATAAAGGTTGAGACCCTCTCAAGACTAACATCCCCCAGTTTAGGATTTGGTCTGGCCTTGGCGGGAGGGTTAAAGATCATAAACTTAGTTTTCTCCGTGTTCACCTCCAACCCATGTTGGTGACAGAAAAGGCCAAAACCATCCACAATCCTCTGGATCCCCATGGGGGATTTGGAAAGCAGGAGGGTATCATCAGCAAACATTATTGCCGGAACCCTCCTGCCTGCCATAAACGGAGCATCATTGTCCTTAACAGTGTCAAGATGTTGGATGACACTGTTAATGAAAAGACAGAACAGGGTCGGCGCCAGGACACAGCCCTGTCTGACTCCACGGCGGACCGGGAATTTGCCCGAGAGCTTGCCATCCCTCCCACACCTCACTTGTGCATAGTTGTTCTCATGCAACCTGATGATAATACTAAGAAGGTGGGGGGGTGCTCCTAGCTTCTGCAAAACCTCCCATAGTTTTCCTCTAGGGACTAGGTCAAAGGCTGACCTCAGATCCACGAAGACCATGTACAGCCTTCCTCCCTCTAACGTAACCGTCTTCCAATATAGGAGAAGGAGGCGGAAGATCTGGTCCATGGTCGACGTGTTCTTCCTGAAGCCAGCCTGGAGGGGGCTCATGATGTCATTGTCCTCCACCCAGTCCAGGAGATGGTTAAGGATGAGGCGCGCAAAAAGCTTTTGGGGTACGTCTATTAGGCTAATAGGCCTGTAGTTGGCGGGGAGCAGAGTGGAACCTTTCTTATGGATCGGAACAATCTCTGCCCCCAGCCAAGACCCGGGGATTTCCATGCCTCCTAGAATGGCATTAAAAAGGATAAGGAGGTATGGGCCCCAGATGTCCGGGTGGTGCCTAAAGAGATCCCCGGGTAGCCTGTCCAGACCTGGCGCCTTCCCCCACGATAGGTGCTCTAGGGCCGCCTCCACTTCCCCCAGGGATAGTTCCATGCGAGAATCATGGGAGCCTACAGGCGCCAAGAGGGATGTATCAGGGCAGGAGTTAGTGTCTTGATAAAGTACCCCAAAGTGGGCCTCCCACACCACGGGGCGATGTTGGGTTCAATTGCTTTATTAAGTTCCCCTATCCCATTGTTAACAAGGGCCCAGAATTTCCGGGAATCCCTGACTTTAAGGGCATGATGAAGGTCCTGCCAATGGTTCCAGTCCCACTCGGTCCTAGCAGTCGCCATCACTGCTTTGTAATGCTTCCTAAGGTCACGTACCTTGGCCTTATTTGACCCTTCTTTTATTGCAGCAATAAGCTCCGATTTTGCTGTCCTACAGGAAGAGGTATACCAGGTGGGAACATGGGACCTTTTCTTTCTGGTTGGCACCTCCGGGTGAAATAACTCGGCCAAGTCCCTCACTAGGTCCTGATGTATGTTGCCCAGTTTCTCATTATATTCTGGGGTACATGGTTCATTTAGAAGTGCATCCACCTCCATGAACCTGGGGAGTGCCAACTCATAAAGCTTGCTGATGGCCTCTTCTGAGCTCGCAAGGTTCCCCCACTTAACCCGGTGCCTATTGGTTGTAAGGAGCAATTCCCCCGTGTCTTCTCCTTCACTTCCTACGGATATGCCCTCTGGGGGCAGGGGGCACTGGATGTTTAAACAAAGGGCATTGTGGTCACTATCAGACCTCTCTATTACCCTAAAGTCGAGGACTTTTGGCCAGAGCGTAATATCTAGCATGATATAGTCTAGCCTCGACTCATGGCCCCTTCTGTTAAAAGTACACACTGAGGGGGTATCGGAAGGGGTGCGCCCATTACAAGCCCTCAGTGCGTAGTTCAGGGTGAGGGACATGAGTTGTATTGCTAGCGGTGACCAGGCTTTGGGGTGGGGGGAAGACGAGGGCGGGACCCCCCCAGTAGTCGTCCTCGGTCGTGAGGGCACCCTCTAGTAGGCCTTCCAGGGGTTCAAAGTGGCAATTGAAGTCTCCTCCAAGCACCACCTTGTAGTCTCCCGGAAGTTGACCCAAAAAGGAGGATAGCTCGTTTAGGGTCGGTGATTCATTTGGGGCGGCAACTGGTCGCGAGTAGACATTCACAATAGCCCACGGGGGTTTTCCAGGCCATGTGAGCCGAACACACTGAATGTCCTGCGAGAACGTATGCACCTGTTCTGCCTGGCACCCAGTGTGGCTCGCAATCCAGATTGCCAGGCCACCTGACGGCCTCCCCTTCCCACTCCATTTGGCAGGGATTTCAAATATTTCAAACCCTCTCCTGGATTGCGTGCCCCTCGCCCATGTTTCCTGCAAAAGGAGGATGTCACTACTACCTACTAGCTGATCCCACTCCGGTGAGCCTTCCTTATTTGCAATTCCTGCCACATTCCAGGAGAGGATTCTCAGCCCCGGATCTGATGATAGGGTACCCTGACCTACAGTAGGATGTTGCACAACGGCTATAGGTGGGTAAGTGTCTGGGGAAGCAGAACTGCCAACCGCGGTGGCGGATGGCCCAACCAATTCCGCCGCCCCAGGTTGCACAGTATGGACTGACCCGGTGTTTGGTGGGGGCCCCATTTCACCCAGACTGTGTTGTTCGATCTTTAACGGTATCCTGCGGGCCATGTTCAGTTATAGGGGCTGTACTCAATCCCCCCCGACTTTGCACCTCAACCAGCATCTTCCCAGGGCTGAAGGAACTCTCCCCTATTTGTGGTCAGTCGACCTGATCTAAGCAGGAGAACCTGTTATGGTGAGTAAAATTGGCCTGGCCAGGTGGTAAGTAATGCCTTGGTCTATAACGTGAGCCATCTACATCAAAGCCTACTCTAGTCCACTCCTTCTCCCTCCCTCCCTCCGTGCTGCTAGCACTAGGGTAGAAGTGTGATAGGGGTACTAATTCAATATTGGACTTGTCAGGCCTTGCGAGCCAGTTACAAATGTAGTTGGCGACATGTGGGCTTTTGAAACTTATGATAATACAATACCCTGCCCTATTCTTTGGGGTAAGGCCAATCCAGGAGATCCTCCTAACCATCAAAACATCACCTTTCAGGTTTGGTGGCAGCGGCCTATTAATACTAAGCCAACTTATAACCTTATTTCGTAAGGAGTCTTGAGGCTCCCTTGTGTCGCCAGTTAGCTCAGGTACTCCCACCATGATTGCCGTATATGGGACTGCTTCTGGGGGCAGATTAACCACCATGCGCTTATCAAGGGGATGGAGTGGTACCACCAGTGGTGCCATTGGTAGGGATCACTGCCTCCCCTGGATGTGGCGCAGGAGGTTGCTTCGATCTCCTAGGGGCCGGGACAGGAGGCCTAGGCGCTGGAGGTGGCACAGGGTGCGTCTGAGAAGCAGGCGCAACAATTGTGCTCTGCAGAGCCGTATGAGGGACCTGAGACGGTGCAGAGGGCAACGGTCTATTCCCAGGACAGACCTGGGCAGCCACAGAAGCATCTGTAGCTGACCCAGGGCTCTTCCTTGTATGTAGATTTTCCAAGGCCTTAAGTCTGCTCTCTATGGCGTCCAATTTGGCTGAGATAGGGGCTAACAATTCCTTAATGGTTACTGTGAGTGAATTGATTATTGTATCAGTACTGTTAGAGTTTGCCCCACCAAAGATAAATGGGCCCGAGGTCAGTGAGAGGGCCGCTGCTGCTGGAGAGCCCAAGTGGTCTGACCTAGACCCTGACAGGATAAGCTCAGGGGAGGCCGAGATGTCTGTACTGATATCCTGATTTGGCTCAATTATGTCAACTTTGGCCCTTTTTGCCTTCTTTAATTTCCTGGATCTTTTCCTTTTTGGGGGTTGGACCATTCCACTGCCTGCAGGCTCTGTGAGCAGGGCGGCCTGCCCCGCTTCCTGCAGGTCTGTGCCTATGTTATCCGGTATGGCAGAATGGTCAGAAATCCCAGATGGACGGGAGGAGTTCCTATCCCTCTGCGTTACGGGAGTTCTCAACTGCTGAAGGACTGACTCAATGGTCTGATCAATACTGTCCATTAGAGACATATGAGTGGCGTCCAGTGGAATGAGTGTGCTAACATCTGTAGAGGAGGTATCCCCTTGCTCCAGAAACACGCTTTCGGGACCCATCTCAAGGTGCGTTTCTGTGACCGATAAGGATTTACTGGCTTGGATACTTGCCTTTGGGAAGAATTTATCCAATGTACTTAAGCCTTGTTGGGCAGACTTACTCCGTGAGGTTCTGGTCGCCATTATGGGGTAGGTGTAGAGAGGCTGGGGGGCAGGGGGCGTCAGAGGGGTGGCCCGGTCCGGTCTCTGCCGGCCTCTAACGGCCTAGAACGGCACGCTCTTTGCCCGGTCTTCGCCCCGGAGACCGCCCCACGCGCGATGCGCGTACCTAGAAGCGCCTAAGTACGTCAGGGGGGTGTGGCACTGGGAGGGGGCGCGGCGCGGCGGGAAGAGGAACCAGCTGGCGATGTTGCTAGGGATGCTGGACCTCGCAGTCCCGCTCGCCGCGCCTCTCACCTCCTCTGCGGCCGGTTCCACCAGGGAGAAGAAGTTGAAGAATGCCCCAAGCAGCGCGTTGGCTCCCAGCTACTCCTGTAGCGAGCGTGAGTCCCAGTTAACACTTGCAGTCTCGAGCGGCCCCCGCGAAGCGGGGGCCGCGAGAGGTGATGAGCTTTCCGGGCGGGGGGGCGTGGCACTGGGAGGGGGCGCGGCGCGGCGGGAAGAGGAACCAGCTGGCGATGTTGCTAGGGATGCTGGACCTCGCAGTCCCGCTCGCCGCGCCTCTCACCTCCTCTGCGGCCGGTTCCACCAGGGAGAAGAAGTTGAAGAATGCCCCAAGCAGCGCGTTGGCTCCCAGCTACTCCTGTAGCGCGCGTGAGTCCCAGGTAACACTTGCAGTCTCGAGCGGCTCCCGCGAAGCGGGGGCCGCGAGAGGTGATGAGCTTTCCGGGCGGGGGGCGTGGCACTGGGAGGGGGCGCGGCGCGGCGGGAAGAGGAACCAGCTGGCGATGTTGCTAGGGATGCTGGACCTCGCAGTCCCGCTCGCCGCGCCTCTCACCTCCTCTGCGGCCGGTTCCACCAGGGAGAAGAAGTTGAAGAATGCCCCAAGCAGCGCGTTGGCTCCCAGCTACTCCTGTAGCGAGCGTGAGTCCCAGGTAACACTTGCAGTCTCGAGCGGCTCCCGCGAAGCGGGGGCCGCGAGAGGTGATGAGCTTTCCGGGCGGGGGGGCGTGGCACTGGGAGGGGGCGCGGCGCGGCGGGAAGAGGAACCAGCTGGCGATGTTGCTAGGGATGCTGGACCTCGCAGTCCCGCTCGCCGCGCCTCTCACCTCCTCTGCGGCCGGTTCCACCAGGGAGAAGAAGTTGAAGAATGCCCCAAGCAGCGCGTTGGCTCCCAGCTACTCCTGTAGCGAGCGTGAGTCCCAGGTAACACTTGCAGTCTCGAGCGGCTCCCGCGAAGCGGGGGCCGCGAGAGGTGATGAGCTTTCCGGGCGGGGGGGGCGTGGCACTGGGAGGGGGCGCGGCGCGGCGGGAAGAGGAACCAGCTGACGATGTTGCTAGGGATGCTGGACCTCGCAGTCCCGCTCGCCGCGCCTCTCACCTCCTCTGCGGCCGGTTCCACCAGGGAGAAGAAGTTGAAGAATGCCCCAAGCAGCGCGTTGGCTCCCAGCTACTCCTGTAGCGAGCGTGAGTCCAAGGTAACACTTGCAGTCTCGAGCGGCACCCCCCAGGGGGATGAGAAATGGCGTGAGGCGAGAAGGCCCCCAGGGGACTGGCTATCTTTATTTATGGGATTTTTAATGCGCAGCTAATACCCTGGGGTGTCTCTGCGCACCTCCGATTGGTCCAGCTTAGTTACCTTCATATTGCAAACATGACTCCCCAACACCTCCACCAAATTGATGGGGGGTTCACAGGCCAGCTGTGACTGTTGTTAATTGCTGGAAGTGGTCTTCTTTCTTATGATGTGGTTCTCCCCGAGAGTGGCCCCCTTTTGTGAGGAGGTCAAGAATGAGCTTTCTGAAATTCTGGGCCTGTGGCTTGACCTCACCCCAGGGATTGCACTTCTGAGATTGCTGGAAGATGTGGGTGGGGCAGAGGATGGAACGCATGTTCGAGGGGATGATGTTAATGGCCAAAGAGGACCTGTTGTGCAAATGGAAATCTCATTTTTTTTTAATGTATTTTTCAAAGCACTCAAACTTTGTGATTATGCTGTTTTGAAGGTTCCAAGAATTGATTCGGCTTTGCAGTAGGATGGTAAATCTCAGAAAAAGGTTAACTGCCCTTTACTGGTCTGTTTTTAAGGGAGGCATATTGCTACCTAACTTTCAGTATTATTCTTGGGCATCTCAGTTAATTGTGACCATTGATTGAGCACCTACACCGATTGCTGAAGCTTTGTTTGGTTGGACAAGCAGGGGGAGACCCAACATACTTTGATTGCTTGTGTGAAACAAATGGGTAAGCTCCTCTGAAAGCTGTAGTGATTTTATAATGTAGAAGACTTCCTCAGCATAAATTGGATGAAATGACGAAGATGATCCCACTGTAGATACGACCAGTGATTGACAATTTCTAAATGGCCCCAGCTCTGGAAACCAGCCAGCCCCGTCTTCTCTTCACTTTGTGGGCTATCTGGGAAGATGGGGTCTTGTCATTACTTGCAGAGTTCCAGGCAGAATTTGGCCCCGTTTAGCACTACATCTTTCCCGTCACTTGCTGATTACATTGTATACTGGCCAGAACTTGATGACAATACTCTGCTCAAAAACAGGGAGTTAACATCCAAACTAGATAAGGCGACGGTCTCTTTAACATATAGAACTCCTATGAATTACACACCTGTCTGCCTGCTGCTTATTGGGAATAGGTGGGCAGATGATCTTGGTACTTTAGGGTATGTGGAACTAGAGGTAGTCTTGATGCATCCCTGAGAATTCACCATTTGAGCCAACTTGTGACTGATCCAACTAAAACACTTCTCAGTGTTTACTATGATTGGAGTAGATTACACAAGGTGAGTAATAGTGGGCCAAAGGTGCTTGAAAATGGGGCAGGAAAAGGCACATTCATCTGTACTGTATGGTAGTGCAGAGAAGCATATGGTAGCACACCAACTGTGTACCTAGGGTTGGAGTTCTCTTTAAAAAAAATATTTTGCAGTCCTAGGCATACCAAACGATGTAGACCAGACCAGATATAAATAGTGTCTTTGCTCACTGGGGATGATGATTGCTAGGTGAGTGAGTGCTAGAGAATGGGCAAATAGACCTCATCAGATGAAGGTGCAGTTGTATGCGGAGTGGATCTAGTGTTTGTAAACAGAACTGTATGAGTCTACGGGACACATTTAGAAGTTTAAGAATTTGTAAGTATATGAGCAAATTTTCTGGAGGCCATATGTAGATTGATAAATGGCTGTGGCACATCGCAGTGCATGAGCTACTAACAGAAATACCCAGTCACAAAAAGTGTGGAGTGTTCTGAACACAACCATCAATTGGTAATGGACTATTTACATGATATTTGTTAGACGGGGACCCGGAGGGTCGGCCGAGTACAGGGGGAGAGGCCTCCGGTGAGGGCCGTCTCCGGCGATCGTACAGACAAGTAACTTCCCCCCCACAGATGGACACCACACAAGGATGAGTTCAACACACTTTATATAAGATTCTTGAGGCAAGGTGATAAACGATACAGTGGGGTCAGGACACGAGGATTCTCCCAATTCTAGTCTCTGTAGGGGAAAGGGGTAGCGGGACAGTCTTAGTACCGGTCCGGTACCGGTGCGGCAAGAGGGAAGCTCTTAATCCTCGAGCTTGGGGGTCCGCAAAGATGGGCCGCGGCAGCGCCAGCAGGCTAGGACGGTGGTTCACAGCGAGGAGGGCCGCGGCAGCGCCAGCAGGCTAGGACGATGGTTCACAACGAGGAGGGCCGCGGCAGCGCCAGCAGGCCAAGACGATGGTTCACGTTGAAGAGGGCCGCGGCAGCGCCAGCAGGCTTCGGAGATGGTTCACAAGAAAGGGCCGCAGCAGCGCCAGCAGGCCTCCAAGGATGAGTTCCTCACGGTGTCTCTCGACTCCAAGATACAACTGCCTTCCTGCTCTGGAGCTGCCCCAGTTATAGGTCTGGTCTCCTTTGATGTCCGGACCCTCTCACTTGGAGGTCGGGAGGTCCGGGATGAGGGAGTCCAGACACCCAGCAGGGGGGTGGAGCCAGCGCCCGGGGAGGCCGGGGGCGATCGACACTTGGCGGAGGGGAGCCATTGACACTCCTTCTCCCATTGACCTGCTAAGTGGTCTCTTCACCCCCTAGGTGGATGGTGGGGCCTCAATGTCGGGGCCTGGCCAGGCCCAGGGTTGGGGTCGAGCCGAGGCCACGCGGCCTTGTTCTGTAGTGTCCAAAGATGGAGGCTGGGCCGGGGCAGTGGTGCTGACGGGAGCCCGGGCCAGCCGATACTGGGGTGTTCGGGGGCTGGAGTTCCGTTGTGGACGGGTCGTGGGTTGCCCCAGCGGGTTGCCGGGATGGTTCTTGTCGGGGATACAGGGAGAGCAGAGGTCCGGGCCCCGCCATGCGGGGAGGGAGCGGGCCGTCCACGAGGCCTGTCCAACATGCGTCCCCCCCAGCTGAAGGCAGGGAGAGTCACCCATCCTCTTGGGTACTCTCCTCGCCGAGGCGGAAGAAGCGTGACAGGCCGTCTGCGTTGGCGTGGTCCTGGCCTGGACGATGCTCCACAGTGAAATCCATCCCCTGCAGGGAGATGGACCATCGCAACAGTTTTGGGTTCTCTCCCTGCATCTGCATCAGCCATTGCAGGGGTCGGTGATCTGTTTGCACCCGGAAGTGGGTACAGAAGAGATAGGGCCGGAGCTTCTTGAGGGCCCATACCACGGCGAAGGCCTCGCGCTCGATGGTGCTCCAGCGCTGTTCTCGGGCCAGCAGGCGTCGGCTGATGAAGGCCACTGGCTGATCGACTCCCTCGGTGTTGAGTTGGGAGAGGACGGCCCCAATGCCATGATCTGAGGCGTCCGTCTGCACTATGAATTCCCGGCTGTAGTCGGGGGGCCTGGAGCACAGGGGCGGTGCACATGGCGGCCTTCAATTTCTCAAAGGCCGCTTGACAGTCCGGAGTCCAGTTGACTGTTTTGGGGTTTTTCTTGGATGTGAGTTCTGTGAGGGGCCCCACAATGCTGCCATAGTCCTTTATAAACCGCCGGTAGTACCCGGTGAGCCCCAGGAAGGCTCGGACCTCGGTTTGGGTGACAGGGGGTTGCCAGGCCTGGATGGCAGCGATCTTGAGCTGGAGGAGGGCCACCAGCCCGCTCCCCACATGGTGTCCCAGGTAGGTCACGGACCCTTGGCCAATCTGGCATTTGCTGGCTTTGATGGTGAGCCCGGCCTGCCGGAGGGCGTGCAGGACCTCCCGGAGGTGGTGGAGGTGGTCTGCCCAGTGGCGACTGTATACAGCAATGTCGTCCAGGTAGGCGGCGCTGAATTCTTCGAGGCCCGCCAGTACCTGGTTCACGAGTCTCTGGAAGGTAGCTGGGGCGTTTTTCATGCCGAATGGCATCACCTTGAAGTGGTAGTGGCCATCCAGGGTAGAGAAGGCGGATCGCTCTTGGGCCCCGGGGGTGAGGCCGATCTGCCAGTAGCCCGCTGTTAGATCGAAGATGCTCAGGTAGTGGGCGGCCCCCATGCGGTCAATCAGCTCATCCGCCCGGGGGATGGGGTGAGCGTCGGTTCTGGTAACGGCGTTCAGGCCCCGATAGTCCACACAGAACCGGAGCTCGGGGGCAACGCCCGGGGCGGCAGCCTTGGGGACCAGCACGACTGGGCTGGCCCAGGGGCTGTCAGACGGCTCGATCACTCCTAGAGCCAGCATTTTGGAGACTTCGTTCTGGATGCAGGTGCGCACTCAGTACGCCCTGTGTCGAATAGGGGGGCTATCCCCGGTGTCCACGTCTTGAAGGCACCATGGGGTGACCCCGGGGATGAGGGAAAACAGGTCTGCGAATTGTAGCAGGAGATCTCGACAGTCTTGGCGTTGCTCTGGGGATAAGGCATCGGAGAGTCTGACCCCCTCCACTGAGCTGTCCTGCTCGAGCGTCCTCAGCAGGTCAGGAAGGGGCTCGGAGTCTTCTTCCGTCCCACTATCGGTAGCCATCAGGAGGCTGAGTTCTGAACGTACGAAGTGGGGTTTGAGTCTGTTGGCGTGGAGGACCCGTAGGGGGTTCCGGGGGGACTCCATGTCGATCAGGTAGGTGACGGGACCCTTGCGCTCTATCACCTTGAAGGGCCCCGTCCATTTGTCCTGTAGGGCGCAGGGTTCTACCGGGAACATCACCCAGACTTGTTGTCCGGGTTCGAACTCGATGGAGGAGGCATGCTGATCATACCATCTCTTCATGTCCTCCTGACTGGCTTCAAGGTTGACCTTGGCGAGTTCCCTGAATCGCCGGGTCTGGTTGCGGAGGGTCAGGAGATACTTGTATACATCCGGAGGAGTCTTCTGGGGGGCCACCTCCTACCCTTCTTTGACCAGGCTGAGGGGACCCCGGACAGGGTGTCCGTACAGGAGTTCGAATGGGCTGAAGCCCAGGGATTTCTGGGGGACTTCTCGGTAGGCGAACAGGAGGCACGGGAGCAGCACATCCAATTGGCGACGTAGGGGTTCTTCTAGGCCCATGATCATCCCCTTGAGGGTGCGGTTAAACCGCTCGACCAGTCCATTTCCTTGCGGGTGATAGGGGGTCGTGAATTTGAAGGTGACCCCGCACTGCTGCCAGAGAGACTTCATGTATTTAATGATAAAGTTTGTGCCCCTGTCACTGACGACTTCCCGGGGGAAGCCCACCCGCGAGAAGATCCCCATCAGGGCTCGGCCTACCACGGGCGCCGTCACGGTCCGAAGAGGGATGGCCTCAGGATAGGGGGTGGCGTGGTCCACCAGGACTAGAATGAAGCGGTGCCCTTGTGCTGTTCGGGGGTCCAGGGGCCCCACAATGTCTATTCCCACCCGTTCAAACGGGGTGGTGACGATGGGGAAAGGCTGCAAGGGTGCTTTGATCTTGCGGCCGCTCTTCCCGCTGGCCTGGCAGGTGGGGCAGGCCCGGCAGTGGTTGGATACATCATTCCGCATTTTGGGCCAGTAGAAGTGGGTCACCAGGCGGCTGTACGCTTTGTCTTGCCCCAAGTGTCCGGCAAGGGGCACATCGTGTGCTAGGTTCAAGAGGAAGTCTCTGAAGCGGAGGGGGACCACCAGCACCCGGCTGGCCCCCAGCTCTGCAATCTTTTGCTCACTGTAGAGCAGATCATTGTCCCAATAAATCCAGTGGGCCCCCGAGGTGTCTCCTGCGCTCTGGGCGAGGGCTTGCTGCCGGAGTCCCTCGAGGGAAGCACATGCTCTCTGCTCTTGTCGGAATTGTTCCTGGGTGGGGCCACCCTCTTGACGCCACTGGGCCAGTTCGGGAAGGTCCCGGAGCCGATCGAGCCCTTCTTTGCTGTGTTCCGGAGAACTGGCTTCCAGGGTGGCTCCCTCTTGGACGATCGGGGGAGGAGGCTCTGGCCATTCGGGTTCTTCGGGACTGGGGATGGCGCGGGCGGCCATGGACCGGGTCGTTACGCAGACCCATTCATTTTAGGCCCAGCATCCCCAGGTGCTCTCTTCTCTCGACGGCTGACCAGGGGGAACTTTCGAGGTCGTTCCCCAGGAGGCAGTCCACGGGGGCATCATCGCGGACAGTTACTTTCAGCATTCCGGATACTCCTCCCCACTCGAAGGGGACGCAGGCCATCCCACATAGGCTTTCTGAATTGTCGGCCGACCGTACTGGGCAAAGGATATTTGGCAAGATCTGGTCCGGGGTCACCAGATGGCAGCGGACTGCGGTCACACTGGCCCCGGTGTCTCGGAGGGCTTCAGCCCGGTGCCCATTAATGTTGACCCACTGGCTGTACTTCTGCGTGTTGGCGGGAAGGGGGGCCCGCAGGATCAGGTCTCTTTCCCCTAGGCAGACCAGGGACATGGCGGCTGGTTCCCACTCGGGCTGGTCTGGCTCGTACTCTTCAGGGTTTTATTGGGTTTGCTCTTCTCCCAGGGCGGCGGCAGCGACCTGGCGGGGCATAGGGCTCTGGTTCTTTGGGCAGTTGGGATCATTGGCGTAGTGGCCGGGTCGCTGGCATCGGTGGCAGGTAACGGCGCGGAAACCTGGTCGCATCGGGAGGTTCCCCCTGCCGGCTGGGGGCGGGGTGTTGCTGGCGGGAGCCACCGGGACGGTGTCTCTGCCCCGACCCTGGCCTCCTCCTCCCCCTCGGGGGCGATGGAACCCTTGGGCGGCTCTGTTCTGTTCGCTGGGCCCGTTTCGGGAAACTCGGGTGCTTTCCCATCGGTCAGCCTCGACGGCGAGTTGCCGAGGTTCAGTCAGTTTACTGTCAAGGAGATGCTGCCTGAGCTCGACGAAGCAGTTGTTAGAAAGGTGCTCCCATACAATAAGGTCAAAGAGTTGCTCGTAAGTGGTCACCTTGCTGCCCTTGATCCACCCCTCAAAGGCTCGGCTAAAGAAGTTCACGTACTCCACCCAAGTCGTACCCGGGATCCGTTTGCAGTCGCGGAACCTCTGGCGGTACATCTCGGGCGTGAGTCCGTATCGAGTGAGGAGGGCGGCTTTCATGTGGTCGTAGGACATCATCTGATGGTCTGGGAGTTGCAGCAGGGCGTCTCGTCCTTCGTTGACAAATCTCCCCCATAACCCGGCTCCCCAGTCGCTCCGGGGAATCCGGTGGGAGGTCATGGCTACTTCGTAGGCTTTGAACCATTGCTGGATATCGTCGTTCCGGTAATATTCTCGGACGACATCCTTGGGGATGTGGACCTTGGGGTCCGTAGTGACAGGGGGGCTCGGGTGCCCGGGGACCCCGAGATCTTTGTTCTGCCTCCGAATCTCTAGTTCCTTCGAGTTGCGCTCATGCTCGTAGGCTAGCTTTTTCTCTTCTAACTCTCTCTGCCTTTGTTTCTCTTCTCGCTCCTCTCGGAGCTGTAAGTGTTCCAAAGTAATTTTTTGTTCCGCCAATTTGAGTTCTCCATCTAAGCGGCGTCGAGCCAGTTCCAATTCGTGGAGCCTGCTCTTCTCTCGTTCTCGGGCCTCCTCTGGTGAGAGACCCGGTCTTCTTTCTTCTGTCGGCGCAGTGCTTGTTTCGGTTGTCTCGAGGCTTTGGTTTTGGGGTACGGCCGTACCCGTCTCTGCCCAAGTTTCCAGGGCGTGTTTGAAGTCCTCTTTCGTGCTCAGTCCTGTGGTAGCAATGCCCAGTTCTATGCAGAATTGTTTTAGTTCTCTGTGGCTGTATTCCTCTAGTTTTTCCATCTGGAATTTTTCCGTTGTTCCGCTCTCTTTTGTTGTCATGGTGGTTGTGTGTCGTGGGGTGAGTTACTCTCTGTACGATTATGCGTTGGCTCGGATCGCGCCGCTGGCCACCAATGTTAGACGGGGACCCGGAGGGTCGGCCGAGTACAGGGGGAGAGGCCTCCGGTGAGGGCCGTCTCCGGCGATCGTACAGACAAGTAACTTCCCCCCCACAGATGGACACCACACAAGGATGAGTTCAACACACTTTATATAAGATTCTTGAGGCAAGGTGATAAACGATACAGTGGGGTCAGGACACGAGGATTCTCCCAATTCTAGTCTCTGTAGGGGAAAGGGGTAGCGGGACAGTCTTAGTACCGGTCCGGTACCGGTGCGGCAAGAGGGAAGCTCACAATCCTCGAGCTTGGGGGTCCGCAAAGATGGGCCGCGGCAGCGCCAGCAGGCTAGGACAGTGGTTCACAGCGAGGAGGGCTGCGGCAGCGCCAGCAGGCTAGGACGATGGTTCACAACGAGGAGGGCCGCGGCAGCGCCAGCAGGCTAGGACAATGGTTCACAACGAGGAGGGCCGCGGCAGCGCCAGCAGGCTACGAAGATGGTGCTCGACGAGAAAGGCCGCGGCAGCGCCAGCAGGCCAAGACGATGGTTCGCGTTGAAGAGGGCCGCGGCAGCGCCAGCAGGCTTCGGAGAAGGTTCACAAGAAAGTGCCGCGGCAGCGCCAGCAGGCCTCCAAGGATGAGTTCCTCACGGTGTCTCTCGACTCCAAGATACAACTGCCTTCCTGCTCTGGAGCTGCCCCTGTTATAGGTCTGGTCTCCTTTGATGTCCGGACCCTCGCACTTGGAGGTCTGGAGGTCCGGGATGAGGGAGTCCAGACACCCAGCAGGGGGGTGGAGCCAGCGCCCGGGGAGGCCGGGGGCGATCGACACCTGGCGGAGGGGAGCCATTGACACTCCTTCTCCCATTGACCTGCCAAGTGGTCTCTTCACCCCCTAGGTGGATGGTGGTGCCTCGATGTCGGGGCCTGGCCAGGCCCAGGGTTGGGGTCGAGCCGAGGCCACGCAGCCTTGTTCTGTAGTGTCCAAAGATGGTGGCTGGGCCGGGGCAGTGGTGCTGACGGGAGCCCGGGCCAGCCGATACTGGGGTGTTCGGGGGCTGGAGTTCCGTTGTGGACGGGTCGTGGGTTGCCCCAGCGGGTTGCCGGGATGGTTCTTGTCGGGGATACAGGGAGAGCAGAGGTCTGGGCCCCGCCATGCGGGGAGGCAGCGGGCCGTCCACAAGGCCTGTCCAACAATATTCAGAAACCTGAACATTAATGACTTGTAAAGGGAAACAGTTGATTTGCATCTACATGAATTCCAGTGGATTGTGTTGTTCAGTATTGAAATTAATATTAAAACAAAAATTTATTTAAAATAAAAAAAATAACTTGCACCGCTTCTGACTACTTTCTTGGGCGGGAAAGAAAGAAAATCAGACAGTTGTTGGATGCAAGGGCTGCCTTTCTCTGTACCAATCTGCTAGCTCTAGATACTCAGCACCCACCTTCAGTTCTGAAAAGCTTTAAAGATGTGGCTGCGCTTGACACACAATACCAATTGGATTAAACTTACAAAAACCGGTTATCTGTATATGCTAGCACTTTTTCTGCTACACTTATCATACTACTCTGGAATATGACTCCCCTCTCAAGGCTTCTTCGTATAATTGATAATCGCAGTATGCTTGCACCAGGTCTCCAAACCTTACACAGCGTGTGCAATATAGAATTGACTCCAATCAACACACTTTCAACAGGGTGCTCAGAAAGGCAACCAGGAACAGTATACAAATCTGATTGTTTCATGACCTTGTTGGTGGTAAAAAAAGGCCACATAACTGATTCAGTTATGTGATTTAAGGCCCATAAGAGGTAAGCAAACAATTGCAAGTTATTATAAATCTTTTATTGTTATTGAAGTCTTACTTTTAGGGATTAAGTAACTGAAAAAGAAAGAAATATTTTGGCTCTAATAAACATTCATGAAATATTCCTACACATAATGTATTTTTTTTGTCGGAGCAGTTTGAATTAACCAGATTATAATCTGGTCATGTCATTTGTCCCTCTTTTAATACTTTCCGGATAAGCCTTTTATTTAATCCACTAAAATCTTAATTTCAGACTAAGGAGTAGCCAGTATGCTATGATTGGCACTCTGAAATGTTTCCATAGCAGACACAAAAGGAAATAAATGGATTGCTTGAATGAATCCCTATTAATTACTCTGGGCAGCATTGCGGATCTTTGTTTTTTCCCCCACTAGTTATTTGCAAATCAGACTTTGTCCTGCCCCAATATGATGGGGCAGGAAAAAACTAAGGGAGTTAGAGGGTTACTAGCTAGGCTCGCCCTCCAGTCATACAAGTCAAAAACAAAAAAGGTTTCTGTTTCCAGATACCTGAGAGCCTTGCTAGAAAAAAGACAACCAATACTCAATGGGGTTGGCTGTTGGGATTGTGTATAATGTATAAAAAGGAAAAATTGTTCCTTTTTTAGGTGTCCCCTCACTCACCGAGGTTGCCCCACGGTGACATGCTTCATCATTGGGGCCATCCCAGTCCTCTACGGGCTGGGGCGTGCTACGACTTGCGAAGTTACGTAGGAGCACTTAAATGGACTATGTGTGGTGCATGTGTATTTGTGGGGAGTGGACTATGTGTTGAGTTAAAAAATACCTGCCCAGTAGGTTACTAATAAACTTTATTCTGGCCTCTAGGTGGTAGTATTAAAAACAGCCTTTTTTAGGGAGGGGCAAAAGACCAGGCCGAGGCAAAACCAGAGGGCAGCAAGTCCAATGGGCCCAACCTCTGGAAACCAACAGAACACACACAAGGAGCCAAGGACCGGTAACAACACCATCAACCAGCAACATCTAAGCCTAGTGGTAAACCTCTCTGACAAAGTTTTGACACCGGTTCAGAAGAGAGTTTTGGAGAAAGGTTTGGGTTTTGTCCCGACCACAACCTTGGATAAGTTCAAGCTGTATTGTGAACTAAAGGAATTTGTACGCAGCATAAAATTACAGGTTTTTTTCAAAGATAAACCACAACCAATGGGAACTGCGAGTGACACAGGACTAAAGAAAAAATCATCTTTCACCCCCCCTACGAATAGCCTACCAGTTGAGGTACTGGCTTTTGAAAAGGCAATCCTGAAAGATGTAATGGATCTGGACACTAGGGCTTTGAATACATTCCATAATACCAGTAGAGCTGAAAAGGAAGCCATATACGAACTAGCCAACGATGCAACAATCACAATAAAACCAGCCGATAAAGGCGGGGCAATTGTGATACAAAACTCAGCAGACTATGAGACTGAATGCCTGAGATTATACACAATATACACAATCCCAACAGCCAACCCCATTGAGTATTGGTTGTCTTTTTTCTAGCAAGGCTCTCAGGTATCTGGAAACAGAAACCTTTTTTGTTTTTGACCAATATGATGGGGCCCATCTGAGCTGCTACCATTACCATAACTGGTTCCTTCTAGACAGTAACATAACCAATGAATTAAGGTTGTACTACCATGACTGAAAACGCCAATCACAACTTCCCTCCCACCTGCTACTTTGTGGTTTTGCGATTGATGGGGCTATTGCGCTATAAAATTAGCCACCCCGTTCTCCCCTTTGCAATCCCCCTGCCCTTCTTGGTCTCATGTCACGGAGTAGCTAGTGTGAGCAGACCAAGAGAAGAAAACTACCCTTATTAGTCGTTTTTAGATAAAATGACTCCTACACAAAGCAGACAGAAAGAGTTGTCTCAACCGCACCCATCCTCTTATATTTGAAGCCACATCTTTGAAATTCGCGTTATCTACATTATTTAAGGGCAATTTGTGTTGATTATTGACTTTAACTCTGAAAATTAATAAAGCAAAATGAATTCCTTCTCTCCCCCGACTGATACTCCCTGAGGCACATTGCAAATTTTAAACTGAGACATGGCTCTGATGTTTCCATAACCTGTCTCTCTGGATTGTACAGCAAGGTCCCTGAATATAAGACCAGAAGTGGGAAACTGGGACTCCATTTGTTAATATTATTGTAATAATGCCCAAGTATATTAAAACAAAGTCCTTTGAGGAAGATGTCCTGGTAGTCAAAGGGAAAAGAAGGTGCCTGGCCTATTGTTGATCCCTATAGACCTGGTCACAGGCAGACCTCCATGCAGTCCACCTTTGCCCTGTCATTTAGTTTCCACTAAGAAGTAGGAACTGCACGTTTTTGGATAACAGACTTTGGGATGGTACCAGACAGATTCCATGCACCACCACCGATTATGTTGTCCCTTAGAACCGCTTGCTTACAGTACCCCCGCCCCCAAACATAGACAGGGAGCGAACAGTTCTGGCAACCACTGAACATGACAACCCTGTTCCCCCAGGAACTTTGTTGACAGACCTAGAACCTTTCGCTCATACACTCATGCCCTGTTTTCCTCAGAAGTATACAAAGAATACACAGGGAAGTTTTCAGTGTTTTATAATGTTTATTGAACCAAAGTAATTCTTGTATAGTGTGCTGCAATGATCCATACTCATAAGCAGACGAAAGTTATAAGTGTCACGGCGGTGAACAGGACAAAAAGTTCCAACATCGTACTGAGACAAACGTTTATATGAAAGTATGTGAAATAATAGATCAACCTGGCATACTCCTACTATGCAAAGCCCTAACCAATGTTTCTGGGGAGTTTGTGTATGTTTTGCCAAGGAACTCCTTACCGGATGATCTAACCCCATTACCTGGTGGGTAAGAATGTAGGACCCAGTCTTGAATGAGCTGGACACCCCTTGCGGCGGTATCAGTCAGCTTCTGGGCACAAGCTTCAGCATGTAGGGACCTCTCGAAGTCCGCATTAGTGCCTCCTCTGACTAAACCTGGAAACAGATGTTTATACATAGAAAAAGGCATCCTTGCCTTGGGCTAAGATTGTGATCAGGCTGCCATTGTTTGTATTCTTCTGTTAGCTGTGTCGCCATATGGACATAAATAAACACATTTGCACTTTGCCCATGTAGGCCTTGTACACAATGATAGTGTTCTTGCTAAGTGGATTTGTTTAAGCAAGCTCGATGTTTCAAGGAAACTAACCCAAAGTGTCATAAATGCAAATGTGTGTCAAAGTCCATTTTAAAAGTGAAGACAACTTTAGGAAAGATCCGTGTACATGTAAAAAATGGCAATGCTTCCTACTCTGCCTAACTGGGACACATGGAACCGCTATTGGTGAAAAGTAAATAGACGAGGTTGTGGTGTTGCCCTATTTCTTTGGGATGGGGAAAGAAATTTGCCACAGCATTAAGGGTCGGTTCGCTTTGTGACTACAAGATAATGTCAAATACATGTGCTATGCTTTTGTTAATCACCGAGCAGGTACTTTAAAGCATTGGTTAGTACCTAGTTTAAATGAAAAATAGTCGCACTTGTCTGATCAGATTAGAAAAATTCATAGCTTCACATCAAGCATACTTTCACAACTAGATTAAACAGAAGGCAACCTTTTGGGGTACAATTTAACTTTTTATTTTTATTATTCTAATGAAAGTTGTAGTGCAGTCAACTATAGTTGATGGTTTGTTAGGTAAAAAAAAAAAAGGTGTGTACTGCTTTGCCTGGCAATAAAGTACTTTTTATGAGCTTCTCGTGGCAGGACCAGGCAGCACTGAATGCAATCCCAGTGTTACCATCCAGAGTCGAGGGTAGACGGCACCCGAGCCAAAGGGAGCTTCCTGAATTCTGCCACCAACTGGGAACCCACTATGGTAGGAGGGCAAGCTAACAAGGCTTTGTGGATGCAGCTGGCCAGGGGGTTGGGAGACTGATTGGCTTTGGTTCCCATGAGGCATGTGGTAGTCGCATCTACAGCCACAGAAGGTCTTTGATGCTTGCTTGCCATAGTGTCTTGAGGGAGGGGCGCAGCTGATAGCCCCTACCTGAATCACAAAAGGTGGAATGTGGATGTTGTGAGGCTACGATGACCCCTAACGTCCTAGTCGTGTCTCTACTGTGTTTAAAATGCTTGAGTGTCAAATTTGCGTTGTCGCCAAAAAAGTGATTACCATTGAATGGCATATCTATAAGACATACCTGGACAAACCTCGAAAAGCCAGTTGTCCTGAACCATGTGTGACATCTGAGCTCCACTGTAGAAGCAGTGGCTCTGCCCAGCGAGTTGGTCGTATCCAATCAGCATCTGATTGTGAACTTTGCTGCATCTCTTCTATCAACAATAGCTTGGGAGAGTATGGCTCTGGCCTCATCTGAGACCGTAGGCAGCACTTACACAAACATATCCTATACACTATGACCCATAACAGCCCAATAACAGCACATAACGGCCCAATAAGCATGCAGTGATCCAGGACCGCAGTGCCAGGCTTTCCGAAGGTATCCAGCCTCTTTTATTCCCTATCCGGTGGTGTGCTAGTGTAGGTGCCAGCATTTATCTTTAAGGTTGAGACCTGGACCACCAGGCTTTCAGGTGGAACAACCTGGAGCGGTCCTGGACTTGCAGCGTTGTTCCCTCACGCCATCCGATGAATGTGACTGGCGTGGAAAAGTCAAAGAGCGCCTCTACGTGTCTGACTTATTGTGTGATTTACCTGAAGAAGTCTAGCTCCCTGGCGACGAACGGCTCTGGCTAGTCTTGAGGTTATCCCGAGACCTCTCTCGCGAATGGGACACGACCCGGAGCAGTTTCGCATGTCGAGCAGCCAGAAGCTTTGTGACCAGTTCGTGGATTGCCTTTGGGTTCATGGTGTTCCAATCCATACAGGCTAGGGAGTTGTTCTGCTCTAGGCACCACAAACACACCAGGTGGAGGTTGATCACAGACATTTGCCTATGAGAGGCACCGCACGGCTTGAAACTGGTTGGTTTCTTGCGTGACATGACCTAAAAGTGTGAGAAAAGGCACACTAGTTGAGCTTGACTAAATGGTCAAAACATTTAGTCATAAATTGACTGATGGAAGCTCATCTGGAGCTGCGCTAATGGCATGGAAAAGAAGGAACTGAGGTCCGCGTGCTGGGTTGGTCCTATATAGGTACTGCACAGAACACTTCATGGACTACGCAGACACCAATCTGAGCCAAATGATGCCATCTACCTGTGTGCAAGATGATTGCTCAGTAACCTCCAGCTCAAGTTTGACGCCTGGGGAATATTCTACGGTGGAGATCGCGGCTAGAAAATGTAATCTACTACAGCCTTTAGACCTAGCTCTAAAGATGGTTGTGGTCATGTGCTTGTAAATTCTTTTCCTGTTGACTTCATTTAGCATCTTAGATCCAGTTTATAATATAGACCAGTGTATTATACGTGGCTAGCCCATCATATGTGGCTAGCCTTGTGGCTGTCTTTATAATTATGTACAGTTTCAGAACTTGTTTTAGCATTTGGGAGGCACTTAAGTATTCTCTTATGAAATTGGGGACCCAGGCCTTCACATGCACTCTGGAATCTGCCTGCACACTAGTATCCTGTGAGCTCTCCAGACCGGCGCCTTGCTCCATTCTGTGCTTGGCTCTGGATCAAGGAGTTGCATGTGCAATACGCCTTATTTTCCACCAGTTTAAGTGGAGTTCCTTTTATAGTGTGATATCAGTTTGGCCAGAATGTTGCTCATTTATCTTTATATTAGGTGCAGGGCCGGCGCTAGGCATGGGCAGCGTGGGCAGCGGCCCAGGGCCTCGCAGCCAGGGGGCCTCGCGCTTTCAAATGCTTCAGAGTTTGGAGGCCCAGGGGGCCCAGGAGGCCCAAGGGATTTACTCAATATCTGCCTGCCTTGGCCTAATCGCTGCATCTGCATGAGGATAGCAGCGATTAGACAGGTCATTCAAGAACCATCACCTGTGAAGTGCGCCCTGCCCCTGACGGCGCCTCACACTGAAAACAGCTCAGCTCACCCAGGACTAGGGAAAGGGAGCACAAAGTAAATGAAAGGGGTGCGAAATACGGAATCAAGTGAGAGGGGGCAGGGGGAGCAGATAGGTGTGATAGCAGCAAGAGTGAGTGCAGGAAGAGTAGCACAATCAGAATGTAGAATTGGCTGGACTAGGGCTTTCAGTGTGCTAGGTCCCTCGAGTCTTTACCTGGTGGTAAATTAAAATATTGAAACAGGCCCTACCGGACCCTATATTCATGTCCTTTACTTTACCTACAAAAACAATGATCCTGTATTAGCACAATAATTGTATAACACAGTGGCCGGGTTGGACATTAGGGCAATCAGGCAGTGTTTAATGGTCCAATCCGCCAGGTTAGTATTTGACCTGATTTTTGGGCTGTTTGTTTGCCTGCTTTATGGTCAGATGAACGTGTTTTTAATGTTGATTTTCATGATATTAAAACAAACATTGCCTGCAGCAAAATCAAATTATGCAATCTCTCATACCTTACAAAAAACGTAAACAGCTTGGGCCTCATTTATGAGGCCTTGCGTCAGTTTTGCGCTGCTGATGCGTCACTTTTTGTGACGCATCGGCGGCGTAAAACATGCGCCTTGTTGCGCCATATTTAAAAAGTGACGCATCTAGGTAGATGCGTCACTTTTTAAACCCCTGCGCCACATTATACCTGCGTCAGGTATAATGTATGCAGAGGGGGCGTTCCCCCGCAAAAAGCCTCGTAATAGTGACGCAGTGAAATCTATGAGATTTCATTGCATCACTTTTAGGACGCTGTTGCGTCAAAATCTTGCGCCTGCCTCACAGCAGGCGTAAGACTGACGCAAGCCCTTTCACATGGGGCTTTCAACATGTGAAAGGACGCATTGCTGGAGTTGCGTCACTTTTGTGACACACTCCAGCAATGCGTCACTTTTGCGCTTACAGATACGTCAGAAATACTGACGTATCTGTAACTCCTTGCGACATGATGCGTCATACATTAAATATGACGCATCATTGGTGTCGCAAGGAGTGCGCAGTGAAAAGTGACGCATCGCTGTTTTCACGCAGCGATGCGTCACTTTTCATAAATAAGGCCCCATGTCTTTACAAGTTAAAAACTGCCCTAATTTTGACACTTTTCTAGCTAACTAATTCACTAATGGGGGCCACTTTTATTTTTGTGCTGGGCCTATTTCCTGACCCTATGAGGTAACTTCCTGTCAGGTTAAATCTTATGCAAATTATAGGGGCCTCGCATGTTCCTATTCTGCCCGGGGCCCCACAAATCCTAGGACCGGCCCTGATTAGGTGTACGCTAGAGTAAAGAAAGGTTCCCTTTGGATAAAATATTGATTTTCTAAATATATAAAACGCATGAAGTCAGAAGACCAGTCTTGGCATTGTGCATGTTAATGCCACTGAATAAGTTGGCTGTAGTAATTTCTACAAGCTGGTTTAGGTAGCTTTGGCGAGCTCTGTTGGCACTTTTGAATAGTGAAGCTGGTATCGCAAAAGTGAACACGGGTACAAGGTGATTAATTCTTGGTGAAATATTCCTTTCAATGAAATTAACCTTCACCCATGTCAGACTCCGCAGTCTCTATTTATTATCTGGTCATCTGGTTATCGCAGCTGATGAATGATATGAAAAATGTGTGGACTCAATTAGGTTCACAAGTATTCCTTTACATGATCTCACTTCTTAACATGTCTTGTGTCAAACAAATACATCAAGCATGAGAAACGCTTTTAATGTGTCCAATCATTTTGAATCCCGAGGCCTCAGAAGGAAGTCCGCAAGTAATCAATGAGCAGGATGAGGTTGTGTGCGTTTCACCAGTCTTCCTGCTTAATGCCTCCGTAATTCCCTTTACGTTTTCTTTTTCGAAATGATGAGGTTTCCAGAGCAGTAATAATAAATGAAGTTGGGTACCCGGTCTGATTTTGTTTTTAAAGAATAAGATATCTGACCATTTACAGAGATTACAGCTATGAGTGAGGGAGAGGAAGAAAAAGTCAGCCAATTCTATTAAAGCAGAACTGCTTAATGTGTATCACTATTTCATAGAAATAAATCCATTTAGTCAGAATGACCACTTAGCCCCTAAAGTGAAAGCTATGACTGGTTCTATATTACAACCAATGACTCGGAAAAGCCTGCATGTGTTTGTCTGATATATATCAAACGCTCGAAGGTCCCTTCCCTCAAAGGAACGACAGCACAATATATATATATTAACTTGTTTTTATCATGATTGGTATCTGGATTTTTCTTTTTCAGAAGGTCGCCTCCTTCATATAGTCTATGGTCGCCCCTTACAAGTTCTTCTCTATCTGCAAGGAAATTAGCTGTGTGTAGTAAACCTACTGAAGTGTTCTCTGGATGTGTGCTATAATTAGGGCTCCCGGTTTTATGGTATTTATTTTTTTGCCATTTCCGTCTGTATCTATCCATATTTATTTTTTGGGCATTTTTTCTGTATTTATCCACATTTATTTTTAGCACAAACAAAAGACGACGCTAGAGCTAGTATTTTTCCACATTTATTTAAATTGACAATTTTGTTCGTTTTCTTGTTCAATATAGTCTATATTGTACTAGAAAACAAATAACAAGCATTGACATAGCCAATAAGTCTAGCCTTTGGGACTTTATAAGTATTTAGTTATGCAGCACAATATCCTTGGTGCAACAATATCAACTATTACATGGATAAAGACTTATAACGTCCCAAAGGCGAGACCTATTGGCTATGCCAATGCTTGTTAAGGCTCATGTGGCACCAGTTTGCATGTGGAAAGATAGGTGCTTCAACAGCTGAGCACTGATTTTGAGGCTACGCAATAATAGTCACAGTATGCAATTGCAACAAAAGCGTGCACATTTGTAAAACAGTTAAACTTGCATCCAACGCTTAAAAATTAATGCCCTCATAGAAAAATTGTTATCAGGTTTAAAAGATTCCAACCGAGCAGTATGTCATAGCTCTGGGAAACCAACATTAATGACTAAATTAAACAAAAATTAAAATTAAGTAATAATATATTCTTAGCACAATGTTCTCTTGCAGACTCTGTAAACAGAAAAAAAGGTCAGTTTTTTTTGGGGGGGGGGGGGGGGGGGGATTTGTGGTCCCTACTTGTGAGATGCTTTTTCACTATTTCACTACATGCATTTCCCCACTGTGGCAGTAAAAATAAAATAAAAAGTGAGAAATAGCGATAGGCAGATTGGGAACACATGGGATACTGGAATCAGTCAACAAAACCTCTCTAAGTAATGTAAATGCTCCTTTGAAGACCTGTGAAAAACGTGTGCTTGTCAGATAAGACACCAGAAACAACAGCTCAAGCTGCAGCAGCAGCCCGGGCTCGGACACAGGGCGGAGGGGGATGGAGGGGGGGGGGGGGGTGTGAAGGGGTGTTGCATTCCTTTGAGCCCTGTGATCAGCGTGCAGCCTGATGTCAGGTAACTGGAGACAAGTCACAGGGCATGTGCAGGGCCATTAGGTAGCGCTTTCGCGCGCTAATGGCCCTGTTAATCACAGAAGGCAGAGGGGAATTTCTTTTAAAAAGACAGTTAACGAGGCTTTGTTGCTTATTTCTCCCCTTCTAACCAGACTGCAGGCAGTGTCTACCCCCTGTGAGAGCTGCCTTTTACACGGGTGCTACGTGCCCAAGTCCATTAGCAAAACTTTGCTACCACTGTCAGTGTCCCTTTGTTTCTATGGCGCCCTGCTGCTCTCTAAAGCCCTTGCCTTATCTTATCTAATCGCGCCTTATCTTCCATTCGAAGTGCCCCGTCCTTGCAATACCCAACGCCAGTGTGCCAAATTTACTAGTATTTTACCGTTTATAAATATAAATACAGACATGGGAAATATAGATTTCCGTCTGTATTTATATGTATAAATCCGTAAAAACGGGAGCCCTAGCTATAACATTGTAACCCACAGAGAGGCTCCCATTCCTTTTTAGGTCTCGCCTGGCGTTGCAGCGCAAAGCGCTGCTCGTTGGGCTAGAGATTTTGTAGGAGAGTAGATTTGAGGAGGGGACTTAAAGCTCCTCCCCTCCTTTTCGTTGACTGGTGTCACCGTTTATACTTCTCCACTGTAGAATATTCCCCTGGCGCCCTTTCACCTCCTATCCGGACTGGGTCACCTGCTTTGCTGCTGTTGCAAAGCATTTTCTTATCTTTATGGGGCCATGTGTTTCTAATTAGCATGGAGGAACACACTGCCCCCGACCTCTCAAATGAGAAAAATCTTGGTTTCGTCAAGATTTTTTCCCTTTGAGAGGTAGGGGCAGTGCGCGTCTCCACGCTAATTAGAAACACATGCCCCCATAAAAAATTAAGCTTGATCTGCCATGCTTTGACAATGATAGCAGGAGAAAAAAACGCACTGTGCTGTGTGTATCATTTTCATTCTGATAGACGTGACAATGACTGGAAATGCAGTGGCTGCCAAGAGCTTTTATCAGTATGTTATAACAACTAAAAATAGGTGTAAATAATAAATGGCAAGACCTTTTGGGAAATGGTGGCAATACTAAACCAGATTAGGTGCGTGCTAACGGGGGTTTGTTAGTACTCTAATTCCCCGGCTTCCCAGTTGAGGTTCTGGCCCAACAATAAACAGTTTAATACTTTATCTAATCCCAGCCAGGAGGTGAGTTCAGCGGCAAGCTTTTGCAGATGTTCACATCCAATAATCTATCCATAATTGATGAAACAGGGAGGTTAGATGTAATGGGTGCTTCTATTGCAGCAACAAATAAATGGTTATTGACAACATATGCCAGTGCGGGGCTGAGCGTCTACGCACACTGGGTGGCTCTGAGGTGGAGGCAGCGCGCACAGGGGAGGGTAGCACTTCGGTATGGTGTAAAGTGCGACATACGGGCTGTGCTGACTGACTGGGGCTGTAAACCGATGGATCGGACTGCTGAAAGCAGAACGGGACAGCAAGCCGAAATAGGGAAGGAAAAAACACAACAGAAGACTGGTAGACAGGCGGCGCTCTGCATCCGGCTGCTGTAAGTGAAAAGGCATGTACTTCCGGCTGTGGTAAGTGAAAATGCATGTACTGTTTTAAAGTGCGCCTGCATAGCATTAAAGCGATCGAGGCATCAGTGTGGATTATATCGGTCTGAGGTGTCAGTGAAAATAAACTGTACCCAGCAGTCAAACGGTTGGCGCGTTAAGAGTCTATTATCACAATTTCACAGGTTAGTGCCTTAAACTTCCTATTAAGCACACATTTAACATCCAGTTTCACTTTGATATACGACCCGCTCCTCATAAATACAATAAATGCTTCTGCCCGTCAAAACATGCAAATAAATTAAAAGGTAGGCAATTTAGAGAAAAGCGAGCATAAAGAGCAGAGAAAAGGATGACAGTGCATAATGAGAGCAAAAGGAGAAATTGCGCTGACAGTGGAAGCCAGGCATTCGTTTGTACGGCTCAACCCACACACGGATAACCTCCAGTACACAGACTAATAAGCAAACAAGCACACAAACCGCTAGACATCAGTAAAATAGAAAACAGTTTTTTTTCCCTGTACAAATTCACCTGACATAATTCTAGCGGGGTAAGCAGTCGGGTGTGCATGAAATTGGTGCATAACTCACAATCGTAATCCATTCTCAAATCTGAAATGGAAGAAAAATGTTGCCAGAGCGGATGTAGCTGCCAGCGTTACGCCCCTGGTTGCTGCATCAGAACTACTGCGTCATCTCTTATTTGAAAACTGTACCAAATTGCATCAGGCCGTGAAAGAAAGCCAAACGTGTGAATTTAGAGGGAATGTAAAAAGACAAGAGGCATGGGAAGAATAAACATCCATTTTCATTCAAAATAAATATGGTCGAAGCTTCGAAAGTCCACATAAATATATAATTAGCTGCTTATAACAGGCAAGAACAAGCATTGGCTTAGCCAATAGGTCTTGCCTTTGGGACCTAATAAGTATTTAGTTATGCAGTACAATATCCTAAGTGCAACAACATCAACTGTTGCATAACTAAACACTTATAAGGTCCCAAAAGCAAGACTTATTGGCTATGCCAATGCTTGTTTTTTCTGTTATTGAGTACATTTATATCTGTTTCCTGTTGCTTGCAGTAGCTGTGCAACTGTGTAGCAACATAATACATGTATCTGATGAATCGAAGGAAGGCAGGCACTAGAATGTGACCGATTTGGAACCGAAAAAGTGGTAGGAGGGAGAAGAAGGAAGAAGCTCCGAGTGGGCTCCAGTTGCGGTTAAAGTTGAGTGTAAAGTAGAGAGACCGATAAGAAATAAGATGGCAATTGACGGTGCAAGGATAGAGTTGAGGGCAAGGAATTGATTTGAACAACACATATGTCGCCAAACAGCTACCTTGAATCTGTTGAGGTACAGAAAATGAGGCAGCATCTATGAAGGTTCTAGACAGTCAGTGGTGGTATGTCGGAAATTTTGCTTAAGTGGATGAAGAGAAAGGTAAATCGCATGGTGGTGAGGAACATTTTGATAAAAGGAGAACGACTAATTTTGGTATGGAAGGATTGTGTGCGCACAATGGTTTATTTCTGTTCTGCTGTGGCTATGGGTGTTTATGATCTCTAATTCAGTTTGGTTTTGTGCTCTCTTGGTTCTTATATTGAGGAGGAAAGGGGATTACTGTACTTTCCTTTCTAAGCATAATGCAATATTGGAACCTGCATAGAGGCAGTCATTCAATCATTCTACTGTACTTAATGTCTCCTTTTAAATGGTGTTAGTTGGGAGTTCCAGTGGCTGCTTTTCATCTGTTCCTGATTTTACACTTATTACAGTTTTAATTTTTACCAAGCTGATGTCTTTGATCTTATAACTGTAACATTAAAATAGGCAGTTGCAATAATTCGGCTATGCAATGGGGAAACAAGTAAAATCCAGACAGTGTCCTTCAGTTCAGTGAATCATCCTTGTGGTTTGCGAAGTGCTGCTAATGGCCGTCCATCTGTACTTCTAAAGATAAAATCCTAGTCCTACTTAGATCGCCTGGCTAAGTTGGTCTTGCACAGCTTCTAATAACCATAACCTGCTTAAACTCTGCCTTAATCAGTTGTGTGACAAAGTAGGGTATTCTTCATCCGTAGCAAAACCATGTCCTTCATGACCGTGTGCAGCATATTAACAGATCTATTATTATATTACCCTGGGTGGTTCTAGAGAGCTCCTGTGTGCTGACGAGTCCACTAGCAAAGGAGAGCATTGCATCTGCAACACTACACAAAACCATTGTCAAAGTACATCTCCATCCTGAAGCTGTTTTTGGCCTTTTGAGCCGTGAGTCAATAAGACACAAATCTTCTCCAAGTCTAACAACTACAAGTGGCTTATCAGTGTCGATGAAGGCCACCAGAGCCTTTTTCTTCTTAATTTTTTTTTTTAACACATGGTCTAAGGTCTGGTTGCTCATTTTGGCTCCACGGTTGAAAGCTTGTTTTCAAAATAACCTTCCTGGCATTTAAGTAGTTTGTTCGTGGAAAGCTAGATGTGATGTGCAAAACTATATACACTGGTAGATTCTAATCTAAAGGAGCATTTGCCAAGTAATGTTTTCCAGGAATAATTAAAACTGACATTTGTGCTGTTTGTTTTTAAACTATTCTATTTCCAGAGATGGTGAGATTTGTACGTCTCCGAATACTACTGTCGCCCACGAGCCAATCTGCATGTGGACCGAATTGTCCTAAGGAAATGCACAGAGTTGGTGGTGAAAAAAGTTTATAAAGTGACCTGTGGGATAAGTTTCTGTAGTTTTTAGGAATAAATGGCATGGAAATGAATGGTCCCAGTGTGCTCCATTACACATCACGTTTACAAGCTGATCCTCGGGGTATCCAAATAGACTGATAGTACATTGTGTGGGTGTGATCTGTGACAGTTCCACTATTCACCTGCGAGCAAATTTCAAACTGCCTGCATTACCTATCATAGATGGGCTAAAATCATAAATTTGCCGAAGATGTTTTTTAATTGGGAACTGATCTGGGCGATACTGGTTTGTCCTTATTGTATTTTGAATTGTGTATACCTTATACCCATTACTGTCTGTGTTTGTGAGGGAGGGAGGGAGTGAGTGATGTGTTGATTACAATGCTGCCAGATGGTGATGAGGGCATGAACAGCAAGGGTCTGTTGCCCCTAATGAGGCGTATACCTTATCAGGTGCATATATTGGAGAGTGACTGCACCCAGACCAAGAGCTGCAGCTGCTCTTTACTTATCCTAACTAGGTTGAAGGGTTATAGGTTTGTTGCATTCCATCTCTGAGCTTTTCTGTTTATCACGTTCTTGCTGCTGCCTATATCTGTCCCATTTGCAGTTGTGAGTAGGACTTAACTTGTCAAGGGAAAAGTTATTTTGCGCTTTCTGGTGCAGTTATCCACCCTATTTATGTCCATCCCTGGGTCGTACCCTTGGGAATTGGGTTAATTCCTTGTACACATAGTAAAAGTTGTATGCAGAGGCTTCATTGCATAAACAATGTGATACCATCCCCACTAACCACTTGTTTAAAGGTTTACAAAGTAGTATCTCTTTCTTCAATCAAATTTAGGTTTGCCCAGTTAGTGCTCTTAACCCATGACTACTTTGGGAGTACTGGTTGCTATAAAGGAATCCAATTTATTGCGTGTCTGCAAGGTGGGAGAAAACATGCATGTATACATTCGCCTGGAATTAGGGTGTTTTTTGTGACCTACGTGTTATTTCACCTCCCCAGCACCACCTTGTGCATCTTACTTCTTAATTGTTCTGTTACTGACCCTGGTTTTGCTGGAAGCCTGCTGATGGAGAGAGGGGGTTGGGAGTGATCAAGGAAATTAGTTGCCTACAGAAACAGTTTGTTTATTTTACAGGTCTGACCACAAGAACAATGAACTATCGATCACTACACTCTTCCTTTTTCTAATTTTTTTATTTATTTATTTATTTATTTTTTAAACCCTTCTTTCCACATGATCTTCCACTGTCCTTATGATGGCAGCTGTGGTTAGCACGATAATCCTACCTTCAGATATGTTTTTATTGTCTGTTTCAAAGTTTTTTTCCTCGCGGTAATGGCAGCTGGTAACAAAATAAGTTAAACTGTCACACATGCTTAGGTACGGAAAAAGAAAAGCAGTAGAGCTTAATGCTTGAATTAATGTCGGCCACAAGTAATTAATTTGGGCAGCATTCATAGCCTCCTGTTTTTGCGCTTTGTGCCAGCGCACACAAGGACCATCCTTATGCAAATCAGTCTTGGTTCTGCTTTAAAAGGAACAATCCAGCCCAAATTGACATACCTGTTCCCAGCAAAATGGGCCTGCAATCAACCCCCAGACTGGTTCACGCTCTTTGGGCCTCATCAGCATGCTTCAACTTGACGCTTTGAATAAGTGAGTTATGAGGCCTGCATCTGGATAAATATGGTATCTCACTTAAATAAAAGAAAAAGGAAAGCGTGATGGGAGGAGTCCCTAAATTAAGCTCAGCCACTGGTAATTACTTTTTAACTGCATTCCAGACCATAGGTGTTTGTATTGTATATCTCCAGCTGCACCTCACTATTTAGGCCCTGGGGTTGATTGTTTATATTTTGAGGGAACCTGACCTACCAGTTTGGGTTAGACTGCCTATTTTGGGACGGGTCCAAGCCTTGTATTCCCTGTTTGTAATAGTACAGATTATCTGCCCAGGGTGATTACCAGTGTCTGAAATTAATTTACGCTCTGCACCATTCTCTCATTGAATAGTATTCTGCCCAGGGTAATTACTAGTGGCTGAAATAAATTCAAGCATTCCACCACCCGCTCCTTGGGTTGTCTCTGTATTGCAAAATACATTCTGTCCCTAGTTTCTTTGACCCATGGCACCCTCCCTTCTCCACCGGCTGTTGACTCTATTTTTCCCATGCCCTCTGATGAGTGGAGAATGTGGTTCCTGTCCTTTGTATGCAGGGTTGCTGACAAAGACGGACACAGCGTCTTAAATAAGAGTCTCTTTAACACTGCATCACATTTTGCAAGGCTATGACCGGGGATCAGGAAGTGTTGCGTTGTTGTTGTGGCTTAATTCTCTTAATAGTGATTTCAAAAAATAAGTCTGTTTCCTTTTAAACGATTTACAAAAAGGGGGGTGGTGATGAACAGAGTATCTGAGTTAAACAGACCACTCTTACCCAGTCCAAAGATCAGGGCTTGATCCATCACCGTTATTTATCTCACTGCCCCATCCCAGCTCAGAACCTGGCTATATGCAAATCAGTCTGTCCCTGGCCCAGTGCATCATGGGAACAGGGCAGACTAAACTACCAAGCCAATTCTTCACCAGAAAGGAGACAAGCTACCGGGGACCGGTTTCTGGCATTTCAGCCTTCTTCGGCCCGGCTTGCTTGAATCCTGATGGAGCAGTGAGAAAGGGACTCATGTCTGAGTATACCCTGCCACACCTATAGTGGCCAAAAACGATTTACAAAAAGGAACAGACTAATTTGCCTACAGCCAGGTTCTGAAACTGGGATGGTGCAGTGAGCTAAAAAACGGTGTTGGATCTAGCCCTGATCTCTTGACTGGGTGAGAGTATTCTGTTTAATTCAGAGACTCTGTCCCTCACCACCCCTTGTTGTAAATATTTTTGTCCACCCTAAGCGTGGAAGGGTATACTCAGATGTGAGTCCCTTGCTCATTGCACCATCAGGATTCAAGCAAGCCAGGCCGAAGACGGCTGAAATGCCAGAAACCGGTCCCCGGTAGCTTGTTTCCTTCCCAGTGTAAGAATTGGCTTTTGTAGTTTGGTTTGCCCTGTTCCCATCATGCACTGGGACAGGAACAGACTAATTTGCATACAGCCAGGTTCTGAAACTGGGATGGTGCAGTGAGCTAAAAAACGGTGTTGGATCTAGCCCTGATCTCTTGACTGGGTGAGAGTATTCTGTTTAATTCAGAGACTCTGTCCCTCACCACCCCTTGTTGTAAATATGTTTCCTTTTAAAGGCATGAGCAAGTATAAAGTGCCTTGGTATCACCTGAACATGTTTCTGTGATGAGGAGGGAAGAGGATGGATGGGTTCCCTCAGTGATGGTACAATCAACCTCTTAGTGCCAAGTAGATCATACATTTTGGCGAGCTCATGCTCCAAAGATGTAGTTACTAGATACATGTTGGGGCATGTAATCCCATGAGTAGAGAGAAGGGAGGATTAAACCAAGGAGTCTAACTTTGATCTCTTGTACTAATTTCTAAATGCAATCACAGTGATTTGTTTATTTTTCTGTGTTACAGAAAGAGTATAGATGGGCCTATACAGCGCTTTGATAAAAGCCTAGAGGAGTTCTACGGTCTCTGTGACCAGCTGGAGCTCTGCTTGGTAAGTATCTCAGTGAGTTCCAATTTCCCTTATACCTGACGATGAAGATGGTTATCGTTTGGACAGCAACCTCCTCACATAATTTTTCACTTTTGTTCACTAAATCAGTTCTTTGCACTGTTCTGTAACAGCCAGATTAGATAACTATCCCGATTTCTTTCTAACATTACTAATCGTTAAGGCCCTTCTTACGAGATGGCTCTTATTGGGTGAAGTAATTAATGATTCCGAGCAAAACCAATATTTTTCGGGTGCAATAATTATCGTCTAGCACCAGTCTTATTATGGAGATTTTGATGCTTGTTGCTCCAAAAGGTGTATGTTCGGATGAATAGTAGGCATTTACCCCCCCTAATTAAATCTGCAGGTTTGACTGGTAGATATTCATCACAAAACTCAAAATTCCGCTTTTTGCAGTAACATGCGTAACCGCATATATCGATATTGGCCTTCTCGTAATGTCATAAAGGAAATGTCCAACATATTTATACCTTCACCCCCCCCCCCCCGCCCCATACCCGCATCTAACACTACTCCAGCATGCCTCATACCCAGAAGCTGTTAACACTGAACTTGAATGTATATGGGTATCTTAATGTGCAATTCACATAATCTCCACTCTTGAGAAAAGAACTGTCTGCACTATTGCATATTTGTTTATGATCCATGGGATAGCAAGAATACAATGCCTTTTAAAGAAAGCCTCTTAGATGTAGTCTTTTGATTAGGTGTTTGAAACAATTGATTAATAATAATTATCAAAGCAATTTCTAAAGAGCACAGCTACCTCCAAAGAGGCTAACAAGAGCAGAGTTAGATTGCAGAGTTGAAGAGGGAGGCTTTCAGGTTTTTTTTAAAGCTTGTTTCAGATGGAGTAAGTCTCAAGTTAGTAGGAAGGGCAGTCCACAGCAGTAATGAAGGAAAATGATCTCCCTCTCCTTTCATTGCACACTCGAAGAATTAGAAGTAGACTTTGGCTGCTGGATCTCCTGGAACGAGATGGAAAGTAGGCTATAATTCTTAGGTAAGTCGGTCCTCTCAGCTGCAAGGTTCTAAAGGTTAAGGTGAGCGCCTTAAATTGGGTTCTCCTCACCACAGGCTGCTAGTGCGAGTGACGGAGATGAGGTGTGAAAGATTGGGAGTCTGGAATATGCAGAATCCTTCTGGCTGCCCCATTTTGTATGATCTGCAGGTGACGCAGCAAGTAGGCATGCAAACTCAAGTAAAGACTATTCGTATAGTCCAGTTTGGACATCACTAAGGCGTGAACGCAAGGTCTTTTGGTAATTCTTCTGGCCAAGTGAATCATTTTTCTTAAAGACTTAAGAGTGGCGAAACAGCTGGATGAGACTTTTTACTTGGGGAACAAAGGAAAAGTCTGAGTCAAAAATGACTCCAAGATTCCTAGCAGTTAGTGCTGGAGAAGAGGCGGTACCCAGTTCTACAGGCCACTAGGTGCTGGTGTCAGGATAGCACCTAGAACCGAAAAAGAGGACTGCTTTTTTTTCAGAGCTAAGCCTGAGCAAGTTGTTAGTCATCTAGTCGCCCACAGACTTTAGACCTGCTTGAAAAGAGTTAAGTGCCGACGTGCCTTTTCCCTGAAAGGATAGGAGTAATTGGATGTCGTCAGCATAAGAAATCACCCTAAAACTGCAAGTGTCAGCTAGCCTCGATTGCGGCGCCAGATAAATGTTAAAACGGTTGGGGCTTAGGGCAGAGCACTGCGGTACACCACATTCAAGTGGTTTTACTGCAGAGGAATAAGGAGATAGGACAGCTTGTGTCCTGTCCTCCCCAAAAAATTGAGCCATGAGAAGGCCTTGCGTTGAATCCCTATGCTTCTGAGCCTGACCAGAAGAGTCTCACGAGACCCTATTGAAGGCACAGGATAGGTCTTGTAGCACCATCATGGCCGCTGAGTTTTGATCAAGGTTCCCCTTAATACATTTGGTGACTTCCAACAAGGCTGACTCAGTGCTATAACCAATCCTAAAGACGGATTGGGAGTTGTTAGACCATAATATTCTAGAAAGTTTTTTAGTTTCCTATCGACAATCTTCTCCAGCATTTTTGCCACAGCTGGCAAAAGAGAAATTAGTCTGTAATTGCTCAAAATCTTGTAGTCCGCATAAGGTTTTTTGAGTAATAGAAGCAAGAGAGTATGCTTCCAGCATTTAGGAACTAGGGTAGAGTCAGTAGAACAATTCATCAAATGATTGAAGATTGGCTTCAGTATAGAAGATATCTTTTTATGAATGTCAGGTGGGCACTGGTCCATGGTAGATCCAGACTTGCTGTTAGCCAATTCGAGAGTCCTCCAAAGATAGGGCTAAAATTTCACGGATTGGCCCAGCGGTACAATTGCACACGATGCTAGACATGGCTGCTGAGTTCTTGGGGAATTGGTCATGGATGGTACTTCTCTTGTTATGAAGGAATTCTGATAGTTCTCCACAAAAATTGTCAGACGCTGTAGGCTTATTCTGAAGGGCCCTAGGAGAAAGGAAGTCGTTCACCATTTTAAAGAGCTCCTGAGGTTTATTGACCGCCTCGGAAATCAGTGAGTAGACATACTCCTTATGGCATTGATAATAGCTCAATGATGGCATTTCAGCGCTGCCTTTTTATGTGCATGTGGCCACAGCATCCTAGGATTTCCTCCAAATCTGTTGTAGCCTTTTACACAGAGCTTTCTCTTTTTTATAGTTCGCAGAGAATGAGGGCGCAGATGGGGGCAATCTTTTACTAGCCGAGGTTCTTACACGGGCAATAGCATCAAACGCATCTGTAGACTAGACATTGAAATTATTGATATTTTGATCCAGGGTGCCTGTCAACTCTAAAGGTGTTGTGAGAGTATCTGATACAATGGATTCAGAATTGTTATGCCAATGTCTCTAGGTTTTAAGGACCTTATTAGTTTGATTAATTACCTGGGAAGGTAGGGGGGGTGTTTGGGGGAGGGTGATATCAAAAGGAATCAGAAAATGATCATACCATATTAATCCTAAAGCAGATTAAACTGAAAGGTTTAGAGGATCTGCAAAAATTAGATCAAGGGTATTCCCCGCATTATTCCCAGGTTCCCTTGCAAGATGTTCCAGATTAAAACCCTCTCAGGTGGTCACAAATTGAGCCGCAGTAGGACAGTTTGTTTTATTCACATGTAAGATGGTCACCAGGGATAATGAAATTAGTGCGCCCAAGCGAGAGTTGACAAAATAGATCAGCGATACAAGCAACCGATTCAGTTGAGCCGTCAGGGAGGGGGGGTGGGGGGCTATAAATTGCAGCAAGTGAAAATGCCACACTTAGCTTGATTGAATTAATATTTTTTTTTTATTTAAAGGAAGCCCTTCTTTTGGTATAATTTAGAGCTATTGAATAACTGCAATACCTTCTTCCATTCTATCGGACAGATTAATATATTGTATTAGAAAGCCTGGGGTAATGGCTACAGCCAGATCAGGGCCATACGTGTCCTTCAGCCAATTTTCGGTTAAATACATTTGGTCTCATTTGTCCACAAGTAGAAGATTGAAAATGTCCAAAGCGTGTCTGGGGAGGGATCTAAAGTTAATCAAGCTGGCAGATAGGGTGGAGCCCTCTGCACCATTCAATTGTATCCCCCTCTCCTGCAAAGGTGTTGAGCCAAAGATTGTGCCACGAGTTAAGAAGCTGGTTTGCAAGGCACATGGACAGGGCAACTGCATAAACCTAAAGGGAATCCATGCCGTCTCTGTCTTTCTGGGAAAGAGGACCTCCTACACATTATCTGCATCTGCACAAACCTCTTGGACATAAGGCGCTCTCTCCTTCGGACCCTATGGAACCAGAAGGGCTTAACGAGCTGCAGGCAGGCTGTGATCCTTTGTTTTAATGCTGAAGAAACCGCTAAATTGCCGAACAACAAAATTCTTCGACATAGTGGCCACTAGACTAAATGAAACATCCAGAGGGTTTACTCAAAGCACTAGCCAAACAAGAACAGTGTAAACCTCCCTGGCTACCCTCGCCTCCGAAATCTGCAAGTACCATGGCCATGTAAACCCCAAAGGTCCCTACGTAACCCAAACAGACTTTTACGATCTTAAATACTTGAGCCACAGCTTCTTTGTTTTATAAGTAGCTATTGACCTTTTTTAAATATCTGTACATTTTAAAATTGTGCGTTTTTAATAACTGTACAATAAGCAAAATCCAAATCCTAAAGAGACGTTAACTGGTTAATCTTCACAGGTAATATAAAAGCATCATATATTTGTAATGAAGCCCAGAGAATCCTTGTCCATTATTTCACAGAGGAACAAAGACCGGGATTCCACCAACCTATGATTGTGTTGGTCAGATGGTTAAGATTTCTGGCCACATCTGTTACAAACTGCCCTACTTTCCAAGCTTAAGAAGTAGGACTTTGCCACCAAACAATCCATCATCTGCACTTATGTTTAGTCATTTTTAAACTCATTCACACCATGCAATTGACATAACACATCTGTGAGGGAAACCCTCGGCTATGTAGAAAAGCACAAACCAGTCTGCTCATTTCACTACAAGGCTATACAAATGTGCCTCACTGCGGATTAATTTTGTATGGACTTAGTTTTGCTTATCCAGGGTGACGGTTTAGATGGCGTCTGTTAAGAGTTGGCATGTTAAGTCTCCAGCAGCTCACATTTTATTAGTATTCTTGAAAGACCACCTCCAAATAGGTAAGAACCCACTAACTGAGAATTTTTGGCTTCACGTCGCACATTTCTGCGAGCACCACCCATACTTTCTATTTCCATACAGTTTGACTTGGGGAAACTTTGACTAGCATTCTAGATGTTGAGAACAAAATCTTCTTGACTTTGGCCAATGAAAGCAGACCCAGTCTCTCTGGCACCTCAAGTAAAGCTAGGAAGCGGGAAATATAAGACTCGACCTGCTCATTTCCCGCCTTACTGTTTGCACTGTCTTCCCATTGGCTGATACAGGGCATTAATTGCAGGGTAAGGTCTGACGAGAGGCACATCAGTAACACTCCTTTCGTGAGTAAGCCCACAGTAATGACCAATCTGGTGGACCTGATCCTTCTTGACGTGCTGTCTACATGAGGCAATAATGAGCACATCATCGTCGTTAATCTCATGTCTGTAAAATTCAGAATCTCTGCATCCTCACAAAGTTAAATTTCATTAAAGTGGAATCAAACAGGTCACGCTAGTGCTAGATAATTCTTTCCATCACATGTGATCTTTAATATGTTACACAATGCTTCTTCCTTTCATTCTTCTTAAATCTCTTGAAAGTTTGCCAGTGTTATTTGCAAACATCACATCCCTTCATATTTCTGTGCTAATGGCGCCGTGTTCTAGTTTACCAATCTCCATCAGCTTTGTTAATAGCTGTTGGTGCACTGTTGACCGACTGTGCAATGTACTTGAACATTCATGTACTAAACTGGCCAAACATAACATCTTCAACTTTCCACTACATAATCCTTTTACTTTTTCTGGCGATCTACCATTTGCAAGTATCTTCCCTAATTGACCTGATTGAAGAATCGGGAGCTAGGCAAATCGTTGGTATTATTAAAGAGGGCAGCTTTAAATCAGACTTGACAAGAACCCCAACCCTCCTCAAAACACCCATTCTAGATGCCACTTAGTAAAAGCTTTTATTTTCAAACTGGACTTCTGTAAATGAGTGTCCGTCTGGTTATGAACACTGCTGGCAACTTGCCCGAGTTTCCCTCTCCATTCGTTATATACATTTAAAATAAAAAGTTCTCTTCCCAATTCTAATTATAGTCACCAGACCGGATGTGAACATAAAGGAACTCTCTGGAGAGACTGCTGTTACGTTATGCTTTCCACGATTATCTGCTCTGATCTGTCTGTGCTCCCAGTGGAAGATGGGCGTGCTGACGTTACCTTATGTTCCATGCAACGCCTCTAAACAACATAGAAATGTATTAACTAATTTATCCAGTGTCGGTCAGCATTTCACACACACCACGATGGTGAGTACTGTAAGCAGCTGATCTTAAAAAGGAACAAACTATGAAGCAAAATGCAGATGTTGACCAGAAGGCCAGGTAAAGCGAATGCATGACGTTTCTATGCAGACATTCATCACGCATGGCTTTACAACAGCGGCACTGTTATCACGTGTGGCATTACATAGCAAGTCGTAACAACGATTTGCTGTAGGGGGCGCGCTGGCCTTAGGAATAGTATTATTTACTATTTCTACTCCAGTTTGTGCAACAGCAGGGAAGGTGTTGGATTTAAAATCCAACACATTCCCTGGTGTTACACACCCACTACAGCAAGTGGTTGTTACGACTTGCGATGTAATGGCACGCGTGGTAACAACGTGGTTGTTGTACCAACTGCGTTGTAGGCCATGCGTTGTGGAAACAGCGTTGTAAACTTATTTCCCAGTAAAGCATTCCAGGTGCTCCTGAGTAAAGGGTGTGGAGGAAATTATTGGGCCCAGAAACCCGGATGCTGATTCCTCTAGCATATTCTGCAACATTGACAAGTAGAGTAACAAAGCTCCAATGATACTGCACTCATAAAACACATGTACTTGAGAAAATATCTCTAGCTACAATAAAGCTATTTTTGAAGCTAAATGACCTGATCCTTATGCAGCAGATTGGCAATTCTAAAAATTGAGCTTCTGCTATGTTTGAGATGGTTTGTAGATTTCTGTCTCTATGTGCTGCTTTTTAAACTTAATTTGTGTGAGCTTAACATCCCGGCACTGTAGTGTGATGTATGGAATTGTGCCGTTAAAAATGTGGTACCCTAGCTGGGCTTTTAGAGATTGATTGTAGACTTATCTATTAACTTTTTTGTACTAAGATTCTTGACTACTGTGTAGTTATCACAAATATGCAGGATTTAGGTTATGTACAGCCTTCAGCATGGTAGTATCCTTATCCTTGTTAGTGACTCCCTGGTTTCCTTTTTAGGTCTCGCCTAAGCCATCGCGTTAGCGAGATATTAAGTAGGGACTTTGAAAAATGCTCCCCAAGGCTTTTCCAGGCGGATTGCCTACAGTGCATGTGTGCAGGCGCGTGCACATCGCACACCATCTGGCAGCCTGTGAGCCTCTATCCGCAATCATGCTGGTTTGCTTGCAGCCGGCATCAGACTTCAAACACTTCAAAGGAATCCGCTCCCCCGCCCCCGCCGTTTCTGACTTTGCTCGCTGAAGGCTGTCATGCCCAAGATCACACCGACTGTCATTTGCTGCAGTAGTGTCTTTCACTTTCACAGCCGGGCGCTTTGATGTGGTTTTGTTTACCATGTGCCAGAGCCTGTAATAAACAGCAGCAGCTGGCAGGCACCGTAAGGGGCAGAGCGGCGCACACAATTTTTTTTTATTAGAGCGCGAGAGAAACGCTTTAACTTTTGCCAAAGCTTTCACTATCTAAAACTAGAAAGAATAAAATAAATATCCGTGCTCTCGTGCCTCTCCTTCCTTTCACGCACCAGTGCTCTCTTTGCTTTCAGTGGCTCTCTGTCCTTTCACTGCCTCCCTTCCCCCCCTTGCTAGTCAGTTCCAGCACTTGTTTCCTTCTCTACCCCCATTTGCACACCACCTCTCACTCTTGTTACACCCCCCTTCTACACACCTATACAACTCAGTGCCAGATAATTATATGCTACATAATTACACTGCGCTCAACACAACATACACTCCAAATACCACTCAGTGCCACATAATTCCACGCCATATATTACACTGCACTCAATGCAACATACACTCCAAATACCACTCCGTGCCACATAATTATATGCTACATATTTACACTGCGCTCAACGCAACATACACTCCAAATACCACTCAGTGCCACATAGTTACACACCACATAATTACACTCTACTGAATGCAACACACACTCAGCACAATACCACTCAGTGCCACATAATTACACGCCACACAATTACTCTACTGAATACAACATAACTCCTCATAATACCACTCAGTTCCACATAAATTGTTACATAATTACACTGCGCTCAAAGGAACATACACTCCAAATACCACTCCGTGTCGCATAATTGCACACCACATAATTACACTGCACTCAATGCAACATACACTCCAAATACCACTGTGCCACATAATTGCACACCACATAATTACTCTATCTATCGCCCTCGCTCTATCTATCGCCCTCGCTCTATCTATCGCCCTCGCTCTATCTATCGCCCTCTCTCTATCTATCGCCCTCGCTCTATCTATCTATCGCCCTCTCTCTATCTATCCCCCTCGCTCTATCTATCACCCTCGCTCTATCTATCCCCCTCTCTCTATCTATCCCCCTCTCTCTATCTATCCCCCTCTCTCTATCTATCCCCCTCGCTCTATCTATCTATCGCCCTCACTCTATCTATCGCCCTCACTCTATCTATCTATCGCCCTCACTCTATCTATCTAACGCCCTCACTCTATCTATCTATCGCCCTCACTCTATCAATCGCATCACTATTCAAAGTACTGATTCTGAGTCTGATTTCTGCTTGGCTGCTTTGCTTTTACCTGTATTGAATTGGAAGGTGTTGACTTAATGTTTTGTGCCCGATTAGGAGTTGTTCCTCCTACCCCTAAAAACATTCAATATGTCTGCTTCAGTCCATGATATGGTATTGACTTTCTTAGAGTGATGCATTCATTAGTTCTGAAAGTTTGCTGTCCTCCAAAACTAAGGCTCGTCGATGTGCAATTTATTGTTTAATTGGTTTTCTCTTACTTTTGTTCTTGCATTCAGGCTTTAGTTAACTTAAGGTTGGATTGTACCATGCTGAAAGCGCATTGAACGTAAATGAACTCCTTAAAATATTGTATGTGCAAATCAAAAAGGCTTGGCTCTGGTACTACTTAACTTTCTTGGCCAGTAATCTTGAAGTTGCTCACTAACTAACCTTTGCATTTGTCCGATCATATCAACGGTTGCTTGCCCCTTTAAGTCAATATGGTATGTGCTCTTAAAATTCGTACATCTTTCTTCCATTTCTGGGCAAACCATCATCTACTTCTGTATCTTTTTAAGGGAGGAACTGTGCTTTAGCCTATCATTGCATTTTACATTTTATTATATTTGACTGGAATCAGTGTTTCTAACCTGTTTTTTTTTTCTCCTCCACAGAGGCTAGCCTACGAGTGTCTTTCCCAGAGCTTTGACAGTGCCAAGCACTCCCCAACACTGGTCCCAACAGCCACCAAGCCAGATGCTGTGCAGACGGAGAGCCTACCATACACTCAATACCTCAGCATGATCAAATCTCAGATCTCCTGTGCCAAAGACATTCACAACGCCCTGCTGGAGTGTTCCAAAAAGATAACTGGCAAGACGCCCCCTACCCAAGGCAGCCTATGAGGCAATGATATTTGGACACTTTACGTAGACTGCCAGAATGGACATGGTTCTTGCTACAGCGAGTGTGCAAATCTTTGACATTTGTGAAATATAAATGAAGCCCCAATGTCCCTGCTCAACCATGGGAGCCATTTATTTTGGGGCCCTAGGTATTTGGGAAGCGCTGCAAAGTGTCTCCATGAATAAAAGTAACTGAGAGAGAACCTCCACCTTTGCTCTGCAAGACTGGAGAACCTCTCTTTGAGGGTGGTGGGATTGTGTTTGAAGGGCCACTGGAGTTGGACGTTCTTGAACAATTCATTTGGTTTCACAATATCAGATGTACCGTTTGGGTTAACTTTTTGTTCTTCAAAAATTTCATTTTGTTTCACAATATCAGATGTACAGTTTGGGTTAATTTTCCAGCACTTAAATACACCTTTTCAATATTTTCACACAAAAAGTGCTCTGTGGTGTGCTTTAAAAAAATAAATATATAAACAGTACCATTTCTGACTGGGTTCATGTAGAGATTTTGTACCACTTGGTGAGATCATCAGGATGTCAACAAGCATTCTTCTGTGCTAGATAATGCCTCATCCATAATTTGAGCACTTAGTTGCAAAATACTTTACCAGCAAAAGCAATTTCATCAAATTGTCTTTGCATCTGTGACTGTCTGCATGTTGCAAGTGCTTGACCTAGAGGTGGTGTTTTGCAATTTTTAATCCCTCTGATTTATCTTGGTTTGCGGTTTCTGTCTGGAGCCTCCTTATTATTTTCCCTCTTGAGTGCTTGTTTAAGTAAGCTAAATGGCCAATCTAGGCCGGTAAGTGGTGGTGGTGGTGGTGGTGGTGGGGGGGAGGAGGGGGGGGCAGTACGGGGAATTTTTAAACCTTGTTGTCTAATACCACTTGAAATTGAGATGAAACTGACCCTCGGTCCAGGGTTGGCTATGGTCAAGACAGATTTTGATGGTGGAGTAGTGGCGGTTTATGGTGAAGTGCGAGTGCATGTTTGTGTGGTTTGTTAAAGAACCATTGCTCCTGTTAGGTCTGGATTAGAGACCGCTTTATGTTGGCCGTATCATGTCATGAAAGAAACCTAAATCATGCAAACACACACTGAGGGCTTTGGGTCGCCCTCTTCATTCATTATTTTTTCACCCGCCATTCACAATTTACTCCCACGACTACAGCATGGGGCAGTGGTTCAGTTCTCTTCAGCCATTGGGTCTCTTGCCATGTGATTGGTGGCATTTTTTTCTGATCACGTGTACATCTGCTTTAAAAGAAGTACACTTCAGAGCCAGGGCTGGTGGGCCAATGTTTTTGGTTTTCATTCTTTATATATATTTTTCTCTTACACCATTGTTTGTAGACTATATTTAGGGTTACAGCAGATCAAGGCCAATAGTATATTTTCTGTTCACAACTAGTCGTCGTATTTTACTATGATGCATTTAAAACTTAAAAGGGTTTCAATACTTGTTCAAAGTATACCCATCTGCTAGAAAGCACTGAACTATTACAATTATGTTCCTTTTTATATATGTTTAAATTCGACTTCTTATGCAAGGCACATTCCCTTCACATTTTCTTTTTCCTTTTTGTGCACATGCTTCCATTAAAAAGAAGAAAAATACCATTGCATAAGTTTGCCAAGGCCAGACCTCTTGGATTCGTCAACACGTTAGTTTTGGTGTAGATGTAGTTTTTTTAAGTATTTTTTTTTTTACATCCAACTTTATCGATGTTTATCTTGCCAACATTAGATTCAAAATGCAATATTGTACGTATATAAAGTGAGATACGTTATTAGTAGGTATAAGCAATATTGTACAATTAACGTTGAACCATATGAATAAAGCAAGGAGAAGGGTGGATCTCCAGTTGCCTTCCATATGATAGCAAGTGACTGTTGAATCTTAGACCTCAGGCAGATTGTTCCATGGTCCTGTGGCCCGGCAGTGTAGTGTTTTATTTCTTGTGCTTTTAATCTCTCTGGTGACTTCCAGACTTTTTTCCATTTAAGTAGAAAGATAGTTTGTGATGTATTGCTTTATGTGATGTAGGCAAACAGTGGGGATATCTTGCTGCAGGTGTAATCTGGTCTGATTTAGTAGTTCCTAAAATGAGTTGAGCGTTTCTGTCATACTGGAGTAACAGAACCTGAGCTTGAACAGCGATCATGGGGCGTACGGACCGTACCCCATGTTCGCAGGGTGTACAGTGCGTACACACTGCGATCGCAGGGGTACGATGCGCACACCCCATGATCGCAGGGGTACGCACCGTACCCCTGCGATCATGGAGGGTACTCGCCGTACGATGTGTATGTGATTGTGTGCTTTTCCGTACGAATCGCGTCCTCATGACACGTTCCGGATCGTATTCGTCCGGTCGTACGGCATGTGTACGAGTCGTACTGTTCACTGTTTCAGCCTTGCTATACGTACGGATTGGGACGATTGGGACGGATTCACGAAATACGGATCGTACTACGCGACTCGGACGGACGGGTACGATTCGTACGGAGAGGGCTCCGAATGCGAATCGTACGGACGTTTTTCTCCCGAATCGGAATCGACCCCTTAGTCTTACCCCTTTCTGTGCAGTATGTTCTGTCATTTTATATGATGAGTTTTTTTTTTTGCCTTTCCTGAGACCGTGCATGTGCTGTCGCGGTTAAGACATTTTGTTCGTTCACTGACAAAATATCGAAACTCTAAATATTGTGGTAAAAAATGTCAAAATATCGAGCACAAAAATATTGTTTTCCTATACCTTAAATGTAAATGACAAAAATATCGGAAAAATATATAATTTCACACTAATATATATAGAGTTAAACTTAGTAAACCTCAAATACAGTGACATGTAACAGTAATAATCAAATATATAAATATTATAAAATAAATAAACTTATTTGAGCAATCTCCTGTATGTGTTTATTTACATATATACAATGTCAAACTATTAAACTTATTTTTAATATTTCAAAATGGTTCAATTTGTGTATGTACAATTTAATTACACCCAAAAAAGTAAGCAAAATAATACATTTTACAAAAAATATTACTAACATTACCAATTAAAAAATATATAATTTTAAATACACAGACCCATAATATAATTTTAAACAAAACTATAAAATTCTATTATACCTAAACTATCTCACTCCAGTCTGTGCAACAGTAGGGAAAGCCTAGGACTCAGGTGGGGTACAATTTACTATCCCCTCTCAACTTTTAATACAACTATTAATTTAATAAAATTCGAACTAAAAATATTTATATTAATTTTTTAAATAATTAATATAAGGAAAACGTTATTGAATAATTGTTTCATTAAATTACCACATACCTAGCAACGCACATTTAACACATCTAAATTATAATCACTCAATTTAAATAATTAACAATTATTTAACTTCCCACACAAACTCAACAACCCCACCTAAAATGTAAGTAAAAATTTATAATTACACAATTTACTTAATCTTTATTTTTTTTTTTGTTATTTTTTTTCAATCTTGTTTAACTTGCCGCCTTGTACCCCTACAGACCTCACTACCCGCTAGGACACTATAAATTACTATTTTACAATTAAATTAAAAATATAAATTTAAAATTACAAACTATATTGAAACATTAACTGTTAATATAAAATATACAATTAAAATATTATTAAACACCCATAGAAACGTAAACCATATTTCTTACCTTTTTTAACAACCTATATTTCTGTGCAAAGATATTTAAAACTCAATATTTTGTCTGAATAACTTTGTTTACTTACTGGGGGCTTAGAGGCCATCCATTTCTTACCATTGTTTGGCTTGATTGACACTGATTTGCTTGCTTTTCATAAGTCTGCTCATGTGGTAGTCCCATCCGCTTCTTGGGTTTGTTCTCAGTCTTGAGCATGGCCCAAGTACTTGTGCTTCCACTGCTTCCTTAATCGGTGCTACGTTTTTCTTGTTGTCTCTGGATGCTTGCATCTGATCCTAGTAGGTCCTTGCTTGGCAGTTCGGGCTGGAGTGTTTCCATTAGGAGCATGGTCAAGACTGATTTGCCTATGGCTGGGTCTAATCTGGTGTGGCATGGTAAGCAAAAGAAAGATTGATTTAACCCAGATCTCATGACTGGGGATGAATGTTTTATTTGTTCTGCATTCTGTTCTTCAGTTGTATTTTACTTTTTTCTTGTCTAAGCACTCGACTGGGGTGTATGTCTTTTCCACCACTCGCCCTCATGTTCTTGGCCTCCATGTTGCTTCAGGCCCCCACACCCCTTCCCTCCATGTTGCTTTACCCTCCAGTTGTCTTACCCCGTTCCCCCCCTTCTGCTGTCCGTGTTGTTGCTTTCCCCATCTGAAGTTTCTGTTGCTTTTCCTACTGCACTTCACCCACTGTCTGTGTTGCTTTCACTCTCCCTGAACACCCCCCTCCATGTTTGTCCTGCTTTCACCCAGGAATAAAACATTTTTTAAAAAAGCAGCTATGACTTGGCAAGGACTAGCTGCATCATATTACTACCCCCCACACCCTCCCATCCCTGTTTGTTGTGTAGCACTCTCGAATACCCTCCTTCCGTATTGCCTTCCGCCCTGCTCAGTAAAATGACATGGCCAGCAATGGCTGTATCTTATTGGGTTTTTAAAATCTATATATTTTTAATTTCAACCATTCTGCACAACATGGCTAAAAACAGAGACAAAGCCAGTAGCTCTCGTAGATGAGACTTTTTCGCTTAGAGAAACGTTTTACTTTTTTTTTAAAGCCATTAGCTCTCATCATATAGGTGTGACATAATGTCAGTTCTTGTTTTTCGTTGGTGTTTTGATTGTATGCTTTCCTTGGGGCCATTACCTCGGATTTCGATCTCCTACAAAGAAAAACAATTGCTTCGGATGTTTTTGAATCTCATCCTTGACCACTAAACCTTTTCACTCTTAACCAGCACTAATCCCTGAACCCTAGGTATCCTAGCCCCCTCCTAAACTTGGCCACTCACTGAATCGTGGGAAGCCCTCTTCACCCCTAAATGCCACTCCTCTTTATTCATGATTGAGGTAGAAACATGGCTGAGGAGTCCTGGAGTAATCTTTGAATCATGTTGAGCCTGAAAAACATTCATTGGCATTCAAAGCTAAAAAGAAGGCTCTCTATGCTGAAACAGCTCCACTTAAAGCCAAAGGCCTTTCCAGGAAGCCGTGGCATTATATAAAATTCACAATCCAATAGATTACAAGAGAGGACGCAGACTTTAAAAAAGCGAGTACGCACTTCCATAGCGGAGGGAGAATGAGACAGGGGGGAAATTATGCTTTCTCAGAAGATTTCTCTCAACCCCTAGATCCAAGAAATGACAAAATACCACACAAACAGAATAATAATAGCGACTATGATGATACTATTTGGAAAGCGTGAATAATACAGTAGTCAAGAATGCAGCAGACTACTATTATATGCAGTTAGAAGAGATGCAGGAATACTGGTATTTTTTATTAGACACTGTCCTTAACAGTAAAGAGATAATTCGTTCTAGGTTACCACATGGTTATTAAACTGCCAAGTGCAGCTACACCGCACACCGATTTAAAAAAAAAAGAAAGTGTGTATAAATACGTGTGTATATATACATACATTTTATTTATATCTATATATATATATATATATATATATATACATATATTTATTTTACACTCGCATATATAAACCAACCAAGGTCGGTGACATTAATGAACTGAAATAAAAGAAGGCCAGAATTTTCCTCTGCGTTAATTTTTGCTGTTGACCTGTGATGAAAGGCAGGAGCCTTGAAACCCGTGCGGTCTGAACGAATAACCGAAGAGCAAGTATGCGAGTCTGTGCCTAACGGAAAACCGCATGGTGCAGTCCATCGAGAGTGCGCTTTTCAAAAGCTTGGGCAGTTGGTTGAATATGTTTGCGTGGTACCCTTGCTGCAGAAAAGCAGCAACATCCATTTATTGCAGAGGAAGCCGCGGGTTGTAACTGGTCCTGAACCGATATGCAGCTCGAAGGACTGCAGCTAAATTGACTCTCACCTTGCTCCAGCGCCCACCAGGGTAAGAAATAGAAGTTTACAATGATTAAGGTAAAGGTAGGTCCCGCCTTAAGTAGGCGTATTCTTCAGCATTATGGTCTCTATAGTTTTTCAATTGCTGCAGTGCCCCATTTGTAATTTCTTAGAGTTCGCAAGAAAATGTGCAGCTGGGAACCTGCTGTTTATCCTCCAGCCGTCTGGTCACGCTGTTCCTCTCTGCAGAGACCAAACAATTCTCATCGGCATAGGAGCTGCTCGTCCGCAGCGGGACCTACCTTTACCTTACCTAGGATTGGACTAATATATATATGGTTGATCAAGGCAGGGATCTGCCGAAACGCGTCGTGAGGACTGGTGAAATAAACTGAGCAAAAGCACCAAGGAGGGTCTGCCTCGTTTTTATTTCTGACCCTATGGGAGTTGGTGGCTAAAGCGAGCATTTTCAAAAATATATATATATATATATATATATATATATATATATATATATATATATATATATATATATATATATTACCTACTGGCGGTCGCCAGTAGGTAGTTACAGTTTTTTTTTTTCAATGCAAAATCTCAAAATTCTATTGTGAATAACTTTGGCGGCGGTTGACGAATTTGCCTGAAAATTTCCTCAAATTTGCCTCGCGGAGCTCCGGTCCTTCCTTGAAAGTTTGAGGGGGATTCGTCAAGCAGGGGCCGAGATAAAAGGGGGGTCCCAAAACGGTTTTCCCCATGGTAATTTCCATAGGGCGGTCGACCTCACTTTTAGCCCGAACGGCTGAATGGATTTCCACCAAACCTGGCAAAATTGTAGGGACTGGTACCCCGATGTGCCTTTGCTATGTCTCAAGATATATGCTCCAGTGGTTTTTATGAAAATTAACTTTGAAAAAATATATATTGGGCTTCATTGGGCTATATATATATGTTAGAGCCCAAATGTAGTCCAATGTAGCCCAAAGATGGCCACCAGAGACAAAAAAAAAAACAAATGTAGCCCAAATATCAGCCAGATGTAGCCCAACTATAGCCCAATGACAGAATGTCCCAGAGTGTTCTAAAGAACAACTAGAGCGCTAACAGTCTTACTTATGACAAAAATATGGCACACCTGAAGTCATCTTGATTGGAATAAAGTGTTAACACTTAAAACATTTAATTTGCAAAGGAAGAAAATGAGGGGGTTCATTTTGCCATAGAAATTATGATTAGTGCTGAAGAAAGAAAAATTAGGGCACATTTTGAGTGACTTCTCAAATCCTCTTATATTTCATTAAAAAAATTCTGATATGGGGGGCGTGGCTTGGACGGCGCTGGTAATGGCCGCCTATTCTTCTCGCTGCTGCACAGGGGAGCGGCTTCGAGACCCTAGGGACGCTAAAATAACTTTGAAGCCGAACCGATGGAAGATTGAGGCTTTGGATGCTCTGAGGCACACTCGGTGTGGTTTTGGGCGCCTGATTCCCGCTGAATGCACCTCTGTTGTCAACTTGTGCCACGCGACCGAGGATGTGTCCCGGAGCGGCGCTCTAGCAGGCGGCACGTCTCATAGCGTGCATCGGCGAGCAACGGCGGATCTAAGCGTCTCACAGAGAGAAGAGGTGAGCCTTGGAGATTGCTCTAGCCAATACTTGGCTCTCCGGTGGATATCTTCATTTCACCGATGTAGTGTATAATTACCGGCGACTCCTTATGCCCGACTGCCTGCCTGACCCTAAGATGGCCGCCTGCTATCAGCCTTGACTGTAAATCACTTTAAAGGCACTGGATCACCGCAATTACCCAGCGGATCACTCCAAAGGCATGGCGACTTCACCCTGCACCTTCATGAGGGAGTCCCCTGATTTTGAGAGCGCACTTTAACCAGCGTTTGAACCAAAACTTGGAGGAGCCTACCTTCACTAGCGCCTGACCCCAAAATGGCGACTATGCTCAATTCTACCGACTTTTTGGGCGCGAAAACAGCAATGCAAGGTGGAATCTATGTACTTTGAGCATTAGGCGTTCTTTGTACAATCAGCCCTGCAGTCTCAGAGTGCTGTAGCTCACCCTACCATCTCTTTGTCACAAACCCACATGTAGTGCAGGTCGAAGGAGCATCACATAACGTTCAAAACTGTACTTTTCTGAGAAGTTCTAACTTACTGCACACTCCATTTGAAAGCCAAGCTCAAACACAAGAGAATCGACCCTCATCTGGAGCACGACGTCGCTACCTGACAGACCTCCGAGACCTACGACACAACCTTGGGGTTTCTGATAGTCAGCCTGACTCAACCAGCGCTCTGACACCCTACAGGTCACCCTGCGATTTCTCGCAAGCTGGAAGGCAACCGCAATAAATTCAACCACACACGGATCTCCTTCAAAATGGCGGACAGAGACGAGAAAAAGAACAACAAAAAGGTGAAGCCGGAACCCTCACTGTCGGACTCTCCTATTAAATCAAGGGCGGACGTCAGTAGCACCCTAGAGGTAATCCTGAAAAAACTAGCAGAAGTACACGACCTAGCAAAGTCAACCAAATCCAACACTGACACTATGCAGCTGGAACTTACTGCAATTAGAGCTGACATGAGCTCTGTACACAAAAGCATAGATGAAGCGGAACAGAGAATTAGTGATTTAGAAGACAAATCCAATACCGCATCCACTTCCATACAGCAACTCCAGGGATCAACGGACCAACTCAGACGCCAAGTAGCGGAATTGGAGGACAGAAACAGAAGGGGCAACGTGCGCATTTTTGGAATCCCAGAAAATGCAGAGAAAGATGCGAATTCCTGCGTAGACTTTCTAGAAGCTTGGATTCCGAAGATAACAGGGATCTCCTTCCACCACGAGTTTGAACTCGACAGAGCCCACAGAGTCCCCAGCTACATTCCTCATGGCTACAGAGGCCCGCGTCCACTGATATGCAAACCACTGAGGTACCAGCATACGGAAGCTATACTTCAATTCGCAAGACGCAATCACATAATCACTTGGGAGGGCCATAATATAACTTTCACCCAGGACTACTCGAAGGACACAATCGAAGTCCGGAAAGGCTTCCTGGCCCTGAGAGAAAAACTTAGATCGAAAGGCATTCAGTACTCCTTTGTTGGTCCGGCGAAATTCAGAATCACCATACAGGGCAAACCGAAATTCTTCACGGACCCCAACGCACTGGCACAATTCATCGGAGATTCTCCAACGCAGAGTATGGACTTGTCCAACGGCTCTTCAAACAAACGGAAGACCAACTCGCAAGAAAATATAAACTCGGGTTCTGGTCATGGATGACTCTAACAGTACAATCTCTAGTCTCTAACTTGAAATTCATAGTGTTCTCATTGTTCAGTATCTTTTACAGTTGATAGTAAGTCAAAATAGTCCTCACCCTTGAGCAGCTGACCACTCGGCTGCCTCTTCCGCTTCAGTTTCTGTTGATGCTTTGAATTGATCTGATTGACTCCGTCAGGTAAGACCGCTCAGTGCTCATACCGAGGTCACCTGCACATCCACTAATATCTTTATCGAGTGTTTTAGAATTGAAATCGCTTTGTGCTCCTTAATCCGAAATCAGGGCGTGTGCTCTGCTCCATCACCTTTGACACCATGAACATACCAAGGTCTCAGTGACTCTCAGAGACTATATGTGTACCTGTAGAAAGTCACCTCATATCATCTTCTCTTTTGATTGCGCATACCATTTGAGAACACAAATTTTAAACATATAAATTTACATGGTATGCGTGTCTAACTAGTCATGTTCAGGTACCTTTTCCTTATTACTCTTATTGAGTATGTTCTTAAAACTTCAATGCTTAGTTAAGTTTCATGACCACACGACTTATCAGTGTCTCGAACACTACTATATACTGCTTACTACATACAGCTATTGTATATTGTTAGTTACCTGTTCCCTGTTACACCCACCATTCTAATCCCTTCCTGTGCCGCAGATGGATGGCAATGCCGTCGCAGTTCCCAAGTTCTTGTGAGATCGGAGGTGGGAGGGGAGAGGGAAAGAGGGGGAGGGGGGAAGGGGGGAGGGGTAAGGGGGGGAAGGGGAAGAAAAAAATCTGGTTTGTTTCAGCATGCTTTCTTTATCTGAGGTTGATGCTTTTTCTCAACTATATGTCTGCAAAAGGACTGCTTTCCGATACTCCATGGGGACCCTCGCAGAGCACACACAGGGACCCAATCTATCGCGCTACTAGTCTATCCACAGTAATAGCCTATAGTACCATGTTCACCACAAACCCGAAATACGTCTGTTCAATCGACACCACTGTAACAGCAATACACGCGAGACAGTACAGAAGCAGTAATGCAGCTTACTCATTCATACTCAACACACACCCACCTCCTTCTAACCGACTCTTCAACAATATAACGCCTGACCAAGAGCGACACCGTAGTAGCCAATGACTCGTAATACATCTATCTCGGAGGGCCTTAATATTGTTTCCCTCAATGTTAAAGGGCTCAATCATCCGGTCAAAAGGAGAAAAGTCATGGAGTATCTGGCCAAATCCAAGGGTGACATCCTACTCCTGCAGGAGACTAAACTGTCAAAAGACGACGCTGACTTTATAAACCAACATTGGATATCTCACAATCTTTGCTCTCCAGCAGTTAGCAAAAAGAGGGGGGTTCTTACACTAATAGCTAAGAAATCCAACATCTCCGTAGTTTCACACTCTCACGATAATAACGGCCGATTCGTCATGGCACACCTTCAAAGAAACGAAGATCATATCCATGTCTTGAACGTTTATGGCCCCAACAATGACGATCCAGAGTTTTGGGATTCACTCACCCCGACCCTGGATTGCATACCCCAGGGAGAACTACTAATTATGGGGGGGTGATTTCAACCTGCCACTAGACCCAATCACCGATCGCCACTCGAATTGCACCTACCACCCTACACGTTCACATACTAGTTTACGCCGCCTATGCTCCAGATTCAACTTGTACGACTCATGGAGACTCCAACACCCTGACGGCCGAGATTACACCTTCTACTCGCCTCCTCACAATTCCTACTCGAGGATAGATTATATCCTCATTAATAGCCCCTTCACTCACCTCATCGAAGAAACCAGTATTGCCCCTAAACTAATTTCCGACCACTCAAGCATACAGACCAAACTACTGGGCTCCAGTTCCATTCTCCCCCCTAAAAGATGGAGATTCAATGACGAAATATTTTCTGAGCCGGAAAACAAACGAAAGATCGAGGATGCCATCCTAGACTACCTCAATCTTAACGACACCCCTGACTCAGACATAGCAAACGTTTGGGAGGCACTAAAAGCCACTTTGAGAGGAGTAATAATAGGCATTCGGGCTCAAGCTAACAAAAAATTAAACAAGGACTTGTCCACTCTGGAGGGTAACATCAAAAAGCTGGAAACTGCCCATATGGCAGATCTCCAGAACTCGATGATTTTAAAAGACCTCACCAAACTCAAATATGAATACAACTCGATACTCAGTAGAAGGGCGGGGGTCTGGGTCAATAAGTTTAAGGCTCTAAGAACATGTGAGGGCAACAAAGCTGGAAAGATCTTAGCGTCCTATCTAAAACATAAAAATAAGCAATTCAACATCGCCTCAGTTAAAGATAACAACAATGTCATCCAAACAAAGCAGAACCTAATTCTCAATACATTTAAATCCTTTTACCAAGACTTGTACAAAAATAACCTAGACTTTGACTCGGAAGAGTGTAACAGATACCTAACCTCACTGGGTCTTCCTAAACTCAACGATGATGACAAGGTCACACTGAACTCTCCGATTACCCTACAGGAAGTATCAGCGTCCATTAAATCGCTTAAATGTAAGCAAGCGCCGGGCCCTGACGGGTTCTCAGCCAGCTTCTATAAAGAACTCACAAACTCCCTGAGCCCAACTCTCCTAAAACTATTTCAATCCTTTAGCGTAACAAAAAGTATTACCAATTCAATGAGTGAAGCTACCATCATAGTCATACCTAAAGATGGTAAAGACCCTCTGCTAACCAAAAATTACAGGCCAATCTCCCTAATTAACTTGGATTGCAAAATTTACACGAAGATCCTCGCCACACGTCTAAATTTACAACTCCCAAAGCTAATTAGCACATCACAAGTAGGCTTCATGAAACAGCGCATGTCTAACGATAATACGAGGATCCTCTGTCACGTCATTGAAAAAGCCAGAATACTCACAGCCCCGGCCGTAGCCATTACCCTCGACGCAGAGAAGGCGTTCGACAGAGTCTCCTGGTATTTCCTCAAGAGCTGCATGTCCGCCTTTAACTTGGGAGAATCATTCACTGATCTGGTTATGGCCCTATACCGTTCGCCTTCTGCACGCATTGCTATAAATGGTTAATTGTCGGACCCTTTTCCCTTGGAACAAGGGACAAGACAGGGCTGCCCCCTCTCCCCCTCACTTTTCCTCTTGGCAATGGAACCCCTAATTGCTCATATAAAAAAAAATGAAAACATCAAAGGTGTGAAATTCGGAGATAAGTGCGTCAAACTTGCCGCCTATGCGGACGATATCCTGATTGTAACGGAATCACCTGAATCTTCCATCACTGCACTAATGACCACCATAGATAACTACTCTACCCATTCAGGATACAAACTCAACCGGGATAAATCTGAGGTCAAACCACTCAATATTTTAACCACCAAAGAGGTGCTAGGGGACTCAGGGCTATGTTGGCAACCAGAGTTTGTGAAATACTTAGGTATCGAATTTGGTGACTCCCTCATGGAGACCCTCACTCGAAATGAAAAAATCACTTTAAATAAAATCAAGACCCAACTAGAGGGGTGGTCCCCCCGTTTCATTACTTGGTGGGGCAGGGTGGATACCATCAAGATGATGATTTCACCTCTAGTTAATTACCTCATATCTATGCTCCCACTAACCCTCACATCTGACTTCTATCACAAATTAGACATGGCTATCTCAAATTTCCTATGGAAGGGGAAAAGGGCAAGAATCAGCATAAAAAAACTTCGCTTAGACAAATCCGCGGGTGGGGTCAATTTGCCAGACTTTAAAAGGTATGAGGCCGCATTCCTAGCCAAACAAGGAGCCCACTGGCTCGCTCCCTCACCTGACTATACTCCTGTATGGCTAGAAATTGAGGAGGAAATTCTAGACGGTATCTCCCCTAGCGCGGCTCTTTCATCTAACCTAAACAAGCTGACCCACTCTAGATCAATATTTCATAACACAAAATCAGCTCTCCTGAAATTTGATAAAATCCTAGAAAACACCATTCGGGGCTCACGATGGGAATCCCTTTGGGACAACCGTAACATTATGTACAAGGGTAAACCCATGCACAATGAAACATGGATCAAAAAAGGCATACTGTTCCCATACCAGCTGTACGCGGGGGCATACCCTATTCCTTTCAGTGACCTACAAATCAAATACGATCTTGCACCAATTGAATTCTATAACTTCCTAAACGTAAAAACGGCTCTGTCCAAAACCAAACTCTCCCCGACAGCACCCTCGCTCCCGTCATACCTTGCCAGACTGAACAGACTAGGACACCAGGTTTCCTTTCTCTATAGACTCAGCCGTCCCCAACAATCTGGCCTTACTGCCCCAATTATACAATTCTGGAATAACCTTTCATCCAGGCCAATCACAGACTCAGACTGGACCAACACATGGATATCTTGCACGAGACACAAAATCAGCCCTACACTGTCACAGACAAAATACTGGCTCTTACATAAGGCCTTCTGGACCCCAGCGCGATTATTTGCACACAACCTCACCCCTGATGCCTTTTGCTGGAATTGCAAACGCGCGGAAGGTGACTTGTCACACAATCTTAGAATGCGACTGCGTGGCACTATTCTGGGGGAAGATATTCGAATTTATCTCAAAGCTTTTCCACATGTCACCGGTAAAAGAGCTCCCTTACCTAGTTTTCGGGTTCATCCAGGACCCATCCCTTGAAGCAGATGATAGAGCATTACTTGACCTCCTCCTCTCGGCGGCGGTTAAGACAGTCCTCAGCAACTGGAAAGATACCAGCAAGGCCAATTACGCAGGGTGGCTGAACTGGATAATCAGTTTACGTGGAGCAGACAATATTGCACTCCTTCAGACACCGTGGCGCCCTCCCACGAGAAAACTATGGTCGACTCTTGATAACTACTTCACGTCACATAAGCCACCTTAGAATGGCCCTCATACCGTCCACGACCCACCAACATATGCTCCCCGACTACCTTCATTGCACTATTAATTATCGAAGAAAATTGTCCTTAAATGAATGAGTAAAATGCTGCTGAATTATAATGTCTGTTGCTAAATTGTTATTGAATATGAGTTACAGGCTTTACTGTTCTAGGCTAGATGCCAGCCATGTACTTTTGTACTGACATTTACTATGATATATTGCAGCGTACAGTAATTCTGATTTGTAAATGTATGACTCAAATTATGCTAATGGATTTACTTTTTTTTTTTATGTCTATGCTGAAACAACCAATAAAAAACTTTTGAAATAAAAAAAAAAAAATCCTGATATGCAGTCTCCCAAGATGGCCACCAGAGACAAAAGAGCCCAAATATCAGCCAGATGTAGCCCAACTATAGCCCAATGACAGAATGTCCCAGAGTGTTCTAAAGAACAACTAGAAAGCTAACAGTCTTACTTATGACAAAAGTATGGCACACCTGAAGTCATCTTGATTGGAATAAAGTGGTAACACTTAATACATTTAATTTGAAAAGGAACAAAATGAGGGGTTTCATTTTGCTATAGAAATTTTATATGTATATATATATATATATATATATATATATATATATATATTCACTGAAAAAAACATAGGTTTCACACCAGTTATAGTTAAGTGGAAATTTTACTCGCATAAAACCATTGAAATTCCCACGTTATAGTTAGTTGGACTCACTATAACTTGCGCGTGCAATGCACTGCTGATGACGTCACATATTACATCACTCATGACATGGTCAGTGACATCACTCATGACATCACTGATGACATCTCAAATGACATCACTGATGACAACATCCATGTGACTAAGTGGCAGACCTCCTATCAGCATAAAATAACCTTTGACACACACATTCAAAATTAGAAACTAACATTTTCTTAAAAAAGGAGAAACCAATACCAATTACAGCAACTTATTAGGTAATTCCAACATCTACATACACATCCACTCATTCACCAACAGTTCTATATAGTCACTCATGCATGTACTTACTCATCATATGTACTCGTACATCTATACATGTCATGAGTGATGTAATATGTGACGTCATCAGCAGTGCATTGCACGCGCAAGTTATAGTGAGTCCAACTAACTATAACGTGGGAATTTCAATGGTTTTATGCGAGTAAAATTTCCACCTAACTATAACTGGTGTGAAACCTATGGTTTTTTCAGTGAATATATATATATATATATATATATATATATATATATATATATATATATATATATATATATATATATGTATATTTGGCTCAGTTTCCTCTTACAACGGTAAAAGAATGGCCGCACTCCGTAATTTTTCAGAATTCTTCACACTTTATTTGTGGATTCAAACAGAAATCAGGACGCGTTTCGGCATCGCGCCTTTTTCCACTGTTATTGGCACCAAATGTTCAATCCTTTAGTTAAATAAAGTTACACATGATTCAAGATAATGTCACATCCTCTAGTAAATCAGCATAAGAGAAGGACTACAATTTACACTTGATTTAACAGCGGCCATCTTGGAGTGGGTTATTTGCACTCTTTATAAAAAACAGCAAATTATTAAGCCCTGGATGGGCAATGTATCAATTTAAATCCAAGCTGAATTTCATTGAACACCAAATCGTTAATCCACATTATTTAAGTTCATTAAACAATACAGAATTAAACTGAATTCAAATGACCGTTAACACATTACACTATTTACAAATGCTATCATGGAACATTTCTTCATACCCAAATTTTTAGGGCAAAAATAATTTTTGGATTAACAAATTAATTAAATAATCCGTGATTGGCTAGTCTACAGTCATCAATTTAGAATCACATTGGACTGCATATTTTAAGAATTCAGAGTTTTCTTGAATCAATGGTGTCGTAGTACCAGATGTGCAGAAATACAGTTGCATTTGATGGGAATGAGGCCAAGTGAAAGAGCGATTGTGTTGTTAGCCTATTGATATAAATGTATGGCCAATTCTTCTTCAGTGTTAAGCCCTCGTGGAGTCTTGGTTTGAAGATCAACAATAAATCTTGACTCCAATCTCCGCAGTTGTAACTCTGTTACCCCCCCCCCCCCCCTCCGATCTTTCAGGGGGATTTGGTCAAGGCAAAAGAACTTTAGGCGATTGCTGTATCTTTTATGCTCTTGGGCAAAGTTTCTCGCAACTGGATAGTTCGGGTCATTGTGTTGAATAGCTCTAGCATGTTCTAACACACTCTTTTTTTACCGGATGGATAGAGCTCCCAATGTAAAACAATTTACACGGGCATACTAGACAATAGACACAGAATGGGCTTGTGCATGTTAGAAATTTATTGATTCGTCTGACTTTTGGTGTACCTGGTATCTCATAGTTTGTAACCTTAGAACTCCCTTTACAGGCTTTGCAGTGTAGACATGGAAAAAAACCTGTAAGGTTCCCCAGTCTTGGTGTTCTAGGTAGTGCATCAAAATGACTATGCACAAGCATATCTTTTAGTGACCTGTTTCTTCTGTAAGTGATTTTGGGTTGAGTAGATAGCTCCTTTCCAATCACATGATCTGTTTTTAAAATATGCCAGTTTTGAGCAAAGGTTCAATGGATCAATTGGGAATCTTCCGAGAAGGTTGTAATAAAGCGGGGGGTATTGTCTTCTTCGTTGCTGACCCTACTCTTTTCTTTAAACAAACTCTGTCTCGGAACTTGTTGAACCTTGTTATATGCAAGTTGCAAAGTTTCATCCGAGTACCCTCTTGCTCTGAATCTCATCATAGATTCTTGTGCTGCGTGTCGAAAGTCTATTTCTAATGTGCAGTTCCTCTTTAAGCGCAATAACTCCACATATGGGATACTGCTTTTCAGAGGTTTCGGATGACAGCTACTTGCTTCTAAAGTGGAATTACCCGCAGTCACCTTACGGAAAAGAGATGTACATATATTGCCATCCTGAATGAAAACTTTAAGATCTAAGAAGTCAACCTCTTTGTCACTAATGGTACCACTCAAATGTAAATTGACCTCATTCTTATTCAGATTTTTAATATACAATTCTGCCTCAGTTTTCAGGCCCTTCCAAAAGATAAAGAGGTCGTCAATGTACCTATACCATCCAATAATGGACGACAACCATTGCTGATTCTCATCAGCACAGGCCACCTGCTTCGCCCACCAGCCTACGAATAAATTTGCGTAGCTGGGGGCTAAGCAGGTGCCCATCGTCGTCCCCCTCTTTTGCCTGTATTGCTTTTGGAACAGAAAGATGTTATGTAAGCAAAATTGCAAAAATTCAATCAACATGATGTTATGCTGTAACATTCTTAGAGAGTGAGTTTTCAAGAAATATTGTACTGCATCAATACCCTGATTATGTGCTATACAGGTGTATAATCCTGTGACATCCAATACAATCATTAACATATCAGGTTCTCAGACTATATCTGAGATAATACAAATGAAATCTGATGTGTCTCTTATGTATGATGCCAGGGTTTTGACATGTTCTACCAAAAAGAAGTCCAGATATTGTGACATATGTTCTGTTAGGCTGCCTTTAGATGAAATGATGGGTCTCCCCGGAGGCAGGGTAGCATGTTTATGTATTTTTGGTAAATGGTAAAATGTTGGAGTAGTTGTTTGCTGGCATATCAAAAATTTCAATTCATTTGTGTCGAGCATCCCTTCAGCTGGCCACTTATTAAGCAATTCATGATACTTAATGATGCTATGCTGATAATCTTCTTTAAGTATTTTGGTGTAGCAATCCGTATCTTTTAATTGTCTCAGTGCTTCTGTACAGTGATATACTCTAATCATTAGAACAATATTTCCTCCCTTATCTATACTCCAACTCTCATCATAGGATCATGTTTAATAAGGCATTTCTGGAGGTAGATTTTCAACTTTCAGGGAGAGAGCACAACATCCACCTTCAGTGGAGTCATTTGCAAGTAAGGAACACAAACGCTTAGAAACAGTGGAGAGCAAAATAAAGAGCAGTCGCAACTCCATGGCATAGTACTACAATTTCAGTGCTTCCCCCTAAAGATATGCTCATTAACCGTGAAAAGAGCAACATCTGTGGTGGAGTTTCGAAAAGTGTTTCAAACGCAAACATAAGATCATCAATGGATTTAACCAATGCTACCAGTACATGTCTTGCTACAGGTGAAGTACTGCATAGGGATGTGTGGCTTTGAGCTTGAGGCCTTTTCAAATATAATAGCTGTGCCATTTACTGGAGAAAATCTGTTTGGACCCAGTAATAATAAAGAATGTAAGAAAAAAGCAAATGACACTGCTATGACAATAGGTGCTTTTAAAACCAGGGAAGCATTTAGGAGGGGTGTTCTGAGCAACAGACAAGGGGATGGGCTGTCAACAGGATACCCCATCTTATCATATACAGTCTCCTGTATTATCGGGAGACCAGGGGGAATGCTGGGTGGTAGGAAACTTGTGTCAGCCTGGTGATCCCACAAAGAAATTTGAGAAACATTTGATTTTTTCAGCTAAATTTGAGGTTTGCGAGGGATTCTGGGTAGGAAAACGTGGGGGAGGGCACGCAAGCCATACCTCTGGATTTTGTAGGTTTCCTTAGGTGGCCGCCGAGCGTAGGGCTAAAAACCCAGGTGAGCCCCTTTGTTAAAACCAGGTCGTTTTGTGATAGGTAATTTTGATATCTCCACAATACTTTTTGGGCCTTTACCTGCCGTGGGCACTTGGCCCACTCACACATGAGGTACCATTTTTATTGAGAGACGTTGGAAAATGCGGGGTGGGTGGAAGTTAGTGGACCCACACCGATTACAGAACTTTCCATTACAGAAATACGGGGAAAATGTTTTTTTTGTTTAACATAGTTTAAGGTTGGCCAGGGATTCTGGGTAACAGAACCTGGTGAAAGCCACACACATTGGATCCCCCTGGGTGTCTAGTTTTAAAAAATGTATAGGTTTGCTAGGTTTCCCTAGGTGCTGGCAAAGCTGGGGTTCAAAATCCACAGCTAGGCACTTAGCAAAAAAAGCTCAGTTTTCACAGTAAAAATGTGGTGTGTCCTCGTTGCGTTTTGGCCCGTTTCCTGTTGCGGGCAGAAGGCCTACCCATACAAGTGAGGTACCATTTTTATCGGGAGACTTTGGGGAATGCTGGGTGGGTGGTCTAGTTTTCAAAAATGTACAGGATTGCTAGGTTTCCCTAGGTGCTGGCTGCGCTAGTGACCAAAATCCACAGCTATATTTACAACAAGGGGTGGTGAGGGACAGAGTCTCTGAATTAAGCAGAAAGCTCTCACCCAGTCAAGAGATCAGGGCTAGATCCAACACCGTTTTTTAGCTCACTGCACCATCCCAGTTTCAGAACCTGGCTGTATGCAAATTAGTCTGTTCCTGTCCCAGTGCATGATGGGAACAGGGCAAACCAAACTACAAAAGCCAATTCTTACACTGGGAAGGAAACAAGCTCCCGGGGACCGGTTTCTGGCATTACAGCCGTCTTCGGCCCGGTTTGCTTGAATCCTGATGGTGCAATGAGCAAGGGTCTCACATCTGAGAATACCCTTCCACGCTTAGGGTGGACAAAAATATTTACAACAAGGGGTGGTGAGGGACAGAGTCTCTGAATTAAGCAGAAAGCTCTCACCCAGTCAAGAGATCAGGGCTAGATCCAACACCGTTTTTTAGCTCACTGCACCATCCCAGTTTCAGAACCTGGCTGTATGCAAATTAGTCTGTTCCTGTCCCAGTGCATGATGGGAACAGGGCAAACCAAACTACAAAAGCCAATTCTTACACTGGGAAGGAAACAAGCTCCCGGGGACCGGTTTCTGGCATTACAGCCGTCTTCGGCCCGGTGTGCTTGAATCCTGATGGTGCAATGAGCAAGGGTCTCACATCTGAGAATACCCTTCCACGCTTAGGGTGGACAAAAATATTTACAACAAGGGGTGGTGAGGGACAGAGTCTCTGAATTAAGCAGAAAGCTCTCACCCAGTCAAGAGATCAGGGCTAGATCCAACACCGTTTTTTAGCTCACTGCACCATCCCAGTTTCAGAACCTGGCTGTATGCAAATTAGTCTGTTCCTGTCCCAGTGTCCCTGATCTTTGGACTGGGTAAGAGTGGTCTGCTTAATTCAGACACTCTGTTCATCACCACCCCCTTTTCTGAATCGTTTTTGGCCACTATAGGTGTGGCAGGGTATACTCAGACATGAGTCCCTTTCTCACTGCTCCATCAGGATTCAAGCAAGCCGGGCCGAAGAGGCTGAAATGCCAGAAACCGGTCCCCGGTAGCTTGTCTCCTTTCTGGTGAAGAATTGGCTTGGTAGTTTGGTCTGCCCTGTTCCCATGATGCACTGGGCCAGGGACAGACTAATTTGCATATAGCCAGGTTCTGAGCTGGGATGGGGCAGTGAGATAAATAACGGTGATGGATCAAGCCCTGATCTTTGGACTGGGTAAGAGTGGTCTGCTTAATTCAGACACTCTGTTCATCACCACCCCCTTTTCTGAATCGTTTTTGGCCACTATAGGTGTGGCAGGGTATACTCAGACATGAGTCCCTTTCTCACTGCTCCATCAGGATTCAAGCAAGCCGGGCCGAAGAGGCTGAAATGCCAGAAACCGGTCCCCGGTAGCTTGTCTCCTTTCTGGTGAAGAATTGGCTTGGTAGTTTGGTCTGCCCTGTTCCCATGATGCACTGGGCCAGGGACATACTAATTTGCATATAGCCAGGTTCTGAGCTGGGATGGGGCAGTGAGATAAATAACGGTGATGGATCAAGCCCTGATCTTTGGACTGGGTAAGAGTGGTCTGCTTAATTCAGACACTCTGTTCATCACCACCCCCTTTTCTGAATCAAAATCCACAGCTAAGCACATTGCGGAAAAATACTGTGCCTAGTGAGCTTTCTGCTGCCTGGGGGAGGTGGGATTGAGTGCTATTGCCCCGATATGCCCCCAAGGGGGGCAGAAAGACTGGCTATTTTTTTGGGGGTGGGGGCCTTGGTATGCCCAATCTAGGCAGCACCACCGCTACATATAAAGACCCAGCGTAATCCCTGGCGCCTAATGGGGTCTCTTTTTCCACCAGGGGGGCAGACCAAGGGTTATTGACCCATGTGCCTCCTGGGGGTGCAAAAAGTCTGTGGTATTTTTTAGGGTGGGTATTGTTATGCCCAATCTGGGTAGCCCCCCCCCCCCTTAACTTTGGAAAAATAATCTCTGGTGCCTAGTGGGCTCCCCCCCCCCCCAACCACCCCCTAACCAGGGGCAGATATGGGGCTGTTGCCCCCATCTGCCTCCCGGGGGAGCACGAAGACTGTGGCAATTTTTGTTGGGGTGGGGGCATTGGCATCACATTCTTGGCTGCCCCCAGCCCTACTGATAACAAATAATCCCTGATGTTTAGCAGGCTTTCTGCTCCCCCGTGGTCTGATCCGGGGCTACTGTCCCCATCTGCCTCCTGGGGGTGGCAGAAAGACTTTTGAGTTTTTTTTGGGTGGTGGCGCATTAGCATGCCGATTTGTGGCAGCCTGACCTAAAAAGAAATAGTCTCCCCACATCCCCCAGGGGGGGGGCAGATTGATGGCTACTGTCCCCCTCTACACCCCGGGGGCTGAAAGACTGTATGTGCTCCAAGACCTCTGACCCACGGACTGAGGCCTCTCTTCTCTCCAGCAACTCCACTGTGCCCTGCCGCTGCGCCATGTTCAGAGCCCCACCCTTGTAGGGTTTGAGACCCGGTGTCAGTAGCTGCCGCATCACTGAGTTTATTTTTACCTATTATTTCCATTTTGCCTCTGCGTTGTTTTCTGTTTAATTGTACTGCCTGCATTGTTAATTTTACCGCCTGCATTGTATTTATCTTTTGTGCCGCTCTGCCCCTCTCACTGGTGTCTTCGTTTTTCCCTTGCATTTTTCCCGCCGCTGCCGCCTCCCAGCTGCTGCACGCCCCTCCCACCTCCCCCTACTTAATGTCGACCTTTGCCAAAGGTGCGCCTAAGGCAAGCCCGTCCCAGACCATGGCCAGCGCCAGGAACCCTGGTTCTCCCGGACCCCACCACTACGACTCCACCACCCTCCACGCACTCAATCCTGGAAAATACGGCGATACGAAAGATCCTTGCTGATGGACAGTTCTCGTGAAGGCGCTGCCGTAGATCCTTCACCATCGACAAAGCCCCCACAACCGTCAAGGGCCCGCCTGATGCATTCACCGCTGGAACCCTGACATGCATCCTCCTCAACGTACGCTCCCTGCATAGTCACGCCGTAGAGATCTGGGACCTGATCAACACCCTCTTGCCCGAGGTCGCCTTCTTCACAGAAACCTGGACAAACGCCTCCTCTGGTTTCGACATCGCCACTGCTATCCCCGACGGCTACAAGATCCAGAGGAAGGACCGCCCCTACCACCCAGGTGGAGGACTCGCCATCACACACAAGACCCCCCTCCGACTCTCCACATCCAGCATGAGTGACCCCCACTCCAACACCGAACACCTCCACTTCCAGATCTAGACCAGCCCCAGGACCATGCTATACAGCACCCTCATCTACAGGCCGCCGGGACCGTGCACCCAGTCTGCAATTACCATCGCCGAGCTCGCCGCATCCCACGCCATTACCTCCACGGACTACATTCTGCTCAGGGACCTGAATTTTCACCTCGACAACAGCAACGACCCCGACTCCACTACTCATCTACAACCTCGCCAACCTAGAACTGAAGCAGCTGGTCAACACGCCCACTCACCAAGCTGGTCACCCTCTCGACCCCATCTTCGCCGGAGGGACAAACATCTGCTTCAGTTACACCACACAGCCCCTCTGGACGGACCACCACTGCTTCCATTTCACCTGCAACACCTCCAACGCACCCGCCACAAAGGAACTTGTGCAAGGACACAGAGGAACACCTTAACACCACCCTCTGACAAGCCCCCCCAACCCCCAGCGCCACTGCCGACACCACCAACTCCTCAGCCAAAGAATTTCACAGCTAGATCCGCTGCGCTGACAAGCTCGCATCCCTCCGACACCCCATGAAAGCCGCCTGGATCACCCCAGAGATACAAGAAGCCAAACGCTCCTGCAGACGCCTAGAGAAAACCTGGCAAAACCAGAAAAGTAAGGAACAAACACAGGAGCGCCCTGAAGGAATACCACCAGTGCATAAGAGACACCAAACGGACCTTAATAAGAGACAAAGTTGCGACCAAAGCCAAGGAACTGTTCAACGTCATACAGCAGTTGCTAAACCCCCCAGCAAGGCCACGGACATCACACCCTCACAGAAACTCAGCTGTAAGCTCAGCTCCTACTTCCATCTCAGTATCAAGGCCCTCTACAACAACTTTAGCTAACAGATGACAGACTCCACCACCCCTCGACACCGCCACCGATAAGCCAACCATCATGACCTGGAATCCTGCCACCATCGAACAAGTCATTGAGACCATGAAGAAAACCCACTCAGGAGCCCCAACGGACCCCTGCCCACCTCACATATTCCACAGGGCCTCCAACATCGCACCCGAACTAGGACGGACCATTAATGCCTCCTTCAGATCTGGCATCTTCTCAGATGACTGGAAGTGGGTGGAGGTTAAACCTCTACTCAAGAAACTTTCGGCCAACCACACGGACCTGAAAAACTACTGGCCCATTCCTCTCCTCCCCTTCGCAGCCAATGTCACAGAGAGGCTCGTGAATGCCCAGCTGCCTGCTTTCATTGAAGAGAACTCCATCCTAGACGCCTCCCAGTCTGGATCCCGCAGCAACCACAGCACCAAGACCGCCGTCCTCACCACCACTGACGACATCAGCATACTACTCGACCAGGGACACACTGCAGCCCTCATCCTTCTAGACCTCTGCAGACATCGACACCGTCTCACATCGCAAGCTCGCAGCCAGACTCCACCACACAGGGTTACAAGGAGCCGCCCTCGACTGGATCCAATCCTTTCTCTCCGGCAGAACCCAGAGGATCACACTCCCTCCCTTTTCGAACCCACCACTATCAACTGCGGAGTACCCCAAGGATCATCGCTCAGCCCCACACTCTTCAACATCTACATGGCCCCCCTCGACGCCATAGTCAGACAGCATGGGCTCAGCATAGTATCCTACGCCGACAACACCCAGCTCATCCTTTCACTCGCAAAGAATCCCGAAGACACTAGACTCTGCTTCCATGAAGGAATGAAGGACGTCGCAGCCTGGAAGAAAGACAGCTGCCTGAAGCTAAACTCAGAGAAGATCGAAGACCTCAACCTTGGACCCTCCACCTCGGACCCTCCACCTCTGCCTGGGACAACACCTGGTGGCCCTCCCCCCTCGGGAACATACCCACCCCTACAGACCATGCACGAAACCTCGGCATCATCCTTGACTCCTCCCTCTCCATGAGCCACCAGATCAACATCGTCGCCTCCACCAGTTTCAATTGCCTGCACATCTACCGTAAGACCTTCAAATGGATCCTTCTGAATGCAGAAGCACCGTCACCCACGCACTCCTAACCAGCAGACTGGACTACTGCAAGGCCTATACGCCGGAATCAATAGAACTCTTCTTCACAAACTCCAAACAATCCAAAATGCTGCAGCCAGTCTTGTACTCGGAACACCACGTCACAAACACATGACTCAACACCTACCAGACCTCCACAGGCTAGAAGACGGTCACCTTCAAACTCCTCACCCACGCCTAAAAATCCCTCAACAACACCGGACCCAAATACCTCAACGAAAGAGTCTCCTTCCACGTACCCAGGAGGAACCTCCGCTCTGCCGGCCTCACCCTGGCAGAGGTCCCCTGCATCCGCAGAAACAAAGCAGGCGGGAGAGCTTTCTCCTACATTGCAGCCAAGACCTGGAACGAGCTCCCTGTGAACATCAGACGCTCCCTGGCACTGCACACGTGCAGGAAGCACCTCAAGACCTGGCTCTTCAATTGATCCGAAGCTGCTACCCCTGCGCCTTGAGACCCTCACGGGTGAGTAGCGTGCTCTACAAACCCTGATTGATATGCAACTTTTAACTGGGGGGGAGAGCAAAGGCCCTTGCCTAAGGGGCCGCTCTCCCCCTCCCTGGGGCCTAGTGAGTGGATCCCTGCTTGGGGATTGCCCTCTTGGAGTGATCTCCAAGCAGGGATTCACTAGGGAATGGTGCCATTGGAAAGGGCAGATTACCCCCTTTCCAACAATACCTTGCCCATGTAATTCCATGTTCGGGGACTGAGATAGCCCCACGAGCACTGAAACAATGAAACTAACTGTTTCATTTTAAATGTAATGACATCTGTGCGCCATGCGCCTGAACATCATTACATTGAAGAATAAAAAGCTTAGAAAGGTTGGGGAAGCTCTTCCCTACCACCCGAGGCAAAAAAAACATAAAAAAATAGAAATTCCTCTGCGATCTGCAGCAGAGGAATTTTGGCGGCTGTGCAAATAACGGAATGGTTCAGTCGGGAGCACTGGTGCTCATGACGGAACCATTCCGTCATGAGCACCAAAGGGGTTAAGGGTATAGTTATCAGCTGTCTACAGTAAAGAGACAAATCAGAAGCCATTGTTTTCAGTACTAGGTATTAACGAGTCTTAGAAGGAGCAAAACGATTGTGTCCTCCAGATATTGATCCTACACTAAAATGGACTTTGTCATTTTTTTTTGTAAAATAAATTTAGCCCATGTATGCACCACAAACGCTGGCTTGCAGACCATTTATCGAACGACGGTCCAGGTAGCTCTAAAGTCTTATCGCTTTCAAGTCCACCTGAAACATTCTCATTTCTCAAACGCTGCTGAATGTATTTACATCAATGAAAGCAAAGGCATTTCCTTGATTAAAATTCTTCTTTCGTGCCAAATTGAATGTAATTCCATCCAGCGGAATATATAAACCATTGAAATTCGCCATTATGGCAAGCATAGTTCAAGTTCAAGTTTAGCATTTGTATAGCGCACTACTCACCCAGAGGGTCTCAAGGCGCTTGTGGGAGGGGGGTACTTTACTTATCAAAGATCCATGTTTTTAGTTGTTTTCTGACGGAGAGGTGGTTCTATGTAAGGCGGAGGTGGGTGGGGAGGGAATTCCAGGTTTTGGCCGCTAAGTAGGAGAAGGATTTTCCCCCCATGGTGGGTCTATGGATGCGTGGAACTGCGGCGAGGGCTTGATTGGACGATCGTAGTTGGCGGGTGGGGGTGTAAAAGGACAGGCGCGTGTTGAGGCATTCGGGTCCTAGGTCGTAGAGGGCTTTGTGTGCGTGGGTGAGGAGACGGAACGTTATTCTCTTGTTGACGGGGAGCCAGTGGAGGTCTTTCAGGTGACCGGAAATGTGAGCTTGGCGGGGGATGTCTAGTATGAGTCTGACTGAGGTGTTTTGGATGCGTTGGAGTTTTTTCTGTAGTTTGGCTGTGGTTGTGGCGTAGAAGGTGTTTCCGTAGTCCAATCGGCTTGTGACCAGTGCATGGGTGACCGTCTTTCTTGTTTCGGTGGGGATCCAACGGAAGGTTTTTTTGAGCATGCGTAGGATGTTGAAGCATGATGATGAGACGGCGTTGACTTGTCTGGTCATCGAGAGGGAGGAGTCCAGGATGAAGCTCAGGTTGCATGCGTGTGCGAACTATAACTCACTAACCAAATTCAATTATTATGAACACAAAAATAAAACCAATCGGTACCAATGATTCTAATATGCCATATTGAGAATTTTTTTATTGAAATGCTAAATTCTCTTCAAACTATCAACAACTAAAGTATTGCAACCCCCTATATTTGAAAATATAAACACAAGCATCGACAACAAAAATATCCTTAAAAATATATAAAATTCAACAGTATTGAAAACAAAAGCAAGTGAATACGAAGTATCTTTACTATTTTGATACTAATAAAACATACCAATAGCCACGTAAACGAGAATGTTGAAGACCAACACTGTATTTTAACATATAAAAAGCTTGCAATTAGATTGTATATGTTATATTTAAAAATAAAAAATAAATTGGTGTTTAACCTAAATCATAATAAAGAAATAATTCAAACTATTTCTAAATAACCAATGAAAATTGTGACACTTCAACAGACAACAAGGGCCAGATTATGACCCTGCTGGTCTTTGAAGCGCTGTCACATTTTGGCGGTCAGACTGCCTGATCACGAGCGGGGCAGGTGGATTGCCGCCAACATGTCTGCTAACGTGGTGGCCCATAGAGGTGGTCCTGGCATTTCCACCGCCAGGACGTTTATGATCTGCCTTCATGCCATGAAAAGGTTGGCAGAAGGGCAGGTTTTGTGGTGCAAACATGTCTCCAGGGGCAGTGTGCCCTTGAGACATGTTACTGGTGCCAGCTGTGTTAGCCCCCATGCCACCTGCACTGTGTGCACCATTTGTCCTGCAGACTGTGCTGCCGGGAAACAGTGCGCCTGACCACCCCTTTGCAGCATGGCCCGCCTTGGCTGCAGGCTCTATCCTAGAGCCACAGACTGCTGCTCCAAAAACTGCAGCCGACATACCGCCAGCCCCTCAGTAATGTCGTAATGCAGCGGTCGGGATGCCGGCAGCTTGGAGGCATGTTCCTGACCACTGCTGCGGCTGGCTGGTGGTGGGTCCACCAGGATCGTAATCAGGTCTAAAGTATGTAATTGACTTTAACATAACTAAAAAAATAATCTAGTAATCTAAAAACAATGCTAGGACGTTCCAATGAAAATAACACTGTTTGTTTTACATCTTTCTTTCCTTCATTTCCGAACATTTTGAATCCAGCCATCACTACTGAACCCGTGGAAAGCGTACGTAACACCCCATCTTGCCTCTACATGTGTGTTATTCTCCATTTTCTTTTCTTCAGAGGAGGATACAACAGATCAGCAGACAATTGTTTAGGACCTGCTAAAAAATGGCAAAACTCCCAGGTGGGGATAATCAGGATGGTAACAAAGTAAAGTAATCCGAGATCCTGTTACATCTATTATACCTTGTACTTGACGGAACTGGAGGTCGGTTCTTAAGAAACACTTTGGGCCCTCGCACTTAATTTCTTTTCACACATTCAACAATGGTTATAACCTAACTGGCTGAATCTGTATCAGAATGGAAATCTGATTTCTTGTATGATTGAGATAACGTGCTGGATCAATCTGAACTGTATGCCGTTTCAAGTCGAGCCTGCAGGCAGCGCACATGTGCCGTGGCAATGGTGATGTTCTATTGTGCTCTGAAAAAACACTCAGAAAAAGGAACTTTTAGCTCTGAAATTACTGACCAATTTTTGGAACCATTATTACTCTACTTTGCTGCCTTCTAATTCAACAATGATTCCCATTAGTTACTCTCTGCGTCAGTTCCGTTTCTGTGTGTGGTGCCTGGACCAAGTACTGCTTCATTTTTAGATCTCGACTATTCTATCCCGCAGGGATAAATAGACGAGAGTAATGGAGTTGAAACAAACTCTCTGACGAAGAGGATTCCAAGCCGGATTCATCCCAATGCATGTTGTCTACTAAAGTGTGAAGCTTCGCCAGGCGCGTGCTTGGCCTGCTCATTCCCTCCCACTCGCTCCCCTGCTCCCCCCACGCCTCGCACCAGACTACCATTTGTTGCACGCATCCGACTTTCACGGCCCGCATTTTTTTTAACTTTCGCGGCAAACAGCTTGCCCATTTGATGCGCCTCTAACAGCTACAGTAAAGAGCCGCTGTGCTGGCCTCCAACCTGCCCCCCTTCCCTCCTCCCCTACAGCAGCTGATCAGCAGCGTAAACCGCCGCTGCAGATTTAAATTTATTTTCTGTTTACTTCCCTTCGCATGTATACTTTCAGTTCTTCAATGTTTTCAGGAATGTGTGAGTTAAAGTGCAGTGTTTTGTTTGTTTCCGCCTGGGGCATACTTTGCACACGGTGCTTTAAATGACGTGCTTTAGTTTGTATTGCTTCTTCTCCAGCCTACATTGGATGCATTTTTACAAACAATGATAATTTTAAAGCAAAACTTTAATCATGGTTACTCTATTTAAAAAAAAAAAACGGGGGGGGGGGTAAACGTGTTATGTTATACATTTCTGAACATAAAATAAAGCCCCACAACTTATCAGTTGTGTGCCCGTCCTCCTCCATCTGGCTGGGCTCCATGCAGCATCAGCAGACCAGCGTCTACCATCAGCTCTTCCTCCCCAGCCTATGTTTCTGAGAGTCTGAGCTCCTCTGTCGAAATCTACCATTAATTTATCTTGAATGGTTGTTCAGCGCACGGGAAGATACGTTTATTATTTATGTGCATGGTAACCTTACTCCATCACAGCAACATACAAGTGGAAGTCCTGGTACATGAAATCTACCCTTGTGCTGTACTACCACTGTACAAGCACTCGGCTTACCCTCTTACTATCCCTGGGTCGTTATTTATAAAACCATGTAAACAAATTACAAACATGAGCTACTCTGTGTATGACAATATACAGGAGGAAATGCACTGCCTCACTAACCAGTTAAGCTGAGAACAGATTTTCTTCTACAGCAAGCCACTGTGGGGTTATGCAACATTTTGTGGATTTTCCAGCTATGGAATTGCATTCACTTCTACGATGTAGTCAGTTCCCACTTTGTAACACCCCTTTGCACCAAGGAATTGCAAATATGCAACACAATGCCATTAATTTCTGTACTCGCAAAGGCTTTTGTGTAAAAAACATAATTGTGCATAAAAGTGGATCAATGTTATCATACACGCCGCTTTGCGTCACCAAACTAGCGAACCGTGACGCTTCGCCAGGCGTGCGCTTGGCCTCACTCATACCCCATGCTGGCTCACTCCCCTGCTCCGCCGCCCACCCCCCATCTGCCTCGCACACCACATCAAAGGCTGCTGCTGCTTCCCCGCCCACCCATACAGCAATGCCGAGAGCTTGTTTTTCAAGCAGCCCGGCACCCCACGCTTCAATATTGGTGGCCTCACACACCACTGTCTGGACACTGCTTGGGTAATGGTGGCTGTTTTAATTTTATTTTCAGCACGCAATGCCCGCTTTCAGTTTCACAATGGCAGCCACACACACATTGCTTGTGATGATTGTTTGCTGTGGTTTCTGTCCTCAGGGGGGACGCTATGCGCAAGTCTGCTGATGCTAAACCCACCTCATTACCGTTTATTGACTCCGCAGCATTGATCCATTATCAGGACTTTCCTTGCTGTTCCTGAGCAGCCTGTGTTACCCTCTCCCACCCCCTTCCCCCAAATAAGGCTCCTCTGTCTGCGGCCTTACTAGGTCCCACACCACAGGCTTCCAGACAGCTATTTATTGCAGTAGTTAAAGTTTGAAAGCAGGGCCCTATGGTTCCGTTCACACAGTAAACAAAATTGTTTTACTCGACCGCCGTTTCCCAGCGTTGCTCCACTGCTCAGACATGGATATGAAGGAAGTGGAGTCTGCCACACTTAGAATTAGAGGTGAGGTGGTGGTGGTAGCAGCTCTTTTTGTGTTTACTTCCCTTCACTCCCCCCACGCATGTATACTTTCCGTTCTTCCATGTTTTCAGGAATGTGTGAGTTAAAGTGCACTGTTTTCTTTGTTTCCGCCTGGGGCATACTTTGCACACGGTGGTGCTTTAAATGATGTGCTTTTGTTTGTATTTCTTCTTCTCCAGCCTACATTGGATGCATTTTTACAAACAATGTTAATTTTAAAGCAAAACTTTAATCATGGTTACTCTATTTAGAAAAAAAAACGGGGGGGGGGGGTGAACGTGTTATGTTATACATTTCTGAACATAAAATAAAGCCCCACAACTTATCAGTTGTGTGCCCGTCCTCCTCCATCTGGCTGCGCTCCATGCAGCATCAGCAGACCTGTGTCTACCATCAGCTCTTCCTCCCCAGCCTATGTTTCTGAGAGTCGGGGCTCCTCTGTCGAAATCTACCATTAATTTATCTTGAATGGTTGTTCAGCGCACGGGAAAATACATTTATTATTTATGTGCATGGTAACCTTACTCCATCACAGCAACATACAACTGGAAGCCCTGGTACATGAAATCTACCCTTGTGCTGTACTACCGCTGTACAAGCACTCATTCTCTCTTCTCTTTTCTCTGTCAACATTTCTCCTCCTTCTGGGTATCTTTCTATTCCATTGCTCTCCTCAAATACTAACTAGCTCTGTCTTTGTCGCATATTTATTTCTTTGCCCCTACACAGGCACTCTTACCTTGCTGTTTCATTCTCTATCTCTGACCTCAGTACTTCTATATATATTACATTATACTGATTTCGCACTCTGTCCACACAGTTTGAGATATGCCCCTTACCACAAATTCAGTTTGACCTCAGAATATTTCTTAAACAACGAGGGGTTGGGCAATATCTACACCCAAACAACACCACCACAGCATCACTCAGCACCACCTCAGCATCACTCAACACCACCACGGCATTACTCGGCACACAACAATATCGCTCAGGGCTACCACAGCATCACTCAGCAGCACCTCAGCAGCACCACAGCATCAATCAGCACCACCACAGCATCACTCAGGGCCAAGAATACATCACTCAGAAGCACCACAGCATCACTCAGCAGCACCACATCATCACTCAGCAGCACCACAGCATCACTCTGCAGCACCACAGCATCACTCAGCAGCATCACTCAGCAGCACCACAGCATCACTCAGCACAACCACATCCTCATTTGGGGTCAAGAATGCATCACTCAGCGGCACCACAGCGTCACCCAGCATCCCTAAAGCATCACTCAGCACAACCACAGCATCACTCAGCACAACCACAGCATCACTCAGCGCAACCACAGCATCACTCAGCACTACCACAGCATCACTGGTTCAAATACGTTCTCTCAATGTTTCAAGCTTTATTACAAATGTCACAAAAAGATGTTAATATTTCACTTCTGTTCTTGGATTTTCATCACAATAAAATACACTGAACATAATCTTCACAAAAGTTATTTACACAAGTTTAAGCTATTGCCATTATAAATTACAATAACTTTTATTTAAGTATTAATTATTTGAAAAAATTAAAAGCCATTGTTATTTGTAATATCAATACATGTAAGTCACGTAAATACAACACATAGTGCATTACAAATGCTATAGGTGTCACATTTGCGAAAGTTATAACTATTGGCATAGTAAATGACAAAGCTATTAATTTTGCTATTTTCAAAACCAACACATACATAAAAAATTGTCATTTACAGTACCAATAGCTCAAACTTTCCTAATGCGAGACCTATTGCATTGCAAATGCTGGTTTTTCTTTATCAGTGTATGTCCAGGGCACAAGTCGGGAGGTACACGCGGGTGGACGGCATCCACCCACTTTTTTCACAGTGTGGACGCCGTCCACCCTGGCCAGAAATTGGGCCCCACTGAAAAAGATGCTGAATTTGTCTTGGCGTAAATTCCAAACACTGGGACACTTTCAGCAGCGCCTGCACATTGAAATCTGCTTTCGATCCACAACAATGTGCAGGCAGAGACGTAGCTCTCTTATTTTTTACTTCTGCTAGGCCCATAACAAAGGCCGAATTTGGGGGTGAAAGGGCCTCCTTTTGTTCGAGTCTCCTGGCTGGCAGCAGTCAGGAGCCTCACACCTAGACGCAAATGCAGCAGAGGGGAAAAAGGCTCACACCTTGTTAGCACTTCAAACATACTTAAGAGAGGCTGCTTTTTACTTTAAGGAGTTATGCACACACTGTAAGAATGTCAGATGTGTTGATCTTTCCCAGTATTCGCACAAAATAAATATAATTTATATAGCGCTTACTACCCCTGAGGAGGATTTGTAAAAATTGAAATATCACTATTTTTTCTTTTAAAGCACTATGGGTAGAGAAAGCTTTACGCTGACAAAAGCAACATTGGTATATGTAAAGCTTACAAAAGTGTGAATCTTCTACCTACATCGGGAGGGATTGTAAGTGTACTCGAAATGTGCTCAAATGTACTCATGATACACCTGGTAAACATATATGTTGGGGGTTAAGATCTGATGTCACTTCTTGTGATGCCACGCGCCGCGGTGCCACTTGCATACTGATTAATTAGGTTAGTCCCCCCACTTCTTTTTTTAGGACTTGTGCCCTGTGTACGTCTGCTGCATGTGCATTAACTGATGCAGAGACGTTTTAAGGCATGGGCAAAGTGGACTCTGTCCCATGGCCATGGCGTTTCAGGGGGGCTCCTGGTAGAGCTAGCTCTGTTCTGCAGTCTTGCCCTGATGACCTTCAATATTTCCTAAACAGATGTTTTAAATACGGTTTCCTTTTTTTAATTTTTATTTTTTAATAAAAACATTTTTTTTGCCTTCAGTACAAGCAAAACGTCAACAAACCCTTTGCTGGTTCACCTTTAATTTTTTTTATGTGGTTGAAATGCAAGTCTATTACAGACATTTTGCAGACAAATGTTTTTGTATTTCATGTAACATTCATAAAAAAAGTTTCTTTTAGATCAGAACAGAACCTCACATATGAGAAATGGGAGGGTGTCACAGATTATTTGCAGTAATATTAGTGAGTTGCTTCGGTGGTTTAATATTGAAAAGACAGGCTACCATCTCTGAATATCGGATGTAAACACATTTAGAATTTGGCCTAGTGTGCCCGTGCACTGACCGTGACCTGGCCACAGAGGGCATGATAGACCTGAAACTTTATCACAAATTCAAAGCTGTTCCGAACTAGGATCCCCAAAATACTATTGGCCCTGAGCCCTCAAAAGCCTTAAAATGTCCCTGAACTGATGTACTTTTTTAGGTCTCGCCTGAGCCAATGCGCTTGCGCATTGCTCCAGCGAAATTTACGTAGGGGCTCCAGGACATGCTGCCAGAGGGCTTTGGAATGTGGATTATAGCCAGTGCATGTGCGCCGGGCGTGCGCTCACAATTTGCTCGCCCGCCCCCGCATCAGACTTGAAAGGAATGCACTCCCCCGCCACAGCAATGCCGAGAACTTGTTGCTTTATTGCTCTCACTTGAGGCATTGTTTTCTAAGCTCTTTCTCGTGTACTTCTCCCGTGTACAATCTATCTGTTGCTTTCTCTCTCAGTAGCTTTTTCCCCGCCCCAGAGTTGCTGCCATGCATGTGCTGCTTTTACCCTCCCCACCTGCTCATCCGTTGCCTCCTATGCCCCCCAACATTTTTTTTAAACAATTTTGGTGCGGAGGGAGGAGTGTAGCCAGGGATACCAGTGAGCAAATTGCTGTCAGTTCCTCCGTCTTAAACAAATATACTTTTGCACAACTTCTTTTTCATGCCTTCTGAATTGCTGACCCATCTCATATATATAAATGTAAAAACATTGGCACCCACATCATTCTGCTGGAGCACATGCGCAATGCTTCCCCCCCCCACCTGTCTCACTCTCCGTGTTGCTGTCTTCCTCATTTTGCGAGTTTTCTCGTTTGCCCAAACTCACACCCCACCCACATGCTCTGTGTTGCTTTTGCTAATGTTTCTCCCCCGCCTCCAGTGTTGCTCAGCCTCTCCTTCGATTGCTGTTTTTGCCCGCCAAGACCTACCCATCCATTGCCCCACCAGCTCCTTCATTACCCCCTAAGTCCACTGTCTTTTATATTTTGCTACTTCAGACCCTCACACCTCCTCACCCTCACCCACCCTCACCCACCCTCACTCACTCACACCGTCACCCTCACACACCCTCAAACACCCTCACCCCCTCACCTTGACATACTCTCACCCTCACTCACCCTCACAACCCCTCACCCCCTCACCCACCGCCTCACAGCCCCTCACACCCCCTCACACCCCCTCAAACACCCTCACCCCCTCATCCCCTTACCCTTACACAACCTCACTCACCATCACCCCCACAACCCTCTCACCATCACTCACCCTCTCACACCCCCTCACCCTCACACCCCCTCACCCTCCCCCAAACCCTCACACCCCCTCACCCTCACCCTCCCTCAACCCCACACAACCCTTCACACACCCCCTCACCCCCCCTCACCCTTACACACCCCTCACCCTCACACACCCCTCACCCTTACACACCCTCTCCCTCTTACACACCCTCTCACACCGTCACCCACCCTCTCACACCCTCACCCACCCTCTCACCCACCCTCACCCCCCTCAACCTCACACCCCCTCACCCTCACACCCCCTCACACTCCCTCACACCCCCTCAGCCTCACACCGCCTCACGCTCACACCCCCTCACCCTCACACCTGTCATCCTCACACCCCGTCACCCTCACACCCCATCACCCTCACACCCCGTCACCCTCACACCCCATCACCCTCACAGCCCCTCACCCTCACACCCCCTCACCCTCACACCCCCTCACCCTCAAACCCCCTCACCCTCACACACCCTCAACCTCACACACCCTCACCCTCACACACCCTCACCTTTACACACCCTCACCCCCCTTCACCCTCACACCCCCTCACCTCCCCTCACTCACCATCACACCCCCTCACCCACCCTCATACCCCCTCACCCACCCTCACAGCCTCTCACCCTCACACCCCCTAACTCACTCACACCCCCTCTCCCTCACACCCCCTCAAACCTCCCTGACCCTCACACACCCCCTCACCATCACACCCCCTCACCCTCACACCCCCTCACACCCCTCCTCACCCTCACACCCCCTCACACCCCTCACACCCCCTCACACCCCCTCACACCCCCTCACACACACCCACACACCCTCACACCCTCACACCCCCACACACCCTCACACACCCTCACCCTCCATCACCCTCACACACCCTCACCCTCACACACCCTCACAGACCATCACCCTCACAGACCCTCACACCCTCTCACCCTCACACACCCTCACTCACTCACACTCCCTCACCCTCACACCCCTCACCCTCACACCCCCTCACCCTCACACACCCTCACCATGGCACACCCCCTCTCACACCCCCTCACCCTCACACCCCCTCACCCCCTCACCCTCACAACCCCTCACCAACCCTCACACGCCCTCACACACCCTCACCCACATTCTCGCACCCTCACCCACCCTCTCACACCCTCACCCTCCCTCTCCGTTCCTCTCACCCACCTTCACACCCCTCACACCCCTCACCCTCACTCTCACACCCCCTCACTCTCACACCCCCTCACTCTCACACCCTCACCCTCACACACCCCCACTCTCTCACCCCCTCACCCTCACACCCCCTCACCCTCACACCCCCTCACCCTCACACCTCCTCACCCTCATCCCCCCTCACACACCCACCCTCACCCTCACACACCCTCCCTCACCCTCACACACCCTATCACCCTCACACACCCTATCACCCTCACACACCCTCACCCTCACACTCACCCTCACCCTCACACTCACCCTCACACCCTCTCACCCTTTCACCCTCACACCCCCTCACCCTCACACCTCCTCACCCTCATACCCCCTCACCCTCACACCCCCTCACCCTCACACCCCCACACCCTCACACCCCCTCAACCTCACAACCCCTGTTGGACAGGGCCGCATGGCGTGGCCCCACTCCTTCTGCATGGCGGGTCCCGGACTACCTCGACCCCTGTTCTACGACCAAGAGCGGCACCATCCACCCTCCACAAGTGCCGCCCCTTCGGGCCGCCCCCAGCTCTCCCCCGACGGAACTCGTCCCCATCTCTTCAACTCCCCCGGCTGGCCCGGACCCTTTCCCGGACCATCGTCTCCGGCCCAGCCGCCATCTTCGACCCTCCACGACCAGGCCTCGTGGCCTTGGCCCGACCCCAGCCGCAGGCCCAGCAACGCCCCGACATCGAGGCACCACGATCCGACCAGGGGGAAGAGAGACCACTTGGCGAGTCAATGGGAGAAGGAGTTTCGATGGTCCCCCATCCGCCTAGTTTAGATCGCCCACAGCCTCCCTGGGCGCTGGCTCCACCCCCCTGCTGGGTGTCTGGACTCACTCATCCCGGACCCCCGACCTCCCAGTACGAGGGTCCGGACATCAAAGGGCACCAGACCTATAACTAGGGCAGCTCCGGAGCAGGAAGGCAGTTGTATCCTGGAGTCGAGAGACGCCGAGACAAACTCATCCTTGGAGGCCTGCTGGCGCTGCCGCAGCTCATCTTCGTGAACCATCCTTGGAGTCCTGCTGGCGCTGTCGCGGCTCATCTTCGTGAACCATCCTTGGAGTCCTGCTGGCGCTGCCGCGGCTCATCTTCGTGAACCATCCTTGGAGTCCTGCTGGCGCTGCCGCGGCTCATCTTCGTGAATCATCTTGGAGTCCTGCTGGCACCGCCGCGGCCCAGACCAAAGAACCCTCCAGCTCGAGGATTGAGAGCTGTACGCCAGAGATCCCCGTACCAGACCGGTACCAAGACTGTCCCGCTACCCTCTTCCCACAGAGACTAAGTTTGAAGGGATTCCAGCATCCCGTTCCTTCTGTATCGTTAAGATAACCTGCCTAAGAATACCGATAAAAGTGTTGAGAACCTATCTTTGTGTGGTGTCCGTCTGTAGGGGGGTGGTTGCTCGTCCGTACGATCTGAGGAGAGGGCCCTCGCCAGGAGGCCTCTCCCCCTAACTCGGCCGACCCTCAGGTTTCCCGTCTAACATTGGTGGCCAGCGGCGCGATTCGAGCCGACGCAAATCGTACGGAGAGTAACTCGCCCCACTACAAACATAAAACACACAGCGACCATGTCGACGAAAGAATCCGGAACAACCGCAAAATTCTAGATGGAACGGCTGGAAGATTACAGTCACAAGGAATTGAAGCAATTCTGCATAGACTTGGGTATCGCTACCACGGGACTAAGTACCAAAGACGATCTCAAGCACGCTTTGCAGACTTGGGTGGAGACGGGAGCGTCGCCCCCCCAAAACGAAAACATCGCAACCACGGAAACCATTGCAACCCCCGAGGAGGAGAGAAGCACGGGCCTCTCTCCCGAGGAGGCCCGAGAACGAGAGAGGAGCCGGCTCCACGAGTTGGAACTGGCTAGACTCCGCTTAGATGGGGAAAAGAAGATAGCCCTTGAACACCTACGATTACAGGGAGAACGGGAAGAGAAAAAAAGCCAGAGGGAGCTGGAGGAGAAGAAGCTCGCGTACGAACACGAGCGAGGTTTAAAGGAACTAGAAATTAGAAGACAAAACAGGGACAACGGCGTCTCCGAGAACCAGAGCTCCACTCCCCCGGCGGACACCAAGGTCCACATCCCCAAAGATGTCGTCCGAGAGTACTACAAGAACGACGACATCCAGCAATGGTTTAAGGCCTACGAGGTAGCCATGACCTCCCACCGGGTTCCGCGAAAAGACTGGGGGGCCGGGTGGGGGAGATTCGTCAACGAAGGGAGAGATGCCCTGCTACAGCTCCCCGATGAGCATATGAAAGCCGCCCTCCTCACTCGCTATGGCCTCACCCCCGAGATGTACCGGCAGCGATTCCGAGACTGTAAAAGGATCTCCGGTACCACCTGGGTAGAATATGTGAACTTTTTTAGCCGAGCCCTAGAAAGATGGATCAAGGGCAGCCAGGTCACCACCTACGAACAATTGGTCGATCTGATCGTATGGGAACATCTCTCCAATAACTGTTTCGTCGAATTAAGGCAGCATCTCCTCGACAGTAAACTGACCGAGCCCCGGAGACTCGCCATTGAAGCGGATCGATGGGAGAGCACCCGGGTCCCCCGGAACTGGGCGGGAGACCAAGGCCGATCATCCCAGGGGTCCCACCGTCCGTGAGGAGGAGGAGGCCAGGGCCGGGACACCACCACGGTGACCCCACCAGCACTCCCCCGTCCCCAGCCGTGAGAGGGAGCCCCTCGTCCCGGCCGGGATACCGCTCCAACGTTGTCTGCCACAAATGCCAGCGACCCGGTCATTACGCCAATGACCCCAACTGTCCAAGAAACCAACCCTCCAATGCCACGGTTCGCTAAACCGCCAGATCACCTCCGTCGCCCTCGGGGAGGAACAGGGCGAGCAAGAAGCCGAAGGCTGTGAACAATACCAGACAGAGTGGGAACCCGCAGCCATGTCCTTGGTATGTCTAGGGGAGAGAGACATGGTCCCCCGGGCCCCCATCCCGGCCAACATGCAGAAGTACAGCCAGTGGGTCACCATTAATGGACACCGGGCCGAAGCCCTCTGCGACACGGGAGCCAGCGTGACGGCCGTCCGTTGCCATCTGGTGACCCCAGATCAAATCTTGCCCAATGTGCTATGCCCGGTACGGTCTACGGACAACTCTGAGAGCCTGTGTCAGATGGCCCGCGTCCCCTTTGAATGGGGGGGAGTGTCGGGCATGCTGAAAGTGACCGTCCGAGACGATGCCCCCGTAGACTGCCTCCTGGGGAACGACCTCGAGAACTCCCCCTGGACGGCCGTTGAACGAAGAGAGCACCTGGGGATGCTTGGCCTCCCTGAATGGGTCTGTGCGACGACCCGATCCATGGCCGCCCGCGCCATCCCCTCCACTGAAGAACCAGAGTGGCCCGAACCTCCACCGCCCGTCCTCGTGGAAGACACCACCCCCGAGCCCGGTCCACCGGGGCCCAACGACGAAGCATCCGATCCACTCCGCGACCTCCCGGAGCTGGCCCAGTGGCGCCAGGAAGGTGGCCCCACCAAGAACAGTTCCGCCAAGAACAAAAAACGTGTCCCTCCCTCGAGGGGCTCCGACAGCAAGCCGCAGCCCAGAGCACAGGGGATGCCTCGGGGGCTCACTGGGTCTATTGGGACAATGAGCTCCTCTACAGTGAGCAGAAGATTGCCCAGCTAGGAGCCAGCCGGGTGCTGGTAGTCCCCCTCCGATTCAGAGACTTCCTCCTGAACCTGGCTCACGATGCCCCTCTCGCCGGACACCTGGGGCAGGACAAAACTTACAGCCGCCTGGTGACCCATTTCTACTGGCCCAAGATGAGGAACAATGTGATCAACCACTGCCGAACCTGCCTCACCTGCCAGGCCAGCGGGAAGAGCGGCAGAAAACTAAAGGTCCCCCTGCAACCCTTTCCAATCATCAACACTCCCTTTGAGCGCGTAGGGATTGACATTGTGGGGCCCCTGGAACCCCGGACCTCGCAAGGTCACCGGTTCATACTCATCCTGGTGGACCATGCCACCTGCTATCCCGAAGCCATACCTCTCCGGACCGTGACAGCGCCCGTGGTGGGCCGAGCCCTGATGGGGATCTTCTCGCGTGTGGGCTTCCCCCGAGAAGTAGTCAGTGATCGGGGCACGAACTTCATCTCCCGATACATGAAGTCCCTATGGCAACAGTGCGGGGTCACCTACAAATTTACGACCCCCTACCACCCGCTAGGGAACGGACTAGTGGAACGCTTCAATCGCACCCTCAAGGGTATGCTCATGGGCCTGGAGGAGCCCTTACGACGCCAATGGGACGTGCTGCTGCCCTGCCTCCTATTTGCCTACCGGGAGGTCCCACAGAAGTCCCTGGGATTCAGCCCCTTCGAACTATTGTATGGGCACCCCGTCCGGGGTCCCCTGAGTCTGGTCAAAGAAGGATGGGAAGTGGCCACCCAGAATGCTCCTCCTGATGTGTACCGGTATCTCCTGACCCTCCGGAACCAGACTCGGCAGTTCAGGGAACTTGCCAAGGCCAACCTCGAAGCCAGCCAAGAAGACATGAAGAGGTGGTACGATCAAAACGCCTCGTCCATCGAGTTCGAGCCGGGACAACAGGTCTGGGTCATGTCCCCGGTCGAACCATGCACCCTCCAGGACAATTGGACGGGGCCCTTCAAAGTGGTGGAGCGCAAGGGGCCTGTCACCTACCTGGTGGACATGGAGTCCCCCAGGAAACCCCTCCGGGTCCTCCATGCCAACCGTCTTAAGCCTCACTTTGTGCGAACAGAACTTATCCTCCTGATGGCTACCGACAGCGGGGCTGAAGAGGACTCCGAGCCACTACCCGACCTCCTGAAGACACTCGAAAAAGACGGCTCCGTGGAAGGCGTCAACCTCTCTTCCACCCTGACCCCAACACAACGCCAAAGCTGCCAAAACCTATTACAACAATTTGCTGATCTGTTCTCTCTTACCCCCGGGGTCACCCCATGGTGCCTCCACGATGTCGACACCGGGGATAGCCCACCTCCACGACACCGGGCCTACCGCGTTCCCGATCGGGTACGCGCCTGCATCCAGTCGGAAGTCTCCAAGATGCTGGTTTTAGGAGTGATCGAGCCCTCCGACAGCCCATGGGCCAGCCCGGTCGTGCTGGTCCCCAAGGCCGCCGCCCCTGGCGTCGCCCCCGAACTCAGATTCTGTGTGGACTATCAGGGATTGAACGCCGTCACCCGAACCGATGCTCACCCCATCCCTCGGGCTGATGAACTGATCGACCGCCTGGGGGCCGCCCGCTACCTAAGCACCTTCGACCTAACTGCGGGCTACTGGCAGATCGGCCTCACCCCGGGCGCACAGGAGCGATCCGCCTTCTCCACCCCGGATGGCCACTACCACTTCAAGGTGATGCCCTTCGGGATGAAAAACGCCCCCGCCACGTTCCAGAGACTAGTGAATAAGGTGCTGGCGGGGCTTGAGGAGTTCAGCGCTGCCTACCTAGACGATATTGCGGTGTACAGTCTCCACTGGGCCGACCACCTCCAACACCTCCATGAGGTCTTAGCCGCCCTCCGACGGGCAGGACTAACAATAAAAGCCAGCAAGTGCCAAATCGGCCAAGGGTCCGTGACCTACCTGGGGCACCAGGTGGGACGTGGCCAGGTGGCCCCCCTCCAACCCAAGATCGCCGCCATCCGGGACTGGGAACCCCCGGTCACCCAAACGGAGGTCCGAGCCTTCCTGGGGCTCACAGGATATTACCGGCGCTTTGTGAAAGACTATGGCAGCATTGTGGGCCCCCTCACAGAACTAACGTCAAAGAAACACCCACCGAAGGTACACTGGACACCCGAGTGTCAGGCCGCCTTTGAGACCCTCAAGACAGCAATGTGCACCGCCACCGTGCTCCAAGCCCCCGACTACAGCCGGGAATTCATAGTACAGACCGATGCCTCTGATCACGGCGTCGGAGCAGTCCTCTCCCAAATCAACGCAGAGGGACTTGGCCAGCCAGTCGCCTTCATTAGCCGACGCCTGCTGGCCCGAGAACAGCGCTGGAGCACCATTGAGCGGGAGGCCTTTGCCGTGGTGTGGGCCCTCAAAAAGCTCCGACCCTATCTCTTCGGCACCCACTTCCGGGTCCAAACCGACCACCGACCTCTGCAATGGCTGATGCAGATGCGAGGGGAGAATCCGAAACTGTTGCGTTGGTCCATCTCCCTGCAAGGGATGGATTTCACCGTGGAGCATTGCCCAGGCAATGACCACGCCAACGCAGACAGCCTGTCCCGCTTCTTCCGCCTCGGCGAGGAGAATACCCAAGAAGATGGGTGACTCTCCCTGTCTTCAGCTGGGGGGGACGCGTGTTGGACAGGGCCGCATGGCGTGGCCCCACTTTTTCTGCATGGCGGGTCCCGGACTACCTCGACCCCTGTTCTACGACCAAGAGCGGCACCATCCACCCTCCACCCTCCACAAGTGCCGCCCCTTCAGGCCGCCCCCAGCTCTCCCCCGACGGAACTCGTCTCCATCTCTTCAACTCCCCCGGCTGGCCCGGACCCTTTCCCGGACCATCGTCTCCGGAGTTTCGATGGCCCCCCATCCGCCTAGTTTCGATCGCCCACAACCTCCCTGGGTGCTGGCTCCACCGCCCTGCTGGGTGTCTGGACTCACTCATCCCGGACCCCCCAACCTCCCAGTACGAGGGTCCGGACATCAAAGGGCACCAGACCTATAACTAGGGCAGCTCCGGAGCAGGAAGGCAGTTGTATCCTGGAGTCGAGAGACGCAAAGACGAACTCATCCTTGGAGGCCTGCTGGCGCTGCCGCGGCTCCTCTTCGTGAACGATCCTTGAAGGCCTGCAGGCGCTGCCGCGGCTCATCTTCGTGAACCATCCTTGAAGGCCTGCTGGCGCTGCCGTGGCTCATCTTCGTGAACCATCCTTGGAGTCCTGCTGGCGCTGCCACGGCTCATCTTCGTGAACCATCCTTGAAGGCCTGCTGGCGCTGCCGCAGCTCATCTTCGTGAACCATCCTTGGAGTCCTGCTGCCGCTGCCGCGGCTCATTTTCGTGAACCATCCTTGGAGTCCTGCTGGCGCTGCCGCGGCTCATCTTCGTGAATCATCTTGGAGTCCTGCTGGCACCGCCGCGGCCCAGACCAAAGAACCCTCCAGCTCGAGGATTGAGAGCTGTACGCCAGAGATCCCCGTACCAGACCGGTACCAAGACGGTCCCGCTACCCTCTTCCCACAGAGACTAAGTTTGAAGGGATCCCAGCATCCCGTTCCTTCTGTATCGTTAAGATAACCTGCCTAAGAATACCGATAAAAGTGTTGAGAACCTATCTTTGTGTGGTGTCCGTCTGTAGGGGGGTGGTTGCTCGTCCGTACGATCTGAGGAGAGGGCCCTCGCCAGGAGGCCTCTCCCCCTAACTCGGCCGACCCTCAGGTTTCCTGTCTAACACCCCCGTCATCCTCACACCCCCGTCATCCTCACACCCCAGTCACCCTCACACCCCGTCACCCTCACACCCCGTCACCCTCACACCCCTTCACCCTCACACCCCGTCACCTCACACCCCCTGACCCTCACACCCCTGTCACCCTCACACCCCCGTCACCCTCACACCCCGTTACCCTCACACCCCGTTACCCTCACACCCCATCACCCTTACACCCCATCACCCTTACACCCTCACACCCCGTCACCCTCACACCCCGTCACCCTCACACCCCGTCACCCTCACACCCAGTCACCCTCACACCCCGTCACCCTCACACCCCATCACCCTCAGACCCCATCACCCTCACACCCCGTCACCCTCACAGCCCTGTCACCGTCACAACCCCTCACCCTCACACCCCCTCGCCCTCAGACCCCCTCACCCTCACACCCCCTCACTCACTCACCCTCACACACCCTCACCCCCTCACACACCCTTGCCCCCTCACACACCCTTGCCCCCTCACACACCCTTGCCCCCTCACACACCCACACCCCCTCACACCCTCTCACCCCTAACTCACTCACACCCCCTCACCCTCACACCCCCCTCACCCTCACAGCCCTGTCACCGTCACAACCCCTCACCCTCACACCCCCTCGCCCTCAGACCCCCTCACCCTCACACCCCCTCACTCACTCACCCTCACACACCCTTGCCCCCTCACACACCCACACCCCCTCACACCCTCTCACCCCTAACTCACTCACACCCCCTCACCCTCACACCCCCCTCACCCTCACAGCCCTGTCACCGTCACAACCCCTCACCCTCACACCCCCTCGCCCTCAGACCCCCTCACCCTTACACCCCCTCACCCTCCCTCACCCTCCCTCACCCTCCCTCACACCCCCTCATACCCCCACACTCACACCCACACACCCTCACACACCCCCTCACCATCACAGACCCTCACACCCTCTCACCCACCCTCACACACCCTCACCCTCACAAACCCTCACCCTCACAAACCCTCACCCACCCTCACCCTCACACCCCGTCACCCTCACACACCCTCACACCCCCTCACCCCACCCCCCTCACCCTCATCCCCCTCACCCTCACCCCCTCACCCTCACACCCCCTCACCCCCACACCCCTCACCCTCACACACCCTCACTCACCCTCACACCCCCTCACACTCACAGCCCCCTCACCCTCACACCCTCAGACCCCCTCACCCTCACACCCCCTCACACTCACACCCCCTCACCCCTTCACCCCCTCACACCACCTGACACACCATCACACACCCTCACTCTCCCTCACTAACCCTCACCCCCTCACACCCCCTCACCCCCTCTCACACCCTCACCCCCTCTCACAGCCTCACACCCTCTCACCCCCTCTTACACCCTCACACCCTCACCTTCACACACCCTCACCTTCACACACCCTCACCTTCACACCCCCTAACCTTCACACCCCCTCACCTTCACACCCCCTCACCTTCACACTCCCTCACCTTCACACCCCCTCACCTTCACACCCCTCCACCTTCACACCCCCTCACCTTCACACCCCTCCACCTTAACACACCCTTACCCTCACACACCCTCACTCACCCTCAAACACCCCCTCATCCTCACACACCCTCACATACCCCCTCACACCCCCTTACACCCCTCACCCTCACACCCTCACTCACCCTCAGTCACCCTCACATCCTCACTCACCTCACCTTCACACCCTCACACCCACTCACCCTCACACACCCTCACACACCCTCACACACCCTCACTCACCCTCACATACCCTCACACCCCCCCTCACCCTCACACCCCGTTAGACGGGGACCCGGAGGGTCGGCCGAGCAAGGGGGAGAGGCCTCCTGGCGAGGGCCCTCTCCTTCAATCGTACGGACGAGCAACCACTCCCCCCACAGATGGACGCCACACAAAGATAGGTTCTGTACACTTTTATCAGTAATCGTAGGCAGGTTAACTTGACGATACAGCAGGACCAGGATACGATGATCCCGTCAATTCTAGTCTCTTGGGAAAGGGGGTAGCGGGACAGTCTCAGTACCGGTCCGGTACAGGGGTAGTGAGTGTATAGCTCACAATCCTCGAGCTGAAGGGTTCGTAAGTAGGGGCCGCGGCAGCACCAGCAGGCCTTCAAGATGGTTCACGAAGAGGATGAGCCGCGGCACCGCCAGCAGGCCTTCAAAGATAGTTCACGATGAGGATGAGCCGCGGCAGCGCCAGCAGGCCTTCAAAGATAGTTCACGATGAGGATGAGCCGCGGCAGTGCCAGCAGGCCTTCACGATGGTTCACGAAGAGGATGAGCCGCGGCAGCGCCGCGCCAGCAGGCCTCCAAAGATGGTTCACGAAGAGGATGAGCCGCGGCAGCACCAGCAGGCCTTCAAAGATGGTTCACGAAGAGGATGAGCCGCGGCAGCGCCAGCAGGCCTTCAAAGACAGTTCACGAAGAGGAGCCGCGGCAGCGCCAGCAGGCCTCCAAGGATGAGTTTGTCTCGGTGTCTCTCGACTCCAGGATACAACTGGTTTCCTGCTCTGGCGCTACCCCAGTTATAGGTCTGTTGCCCTTTGATGTCCGGACCCTCGCACTTGAAGGTCGGGGGGTCCGGGATGAGGGAGTCCAGATACCCAGCAGGGGGGTGGAGCCAGCGCCCAGGGAGGCTGGGGGCGATCGAAACCTGGCGGAGGGGAGCCATCGACACTCCTTCTTCCATTGACTCGCCAAGTGGTCTCTTTACCCTCTGGGTGGATGGGGGCGCCTCGATGTCGGGGCTTGGCTGGGCCTGAGGCTGAGGTCGACCCGTGGCCATGAGGCCTGGTAGTGGAGGGTCCAAGATGGCGGCTGGGCCGGGGCCGGTGGTTCGGGAAGGGACCCGGGCCAGCCGAGAATGTTATGGTTATGAGCCGGGGTTCCGTTGGGGAAGAGCTGGAGGTTGACCCGGCGGGTTGCAGGTGTTGTTCTTGTCCGGGGAACAGGGGTAGCAGTAGTCCGCGACCCGCCATGCGGGGAGGGGTCGGGCCTGCCACGAGGCCTGTCCAACATGTGTCCCCCCAGCTGAAGGCAGGGAGAGTCACCCATCCTCTTGGGTAATCTCCTCGCCGAGGCGGAAGAAGCGGGACCGGCCGTCTGCGTTGGCGTGATCTTGGCCTGGGCGATGCTCCACAGTGAAGTCCATCCCTTGCAGGGAGATGGACCAACGCAGCAGCTTCGGGTTTTCTCCCCGCATCTGCATCAGCCATTGCAGAGGACGGTGGTCTGTTTGTACCCGGAAGTGGGTGCCAAAGAGATAAGGCCGAAGCTTCTTGAGGGCCCACACCACGGCGAAGGCCTCTCGCTCTATGGTGCTCCAGCGCTGTTCTCGGGCCAGCAGGCGGCGGCTGATGAAGGCCACTGGCTGGTCAACTCCCTCGGTGTTGATTTGGGAGAGGACGGCCCCAACGCCATGGTCGGAGGCATCTGTTTGTACTATAAATTCCCGGCTGTAGTCGGGGGCTTGGAGCACAGGGGCGGTGCACATGGCGGATTTGAGGTTCTCAAAGGCAGCCTGACAGTCAGGAGTCCAGTGTACTTTCGGGGGGTTCTTTTTGGACGTGAGTTCTGTGAGGGGCCCCACAATGCTGCCATAGTCTTTTACGAAGCGCCGGTAGTATCCGGTGAGCCCCAGCAAGGCGCGGACCTCTGTTTGGGTTACTGGGGGCTCCCAAGCCTGAATGGCAGCGATCTTGAGCTGGAGAGGGGCCACCTGGCCACTTTCCACCTGGTGCCCCAGGTAGGTCACGGTCCCTTGGCTGATTTGGCATTTTCTGGCCTTGATGGTTAGTCCTGCCTGTCGGAGGGCGGTCAGGACCTCCCGGAGGTGTTGGAGGTGTTCTGCCCATTGGCGGCTGTACACGGCAATATCGTCCAGATAGGCGGCGCTGAACTCCTCCAGTCCCGCCAATACCTTGTTTACGAGCCTCTGGAAGGTGGCGGGGGCGTTTTTCATTCCGAAGGGCATCACTTTGAAGTGGTAGTGGCCATCCGGGGTGGAGAAGGCGGATCGCTCCTGAGCACCGGGGGTGAGGCCGATCTGCCAATAGCCCGCGGTTAAGTCAAAGATGCTCAGGTAGCGGGCAGCCCCCATGCGGTCGATCAGTTCATCCGCTCGGGGGATGGGGTGAGCGTCTGTCCGGGTGACGGTGGTCAAGCCCCGGTAGTCCACACAAAATCTGAGCTCTGGGGCGACTCCAGGGGCGGCGGCCCTGGGGACCAGCACGACTGGGCTGGCCCAGGGACTGTCGGAGGGCTCGATTACTCCTAGGGCCAGCATCTTGGATACTTCTGACTGGATGCAGGCGCGTACTCGATCAGGTACTCTGTAGGCCCTGTGCCGGATAGGGGTGCTATCCCCGGTGTCGACATCGTGGAGGCACCAGGGAGTGACCCCAGGGATGAGGGAGAATAGGTCGGCAAACTGCTGTAGCAAGTCTTGGCAGTCTTTGCGTTGTGCTGAGGACAGGGCATCGGAGAGGTGGACTCCTTCCACGGAGCCGTCTTTTTCGAGGGTCCTCAGGAGGTCGGGGAGGGGCTCGGATTCCTCTTCCGCCCCACTGTCGGTAGCCATCAGGAGGCTAAGTTCAGAGCGTACAAAGTGAGGCTTGAGTCTGTTGGCATGGAGGACCCGGAGAGGGTTCCGGGGGGACTCCAGGTCCACCAGGTAGGTGACGGGGCCCCTGCTCTCCACCACCTTGAAGGGTCCTGTCCATTTGTCCTGGAGGGCGCAAGGTTCGACCGGGGACATGACCCAGACCTGTAGTCAGGACTCAAACTCAAAGGATGAGGCATTTTGATCGCATCAATGTTTCATGTCTTCTAGGCTGGCTTCGAGGTTGGCCTTGGCGAGTTCCCTGAACCGCCGAGTTTGGTTCCGGAGGGTCAAGAGGTACTTGTACACATCAGGAGGTGTTTTCTGGGGGGTCACCTCCCACCCTTCCTTGACCAGGCTGAGGGGGCCCCGGACGGGGTGCCCATACAGGAGCTCGAAGGGGCTGAACCCCAGGGACTTCTGGGGGACCTCCCGGTAGGCAAACAGGAGGCATGGTAGCAGCACGTCCCATTGGCGGCGTAGGGGCTCCTCCAGGCCCATAATCATACCCTTGAGGGTGCGATTGAATCGTTCCACTAGTCCGTTTCCTTGCGGGTGATAAGGGGTCGTAAATTTGTAGGTGACCCCACACTGTTGCCATAGGGACTTCATGTATCTGGCGATAAAGTTCGTGCCCCGATCACTGACGACCTCTCGGGGGAAGCCCACCCGCGAGAAGATCCCCATCAGGGCTCGGCCCACCACGGGCGCTGTCACGGTCCGGAGAGGGATGGCCTCGGGATAGCGGGTGGCATGGTCCACCAGGACGAGTATGAACCGGTGACCTTGTGCTGTCCGGGGCTCCAGGGGCCCCACAATGTCGATCCCTACCCGCTCAAAGGGAGTGGTGACGATGGGAAAGGGTTGCAGGGGGACATTCAGTTTTCGGCCGCTCTTTCCGCTGGCCTGGCAGGTGGGGCAGGCCCGGCAGTGGTTCATTACATCGTTCCGCATTTTTGGCCAGTAGAAATGGGTCACCAGGCGGCTGTAAGTCTTGTCCTGCCACAGGTGCCCGGCAAGAGGCACATCGTGTGCCAGGTTCAAGAGGAAGTCTCTGAATCGGAGGGGGACCACCAGCACCCGGCTGGCTCCCAGTTCGGCAATCTTTTGCTCACTGTAGAGGAGCCCGTTGTCCCAATAGATCCAGTGGGCCCCCGAGGCATCCCCTGTGCTCTGGGCTATGGCTTGCTGTTGGAGCCCCTCGAGGGAGGGACACGCTCTTTGTTCCTGGCGGAACTGTTCCTGAGTGGGGCCACCTTCTTGGCGCCACTGGGCCAGCTCCGGGAGGTCTTGGAGTGGGTCAGGGTCTTCGTTGCTGGGCCCCGGTGGACCAGGCTCAGGGGGGGTTTCTTCTGTGACGACTGGTGGTGGAGGCTCGGGCCACTCAGGTTCTTCCGTGGTGGGGATGGCGCTGGCGGCCATGGATCGGGTCGTGGCGCAGACCCATTCAGGGAGGCCAAGCATCCCCAGGTGCTCTCTTCGCTCAACGGCCGCCCAGGGGGAGCTCTCGAGATCGTTCCCCAGGAGGCAGTCCACGGGGGCATCGTCTCGGACGGTCACTTTCAGCATGCCCGACACTCCCCCCCACTCAAAGGGGACGCGGGCCATCTGGCACAGGCTTTTGGAGTTGTCCGCAGACCGTACTGGACAAAGTACGTTGGGTAGGATTTGATCGGGGGTCACCAGATGGCAGCGGACTGCGGTGACACTGGCCCCTGTGTCGCGGAGGGCTTCAGCCCGGTGTCCATTAATGGTGACCCACTGGCTGTACTTCTGCGTGTTGGCTGGGATGGGGGCCCGCGGGACCATGTCCCTTTCCCCTAGACATACCAGGGACATGGCGGCGGGTTCCCACTCGGGCTGGTAGTGTTCGCACTCTTCGGCTTCTTCTTCGCCTTGCTCTTCTCCGAGGGCGACGGCGGTGATCTGGCGGTTCACTGGATTCTGGTTTCTCGGACAGTTTGGATCATTGGCGTAATGGCCGGGCCGCTGGCATTTGTGGCAGACCAGGTTGGAGCGGAATCCTGGTCGCGTCGGAGGGCCTCCTCTTCCGGCCGGGGATGGGGGGTTGCTAGTGGGGGGCACCGTGACGGTGTCCCGGCCCCGACCCTGGCCTCCTCCTCCGCCTCGTGGACGGTGGGGCCCTTGGGAGGCTCTGTTTTGTTTGCCCGGCCAACTCCGGGGGGACCCGGGTGCTCTCCCATCGATCCGCTTCGATGGCGAGTTTCCGGGGTTAGGCCAGCTTGCTATCGAGGAGGTGCTGCCATAGTTCCACGAAGCAATTATTGGAGAGGTGCTCCCACACGAAGAGGTCGAATATTTGTTCGTAGGTGGTGACCTGGCTGCCTTTGATCCATCCCTCTAAGGCTCTGCTAAAAAAGTTCACATATTCCACCCAGGTGGTACCGGGGATTCTTTTACAGTCTCGAAATCGCTGCCGGTACATCTCGGGCGTGAGCCCATAGCGAGTGAGAAGGGCAGCCTTCATGTGTTCGTAGGAGGTCATCTCGGCGTCGGGGAGCTGTAGCAGGGCATCTCTTCCTTCGTTGACGAATCTCCCCCACAACCCGGCTCCCCAGTCTTTTCGCGGAATTCGGTAGGAGATCATGGCTACCTCGTAGGCCTTGAACCATTGCTGGATATTGTCGTTCCTGTAGTATTCTCGGACGACGTCTTTGGGAATGTGGACCTTGGTGTCCGTAAGGGGAGCGGAGCTCTGGTTCTCGGGGACGCCGAGGTCCCTGTTTGGTCGTCAAATTTCTAGCTCTTTTAAATTGCGCTCGTGCTCGTACGCTAGTTTCTTCTCTTCCAGCTCCCTCTGGCTCTTTTCCTCTTCTCGTTCTTCCCGGAGCCGTAAGTGTTCGAGGGTTATCTTTTGTTCTGCCAGTTTTAGTTCTCCATCTAAGCGGAGTCGAGCCAGTTCCAACTCGTGGAGCCGGCTCCTCTCCCGTTCTCGGGCCTCCTCGGACAAGAGGCCCGCTCTTCTTTATTCTACGGGGGTGGTAGTTGTTTCTGGGGTCTCAATGCTTTCGTTTTGGGGTGGGGGCGCTCCTGTCTCCACCCACGACTCCAAGGCGTGCTTGAGGTCATCTTTGGTGCTCAGTCCCGTGGTAGCGATGCCTAAGTCTATGCAGAATTGTTTTAATTCCTGTTGTGGCTGTATTCTTTCAGCCGTTCCATCTGGAATTTTGCGGTTGTTCCCATTTCTTTTGTCGTCATTGTTGCTGTGCGTCGTGGGGCGAGTTACTCTCCGTACGATTATGCGTCGGCTCGGATCCCACCGCTGCCACCAATGTTAGACGGGGACCCAGAGGGTCGGCCGAGCAAGGGGGAGAGGCCTCCTGGCGAGGGCCCTCTCCTTCAATGGTACGGACGAGCAACCACTCCCCCCACAGATGGACGCCACACAAAGATAGGTTCTGTACACTTTTATCGGTAATCGTAGGCAGGTTAACTTGACGATACAGCAGGACCAGGATACGATGATCCCGTCAATTCTAGTCTCTTGGGAAAGGGGGTAGCGGGACAGTCTCAGTACCGGTCCGGTACAGGGGTAGCGGGTGTATAGCTCACAATCCTCGAGCTGGAGGGTTCGTAAGTAGGGGCCGCGGCAGCGCCAGCAGGCCTTCAAGATGGTTCACGAAGAGGATGAGCCGCGGCTGTTACATTCTCCTGTTATAATGTTCACTACTGTTCCTTTAATACTGGTGGAATGTTGGCTACTCCACTGTGTGTACATCAGAATGTAAGGGACAGTTGGAGCTTGGCTTTTCATCTAGAGACATCTTAGGGTCTGTTATCTACAAATAAACTACTAATCTACATCAGCTTCCTGTGCTTCATACTTGCAAAAGTGGCGACGAGGGAGAAAACAACCCATCTTGACCCTTTGATGTCTTCATACAAATTTTGAGAATCGTTTTCAACAAAGAAAAAGAAACTCAGAGACGTTTTAAAAAAAAGAAAAGATTACAAGGAAAAGAGAGAAATCTCCGATTTGCTGGAAAGACAGTGTCTCAAGCAGTGACTATCTCAAGCAGTGAGTTGTGACTATTTTTTTTTCTTCTCTTCGTTTGTTATTTTTGTTATTTTGAATTCCGCTGCTTGTGAATGCTGAAGAGCGGCGCTTATCCAAGGTACTGCTTTGTTTTCTTACGGAAATATTGCCGATTTGGTTTTGGAGGTTATGTTGCATTTTGACAAGAACTGGGAACAGGATTGCTGAAGTGTTTACATGTTGCATCTTTTAAAATCATCGAGCATCTGTTTAAGTTGCGTGGGCAACGAGCAGCGCGAGCAAGCGAGCGCGAGCAAAACATCACGAGCTCACTCACCTCGCATCGGTGCCATCACTCGAGAACTCTAAGCAACGTCAGGCGGAAATGATGCAACAACGCTACGTCGTGTAGCGGCCATTTTGTGTTCCCGGTTACCAAGCAACCTCTTCAACGCGTTGTTACCGATATATTCCGTGTTGGTTTATATTAAACAGAACAACGTCCAACTAAACGAAACCACATAATCGACTTCTCACATTTTTTTTCGTTAAACGAACATATTTAAAACGAATTGTCTTTTTTATCTTCAAGTCAACCCTAGTAGGAATTACAGGATTAATACAACACACCCACCTGCCATCGTTCTTCATTTTTCTTTGTCTATTGCGCAATGCATTCTGAGAAATTGGCAATGCATTCTGGGGTGTATTTGTAAAAAAAAAAAAGAAGATACTTTATTAACCTCAAGCAACAAACAGTACTTCAATATTTTCTCCTTGAATTCAACACAGACAACGGTGACTACCTTTTGTTTGTTAATTTATTTTTTTTCCTTTCTCCAAAATATTCATATTATCTTGTATGTTATGTTTATTATGTATACTTTATTATAATTAGTCATTACTAAGCATGGAAACTAATAATATTCTAGCTCCACCTAAATTTTTGCAAGATCCTGGTGTACCTCCTATGAATTGGGAGGATTGGCGCGAATCTTTTGAAACTTATCTGGAGGCCATTGGAGGAGAAGTATTTCTTTCCTCACGAAAATTAGCCTTACTCCAACACAGTCTTGGTGTTGAAGGTAGGAAAGTACTAAAAACATTACCAAGTGTATCTAGTGTTAACTCAAAAGTATGTGTGGGCGGAGATGAAGACCTCAGTGAAGAAGAGGTTGTATTTGATTGTTCAAAGCTTGAACCAGTTTTATCTGATGAATATCTTGACGCACTTAATGCGTTAGAAGAGAATTTTGGTAAGAAAACCAGTATTGTTGTAGAAAGACATAAATTCTTTTCAAGAGCACAAATGGTTGGTGAGACAGTAGAACAGTATGTTACTGCCTTAAGAAGGTTAGCAGTTACTTGTAAATTTAAAGAATTACATGAAGAAATCATAAGAGATCAGTTCATTAATAGAACTATCAATGTTAAAATTCAGGAGAAATGACTTGACTTGAAGGACCCATCTCTTCATAAAACTATTTCTGTTGCTAGGAGAGTTGAAAACAATTCACGTTATGTTAAAGAGTTAAACAATATACATCGTACAGATCGTAAATCAACTGATAACAAAGATTCTGGTGATGTGTGTACAGTATCCAGTAAACCAAAAACTTTTGATAGTAGATATAGTGTTAAACGCGATATTAAAGTTAAACCTCACATTTTTTCCGGTAATAACAAAAGCACCTTGTCATACAACAAACCATCTTCTAGTGAAACATTGGTTCCTAATAAGCAGTTTTGTTTTAGATGTGGCAATACCAAGCATACTACTGAAAATTCTTGGTGCCCTGCATCAAATGTCACTTGCTTCAAGTGTAATAAATTTGGTCATTTTGCAAAAATGTGCAGATCAGGCAATCCCAATGCTTGGAAAAGTTCTGTCAATTTTATTGACGAATCTATTTACTCTAACAGCGACAGTGACATTGAAGTTATGACTATTTGGAATGATGATGAGGTTAATCAAATCTCTGAGGAAATTCAACCTCCTAAACGTGAGGTCACTATCAATAACCACAAGTTATTTCTCTGGGCTGATTCTTGTTCATTATATACCATTATTGATAAGATCATGTGGGAAACTTGTGGTAAACCTACTTTAGTTCGTTCACAAAGATCTCCTGTGGGTTATCTATGTATTAAATTACCTGTGATTGGGTGTTTTACATCTGAAATCATTTTTAAAGATAGGAGTACCCTTGGAACTGTCTATGTTGTGGAAAAAGGGAGAGCATTACTAGGGTGGAAGGAACTATGGAATTTAGGGATGACTCTTGATCCTAATCACCCAGATCAAGTTTTATTATCTCCTAATTGGCATAAAAAAACTTCTGAGGAAGTTTTAGTAACCCAGGACGACAATGCAGTGTTAGAATGGCATAAAAAATTCCCTGATTTGTTTAATCCTAAATTAGGATGTCTCAAAAAATTTGAACATAGGATAATTCTTAAACCTGATTGTATACCTATTGTCCATAAAGTACGTAATGTGCCTTTAGTGTTAAGATCTCAACTCAAACTAGAACTAGATCGCCTTTGTCATCAAAACATTATTGAACCAATTGAAGCATCTGATTGGCTTAGTCCAGTGGTTTTGGCACGAAAACCTAATGGAAAATTGCGCATGTGTGTCGATTTAAGAGATTTGAACAAAAATATTTGGGTGGATCGCTATCCTTTACCCAAAATCAATGAAATGGTTGCTTCTGTTAAAGATGCAAAATTTTTCTCGTCAATTGATTTATCTAATGCCTATCATCAGATAAAATTACATCCTGAATCTCGCCATCTAACATCCTTTATCACTCCCGAAGGTGCATTTCAGTTCTTGAGAATGCCTTTTGGTTTATCTTCTGCTTCAGCTGTTTTTCAAAGAGTCATGTGCAAAGTTCTTGAAGGTATACCTAACATGTTAGTATTTCAAGATGACGTACTTGTATGGGGAGCAGATAAAAGTGACCATGACATGATTCTGCATGATGTATTATGTAAACTTCAAAAGGCTGGGTTGACTGTAGCTGCTGAGAAATGCAAATTTGCCACCAATGAAATTGAATATCTTGGGCACACCCTATCTGCCGATGGTGTAAAACCTAAAAAAAATTTATTAGATGCCATCAAGAATGCTCCGGCACCATCTGATAAAGACCAACTTCGTTCTTTTTTAGGTCTTGCCGAGTATTATTCAAAATTTGTGCCAAACTTTGCCTCTAAGGTCTTTTGTTTAAGATTGTTAATGAAAAAGGGTGCAAAATTTTTATGGACCACTGAGTGTCAATCTGTTTTTGATGATGTGAAAAAAGAGATTGCAAATGCTGTTGCACTTAAACCTTATGATCCCAACAAGAAATCGTGGTAGATGCTAGTGCATATGGACTTGGAGCTGTTTTAATGCAAGGGGAAGACAAATTCGAGTGGGTGGTAGCCTTTGCTTTGCGTACGTTGAAGGGTGCAGAGCCTTCCTATTCTGTTATCGAGAAAGAAGCTCTAGCTTGTTTTTGGGGTGTGAATTATTTCAGGAACTATGTCTGGGGCACTAATTTTGAGTTGAGAACTGATCATAAACCCCTTGTCGATATTTTTTCTACTAAGGGTGCAGGGAAAGCTACGCCTAGAATTGCTAAATGGATTTACAAATTACAAGAATATGACTTTTCAATGGAGTATGTACCTGGTATCAAAAATGTCAATGCTGATTGTCTATCTCGACTTCCTGTTGGCAATGAAGATGATGTGGTAGACCAAGATGAAGACTGGTCAATTGCTACTGTAGATGAAGCTTGTAATGGTGCTATCAGTTTGGAAGTATGGAAACAAGCTGTTCAGGATGATGTAGTATTGAAGGAAGTGATTGCACGCTTAACATCACCATGCAATAACTTCTCTTGGAGTAATTCTGACTTGTCTGAATATAAAACAGTATGGGCTGAACTTTCTTACGATCTTGAAGTTGGTGTGGTTAGAAGAGCCGATAAACTTGTAGTACCGTCTTCCTTACGCAATAAGTTACTGGATCTTATGCATGAAGGACATTCAGGCATGTCAGGCATGAAAAGAAGATGTAGGTGTGATTTCTGGTGGCCAGGTATGGACAAGGATGTTGAAAGGTGTGTAAGGAATTGTGCTGCTTGCACATGTAGTGATAAATCTCATGTTTCTCAAGAAACTACGATTACTTCTGTTCCATTTCCAGACAGACCATGGCAGAAATTGGCTATGGATATCTGTGGTCCGTTTAGCATTGGTAGTATTGCTGGAAAGTTTGCCATTGTGTTAATGGATTATTACAGCAAGTGGCCAGAAGTTGCATTTGTCAAAGAAGTTAAGGCTTCCAGTGTTGTTAACTTTTGTGAAGAGGTTTTCCATAGGGAAGGTTTTCCTGAGAGCATCACAACCGATAATGGCCCTCAGTTCATTGCTTCAGAATTTCAAAGTTACTTGCATTTATGTGGTATAAAACACATTACTACTGCTGTTTATTGCCCTAGGGAGAACGGCATGGTAGAAAGGTTCAACCGTGTTTTAAAGGAATGCATACAATTAGCTGTGACAGGTGGAAATGATTGCAAAGTTGCTGTCAAAAATATGGTTTGGAGTTATAGGAATACTCCACATTCTGCTACCTTGGTGTCTCCATTTCATCTTCTAAAGGGGTGTTCGGCTGGTAATAAGGTGACTCCTGCATGGATGCTTAAGATTTCTGCTGGTCATGATTATAAAGAAAACCTTAACAGTAGAATGAATACTTACCAGAAAAAGTATGTGGATAGGCATAATGACAAGATTAAGAAATGTGTAAGTAATTTTCATGTTGGTGATTTGGTAAGATCTTCTCGCTTTGGGTTATCAAAGGACGGTTCTTCCAGATGGTCTCGTCCCAAGAAAGTGTTAAAAGTATTGGGTAACTGTGTACTGCTGGATGACGGGCGAAAATTGAATTTATGCAATGATTTGGAACGTGATCTTTGGTTGGAAAAGATGCCTAACATTTCACTGAAGAAGTCTGGTTCAAATTCTGTTCGTCCTCCTCTTGTTCAATCCATGCCATCTGAACTTCCAAAAGAAGATGTTTCTAAGCCAAGAAGATTGTCAGGACGAATTATTGTGAAACCTGTTAAGCTTAAAGATTACCTGCTGTAACCCTGTTTGTAAATAGTAATGATCACATGTTCCATTATATTGTACATTGTTTTTTTTTATTTATTTTTTTTATTTAGGAAAAAAGATGTTACATTCTCCTGTTATAATGTTCACTACTGTTCCTTTAATACTGGTGGAATGCTGGCTACTCCACTGTGTGTACATCAGAATGTAAGGGACAGTTGGAGCTTGGCTTTTCATCTAGAGACATCTTAGGGTCTGTTATCTACAAATAAACTACTAATCTACATCAGCTTCCTGTGCTTCATACTTGCAAAAGCGGCAGCGCCAGCAGGCCTTCAAAGATAGTTCACGATTAGGATGAGCCGCGGCAGCGCCAGCAGGCCTTCAAAGATAGTTCACGATGAGGATGAGCCGCGGCAGCGCCAGCAGGCCTTCAAAGATGGTTCACGAAGAGGATGAGCCGCGGCAGCGCCAGCAGGCCTTCAAAGATAGTTCACGAAGAGGAGCCGCGGCAGCGCCAGCAGGCCTCCAAGGATGAGTTCGTCTCGGTGTCTCTCGACTCCAGGATACAACTGGTTTCCTGCTCTGGCGCTACCCCAGTTATAGGTCTGGCGCCCTTTGATGTCCGGACCCTCGCACTTGGAGGTCGGGGGTCCGGGATGAGGGAGTCCAGACACCCAGCAGGGGGGTGGAGCCAGCGCCCAGGGAGGCTGGGGGCGATCGAAACCTGGCGGAGGGGAGCCATCGACACTCCTTCTTCCATTGACTCGCCAAGTGGTCTCTTTACCCCCTGGGTGGATGGGGCGCCTCGATGTCGGGGCTTGGCTGGGCCTGAGGCTGAGGTCGACCCGTGGCCACAAGGCCTGGTCGTGGAGGGTCCAAGATGGCGGCTGGGCAGGGGCCGGTGGTTCGGGAAGGGACCCGGGCCAGCCGAGAATGTTATGGTTATGAGCCGAGGTTCCGTCGGGGAAGAGCTGGGGGTTGACCCGGCGGGTTGCAGGTGTTGTTCTTGTCCGGGGAACAGGGGTAGCAGTAGTCCGCGACCCACCATGCGGGGAGGGGTCGGGCCTGCCACGAGGCCTGTCCAATACACCCCCTCTCCCTCACACCCCCTCACCCTCACACCCCCTCACCCTCACACCCCCTCACCCTCACACCCCCTCACCCTCACACCCCTCACCCCCTCACCCTCACACCCCCTCACACCCCCTCACCCTCACACCCCCTCACACACCCTCACCCCCTCACCATCACACACCCCCTCACACCCCTCACACTCACACCCTCACTCACCCTCACACCCTTACTCACCTCACCTTCACACCCCCTCACCCTCACACACCCTCACCCGCATAGCATAACAAAACATAGCATAGCATAACAAATCAAAACCTAGACAAACACAACAAAGCATAGCATAACATAACAAAAACAACAAAATATAGTATAGCATAACAAAACATAGCATAGCATAACAAAACACAACAAAGCATAGCAAAACAAAGCATAGCATAACATAACCACAAAATATAGCATAACAACACATAGCAAAACACAACAAAGCATAGCATAACAAAACACAACATAGCATAGCATAACAAAAGAAAGCTTAGCATAGCATAACCAAACATAGCATAAGAAAGCATAGCATAACAAAACAACACATAGCATAACAAAACATAGCAAAACACAAAACATAGCATAGCTTAACAAAACACAACAAAACATAGCATAGCAAAACAAAACATATAATAGCATAGCAAAACATAGCATAGCAAAACAAAGCATAGCATAATAAAACAAAATATAGCATAACAGAACATAGCATAGCATAACAAAGCATAGCATAGTAAAACATAGCATAACAAAGCATAGCATAACAAAACATAGCATAGCATAACAAAGCAAAGCATAGGATAGCAAACAAAACATAGCATAGCAAACAGCATCACTTAGCACCACCACAGCATCACTCAGGGGCACCACAACATCACTTTGTGCTATCACACATCACTGAACGCCACAGCATCACTTGTTCGCCACCACAACATCGCTCAGCGCCACCACAGCATCATTCTGTGCAACCATTCAACAACAACTGGTTCAAATATGTTCTCTCAATGTTTCAAGCTTTATTACAAATGTAACAAAAAGATGTTAATATTTCACTTCTGTTCTTGGATTTTCGCCACAATAATATACACTGAACATAATCTTCACAAAAGTTATTTACAAAAGTTTAAGCAATTGCCATTATAAATTACAATAACTTTTATTTAAGTATTAATTATTTGAAAAAATTAAAAGCCATTGTTATTTGTAATATCAATACATGTAAGTCACGTAAATACAACACACATTGCATTACAAATGCTATAGGTGTCACATTTGCGAAAGTTATAACTATTGGCATAGTAAATGACAAAGCTATTAATTTCGCTATTTTCAAAAACAAAACAAATAAAAAATGGTTCATTTACAATCGCTCAAACTTTCCTAATGCGAGACATTTTGCATTGCAAATAATTGTTTTTTAGTGCTGCTACTTGGCTCCATCTCCTTTCTCCTTAGCTGCTGCGGTACCCCTGTTTAGCTTTTTAGTTCTCATCTGTCTATGCGCATTGAGCTTGCGAGACTATGGGGGCTTAAACAGACTTTAACCAACTTGCGATTTCATGGCGATTCCTTGCAGTGCCCGTGAAATTCAAGCTCAATGCGCAAGCGCATTGACATTAAAAGCGCGTGCACATGAAAGCGGCAAGGCTCCCTCCCACGGCTATCCCCAGCATGCGTTGTGCCTCAGGCATTTCTCCTCCCATAATTTATTCATTGCCACGGCTTTCGCTTTGACGGGCGCCGGCCCGTCTCTCCCCTCCTGGCCGCCTCTCCCCTTTCTCCCCAGCATGCTCAAAAAAAACATGCAAATTACTTCAAACTGAAATTGCCGCCGGGCCGTCTCTCCCCCTCCTGCGCCTCTCAGCATACATTGGATACATTCATACTTTAGGCTCGAGGTTTGCATCAGAAGCTAACAACTTCGAGTCACTGTAGGGATGGCTAGCTTTCATTACAAACTACTTGTGTAGAAATGAAATTAAACACATAGACTCACTTGCCGGGCCGTCTCTCCCCTCCTGGCCACCTCTCCCCTTTCTCTCCAGCACGCTCATACAGTCTCAAAAAAACATGCAAATGACTTCAAACTGAAATCGCCGACGGGCCGTCTCTCCCCTCCTAGCCGCCTCTCAGCATGCATTGGATACATTCATACTCTCGGCTCGAGGTTTGCATCAGGAGCTAACAACTTCGAGTCACTGTAGGGATGGCTAGCTTTCATTACAAACTACTTGTGTAGAAATAAAATTAAACACATAGACTCACTCCCATTCATCATGCCTAGTTTTTCAACCCCTCCCTCTACAGCGTGCTAGGGACCCCCTCCCTCTACAGCGTGCTATGGGATCACTGTGGCCACAGCCTCACCTTACACTTATAACACTATTGACACACATAAACATAACATTCTGCTGCATACTAAACGCAAACACTCTCCAGCATGCGCTCATCACTCTCCAATTCATTTCACATAAACACACTCACCACAGCCTTACTTAAAAACAGACTTGTCTACAAACTAAATGAAACACACAGACTCACTCCCATTCAGCTTTCATACTCTTTCGACTCACTCCCATTCAGCTTTCCTACTCTTACCCCCCCTCCTCCCTCTCCAGCGTCCGATGGATATTGTTTTGTTGGGATTTTATCTAGAGTCTTGCAAATAAAAATTAATTACATTTAGGATGCTTTGCAACAAGAAATGCATGCAAAATTTTACACTATGTCTTTTAGGTCATAAGGGAGCGTGATTTTAACAAACAAAACAACCACATAGCTTCTCTCCCATCCAGTTCACACTATGTCTTTTAGGTCATGAGGGAGCGTGTTTTTTACAAACAAAACAACCACAGAGCTTCTCTCCCATCCAGTTGACTAAACGCTCCCCACCAACCCCCCACCAATCCTTCTGTACCGCTCGGACGCAACCCCCCCCACCAACCCCCCCCATCCGTCTGTACCGCTCGGCCTACTCTTCTATTCACAGACTAAGTCTTGTGAAAACAAAACTACAGGATGCTACAGTGCTTTAATATAAAGGTATAAACCCAGGCCAAACAGAACAAGAAGGCACAAACAAGGCTATTTAAAACAACAAAATGTATAAGACCAAACACAACAAGGTACTATACTGATGTATAAAAATAATTTAATTATACTGATAAAAAAGGATTAAACACATACAATTATATGCATATAATTTGTTTGATGCATTTGATACAATAAAACACTTAATTGCTTTTCTTATTAAAAAAAGAACATTCGTTATAATGGAAACACTGTAGTGGTGTTGTAGTTATTTCAAAAAGGAGCGTGGGAGGCTGTTTTCTGTCAACGCGTTTCGACACGCATTGGTGTCTTCATCAGGACAAAATCTCATCCAGCCAAATTTCTAGAGAGAAAAATACTTTTAGATTCCTCGGATACATAGTACCATGTGTTTATAAAACCAGTTTAAAGTTTTTCTTTCTATTCTATAGACAGCATGTTATTTCACTGAAATAGCCAGGTTTGTAAAGAGCAATACATTTAGTCATAAAGCTGAAGTTGAAGTTATCACATTGATGTCTCACATAAGAATAATTGATGATGTATCTTGTCTCATCGTACACTTGATTTCTGGATGTAAATTTTAACAAATTTAATAAATACAATCTGTTACATGATAACATAAGTTTGATGTAGTTTCAAAATCATAGAGGAGAGAGAGAAGAAGGGGTGAAATAAAGTAGTCAAGGGTTAACAGACCATCCATTATTATAGTCACTGGTGTAACTATAGGGGTTAGTTTTAATTAAATTAAAAAAAAAGGGAGTTCCTATTTCTAGGGTCCCAACCTAATTTTTTAAACCAGCTAATATCGCCATAACCTTAAACTATCTCCATTTTAAGTATCCTCTACTCTTTTTATTCATTTCAGTATGGCAACAGTAGCATGATGAGAGCAAACAATCACTTTAAGCACCGTTGTCAAGATTCTAATCAGTTGTGAACTTGCATTTTGGATATGCTAATTTGAACAGCAGGATGCGAGGCGGTTGTTAGCCCTAGAAAAAAAAAGAAAAAAGCCGGACTACAACACACATCCCCCTGACAATAAATAACAGCCACTGGAAATGTAAAGCTTTTTTTTACAAAGCTAGAATAGTGCACATTTTCCACACAGACTTGAAGCTTACAAATTAGTACTTACATTTTGTTACGGTACATACAGCCTCTCTCACATTTTGCAGCACACATTCATGACATTTAGACTCTAGGCTCTATGTTGGCATCATACCACTTCGCCACAACGCAAGCACAAATTATGTCACAAGTTAAAGTCGCAGGAGGGATAGCTAGCTTTCATTAAAAACACATACTTGACTACAAATACAATTAAACACACGAGAACACATGAGAAGCGTGGCTCAATGGTTAGAGCGGCAGACCCTGATGCAGAGGTCAGGCCCGGGACAAGGGTTCAATTACCGCCTCGGCGGCTCTTGGACTCAATTTCCCCGGACCTGATAATTCTCGCCTCGGTGCCTAGTCTAATCATGGGTCCCACTCTGTGACTCTGGGCAATAGCTTGCATAATCTCCACAACGGCCCCAGCAGCGCTGTGGATGCCTGGCTTCACCTTGGGGGTGCCCAGGAGTGGACATTTCACAGGAAAGCCAGGATGGGTTCCACAGCGGTATGAATACAGCGCTACGAGGCCTCCGGGTAGAAGTGCGCTATATAAAATACACTACATTTACATTCACTACATTTACTCCTATTCATCATGCCTGCCATTTAGACACAACTGTATGTACAGGTAGGACTTTAAACACAAATCATCCAGACTCGCTCACATTCAGCTGCATACATCAGCTCATACCATTTCGCCACACCTTTGTCTACCTTTAGGTCTTTTAACATAAATCACCCATCCTCTCTCCCATTCAGCTTGCATCATAAGGTAACAACTTTGATTCACAGTAGGGATGGATAACTTTCATTACTAAATACTTGTGCACAAACAGGCACTGGAAATGTTACACTTTTTTCACAAAGCTAGAATAGTGCACATTTTTCACACAGACTTGAAGCTTACAGAAATCAACAGAAATCAGACATCCTCTCTCCCATTCAGCAGCATACATTGGATACATTCAGACTCTAGCCTCAAACAGACAGCCTAAACAAACAAAAGAAGACGCGCAAACTACTTTAAATCCTAATCAGCCAGCCTCTCTCCCATTCAGCAGCATACATCAGCTCATACCATTTCGCCACACCTCTGTCTAGATTTCGGTATTTATACACAAATCATCCAGCATCTCTCTCATTCAACATCATATATTGGGTACATTCACACTCTACGTTCCATGCTTGCATCATAAGGTAACAACTTTGAGTCATAGTAGGGATGGATAACTTTCATTACAAAATACTTGTGCACAAATACCATTAAACACACAGACTCAATCCCATTCATCAGGCATAGTCTTTCACCCCCTCCCTCTACAGCGTGCTAGGGACCCATTCCCACTACAGCGTGCTAGGTGAACATTGTGCCCACACCCTCACCTTACACTTATAACATGATTAACACACACAAATATAACATTCACCTGCATACTAAACACACTAAATAGACAGCATGCGCCACTCACTCTAACCACCACCACAACACCACTCATCAGCACAACATTATCACTCAGCAACACCACATTAACACAATGCACCAACACAACACCACTCAGCACATTAACATTATCACTCTGCAACACTACAACATCGCTCAGCACCACCACAACAACATGCAGCACCACCCCAACATCACTCTCCAGCACCACATCATCACTCGCAAACACCACATTAACACTATACAGCACCACACCAACACTCCAAAATACAACAGTACTCAGCACCATCACAACACCACTCAGCATCACCACATAAACATTCAGCAACACCACAATGATCCTATTGTTTAATAAATGATGCTGGTGTGTTGGTAAGTGTTGCTAGGCTGGTGGAAAGTGATGCTGCATGTGTTGTATAGTGATGCTAATGCTTGATTTAACCCCAGGCAAACACAAGAGAAGTCCATCACTGCAGGCTTCCACAGGGCACACACAACACCAGACACACACAAGCATCATGCATCCACACAAGTAAAGCATCCACTAGCGTAAGGTAGGCACAAGTGTAAGGGATGCACAAGGGCTAAACATTCACAAAATTGAAGCGTTTGCAAAAAACTTACACAAAAAAACTAAAAACATACACAAGCATCAATGTAATGCATCTAACCCCATCACTATATCTATTACCCTCACTCTATCTATCACCCTCTATCTATCTACCTATCTATCGCCCACACTCTATCTAGCGCCCTCACTCTATCTATTTCTCACACTCACTCGAACTATCTATCTCACTCACTATATATATATATATATATATATATATATATATATATATATATATATATATATATATATATATATATGAACGTAAATTCGTCAAACTGGAGCAGCCGCCCCAGTACACAGCTATACAATGACGAAGGAACAGACCCAGATTCAGTGCTCAATTGAAGTCTTTATTCTCCAGCAAGCCTGCCGCCGCCATTACGCGTTTCGCCTCTTGCAAAGCTTGGTCACATGGCTTCCACAGGGCACACACAACACCAGACACACACAAGCATCATGCATCCACACAAGTAAAGCATCCACTAGCGTAAGGTAGGCACAAGTGTAAGGGATGCACAAGGGCTAAACATTCACAAAATTGAAGCGTTTGCAAAAAACTTACACAAAAAACTAAAAACATACACAAGCATCAATGTAATGCATCTAACCCCATCACTATATCTATTACCCTCACTCTATCTATCACCCTCTATCTATCTACCTATCTATCGCCCACACTCTATCTAGCGCCCTCACTCTATCTATTTCTCACACTCACTCGAACTATCTATCTCACTCACTATATATATATATATATATATATATATATATATATATATATATATATATATATATATATATATATATATATATATATATACATATATATATATATACATACATTACCTACTGGCGGTCGCCAGTAGGTATATATAGTTAGGATTTTTTCTCTATGGGATTTTTGAAAATTCTATGTCTAATAACTTTGGCGTTTGTGGACGGAATTGGCTGAAATTTTCAGGAAAATGGAACATTTTGTTTCTGAGCAGCCCCTGACAATTTGGGGGGGTTTCATCAAGGGGGGGCCGAGAAAAAAGGGGGGTCCCAAAACACGTTTTTCCCATGTTAATTTCCATAGGGCGGTTGGCCTCACTTTTAGCTCGAACGGCTGAATGGATTTGCACGAAACTTGGCAAAATTGTAGGGACTGTTAGCCCGATGTGCCTTTGCTAGGTCTCAATATATGTGCTCCAGTGGATTTTGAGTAATTTAGGTTCAAAAAAAGATATATATCTGGGCGGAGCCTAACCACACATCTGATCTGATTGGCTGTCAGCACTTCATCCAAGAAGTGTTGGCAGCCATCTTGGGACCAATATACATGATAGCACTTCATTAAAAAGCATTGTAGTTAATAGAGGGTTTTAGGACTTTAGTTACATTATAAATCATTTGTTGATGGTACCATACTCGTTTTAGGAATTGTGGTGGGTTCTAAGGTGATTTTACCATGTGAAAAAACCTTCTGCTGTGATATCATGAATATTGTTTGAAAGAAAACTAATATCTCATGATTTTCCCACAGTGGTTTGGAAGGGGATCTATAAGCTAAACTGAAAGCATATTTTCTGTAAATTCACATTATCTTTCTCAGTCATGTGAAAATGAAGTCTGACATTCTCAGTAAAACATGTACATCCAACTAGGACAGAGACTGTCAGTTGATTCCTTTGTGTTCTACTGCAGCCTCCTAGAGTTTTCTAAAGAACAACTAGAGCGCTAACAGTCCTACTTATTACAAAGGAATGGCACACCTGAAGCCATCTTGATTGGAATAAAGTGGTAACTCTTAAAACATTTAATTTAAAAAGAAACAACATGAGGGGTATATGTTGCCATAGAAAGTATGATTAGTGCTGCAGAATGAAAAATTAGGGCACATTTTGAGTGACTTCTCAAATCCTTTTCTATTTCATTAAAACATTCTGACATGCAGTCTCCCAAAATGGCCACCAGAGACAAAAGAGCCCAAATGTAGCCCAAATATCACCCAGATGTAGCCCAAGTATAGCCCAATGACAGAATGTCCCAGAGTGTTCTAAAGAACAACTAGAGCGCTAACAGTCCTACTTATTACAAAGGTATGGCACACCTGAAGCCATCTTGATTGGAATAAAGTGGTAACTCTTAAAACATTTAATTTAAAAAGAAACAACATGAGGGGGTATATTTTGCCATAGAAAGTATGATTAGTGCTGCAGAATGAAAAATTAGGGCACATTTTGAGGGACTTCTCAAATCCTTTTCTATTTCATTAAAACATTCTGACATGCAGTCTCCCAAAATGGCCACCAGAGACAAAAGAGCCCAAATGTAGCCCAAATATCACCCAGATGTAGCCCAAGTATAGCCCAATGACAGAATGTCCCAGAGTGTTCTCAAGAACAACTAGAGCGCTAACAGTCCTACTTATTACAAAGGTATAGCACACCTGGAGCCATCGTGATGGGAATAAAGTGGTAACTCTTAAAACATTTAATTTAAAAAGGAACAAAATGAGGGGGTATATTATGCAATAGAAGGTATTATTAGTGCTGCAGAAAGAAAAATTAGGGCACATTTTGAGTGACTTTTCAAATCCTCTTCTATTTCATTAATAAATTCTGACATGCAGTCTCCCAAAATGGCCACCAGAGACAAAAGAGCCCAAATGTAGCCCAAATATCACCCAGATGTAGCCCAAGTATAGCCCAATGACAGAATGTCCCAGAGTGTTCTAAAGAACAACTAGAGCGCTAACAGTCCTACTTATTACAAAGGTATGGCACACCTGAAGCCATCTTGATTGGAATAAAGTGGTAACTCTTAAAACATTTAATTTAAAAAGGAACAAAATGAGGGGGTATATTTTGCCATATGAATTATGATTAGTGCTGCAGAAAGAAAAATTAGGGCACATTTTGAGTGACTTCTCAAATCCTCTTCAATTTCATTAAAAAATTCTGCCATACAGTCTCCCAAGATGGCCACCAGAGACAAAAGAGCCTAAATGTAGCCCAAATATCACCCAGATGTACCCCAAGTATAGCCCAATGACAGAATGTCCCAGAGTGTTCTAAAGAACAACTAGAGCGCTAACAGTCTTACTTATGACAAAAGTATGGCACACCAGAAGCCATCTTGATTGGAATGAAGTGGTAAGTCTGAAAACACTCAATTTAAAAAGGAACAACATGAGGGGGTTAATTTTGCCATAGAAAGTATGATTAGTGCTTCAGAAAGAAAAATTAGGGATCATTTTGACTGACTTCTCAAATCCTCTTCTATTTCATTAAAAAAATTCTGACATGCAGACTGAAACATGCACTTTGAATACCAGCAGCAGACGTCCCTGGTGAGCAGTAGCTTTACTACAGTGATCTAATGTGCAACTAGAGTGCTAACATTCAGAATTTATGGCAAATGTGTGACACATTTGAATGCCTTCTTGATGGAACCAAAGTAAACAAGCATTGAAAATGCAATAGATCTCGCCCTCGTTTAAGTTAAAGCCATTCTGTTTGTAATGAGGTGGCTTTTTAGCTTTGCTTTTATTAGTGTTTTTAAATAACATGCATCTGTATGCATATAAGTATATGTATGCATGCATTTATGTTTGTATTTATATAGATATACAGATGATATATGTTTATATATGTATGTATATATATATATATATTCACTGAAAAAACCATAGGCTACAGACCATATATAGTTAGGAATTAGCATTTACAAAACCTTGAAAATTCACTGAAAAAACCATAGGTTATAGACCATATATAGTTAGGAATTAGCATTTACAAAACCTTGAAAATTCACTGAAAAAACCATAGGTTATAGACCATATATAGTTAGAAATTCGCATTTACAAAACCTTATTTTACTCACACAAAACCATTGAAATTCCATATATAGTTAGTTGCACTAACTATATATCGCGCACCCGCAATCCACTGCTGATGATGTCACATATTACATCATTCATGACATGGTCAGTGACATCACTGATGACATCTCAAATGACATCACTGATGACATCACTGATGACAACATCCAGTGACTGTATGTTTCTGTAAAGTTAAAATATGTCTTACATATTGAAGAATGAGTGGATGTATAAGTGTCTGGATGAAGGCTTTAGTAGGTGCATGACTGACTGTATGAGTGAGTGATTAAATGTGTCTCACTGAGTGCATGGGTTAGTGACTAAACTGTCTTAATTTGTGCATCATTATGTCTGTTGTTCTGTAAACTGTTGCATGTGTTGATAAGTAGCTATATGAGTAGAGTAACTATATGGGTTATTGATTGGTTGCCCAAGTATTTGTATGGGAGACTGAGTGTGTGTGTGGGTGGCTGGGGGGTGTATGACTCTGTGCATAGATGTGTGAGCAGTTGATTCACTAGATGTATGGTTTCAAAAGTGCATGTGGAAACAGCTGTATGGGCGGTTGACTGTGTGCATGAGTGTATTGGTGAGTGAATGGATATCTCAGTGCTACATGTCAAAGTAAGTACATATGTAAAACACAGTACATGTGAGAGTTGACATATATAAATAACTGTGCATAAGAGCCAGTGAATGTGTGAGTGGCTGTATGGATCATTGTGAACTTGTATCAGGGATTGTATAAGAGAGTAAATATGTGTTAGTATATGTTTGAATAAGCAAAGTTTGTATAACTGTATAGTTGAGGAAATGGAGGTGTGATTGATTCTTTGCATGACTGACTAGGTATGTGAGTAACTCCATGGATGAGTGACAGTCTGTGAGTGTCTGTTTACACTGATTGTATCTAAGGTTATATTAGAGTCTGAAGAGGTTCATCGTATTATCACATGAATGATATCATCAGTGATGTGATCAGTAATGTCAAATGAGATGTCATCAGTGATGTCATCAGTGATGTCATTTGAGATGTCATCAGTGATGTCATTTGAGATGTCATCAGTGATGTCATCAGTGATGTCACTGACCATGTCATGAATGATGTAATATGTGACATCATCAGCAGTGGATTGCGGGTGCGCGATATATAGTTAGTGCAACTAACTATATATGGAATTTCAATGGTTTTGTGTGAGTAAAATAAGGTTTTGTAAATGCGAATTCCTAACTATATATGGTCTATAACCTATGGTTTTTTCAGTGAATATATATATATATCAATCTATTGATCTATCTCCCTCACTTTATCTACCTATCTATCGCCCTCAATATCTATCTATCTAGTTATGGCCCTCACTCTATCTATCTTCAGCCCTCTATATATCTATCTATCTCCATCACTTTGTATTAATACCTATCTATCTAGCTATCGCCCTCTATCTATCTATCTATCTATCTATCTATCTATCTATCTATCTATCTATCTATCTATCTATCTATCTATCTATCTATCTATCTATCTATCTATCTATCTATCTATCTATCTATCTATATCCCACTCACTATCTATCTATCTATTGATCACCCTCACTCTATCTATCTACCGCCCTCTATATATCTCACTATCTCTCTAGCTCCCTCACTCTGTCTAGCTATCTATCTATCTATTGCCCTCACTCTATCTATCTATCTATCTATCGATTCATTAACAAGCAAAAAAAACACAAGCAACACATACAATAGCAACAAACATACACAAACATCTAACATACACAAGCATCACTAAGCATGTTCAATTATGCTACAGTGGTGCACAGTGATGCTGTTGTGCTAATAAGTGACGCTGTACCGGTGTTAAGTAATGCTGTTGTGGTGCAAAATGTTCCTTTTATACTGTTAAGTGATGCTGAGGTGATGAAGAGTGAGAATATGGTATGAATGAGTGATGCTGATGTGTTGCTAAGTGTTGCTAGGGAGGTGGCGAGTCATCCTGCATGTGTTGCATAGTCATGCTGGTGTTGCTCTAACTGATGCTGCTGTTGCACTAAGTGTTTTGGTGGTGCTAAGTGCACCACCACAGGAACACCGTGCACTAAAACAGCATCACTCAGCATCAACATAGCACAACTCACCAACACAACAGCACCACTAACCACCACCACAACACCACTCATCAGCACAACATTTTCACTCCGCAACATCACATTAACACAATGCACCAACACAACACCACTCAGCACATTAACATTATCACTCTGCAACACTACAACATCGCTCAGCACCACACCAACATCACTCTCCAGCACCACATCATCACTCGCAAACACCACATTAACACTATACAGCACCACACCAACACTCCAAAAAACAACAGTACTTAGCACCATCACAACACCACTCAGCATCACCACATAAACATTCAGCAACACAACAATGATCCTATGGTTTAATAAGTGATGCTGGTCTGTTGGTAAGTGTTGCTAAGGTGGTGGTAAGTGATGCTGCATGTATTGTATAGTGATGCTGGTGTTCCTATGACTGATGCTGCGATTGCACATAGTGTTCTAATAAATGTTCGCAATAGGCTGTAAATGCATATATAAAATACACATAAGCAGCATACTTTCATATTGTAAAAAGCAGGACAGATAACCCCAGCAAGCAACACATTTACATAAGTATATCACTAAATAATAAGTACATCGGCTAACCCCAAAAAAAATGTATACACAAAGGTTGCAAATTATTATTAAACATTGTTACAAATTAACAACAACATCTATAAAATAGATAATTCTTTTGCATAATTAAGTATTGAGTATTAAAGTTTAAACTTACCTGTCAAACGACGCAGGAACAATACCGGGAGAACAACGCAGCTTTCCCACGCAACTGTTCACGAACATCTAGGAAAGTCCAAAAAGAAAAAAAAATCCAACCACGTAACCCCTCATGCCCATAAATAGGAAGCAACACCCTTATGCCCACTGTTGCATACATCAAAGATAGTTGGCATACACTTTATTATCTAACACATAGAAAGCAAACCACCAATAAACACGTTTCAATAAGAAAATAGACTGCATACACTACTACAAAGTCACACATACTCTGGAAATGGACTACTACATATTCCGTCCATGACTAAACAAAAAATTCTAAAAAATGGCAAACGCATTCGCAAAATAATCTATATTGTATTAAAATTTAGACTTAACTGTCAAACGACGCAGGAACAATACCGGAAGAACAACGCGCCTTTTCCACGCGACGGTTCACAAACATCTACGACAGGGAACGTTTACGGACGTCAAACGCAACGCTACGTCACAAAACGTAGCGCTGCGATTGGCTCAAAATTACTTCATACCTCAACTAATAACAAAATCTCAACAAAAACTAGAACGCTAAAACAAAAACGTAACAAACGTAAAGGGCACACATCGCGTCCGCCATTTTAATAAAATAAAACTTTATTAAAAACGTTACAACACTATACATTAACACACTGTGCAAATACGTACATATAAAAAATACACAAACACGTTCAAACTCAAAAAAAAAGCAACACACTCACACTAACATGTATATTACTAGTCCATCTGTTCAAAATTTCAACACCCCATGTCGATTTCTTCACAATCAAATGTGCTCTTTACAAGGTATAATTGTCACAAACACCTGCTGCTTACACTTATTATCTATCCTCATCTTCCAGTATTGGGTCACCCGTGTTTCACATTCTCTGCCTCACTTTCCTATCCCTATCACTTCCCTTTTCGGATCTCATACTACATATGATTCCTTGTCCCTGTGCTTTGCTGTTCTAATGCCTGTATGTCTCTGTGACAATATTCACGGATACAAAATAATCAATTAAAAGCATCATCGCAACAACTCACACTCACACCCAATGACACCCTCACCCTCACACACCCTCACTCATCATCACCCTACCTAACACCCTCACACACTCTCACAACCTCACACACCCTCACACCCTCAATCACACTCACACCCTCACACACCATCACTCACCAACACACCCTCAACCTCACTCACAACCTCAACTCCCTCACTCTCACACACCCTCACTCACCCTCACACACCATCACTCAACATCACCCCCTCACCCTCACACCCCCTCACACACCATCACTCAACATCCCCCCCTCACCCCCACACCCCCTCACACCCCCTCACACACCCTCACCCTCAGAAACACTCACCCTCACTCACACACTCAACCTTCAAACTCTCACACCCTCACTCACCTTCACACACCCTCACCCTCACAACACTCACCCTCAAACTCTCAGCCTCACTCACCAACACCTATCATCACCCACTCTCACACCCCCTTACCCTCACCCCCTCATCCTCACACACACTCACACCCTCACTCATACTAAAACCGTCACCCTCAATCACCCTCACACACCATCACACACCCAGACCCTCACATCCACTCACCCTCACACTCACACCGTCCAAGTCCACCCTCCAACTACACCCTAAACCTACAATACCACCCTACAACTCTACCCTCCAACTACAACTTCACCCTCCAACTCCACACATAAATAGCGTTAGGCAACATTTATTTTAATAAGTAAAAATCGGATTACACACTTGTAGCTATTCAAAACTTAAAACTTAATGCAACACAAGGACAGTGCAGCAATTAATACACAAAAATGCAGAAAGGGATTGTAAAAAAAAACATTTTTTTTAATAAAAAAACATAAATGCACACAAAATAGGGAAACATCTTAATACACAGCAAATAATACAACAATTTAAAAGTGGACAAAGCCATCTAAAGGACACAAATACACAACATAAAGCACTTACTAAAGTAAGGGAAAATAAACCATTAAACAATGCCGGAATAAATCAAAAACACAAACAAAGTGCGTAATCACAAAAGCACGAGACTTCACAGCCTAATTGCAATTCTTCCAAAACTACAATAAAGTATTCCACTCAAAGTAACCAAAGAAATCTAAACAATGCATTAAGGTATTCGAAAAACTAAGGAAAAGAAGCTGCTCTGTATACTCGCAAACCGGATATGGTTTCAGTGAACAGTAACCACTTCTAAACTATGAAAAGGCAGGAAACGCGCGAACAAAGCACACAGCAATAAGTGCAAGTTTTTTCAGCCTTCGTGTACTGTTCAAAGATAGCTAAAAAACAAACAGTGCATTTACTGCCATCTTTAATAGGAAGCAATGTGTGCTCAAGTCCAAACAGATGCCCACAAGGTTACTAATAAAGAAAATAAAAATTCATAGCGCAAAAACAGGCATTTGCCACAGATGATCAGATCCTATCTTAAACAACTAACCTGTCTCCACAGCAGAACAGACTGCATAAAAAAACACTGTCTTTACTACACTATCTCAGAAATACATCCCATCAGTAAGGATTAAAATAGACTGTTACACAACAATAACAAAATAATTACACACCCGAAATAAAAAATATCACGAACATTATTACATACAATTACAAAATAACAGTTTGTAAAAAATTAATAATAAACACATTAAATCACAGTACATCCTCTTAATACATAAATATACTCGAAACGAAATAGCCCTTCTAAGTGCTAAAAACAGTTCATGTACGTAAAATAACGAAGACCAGATAAAAAAGCATTAAATTAGAGTTGTCGCTAACATATACATTATATATCAACGATAAAAACACTTAATTAAATTTAATTTAAATAAATAACTGAAAATAATTACAATCGCTAACAAAATATGTCACTATTTATATAAATACACTAATATTCATTAATTAATTTATACATACTATGGATACTACATTAAATTAGATAAAAAATCACTTAGAAATAAACTCTAACCTGTCAAACAACGCAGCAACAGCACACGAACAAGCACACGCCTTCCGTGCCCCACTATTCTCGATCTTCTGGGGAATTCCACCTTTGACGTAAGCAAATTGGAACGCTACGTGAAAAACGTAGTGCTCCGATTGGCTACAAATAAACGTCAATCAAAACAAATCAGTGACAATAGAAAAAAAAACTAGAACGCTGACGTAGGTAGCGTCAAGGTGACACATTGCGTCCGCCATTTTAAAATTATTCATTTCATACGGGAGTCAACAGACACAAAACACACACATAACACACCACATATTAAAAACACATACATACATTTAAATTACATATAAACATACACATAAGGCAAGGCAATTCAAAAGGGAAGCTCAATCACATTTTATTTAATACAACACATGTTAAAAAACACACACACATTCAAATTACATATAAACATACACACCCTCACACCCCCTAACTCTCACCCTCACACACCCTCACTCACACTCACACACCCTCACACACCGTCACACCCCCACACCCCCTCAATCACCCTCACTCACTCTCACACACCCTAAGCCTCACACACAATCACACACCCTCAGCCTCACACCCCCTCACTCACCCTCACCCTCACACACATTCACACCCCCTCACCCTCACACCCCCTCACCCTCACACACCCTCACTCCCCTCACACCCCTCACAACCCTCTCACCCTCACTACACCTCACACCCTCACCCTCACACACCCTCACACACACTCACCCCCCCTCACCCTCCCTCACCCTCGCACCCTCTCACCATCAACCCCCCTCACCCTCACACACCCTTACCCTCATCCCCTCACCCTCACACACCCTCAGTCACCCTCACACCCTCACCCTCACACCCCCTAACTCTCACTCTCACCCCCTCACACACCCTCACACTCCCTCACTCACCCTCACCCTCACACACCGTCACACACACACACACCCTCACAGCCCCTCAATCACCCTCACACACCGTCACACACCCTCAGCCTCACACCCCCTCACTCACCCTCACCATCACACACACTCACACCCCCTCACCCTCATACCCCCTCACACCCCTCACCCTCATACCACTCAAGCCACAGATGGGTGTGCGATGGGAGGACCCTCAGCTTGAAGGGTAATCAGTTTGCTTCCTCCACCCCATTTTACAAATACGCAAGAGTACTTTACAATCAAAAGGAACTAATGTATGTGGTTTTCATTGTTAACTTGTAGATCAGAATAAGAAACAAGCATTGGAAATGCAATAGGTCTCGCATTAGGAAAGTTTGAGCGATTGGTATTGTAAATGACAGTTTTTTTATTTATGTGTTTTGAAAATAGCAAAATTAATAGCTTTGTCAGTTACAATGTCAATAGTTTTAACTTTCGCAAATGTGACACCGATAGCATTTGTAATGCAATGTGTGTAGTATTTACGTGACTTAGATGTATTGATATTACAAATAACAATGGCTTTTAATTTTGTAAATAATTAATCCTTAAATAAAAGTTATTGTAATTTATAATGGCAATACTTAAACGTTTGTAAATAACTTTTGTGAAGATTATGTTCAGTGTATTTTATTGTGATGAAAATCCAAGAACATTGCATTTGCACCTACACACACACAGAGCCACACACACACACACACACACACGCACACACACACACACACACACACACACATATAGATGTGGTGGTGGTGGATCTGGGGGATATGGTGGTGGTGGATGTGGTGGTGGTGGTGATGGTGGATGTGGTGGTCGTGGTGGTGGATGTGGGGGTGGATGTGGTGGTGGATGTGGTGGTTGTGGAGGTGGTGGATGTGGTGGTGGTGGATGTGGTGGTGGTGGTGGATGTGGTGCTGGTGGATGTGGTGAAAGTGGTGGTGGATGTGGTGGTGGATGTGGTGGTGGTGGATGCAGTGGTGGATGTGGTGGTGGTGGTTGATGTGGTGGTGGTGGATGTGGTGGTGGTGGATGCGGTGGCGATGGAAGTGGTGGTGGATGTGTTGGATGTGGTGGTGGATGTGGTTGTGGATGTGGTGGTGGGTGTGGTGGTGGATGTGGTGGTGGATGTGGTGGTGGATGTGGTGGTGGTGGATGCGGTGGATGTGGATGTGGTGGATGTGGTGGTGGATGTGGCGGTGGATGTCATGGTGGATGTGGAGGTGATGGTGGATGTGGTGGTGATGGTGGATGTGGTGGTGGATGTGGTGGTGGATGCGGTGGTGGTGGATGGGGTGGTGGTGGTGGTGGATGGGGTGATGGATGTAGTGGTGGTGGGTGTGGTGGATGCGGTGGTGGTGGGTGTGGTGGATTTGGTGGTGGTTGTGGCTGTGGATGTGGCTGTGGATGTGGCTGTGGATGTGGCGGTGGATGTGGTGGTGGATGTGGTGGTGCATGTGGAGGTGGATTTGGAGGTGGTGGTAGTGGTGGATGTGGTGGTGGATGTGGTGGTGGATGCGGTGGATGTTGTGGTGGTGGATGCAGTGGATGTGGTGATGGTGGATGTGGTGGTGGTGGTGGATGCAGTGGTGGTTGTGGATGGGGTGGTGGATGTAGTGGTGGTGGGTGTGGTGGATGTGGTGGTGGTGGGTGTGGTGGATGTGGTGGTGGATGTGGCTGTGGATGTGGCGGTGGATGTGGCGGTGGATGTGGATGTAGTGGTGGATGTGATGGTGGATGTGGTGGTGGATGTGGTGGTGGATGTGATGGTGGATGTGGTGGTGGATGTGGTGTTGGATGTGGTGGTGCATGTGGAGGTGGATTTGGAGGTGATGGTGGATGGATGCACACATGGATGGATGCAAATGTGAATGGGTGGGTGAATGGATGCATGGATACGTTTATAGTTGATAGGTGTATACTTGGATGAATATATGGTTGGATGGGCGTGCCTGCATGCGAGGGTAGATCGGTAGAAGTGGCAGCACACGGAGATGGATGAAAAGTGTGAATGGGTGGATTTATAGAAACTGGATAATTTCAGATACAATAAGAGGCGCATTGCAGGCAGAGAAGGTAGCATTTTCTATTGCCTCAGAAGACATGGTTGATAAGTAGGTCCATCGCACTAGTGTTAAGATAATTTTGAGCCTTAATATTTTTTAATAGATCGGTTGGGAAAATCATCCATCTATAATACCATGGAACGGTGTAATCATTCTAAAATGGACAGTTCTTTTTCTAAGCTAACAAATCAGTCACTCATTAAAATGCAATTCCTGTACATTTTACATGTCTCCGCAATTCGAAATAGAAAAAAAGCCCGGTGGCAGAAAAAAATGACGTTTTCTAGCCCAGAGTCTGTCTGTAAAGGTGTTAATTCTATAGCCAAAACGCCCGACTACAGTTGCGAATTGCATTAGAAACCTGGTATGAAGAAGCCATCGGAGCAGTTCTCAAACGACCCTCCCAGAAAAAAATATATATACTTTCGAATTAATTGGTAAACACAACAAGCGTACACATGGCGGAAACAAAGTTATCGAGGTAAAGTTTTGTAAATGGAAAGGGGAGACCACTCGGTCCCCCCGAACATATGGATGGGTGCCCCGATCCCCCGGGAAACCATTGTGGGCAGGGGGCGTGACCCGGCTGGTATGCCCGAAGCGGCATAGCCAGAGCATGCCCCTCCTGCCCAAAAGAGGTTGTCCTAAACACCCACCCAGAAGTCCGTGCACGGATGGGCGTGCTTGAGGCGGGCCCCCGCCCTCCCGCAGCTGGATAAATAGTGCGGGAATCCAACAAAGCTTCCTCTTGTTCCTGTGCTCTGAAGGCTGCACCACTCGTCGCTCGTGAGCCCTCAAGGAAACAAGCTGCACTTTTTTGAGAACTTGTAATCCTTGTCTTTCTCTTTCAGTTATCGAGGTGTGTTTTGGAGATCGAGTCACCTTTGCAAGTCAGGTCGGACGGATTGATCGAAGACATGCCTGGCAAGAAACCCGGAAAGAGCTCCGAGATGGAAAGGATGCTGCGCACGTTGGTGAACCAAGTGGCGGTGATGGACCGAAAGTTGGGTAAAGTTGACCGGCTGGATCGAGGCCTAGCGGCCATCAGGAAACAGGTGGAGGCCCAGAATGCCCCCTCGGGACGGCCTAAAAACGTCATGAATTTCCATGCGATGTATAGGGGAAATGAATGGAAGGGCTATGATGTTGCCTTTAGAAAAGCGAAGGAGTTTAACCAGGCCTTGACATGGGATTGTTTGGATACAGTGTCATGGCACGCTCAGCTCTTGCCAGGACCGGCGAGTGCTTCGGTGTCAAGCACGGACGGCTCCGGGGGATTCCATCAGAGGCTGTCACAGCCCTTTCGGGCGAGCGCCGGGGGGGAATCCCAACCCAGGTCAAGCGGGAACGAAGGCAAGCGAGGGGTGTGTTGGGGTTTTAACAAAGGAACTTGTAACAGGCCTCAGGGAACGTGTATGTTCCGGCACGCGTGCTCGGGCTGTGGGAATTCCTCACACCCGGAAACCAGTTGCCGATCTAAAGCCAATGGTGCGGGAGGAAAGGGAAGTCCCAAGCAGGATTGATGCAGTGTCTCGGAAGCAAACATCTTCGCCCGTAGATATCTTGGCTTTGACCCCTTGGCTGAACCGATACCCTGATCATGCGTCCGCCGGGACTGTGAGGGATGGCTTTTCATTTGGCTTCAGGATCCCGGCGGGCAATTTTCGGGGGAGCCATTCCTGTAAAAACCAGCTGCCTATTCAACACAACTCAGCGGTGGCCGCCAAAAAGATAGCAGAAGAAGTTAGCTTGGGGCGAGTGGCAGGACCATTTGGCGGCCCACCAGTAGCGGATTTTGTGTGTTCCCCTTTAGAAGTGGTTCCGAAGAAAGACCCGGGGGAGTATAGACTCATTCACAATCTATCGGCCCCGAGGGGGACCTCAGTAAATGAAGCAATTGACCCCGAGGTATGTTCAGTGAAATATGCATCGTTCGATGACGAAGTAGTACTGTTGAATCGCCTGGGCCCCGGTGCATTGTTAGCTAAATCAGACATTGAATCCGCATTCAGGTTGCTAACAGTACACCCTCAGGACCAGCGCCTGCTGGGATTCACGTTTCAGGGGAAATTCTACATGGACAAATGCATGCCCATGGGTTGTTCAATTTCATGTGCCTATTTTGAAATGTTTAGCTCCTTTTTAGAATGGGTGTTCACAGAGGCCACAGGGCATAGACAGGTGATGCATTATCTGGATGATTTCCTCTTTCTGGGCCCAGCGGGCACTCAGGACTGTGCGCAGGCATTGCAGGACTTCTGCGTGCTCATGCGGGGTTTTGGGGTCCCATTGGCGCCAGGTAAGATGGTGGGGCCGTCTACCTCCCTCGAGTTTCTGGGTATAGAACTAGACTCAGAGGAGGGGTGTTTCCGTCTGCCGACTGAGAAGGTGGCCAAGTTTAGGGCTTCCCTGGTACAATGTCTCCGGACAGAGAAGGTGACCCTACACCAGTTACAACAGACAGTGGGTCAGCTTAACTTTGCATTAAGAGTGATGCCGATGGCTCGCCCTTTCTCTCGTTCCATAGCGCAGGCTATGGTGGGCCTTAAGGAAGGACACCACCACACTAGACTGTCGGCAGAGGTTCGCCAGGACATGCTAATTTGGCTGGCATTCCTCGAGGACTTCAACGGTCGAGTGGTGTGGAGCAAACCCCCAGCCTCGTCAGGGGAACTCGGCTTATGGACCGACTCGGCGGGGAGCGTGGGGTTTGGCGCAATCTTCGGAAACCGGTGGTCGGCACAAACATGGCCAGCGTGGTGGCACACAAGCGGCCCAACAGGTAACATTGGTTTCTTGGAATTATTCCCCATCTGGGTGGCTCTGATGGCATGGCCAGAAGACTTTAGGGACCGCTCAGTGGTGTTTTGGTCAGATAACATGACAGTGGTCGAGTGCATTAATCACCAGGCAGCACGCTGCAAATGGATCTTAAGACTGTTGAAAGAGATTGTATTGCGATGCATGAGATTGAACGTACAGTTCAGGGCAAAACATGTGCCGGGTGTACTGAATAATGCAGCTGATGCACTCTCTCATTCAAAAATGCAGGCTTTCAGGGGTTATCTACCCACAGCGGAGCTAGTGGCGGAACCTTTCCCCGAAGCACTATGGCAGATCGGTGCCCCGGACTACAAGACCTCGTGGCAGCCAGCGTAGCGCCGAGGACGAGGAAAGCTTATGAAGGGGCGTTCCGTTCGTACTGCGCCTTTCTGGGGCCAGTAGGGGAGCATAGATGGGGGTGGGAAGAGTCCTTGCTCCAATTTTTGGTGGTACTTCATAAGGAAGGCCAGTCAGCGGCAACTGCCAACAGGTATAAGGCCGCCATATCATTTATGGCACTGCTCCACGGGATAAGGGACCCAACAAACTCCTTTTTAGTCAGGAAGGGTCTCCGCGGCTGGCGGCGCCTGGAGGGTCGCAGACAGGATAACAGGCACCCGATTGGGTTGGTTAAATTGACCACCTTACTGGCGAAACTGGATGAGACATGCTCCTCGCCAAGCGAGGTAATACTATTCCGAGCAGCTTTCACATTGGCATTCTATGGGGCCCTGCGGGTGAGTGAACTAGTGGCAGGGAATAAGAAAGATGTGGAAGGAGGTCTACGCAGGAATCACATCCAAGTAAGGGGGGATTCTCTGCTGATCTCGATAGCCAGGTCAAAAATGGACCAGGAGGCCCTGGGGAATAGTGTGGTGTTGCAGCGCGCTCGTGGGAATCCCGGTTGTCCAGTGAGGCATGTGGAGGCCTACCTGAAACAGAGGTTGACAACATGGGGGGGGGGCCCTGCTTAGACACATGGATGTCACCCCATTGATAAGATTTCAATTTCAGAGGGTGCTGGCAATTACGATTGCAGCGGCGGGCTTGAACCCGTGTGATTTTGGGACCCATTCATTTAGAATAGGGGCCGCTACGGAAGCTACGGCTAGGGGGTCTGCAGGCGGACGAGGTGAAACAATTAGGCCGTTGGTCCTCGAATTGTTTCAAGAGATATGTGCGACTGCACATGTTGTGAAAAGACTGATGAAATGCACTCACGCTTGTTGTCTTTTGTTTGGATTACAGTTTCGCAAGCCTGTCACGCGGGGCGGAAATTGGGATCGGCCCAGCATCAGCTGACCAGCGGGAAGGGATCACCGAATGGAGGTCAAGTGGTCTGGGTCGTGGGCCACTCATACGTGAGGCGTGCCGCGGACATATTCAAAGCAGGTGATGCGATCCACACATCTGAGGAATATGGGTTCAGAGTGACCTTCCATGGGAAGGGCGGCCTCTGTATTGACCAATTGCAAAATTTTGTGGAGGAACTCTTAGGGCGGCATAGGTCACCGCCATCTGTAGTCATAGTGCACATGGGGGGCAATGACTTGGTGAGACTGGGAAGACGGGTGTTAGTTGAGCACATATTGTCTGCAGTTAGCTGGTTGGCCAAGAGGCTCCCGGGGTGTACGATTGCCTGGTCCCACATGATTCCCAGGAGAATATGGCGGGGGGGTTTGTCTATGTCAGCGTTGAACCACTCGGTAAAGAGGGTCAACAACAAGATTGAGAAACTGTTTCGCTCCGCTCATCTCCAAAGCATTTCCCATGGGTGTATTAGGGGGGATCACTGTTATTTGAATGATGGGGTGCATCTGTCCACGGCTGGGAATGAATTACTCATAGGAGACTTCGTAGCTTGGCTAGTGGGTTTGAGGAGGCATGACCTATAGGAGGTGTGGGGGGGCCAGATAGTCGGTCAACTATCTGGCCTGTGGCGGTAAGGTCATGATCGGTGAGCAGTGATTTCAAGGTCCCTAGGTGGGGCGCCACCCATTATGGATGGGAGCGCCAAGGGGGAGGCGGCCATTGGCCCCTCCCACGGGGGGCGGCACTCACTACGGATGGGGCGCCCAGGGGGAGATGGCCATAGGCCCCTCCCAGGGGGAGACGGCTATATGCCCCTCCCACGAATTTCCCGGGGGGCGGATATCCACTCCGGTGGAAGAGAGTGTGGGGAAGGGGGGAGTCCACGCTGTCCTTCTTACGGATACCTCGCACACGAACTCAGACGACCTTAAGATGGCGTCGAGTGAAAGGGGGCCCCCACGACAAGGGAAGTTACAGTTGGCTGCGAGGGTAAAGTCCTCTGCACATGCGCCACTCACACCGTGAGGGCGGGAAGTTGGTGATAGGGATCTGACACCGGTTAAGACCTTGCCGTTGGCCCTTAATGCTAGGTTGTACAAATTCAAAAATGTAATGCATTTATCAGGATGCTAGATTCGGCTAGGAAACCTTTGTATTAGAGATTTGTTAAGGTTAGCCTGAAAAACCTGTCTTCATCAAAATGTAATTGAAGTTGAATTTGTACATGATTCATGAAACGTTTTTAATTTAAAGTTTTAAATTTTGTTTCATATTTTAATAAATACGGCCGGGGGGGTCGTGAGGCCCCCCGCCTTCCAAAAGTTCAAATCTGTGTCTGTCTCCTCCCATGGGGAATTGGTGTTGGGAGGGTTGGCAGGCATCCCGGCCCATATAAAGGGTGCAGTCTGTAACACTTACCTCGAACGAGAAGCTTAAAACAAAGTAGGGCAACACTGTATCACCCTATCCATGTGCATTTTAGCAACTGAACGCCATATATATACGAATTTTGCATATATAGGTCCGAGTTTAGGCGTACATAAAATGTTGCGATAAAGATTCAAACTGCATCTTAATCCACTTAAATAAAGTAAGAACCCATAATTAAAAATAAAAGTCACACAAAAACTCTTAATCAGGCGAGGTTGGTGAAATTACATCAGCTTGATTCACCATAAACACTTTTTTAGCAAATGAAATCAAACGTAATTTCCCGAACCGCCTGTGTACTGCAGCCTCTGTTATTGTGAAACTGTAAATATTTGCTTAGAAGTCAGTCCATGACAGGCCGCCGCTCTTCGGCCTGATGAGAGATCAACATTATCAGAGCGAGGACGGTCCAGGCAGGGGCAGTCCTCTTTTCATATCTAACGCCTCTAAGATATAGCACCCGCGCTTGGATGCTCGCTCAATTGTTCACGGGCGTTGAACAAACATGCTCTGTTGTGCATATTCCGCAGCTGTTCCAGCCCCAATCAAACAATAACACAGGGTAAAATGTGTCAAAGCATCCAGCATGGCCTACCCTGTTCCACTCCACGCGCTGTAGCTCTTGCTTGACACGGACTTTGTGACAGAAGTGACGGAAGAATTTTTTTCTGCTAAAAATAAATAAATAAACACAAAGTAAATAAATAAAAAAGGTGTCTCTCACACTTCATTCATCGCAAAGAGCTTGTACAATGCGGTAGTCATCACGCGCAACATGGAAATACTCCCCACATAGGATAAAAACAAAGATAATAAATGCTCTGCAAGTGGCACATCCCAGCGGAGTAACATGTTACTCCGGCAGACCAGAGCTTCGGCGCCCTTATTAAGCAATAAACAAATATACAGTTTACAATTATAGTCATTTTCTTTCGTTCCAACCCGTCACACAGCTAGTACTTGTGGTTTAGAACAACAGACATATGAACTTCGATTATTTCAAAAGCCAATTTCCAACATGAAAATATTACCTTGTCTGACACCGACTCTTCTCACTGTGGTAAGTGTAATGCCGATAGTTAAACAGCACGCAGGCTCCTGTGATTATTGTTGAGCACGTTTGTCCCACACCTTATCAATAAAATACACAGAGAGTGTCGTGGCTGACCAACTGCCAGACACAACAGTAAGGGCACATAGTTAACTGGCTCTCGGAGTGTCAGCTAGTCTTGGATATTTTAACCGCATGGGTAAAGTAACACCACAAGTCCCGACGTGCTAATTATAGACTTAAAAGTCCAAAATTGTTATGCATGGTTTTAGAAGCTGCAGCTCACTGTCAGGAGATGCTGGCCCCAGACCAATGGTGACCAACCTCAGACCACAAGAGGCACATTCTTATGGTTTCAAGTTTTCCACATTGGATACATTTGCATACCATGAATTTGAATGGGATAACTCCCATTATGCCTCGGGTGTTCAGAAATCCATGTGGTTACTCCGAATACTCCTGTTCCCGGCTCCGTGTGAATGGTAAAGGGTTGGAGGTTTGCAGAATCCAGTGTAACTAGTAAACTAAGCACTGGAGTCTGACCAGTTGCTTTGAAAATAGTAAAATAAGTGCTGGAGACAGATTTCAGTGTAAGTGATAAGCTAAGTGTTGGAATGTGAACATTTTCCATAAGTGATGGAGGGCATTGCTGTGGGGAGGGGGAGGAGAAATGCGACATGGCGGGCAGGGGAGGGGGCGGAGCGGGGAGAGCGGCGATAAGGGTGTGAAGCAGCAGGGACCTTTGAAGTGAAGCAGCTAAGCTTCACTTCAAAGGTGTGGGAGGAGTACGGCTGAGGGAACAGACGGCGATTTGATGATGTGCACGCGCATTTTAGGTCAATGCGCTTGCGCATTGACCTAAAAGCCACGGACACAGCACCAAATCGCCCAGTTAGGTGAAGTCTGTTTAAGACGCTAAGTCTCGCTCTGCTCAATTCGCTTGCGCATTGAGAGGCGAGACCTAAAAAACTCTTCTCAAGGTTGCTATCTATTAACATTTTACATGAAGTGTTCCACTGGATACAAAGGTCAGGCGAGATAGCTGAAGTGATAAGGTGGATATTGCTAGCGCCACACATACAGCAAAGGCAGACTGACTGTATTCCCTCAAGACATTTTCTTCTCAAACCAGGATCTTAATAGTGAACATTATGCAAAAAGCATGCATAATAAAAAAAAGTTATGACAAATATTCAAAACCCAATAATTCACGATTTTCACAAGACTTTGCACATTGGTGAGGTGACAAAGGTTCAGAACTAAATTAGTCACATGTCCTCTTCCCTGTTGAGCTTTCGACATTCCTAGACACAGATGTTGGTCTACTTTGGGGGTGTCGTATGGGGGGTGGGGTTAAAGTCATAATCCTCAATAGAAACGCACTAGATACTAAGTAAAGTAATGGGATTAGGAGCTCTATGAATGCGAGACATATTGCATTGTTGTGCTTCTCTCCCCTACTGCACTCTCCTACTCTCTAGAGATGCGGCATAACAACAAGAGCTGCCATCAAAGTCACGTAAATACAAAACATGTTACATGACAAATATACTATAGGTGTCACATTCACGAAAGTTAGAACTATTGGCGTTGTAAATGACAAAGCTATCAATTTAGCTATTTTAAAAACCAACATAAAAAAAATGTCATTTACAAGACCAATAGCTCCAACTTTTCTAATGCGAGACCTACTGCATTTCCAATGCTTGTTTTTTATCGGATTCGCCTCTACGTCTCCTTTTCTTTCAGTCCTAAGGAAACGCCGCACGTGCTTTATCCGCCCTACCCAACATTCTTCGTCCCTGAAACCCAAACACTAACGAGACAGGAGCGCCCTCAAGTGCCTCAGCCGCGCGCATCACTTTCATCTCTTGATCAATTTATTTTTTATTTTGTTCGCATCCAAACAAAAACAAGCATTGGAAATGCAATAGGTCTCGCATTAGGAAAGTTTGAGCTATTGGTATTGTAAATGACACTTTTTTTATTTATGTGTTGGTTTTGAAAGTAGCAAAATTAATAGCTTTGTCAGTTGCAATGTCAATAGTTTTAACTTTTGCAAATGTGACACCTATAGCATTTGTAATGCAATGTGTGTTGTATTTACGTGACTTAGATGTATTGATATTGCAAATAACAATGGCTTTTAATTTTGTAAATAATTAATACTTAAATAAAAGTTATTGTAATTTATAATGGCAATAGCTTAACCCCTTTACTGCTAAGGCCATTTTACTATTCTCCTCTAAATTCCATTGAAATCAATGAAAAGTGCATGACGAGTTACCCTTGTCATTAGCAGCCAAGAGGTTAAGCTTAAAAGTCACGGGCACTGCAAGGAATCGCCACGATTCCTTGCAATGTATTGCTTTTAAGCATCTAGAACCTGAATATGCAACTGTAATGGCCTAAAGTTATTTTTGTTTACTTGCTCATACTTTGGACAAATTACTCCAGTTGGACTAGATATGTTGTCATGCATGCACAGAGACCATGGTGGGGTTACTAAACATGGGTATGTTACAGAGATCAGTATGCTTGGAACCTGCTTATGTGATGAGACGAAAATCAATAAAAATAGGTTTGAAACAAAAGAAAAAAGTAGATGCCCACTGCCCAGCTGTCAATGACAAGTGAAATCAGATAATAGGGAACTGATGCTGGTGTAGGGGGTGCTGCCCAGGCCACGGATGGCTGAACTTTGCACCATTACTGATTTGAAGCCAAGTTACTGCCACACAGATCTGCAATGGAAGCATCACCTATCCGCAGATGTTTTAACAAAGCAATTCTGGGGGGGCGCCTCTTTCATGCAGCTCCCAACAAATAAAAGTACAGAGATTCGTGGAAATAATATTTACCCAGGGTCAAACAATTTAGGGGAGTGGGGACTGGAATCCTATTTTCCGGGTTTTATAGACAACCAATTTATCACTAGACCACGTCTCCTACTGTTTATTAAAAAGAAATTTGGATCGGAATTTCTTTCTGAATTTTCTTTATTGGGCAAGTGTTATGCTACACTTAACGATACCCATTCTATTGATTACAGAAATGTAAATCGTGGGTCGGCAGTCGCAGTTCGGATTCAGCTCTGCAGTCAGCTGGTTACATGTCGGTCATTTCAGAAGACAGATACATCTGGGAAACTGCCAATTAGGAATTAAACTGTTTTACACGGACCTCTCAAGCAGGCGCGTTAACCTTCTGAACTATTTAATTAAGAATGGAATCTTACTTACAAGCATTTAATAAAAGATGGTTACACCCGGCACATTGACCAGTTTTGCTATCATACCTGTAAAAGTCCGGCAGCTCCCCAACCCGTTATCAGCCATTAGCTGCCCTTTCCTTTGCTTCACAAACCAAACATGGCCGGAGGCTGATAAAATGCTGAGCAAACATGACCGCAGGCCTGGACAGCAGATACCAAACTCACGTAGGACCTCTGCCGTCACCGCCCCCGGCAAGATCGATGAGTGGGGGGGCTATTAGTTGAGCTACTTAATGCCCACGTATTCATCACTCGAGGGACAGGCCTATTTTTTTGGGCGACAGTTTACCTGTTCCATCAGCGGGCACCTTTTGCTTGATGATTGTCCTTTTATTATAGATTATAAATTGAATTACCTCATAGCCAATTAAATGAAATATTAGATCCTTATACTACCCAGTTGTGCAAATTTTATCGACCTAGGACAGATGAAAGGCTGAGTCATGGATTCAAACCTATACCCTGCAGATTGTACATAGGTTTATACTGGAGCCGCATAAGCCACCTCAGGGGAAGGCACTGGTGTATAAGTTATCACAGTTGTGGGGAGGGGGGAGGAGAAATGCGACGCGACATGGCAGGCAGGGGAGGGGGCGGAGCGGGGGTGTGGGAGGAGTGCGGGAACAGACGGCGAGGGGAGGAGAGTAGGAGGTGGAGAGTAGGGGAGCTGTGGGGAGGGGGGAGGAGAAATGCGACGCGACATGGCAGGCAGGGGAGGGGGCGGCGCGGGGGTGTGGGAGGAGTGCGGGAACAGACGGCGAGGGGAGGAGAGTAGGAGGAGGAGAGTAGGGGAGCTGTGGGGAGGGGGGAGGAGAAATGCGACGCGACATGGCAGGCAGGGGAGGGGGCGGAGCGGGGGTGTGGGAGGAGTGCGGGAACAGACGGCGAGGGGAGGAGAGTAGGAGGTGGAGAGTAGGGGAGCTGTGGGGAGGGGGGAGGAGAAATGCGACGCGACATGGCAGGCAGGGGAAGGGGCGGAGCGGGGGTGTGGGAGGAGTGCAGGAACAGACGGCGAGGGGAGGAGAGTAGGAGGAGGAGAGTAGGGGAGGCACGGCCTAGCGGCCGTGCAATCAAGAAGTGAGGGGGCGGGAGAGTAGGCAAGGCAGGCGGCTGGGTTGCATGTGCACGCGCTTTTAAGCTCAATGCGCATGCGCATTGAGCTTAAAAGTCACGGGCACTGCAAGGAATCGCCACGATTCCTTGCAAGTTGGATAAAGAGTGGATAAGCCCCCATAGTCTCGCTTGCTCGATGCGCATGCGCATCGACAGGCGAGACCTAAAAACCGTACAAAACCAAATGTATCGTGCCAAGGTGTCCCCAATGCAATCCCCACCCCCTCCCTCCATTTCCACCTCCCCACATCTCATTATCTTCAGTATCTCTCTTAGTCTCTCCAATAAATGTTTCATCTTGTTTCCTCCTACATCATCACACTTTCTCGTCTGTACACTCCCCTCAATCCATTTTCCCAAGTACCTTCCCCCACCTTTATTTATCCTTTAACTCTTTCTCCAAAGTCCTATTGTTTTCTCTTTTCCTTTTACAATTATTAAGTCAACTAGTTTGCTCATTTGGGAGAAATGTGTGCAACGTTTATTGATCACACAGAAAACCATGGCATTCCCACAGCTCGCCAAAAGGTTGTATCTCGTAACACCATCAGGTGCACTACAGTTCCTATCAAATCAAACGAGGCGCTAGATCAAATCGTAAAGTGTTATCAAAAATATGTAGCGTTCTGTCCTCGAAACGGCTCAACCTAAATATGCCCATTCCTGAAATCTGTCTCTTTTTAGCTTTCCAAAACAGGTGAAGTGAAAGGAAACGAATTTCACAAGTATGACATGACTTTTTGCATAGAATTTCAAAGTCAAAAATTTTGACAATTTTCAAGCGATTAGTATTGTGGAAGGTCAGTAAAAAAATTATTTAGCCTACACATTTCTGGATTTTACAAACTTGCCCCCCCCCCAACCCCCGTCCCAAAAAAGACTATAATGTGAGTGTTTTGCTCATCGGCTCTCTCAAATCTTTATGTAGAGTATAACATTCTGAACAGTGAGTGCAATAACCAGTTAAGTGAACTATGTGCATAACAATTCTCATAAAGGGACTTGCAGATCTACTAAAACATGCCAGCTTACTTAAAACCATAAACTGTGCACATCTCTCTCACATGCATTCATTAGTCACACTGCTAAGCACTGCATTGCATTTCACGATAATCGCACCTCAGTTGTTATTATGCACCACATGGAAACACTTCCAACATAGGATCAAAACAAACACAACATCCTTCCAACCACACACCCTACACAGTGTAGCATGCTATCCATGTAGGCAGGCACTTCAGCGCCCCACATAGGGAAAGCAAGCGCCATATAAATGTTACAATACAATATTTTGCTCCCTTGCCCACTAGCCCCTCCCGGTCTAAAACACATTTATTTGTAAACAGCAATCTCAGCACCAGGAGACCTGCATTTTACAACCATCTTCACTATTTAACGAATTGTCGAGATCCAAAGCATATCAAGAGTTCTCTACAGTTCTAAAAATTGGAGTCTTTGCAAACCTGGAAAAGCGATCGTCAATAATTAACTCCGTCTCTAAAAAATAGAAGCTCCAGCATTGTATCAAAGGCATCAAATGTTTACCTAGATTGTAGATCGAGTTAATTGGTAACGTATTGTATTATCATTGTATTTATATATAAGGCTCCCGGTTTTATGGTATTTCTTTTTTTTTTCTCCAACATTTCCATCTGTATTTATCCTTATTTATATATTGGCCATTCTATTGGTATTTATTCATATTTATTTTATGTTTTGACATGGAATGGAGTCATAAAATGGTATATTTCCACACTTATTTAACTCATACTTTGATGCCTGTCGTGTTTTAGCAAATTAAGCAGCCAAATATAACAAAGCACTACACCGACAGGTAAATAATAGCATTATGTACAAATATATGTTAACAGATGCCTGTATTTAATGGAATCTCAGAAAGTTTTTAAATCCCCTGGGTGTCTGTCTGCTTAGCAGTTGGTCCTGAATTCATGAGGAACAACAAGGAAAGCCACACACAAGATGCACAGGAAATAAATACAGACAGGAATTAGACTGTTTTTGGTCTGTATTTATCTGTAAAAATCAGTTAAAATAGAAAACTGGAAGCCACAAGGTTTCGAAGTGCCATAGGGTAATTCAGTGACAACTCGGGCAACTTTCCATATCACACAATGCCACTTCACTCCACACCACTCTACTCTACTCCACTACAGTCCAATCAAGGCCACTCAGCTCCACTCTACTCCACTCAATGCCACTCCATGCAATGCTACTCCATGCCACTCGTCTCCACTCCTCTCTTCTCAATGCTAATCCATTGTACTCAGTGTCACTCCACTAAATGCCATGCCACTCAATGCCCCTCCACTCAGTGACGCTCCTTTTCAATCAGTGCCACTACGTTCAATGCAAATCCACTCCACTCAGTACCACTCCACTCAATGCCACTCCACTCAGTGCCTCTAAACTCTGCTCACTGTCACTCCAGTCACTGCCACTTCACTCAATGCCACTTCAATCAATGCCACTACACTCAGTGCCACTCCACACTCTGTCTCTCCACTCAATGCCACTCCCCAGCACTCAATTCAATGCCACTCCACTCCAACAGCAAAGCCAATAGATCTTATAAAGATGAGACCTAATGGCTTGACAAATGCTTGTTTTCAAGTGATATATATAAATTCACTGAAAAAAAACAAAGGTTACAGCGATGTTATAGTTAGGTTGCTGTTTTGCCCACACAAAACCATATAAAATCAGCAGTAATACTTATACTTATAGTTATATTATGTTAATAAACTATATCTCATGGCCTAAAGTTACTTAATGGCACAAGTTCTAGTTTCTTCAGATAAGTATAACTATAATTGCTGAATTTCTATTGTTTTGTGTGGGTAAGACGTCAACTTAACTATAACATCCCTGTAACCTTTGTTTTTTTCAGTGAATTCCTATTTGTTTAACATAAAGTAATATATAATTACCGTACATTAATACAAACCCAACAGTGAGCTGTGGGGGATGGCAATGTGCCCAACCCCATGCTGCTGCGGGGGTATTGTGTATGAGTGGGTGGGGGGCTTTGGATCCACGGAGGATCCATGTCCCTAGATATCTATAACATTCTTTCTTCAATAACTCCCAAACTACAGAACAGATTTATACCGAATTACAAAAAGAAATCTTTCTGGACCAAGATCTAGCTTTTTGTCAAATTTGATGTAATTCTGTTCTGCGGTTCAGGCTGTAGCAGTGTCTAAGTCCCCATAGACATCGCATGTGGAAAAATCATTTTGGAAACCCCTTTTTCTCCCCCCTCCCTCCAGACTGGTCACCCCGAAACTTTTCATGCAGAACTAGGCAATATAGGGAACTTTTTGGGGGAAAATTTTGTTAAGATTCGTCAAATGGCACCAAAGTTATTAGCAAAACAAAAAATGCCTCATTTATGGGAAAAGTTGGTCTTAACTATAACTACTATATATGACCACATGTGAGGTTGAAACATGTCTTTTCCTTCTCTGCCGAAATAAACTTTATTGAGCAGACCCAATCAGCGTGGCTCCTTCCTTACTGCTAAGTGATATGAGGTTAGTTGTTATATATCTATATAAAAAACCTAGTGGCATTCACCACTAGGACTAGGTAGTCCTAGTTAGGTCTGCTTTTCCATAGAAAGAGCGTGTTTTGTTGTGCTAATAACTTTGGCCCCATTTGACGAATCTTCATAAAACATTCCCCCAAAAAGTTCATCTACCTCTGCTCCGCCCTAAAAACTTTCAGGGTCATCCGTCATGCAGGGTCAGAGAAAAAGAAGGGAGTCCCAAGATTAAAAATCCCCATGCAGTTTCCTTAGACTTCTGTAGACAAGGCTGAAAGCAAAAAATGCTGAATGAAATTACACGAACTTTGGCAGGAAACTATATCACTGTTTGCAGATTGCGCTTTTTGAGATTTGGTGTAAATCCGTTCAGTAGTTTTTGAGAAATTAAGGGTAAAAAATAATTGTATATCTGGACTGTTGGTTCCGATAGAGGCTCGAGAGACTTTCGTGGGACAGCCAGTTTCTAAACAGAGGATTTTAATTGGCCCAGGGAGCTTTATCTTCCTTGTGCCATCTCACTCGAGGGGAGCGAGTGCTGTGATTGGCTGCCAGCAACATGAGAAAAATTAGTTGCCATCAACATGAGAAAAATGTTGCTGCCAGTAATTACAGTTCTGTCCTGAAATTAAAAAAGAAAAATAGTATAAGGGGTAGAATAGTGATACCCTGAACCCTAGGCTCCATGGGGGGTACCCAGAAGGACTCCCCTATGGCCAAAAAAGAAAGAGAAAATGGGCAGAAAATGCTGCAATCCTGAAAGACTCCTGCAAGATAGAAAAAGAAAATGGCCCCCGGCCTGTGTTTAATTTTTGTATGCCCCAGTTGCCCACCCCCAGGGCTGTATTCATGAAGGGGATCGCATTTCCCTACCTCCCCGATCCACTAAATGCCCCGGGACGGGCAGCCCACCTTAGGTCTGGATTAAGTTTAAATAGGGAAAGGGGCAGTGCAGACCCCCTCCCTGAGCCACAAAAGGCCCCGGGCAGCCCCCATAGGCCGAAATGTAACAAAATGGGGAGGAGGACTCACGCCCTCCCATCCCAGAGCCATTACATGCCCTGGAGAGCCCACCCCTCGGGCTGATTACTTTAAGGAAAGGGAGCCACGCCCCCGGAGCTATTAATTTCCCTGGAGACTCCATACCGCGGGGCCAGCTTAGTAGCTATGAACCTACCCCTGGGACATATCAGTTTCCCGGCCTGCACCAGCGCGGGTAGGGAAACCTGTACCTGCTCTCGCTTGATGGGAGCATTTTTGAATTTCCCACCAGGAAGGAGCAAACACCAAGTCCGCTCCCAGTGGGCGGGAACTTTGAAAATTCTCCTGCTCGCTGGAAGCAGACTTTTGATCTGCTTCCCTGCCCTAACTGAAGTGGGCAGGAAACAAATCAAAATGCTGTTCCAGCCCGGAAGAAGCAGCAGTTGGAGCTGCTCTCTGCAGGCGGGAGCATTGCCGGACTCAGCTGTATGCAGGAAGCCAGCTGTGGCCCTGGGGCCCTCCCCGCAGCCCCAACAGGAGTATGGTGGGTGCACTGGGTGGCACCAGGGCACCCACCTTTTACAAATGTGGACACCAGGGGGGTGGGGTCCCTGGGGCCGATAATGGCTCGGATTGTGGCTATGTGGCCCAGAGGATGTGGGCATCAATTATGTTATTTGAGATGTCATCAAGTGTTGTCATAAATGATGTCATAGAACATCTCATGACTGATGTAATATGTGAGGTCATAAGCAGTGCATGGAGGAGGTACAAGTTATAGTTAGCTCTGCTAACTGTTGTCTGTTAAGTGTTGTCACTGACATATTCACCTAACTATAACATTACTTACTTTAACCTCTGTTTATTTCGGTGAGCAAGGACGTAATGTCCGAAACGCGTCTGATGACTTGCACCACCACGAGAAAATAAAGCACTTTAATTGAAGACTGGCGTCGGCGTTATTTGTTGTCTGCAAACCCGTCGGTGCGAGCAGGCACTTTTACGACGAGTCGGAGACGTATATATATATAAATATAAGGAGGAGCTGGGGTTTTTGAGCAAGGAATTCCCGGTCATTCCCTCCTTTTATCTACTCCCAAAAATTCACAAAAACACTGATATCCCCCCAGGCAGACCCATAATCTCGGCGATTAACAGTTCCACCGAAAAGATGTCAGTTTACATTGATTATTTTTTACAGGACAGTGTAAAAAATTTGGACTCTTACATACAGGACTCCTCAGACTTTGTCAGAAAATTGGGCAATTTTGTTTGGGAGCAGAACTGCATACTCATGAGTTTAGATGTCACATCCTTATATACGTCTATACGTCACCTAGACGGTATTAGGGCAGTAAATTACTTTTTGAACAGGAGATCCATCAGCTTTTCAGCTCACAATTCCATGTTAACTGCTATGATAAAGATCTGTCTAGAGCAAAATTATTTTTTGTTCAATAGTCAAGTTTATCAGCAGGTTAGAGGGGTAGCTATGGGGGCCTGTTTTTCTCCCAGCCTAGCGTGCTTGCACATGGGCTGGTGGGAGGAACAGGTCCTCATGGTACAGCATCAGGCCACTATGAGGGAACATGTGCCTTTCTATGTGAGGTACATTGATGATCTTTTCTTCATATGGCGAGGCACTCTACTGGAAGCCCAGGAATTTGTAAAAGCTTTAAACCACAATGATCTGAACCTAGAGTTCAGTGCAACCATGAGTAAATTGCAGCTCTGTTTTCTCGACATAGAGGTTTACATACATGAGGGTAGCCTAGCGACAAGATTGTATAGAAAGCCCACTGCGGGTAATACCATACTACACGCAGCAAGCCAACACCCGCATCACTTAATACAAAGCATCCCCTTTGGGGAGATGCTACGTATAAAAAGAATTTGTAGTGATGACGGGGAGTGCCTTAGAGCCATGGAATCTAGCAGATCACGTTTTTTGGCTAGGGGGTATTCACCCAAAGTCATAGCCAGGGCCATCGAACGTGCACACAATATGACTAGGGCCCAGATCCTGGCTCCCAAGTCAAAATGTGATGCCGAACAAGAAAAGATTTCCAAAGATAGCTCAAGGGTTGTGGTTACATTTAACCAACAACACAACGAGATTAGGCGTATATTTAGCCGCAATTGGAACCTGGTGACGGGGGATCCCGTCATTGGTGGTATTGTGGGCAAAAGACCTGAGTTTTCTTTCAGAAAGTCGCCATCTATGTCAGACAGGCTAGTAAAGAACCACTTGGAACTTCCAATATCTAAAACCTTTATGGATTTGAGGAAAGGTTTTGTAAAATGTTCAAGTTGTAAGGCCTGCAAAAATGGATGTAATACTACACGTTACAACATCCCATTTAAAGAGGAACCTGTATTAATAACCAAACAGTTATCTTGTAAAACGGAGTTTGCCGTTTATGTGCTGCAGTGCCCCTGTGAACTTAGGTATGTAGGGAGTACCCGGCTGCCGGTTCACAGGAGAATACTGCAGCACCTGAGGGCAATCTCTAACAATGAGCAATCATATCCGGTGGCACGCCATTTTCAAGCGGTGCATGGGAGTGATCCCAAGCACCTTACATACTTTGCAATAGATTGTGTGCCACCTCTAAAGAGAGGAGGAAATAGGGATGGGCTATTGAGGGTCCTTGAGACTCGATATATCTTAGAACTTAACAGCCGTACTCCTGGGGGTCTTAACGCCAGTGAGGATTTATACACTTGTCTGTAGTTCATATTATGTATAGCCCTGCCCTAATCCTGACAAGAATAAATATACTGTTTGGTAAAGTAAGAAGTAAAGGTACGGTCTTATGCAAACTGCAGAGATAATAAAAAACGAATAATATGTCATTGGTACGTTTTTATAGTTTTGCATTTACGGATGGGACTATGTGGTAACATTAGTCAGTTTAATGAAATGTAAAGGGAGGGGCTCTTCCCTTTTTTTAAACAAGTTTCGAACAATTTCTGTTAGCACTTTACACTTTAACATTTTTTCCTTTTTTGCACTTTAGCATTGATGGCTGCTCCTTGTTACATTGTGGGAATTGAATGATAGATATTGCCAATGTTTACAGCAAATTATGTTTACATATAGCACTTGACACTTTAGTGATAATCTCACTTGGGATGAATTATCATACAAATGTTTTTTTAGAAGGGTTAGACAATAGAAACTTATATTTGAATTTTATGATCTACATATTAATACGTTTATATTGGTATATTTATATGTATATATCTATGAAGTTTTTTATACATACTTATTTATTTGCAAATTTGCACAAATATGTATATACTTCTGTTTGTTCACCCACTATGGGTTTTATCTCACAAACAAGAAGGGCTTAACACTAATGGTTTAGTCCCTTTTTTTGTCTTGAATATACCCTTTTGAAAACATGTTGTTGAAAGGCGGTGGTCGCTATGTAGTCCACCTTTTGTGTCAATGGAAAGGTAAATAAATTCCCATGTAACTTTGCGATCACATCATGTGATCAAGACAGTGGATACTGTCGAAACGCGTAATGGCGGGCATGCTGGGCAAGATTGAGCACAAATAAACGCACTTGTTTGGCACCATTCCTGGGTTCCTCTCTTCGTTTTCCTTGGCTGTTTGAGACTTGGCAGCGTTTGGATTTTCGAGACGAGTTTTCCTTGATATAAATATATATATATATATATCATGACAATCCTGTTGACTCTGCCGCCGCGTTGTCAGTCACGCGCCGCCGCCAGCCAGCTACACAGGACACGGACCCAGTTTGGAGCCTCAATTGTTTATTGCCAAAAGATCAGAGACTCGTTTCGCGGCTTGCGCCGCTTGTTCACTCGACAAATGATAGTGCAATTGGGAAACAATTTAAAGTGGCAGTGCATTTTTTTCTCTGTGTGTCATGTGATCAACATTCACAATTACAATGGAAGAAATACTATCACAAGGTTACTTCACCATGTGTTGTGCAAAAACTTTACATTCATTATGTGCAAAATTCCGCAATGAACAAATAAATAAATACATAAATACATTCGTGTATAAGGGTAAAATACAATAAGATATTTTAACAATCAATCATTTAGCTAAAATATACTCAGCTCTCCATTATTACTCAGTAAAATACTGATTTGAGCTTTCCATTATTTATGATATTCACAATCTGTCAAATTGCTTTTATGTTTGTATGATAAAATGTAATTTAAGTCACACAAAAATAAATCGCGTTATTATTGCACATATGTCATTTTTGGTAAAATAACGTATTCACTCAAGTTGGTGAATAAAATCAACCATTGTAATATGAACAATACATATAATAATATATAAAGTGCTAAAGTGCAAGGTGTAATACTTTTTTTGTGTTTTTCTTTAAATTAAAAATGTGATGTTCTTTGCTCTTAAATTCTCACGAACCAATTCTTTGTTTTAAATAACATTTTATATGATTTCATTTGTGCATGCCATTGTGTCAGAATCCTGACTCATACTTTATATCCTTAGTTTAATTTGCTTTTTTTCTTTTTTTCTGTCCTATCTCATTACTCGAAACCAGTCCATATTTTAATACATTAGAGGGTCAAACTTTTACTCTAGTCTATTTTTCTAGCATTTGCAAATTTCTGTTTAATACATATATTTATTCGACATTGAACCCTGCACATTATTTACAGTATATAAACATGTCCAATAAATATAGCATTTAAAAAAAATATAAATAAATATTAAAAAATTCTTAATAAGATTTCATTATATTTACAAGATCTCTGTTAGGAAAAAATGTATGGCTATTGTTTAAGACTGATAGTTTTTCTTTTGTTTAGTTTGCCCCCGATTATTGAACCCACCCAATTTTGTTCACATGAAAGCAGTTTACACATTTTCAAAGACACGTGTACATATCCTCCGTAATATTTAAACCTCTCGGCTGCTTCGAATCTAATAGTAAGATATACCTGGTTTCTAATTTCCGTAGTTTATTTTCTCTATCACCTCTGCGTCTACTAGGAGAGATTGTATCAATTAAATAATATGACAACCCTCTGTTGTTAGATCCGTGGCTTTCCCTGAAATGTCTTGCCACCGGATAGGTATTGTCCATATTAGTGATTGCGCGGAGGTGTTGCAGTATTCTTACATTTGCTGGTAACTTTGTGCTGCCCACGTAAATTAACCCACATGGGCAGGTTAGGACGTACACGGTGTATTCAGTTTTACATGTTAAAGTTTTCATTATTGTGTAGGGTCTGGTTCTAAATGGGCTGTAATAAGTAGTGGTATTAGTTTTGGTACCAGGTGGGATTGGATATTATCTCAGGGTCAGATAAAACCAGACAATCTTTCATAGAGGGGGCCCTACTATAAGTAATGGACGCCCTCTGCGGTAGCAGGGGTCCAAGAACTGGGTCGTTTAGGAGTATAGGCCAGCTCCCTTGAATGATTTTATGGAGTTCTTTGTGTTGTTTACTGTAGCCTATTATCAGACGAAAATTATTGTCTTCTCCTGTAGTAGTACCCTTCCCAGGATTTTTTACTCCCCCTTTCCTTTTGTTGGTGTAATCCAGTAACTCATTTCTTACTAGAGTTTCTGTTTTGGTGATAGCTCTGTTTACTGTCTTATGGGAGTAGCCCCTCTCCAAAAATCTCTCCTTGCTCTTTTGCTGTGCTGAGGTTAATTCCGCTGGTGTACTGCAAACCCGTTTTAGTCTTAGCATTTCGCCATAAGGTATGCTGTTCACCAGATGACGGGGGTGAGCGCTTGATGCATGTAGCGCCGAATTTCCAGCCGTTTTCTTGCGATATAAAGTGGTTTCAAGTTTGTTGTTACATAATACACTTTCGTATCAAGGAAATTTACACTTTGATCGCTAATTTCTGCGGTAAATTTTAAGTTCAAATCATTCTGATTGATTTGTGCCACAAAATTTTCCGCTTCTTCCCTCGTTCCTTGCCACACCACAAAGAGATCATCAATGAATCTCAACCAAAGTTTTACTTTGGTTGACATTGTATCTCCATATTTCTCCAAGAGGACTAGCTTCTCCCAATGGCCCTTATGGAGGCAGGGATAACTTGGGGAGAAGCTAGCCCCCATGGCTACCCCTTGAATTTGGCAATACAAAAGATGATTAAACATAAAAATGTTGTTGTACAGACAGAATTCTATCATATTTGCCAACATTTCATTGTGTTGTCTGTAAATTGTTTCTCTGGAGGATAAAAAAGATTTTACTGCCTGAATACCATCTGTATGTGATATACTTGTATACAGGGATGACACATCCAATGCTAACAACAAATAGTCAGATTTCCATGCAAAGTCTTTGATCTTATTTAAAAAGTCAGTTGGGTCCCTTATGTATGAGGGCAAAGATTTAACATATTCTTGCAGGAAATAATCCACGTATACGGATGTTTTTTCCAAAATACTATTTCTGGCACTTATTATAGGACGACCAGGAGGTTTTATGTTGTCCTTATGCATTTTCGGGATGAAATACATTGTGGGTATAACGGGATTGTCATTTTTTTAATATTTGTGTTCATCCTCATTAATTAGCTTCATGTTGTGCCAGCTTGATAATTTTTTATAGTATGTGGTGTGCATTTCTTTAATTGATTTCATATCCGTTCGTCTGTAGCATTGTCTGTCATTTAATTGGCTCATGGCCTCCTTCATGTAGTCCTCATGTGCCCATAGGACTATATTTCTGCCCTTGTCACTGTTTCTTATTATCACTTTTTTGTTAGTTTTTAATTTTTTCATTAGTTGAAAGTATTTATGGTCCTGATTACGATGTTTTTGAGTGGACATTCCAATTTTTTTGTTCAATTTCTTGATTTTGTTTGTAATGATCTTGTGAAAAGTATCGATTGAATCATGCAACATGATGGGATAAAATTTCGATTTTTACTTGAACTTGGTTAAACCCGCACCTTTGGTTACCGTTCTTTCATTTTGCGGGGAATTACTTTCAGTTTGATCCTGATTCCATAGATCCTCAAGTTCTGCAACTGTGTTTGAACTCTGGGGTGTAGATTCAATGATAGGGTTTGTTGGATCGCTTGTTTTAACTTGTTTATTTTTGCTTGCATATAGTTTTTTTAATTTCAATTTTCTTATTCCTTTATATATATCCATCCGGACATTTGGATAATCAAAGTTGTTAGGTGCACAGTACGACAAACCTAAACTTAATGTAGTATTTTCATCTTTAGTTAGGTTGATTTTTGACAAATTTACCACCGTTTGTGTTATTTCTTTCTTCTCCAGTAATTTTTCTTCTTCCTTTGAACATTTTGATTTCCGTCTGGTTGCAATACGCCTTTGTTTGCGTTTGATGTTTGCCGGCTTCCTTTGGATTGCAATCGTGTTCTTGGTCTCAAGGTTGCCAATCTTTGAGCCGCTAAAAGTTTCATTTCTTCCCCCGGCGATGGTCTTGCTCCACTTGTCGCTCTTGAGGGATCTCTTATGTCTGAATCTTCGTCACTATTGGACGTCAGTTGGTCACTGGAAGTAGTGGCGGTGTCGTCACCTGCCCTTCTTTATATATATATATATATATTTATATATTTAAAAGGCATCTTCCTCCATTGAAGTCGACTGAGGGGACACGGCAGGGCTACAATCGTAGTAGTTCAGAGCCTGGCATGACGCGTTTTGGCGGAAGCCTTTTTCTAATGCCTCTGGCGCTGTGGTTCTGTTTAGTTTGAAAGTATTGGCCCATCCTCCTAAAGTAGTGTGGGATTCACCTACCCACGTTCTTAGACACGCCCAAACAGTTGCTGCTTTAGAAGACTGCATTATCCATCCTGCAGTTTGTTCATCGCGTTTTGGGGGTGTTACTATCAGCCTGATTGTTGATTACTCCAAATTGAGAGGCTGATGTCGACCGTGGTAGGACTCGAACCGGCACTGTGCTGGGGCAAAAACTGTCATTAAGCCCTCACTTCCTACCGCTCGTCTCCCCGTGCACAGTGTGATATATAATTTATTTTAAGGATTACTTGGTCTGTTGTCTTTGTAATGTTACACAGGGAAGCTTGAACTGCAGTTGCCGAATGGTACATTGAGTTGGAGAGGAGTTGGTATTGCTGCTGCCATATCTATTATCTAACAGAGCATTGCCTGCATTGCTGACACACACTTGGTACCTGCTCTGTCTCTATGATGGAAGCTTGATGCACACTTCATAACTGTTTTCTGTGTTTCATTGAAGATCTTTTCAATAAACAAGATCCAAGATGTTTGTCGATGTCACTGCATACTTAAGAAGGAACTTAGTGAGAGTGTAGGCACAAGCAAGTCTTGGGAGCGAGTCATGTATGATGTATGCATGGCTATGCAGTACCAGTTTGCAAACTCTGAATCCCTGTTAATGCAGATTCCAGCCCACCTCTAGCAAGGAAAGTTACCCACATACTGATAATGGGGAAACAGCTTAAGTACTTGGAGTAACTGAGTCACCATAAAGGAAACTTTGGGACAGATGTAGGTTAAGATTGATTACAAATTGTTGACTGACTTTTTGAGACCAGTCTTTAATCTTAATTTTGTACTAATATATTGTGCTGCAAAATCTCCAGTTGAAGGACCTTCCTGATAGATATTATTTAGACAGATCGCTATTTGGAACCTGTGTCCCTTAAAGGAACTTGTGCTGTTAAAAAAAAATCTGTTTTGGAAAACCTTGTTGGGGCAGGCATTATCTCCTTGAACTTCATGGTTCTCAGAGGTCACCCAACATGAGTTCCAATGGAGCAGCTTCATCTTTGCTAATCTGTTACCATATCCTATCAAGAGTTGGTAAAATTTCAATTGCAGTCGCAAAACTTGATACATCTCATTGAGATGTGAAAACAAGAAAGGGGCGTCCATTCCACTCCCATTTCTATTTGTATTTTGGAATGAACCATTAAACCCATTTTTTGTTTTGGAAAGGCTTTACTGGATGGCAAAATTGAAGAGCTTGCCACCGCAAAATGTTTTTTTTTTTACATCTGGCTCTTTATCCTTTCCAGGCTTTCCTTAACTATAACGGGGATGATACCATCACAGGATGTTGCAGCAGATTTCATAAAATGTGGTTCAATCTTAAGCCCATGCCTCACGTTGATAAATGGGGCAATAGGCTCCTTTGTCTCAGTATAGCTAGCTCCTTGGTGTTCACTCTGCAGAAAAGCATGAGCTAGCCTCCACTCATGCAGTGGAGCTCTCACTGGCCCCATTCTCTGTGATTAGTGTCTCTTCTAAAATAGTAGTGAAACCCTCAATTACAATTTTCCTTAGTGGTATATTCTTACCACTGCAGTATTTAGGTGTCCTATCATCTGGTCCTCTACGGCTCCATCCCGATACTAGAGGGGCCTAATTCTCTTGCGGCAAGGGGACCTCAGTAGACGCCCCAGGGATGATTGCACAAAAAAACGCAACACAGAGTTACAGGGGGATAATGTCCCACCAGGTACCTTAGGTATCTGACATACATTTGGTCCTGAAGAAAGCCATTGACCTCTAGAGGCCAAAGCTAGCTGAAACATGTTGACCTCTTTTGATCACCCATTGGACGTGTAGAACGGATTAGTTGTCCCATCACATCTCACTGTGCTTTTAACCTCGCGTCCGCAGATCCCACCATGTCTCTCAGATAAGAGACTTTCCCTCCTGGTGGAGGTGAGACCTGATGATGGCACACTTAGCTACTAGTACTGCAGTGGTGAGAATATACCACTAAGGAAAACAGTCATTAAGGGTCATACTCCTATTTTAGAAGAGACTCTAATCACTGAGAATAGTTGGGTGCACTCTCTTTTATTACCCCTACGCTGACCGAGGAAGCAGAGTGTATCCTGCGTTACATGCTTCTACCTCACCCACCTAATACTTTAGAGTGCTACTGTGAAAGAGAGATCTGCTTTTTTCACTACAAAAAGTCTGTTCAGGACCAGGTTCTCTAGGACTGCATTTATTTGGCCTGCATGACACAATTTAGGTTTGCAGGGGGTGGGAAGCAAGTGTTTTTGTGTAAAAACATCAGGCTTACTTTTTTATCTCTCCACAAAGACAGGCCCATTACCATTATGTGTCCCTCGTTCTTGTACCAGTCATTACATATGTGGTGATCTCACTTCCATAAGGCAATAAACACTAGGATATGCTGAAAATGAAAGCCCACCTACCCTTACGGCGTGCCATGAAGGGTCTTACATTCACATTTTTTTCTTGTCTCAGGCTGAAATTAGGACTTCAGGGGAAGACTGCGGAAGTGGAAGCATGGTCAGTAGTTTGGCCTCCGGTTCTGCTGTTTTTTTCCCTTTTCTGTTAATTTCCAATCTATAGCGGGAAAGAAGGGAAATAATCTTGGTAGTTCCTTTATTGTCAAGGTTCCCTCTACTGAATTCCCGAGCACTATGTGCTCCTGGGAAGATTTCTCTTCTTATTTCTCATCTTCTATCCTTGATGGTTCCAATTGCGGAGAGGCTAGCATCATCGGTTTGGAAGCTGAAAGAAGGGGTTTGCAGAAGGAGGGTTTCTGTGCCCATTGAGCAGAGGCTGTCCAATACCCCTGAAGGCCTTCTGTTGTATGTAGAAAGTCCGCAGAAGACCAGGTTGTGGTTCCAAGAAGTAACTTTATTCAGGTTGTAGTTACAGAAGCTGAGGAATAAAAGCCAAGATGATAAGTAGGCCAATATGTACACCCCACCAGGGGCAGCCTTCTAGCTGCTCAGCCTGCTGACACCAACTGACTCACATCAGGCACCCAACATTCCATGACCTCATCAACATTCCACACATACTCAGGCTGAACAGCAAGGGGAAAGAGAAAGCATAGAAAGAACAGTCATTCCAATTGATATGTGATTCTAATAATTTGGTCCCTTTACACCAGGGGTCTTCAAACTGTGGGGCGCGACCCCCAGGGGGGCCGTGGAGCGATGCAAAGGGGGTCGCGCCTTCACATTTTCACTTCTGCCCTGGCCTCCAGGGCTTCAGCCCCCCTCCTCCCCATCCTGTGTCTCAGCTCGCGCTCCTGGGGCCTGGCTGGGCAGTGTCTGGAGTCTTATCTCCGGCCAGAGTTTTTCACCGGTCTTTAAAGACCATTAGCATATTTACATGCCTTTGTTAACTAATTACCAAAGCTTAGTTTTTATATGGTTCCAGTACCCCCTGGGCCCCCACTCTGCCTATTCTTTACATTTGTATTTTTACACTTACTGCTGTGGTGTGAGAATGCATTTAATGAAAAGAAATATAAAGTTGGGTTGCCAAAAGAAACATGCCTGCTATGTGTTGTTTAAAGATCCTGCAGAGACCTGCTCGCCACTAAATTGAGTTATAAATAAAAAAGTATGTATTAATTAGTTATTGACTTTTCTGTCTTTATTCTCTTTAATTATTAGTCATGGATCATTGGGGCTTCCCTAGAACACAATTAAAAGTGCTTTCTATGTATATTTGCTGTTCTAAGTATTCACAGATAAGTGCAAAAAATACAGCTGTAGGTGACTGCTTATTTCTGGGCCATCAAAATAATGAGCTGGTAACCCTAATCATTAGTCTGGACGTTTGTTACAGGATCAGCACATTATTTATTTCCTCCACCCTCGAAACCTGATTAATGCCATTATAGCAATAGTTTAACTTATATCTGAAACCCTACGCTTCAAGTTTCTGGGAATGCACCCTGTTTTCAGACTACTCACTTCTCATTCTCGCCTTCACTTTCACGTTCACCCTGCACTCCCAGCAATCACCATGCACTCACACTGATCACCATGCACTCACACTGATCACCATGCACTCACACTGATCACCATGCACTCACACCATTCACCCGCTCACCCTGCACTCAGTGATCACAATGCACTCAGTGATCATAATGCACTCACACTGATCACCATGCACTCACACTGATCACCATGCACTCACAACATTCACCCGCTCACCCTGCTCTCACAGTGATCACTCTGCCCTAAAAATTTGCTTGCATTGTTCATTCTGTACCTCACCCTGCAGTCACACGAGCACACTTCTCACCCTGCACTCATGTGACACTTCACTCACCTGTCCCCCCTTACTGCTCAATCTGTAGCTCACTCAAACAAGGCCATCACTAACCATGTACTAATTCGTCCCACTCTGCACTTACAGCCGAACCCAAATTCATATGGTCACCTCACTCACCCTGCAGTCACTCCTTTTACCCTACTCTCACACTGTTGCATTGCTCACCGTGCAGTCACATGGGCACTCTTGTCACCCACACAGTGCAGAAGGTTAAAGTGCCTGGTACAAAGAAGATGTACCATGCACATCACAGAACTGAGTGAGAGTAAACTATGAGTAGCGCTATAAAAAAATGAAATGTTAGTCAGACAGGTGCTATAGAGAGATGAGGTGTATTGTTGGTGAGTGGTAGTGAGGGAATTCATGGAGAAGGTGGAAAGACTGTTGCACCGTGTGCGACCAGTGCTTGGACAAGCCCTGGCTGGGAGTGTTAACCCCCCCCCCCCCCTGAAGTTCGGGTCTAGTGGATCCCCTGCTTCTGCCTATTATTTACATTTGTAGTGCGCTACTGTTACCAAAAGGAGTCCTGGGGCTAATAACCATCTGCCTGCAATGTGAGAGAGGGATCCGGGGCTGGAAGAGGAGAGAAGAGAGGGATGGAAGGAAGGGGGTGAGAGGAAAGGGGCATGGGTAAACTGCTTAACTCTGCACAAGACCGCCAAGGTTTGAATGCACCCTTGCTGCTCCCGGCCATGGCGAGGTGAGCTTCTAATGTGGCAGCGCGTATTCCCGCGGATTGGGAAGCCCTTCAGAGGTTGACTAGACATCTTTCTGATGTTAATTGCTGTATTTTGGTTATAAACTGGTACTGATAGGGTGAAATCTTTCCTCAGTTTTACTATGTTTAAAAAAATTCTAAATAATAAAGCAATGCTACCCCAGAATACGCAGCATCACAGAACATTATTTACATTTTCTACTCACACAATTTAGTCAAGCCTGTCGCATAATTTGGTCCTCACCTTCCTCATAACCTAGAGGTTTAGAAATTTTTGTCAGGAGGGGGTCCTTACGCTTGAAAATGTTGACAGGGGGGTCTCGACATCCAAAAGTTTGAAGACCTCTGCTTTACACTATGGGGTCCCTGATATTTTTTTTAATTTTCTGGGATAGTGGAAATCTAAACTTTCCTTCTTTCAGTCTACAATTTCAATGGCAGCTTTAAGGCAGCTTTAGTGTGACCTACCCCAAGACAAGAGAAAGAAAAAGACTTCTTTGATAATAAGTTGTTTTATTCGATCTATGATTCTTTAATATCAGATGTACTTATGTGAGTATGTGTTCAAACATTAACCATGATTTGGGCAGAGTTCAATGGTGTTCCTCTTTTTTATATTTGTGGAGCTGCATTTTGTGCTACACCACACACTTTTATTCGTTGTTATAGACTTCATGAGTCCCAAATTCCTGGCAGGAACTTTGAGGCTGATGTGTTAAGCTCTGTTCTGCCCTAATGTTTTGTTTTGTTCATTTCAGTTAATCAATCAGTGTACAGTGAAATCTTGTAGTTTAGGCTTGTTTTTGCTCTTTAATTCCTCATAAATAATAACAGGAATGAGGACTAGGTTGGCAGGGACAATGGCCTGACTAAATACCAGCCCTAATTGTCCTCGTCCCTTTCATCATGGCCTGTGATACCTACCTTAACTGAATGAAGATTATCAAGAAGTAATCAAGTAATTATGTCTTTGTGCAGTTAGCATCACCAAGGTGGACGCTAAGTAATTGGGCCATTATCTAATATATAATCATGGAATCAGCATCCAGAAAGAGGCTGCTCCTGCAGAGTTTTAGCCTTCGCCCTTCCACCTTCTTTTATTACATTCCTGCTTTTCCCTCGGTTCCTGTTTTTTCTTCTTTCCATGTTTCTCTGTTCTTCCCATTTACTTTGTCTTCTTCTTTATCAATGTTCCCATGTTGCTCATACTTTTTTTCCTTCTCCTATTATCACCTTCTCCATGAACCATTTCCGGGGGATCAATTTTTTCCGATCCTCGTGTCTTTTTAGATTTCTCCTAATTTCCAACATCTTTCACTTTTCTCCTCCCGTTCCCACTGCTTCTACTTTGCTTCTGGGCCTTCTCTCGTTCACTTCTTTTTTTAAGTCGAGCCTAGACAGTGATTGTGCAGTCAGGATGATCTGTTGTATCTACACTGTGGGTTTGAAACACACCTACCGATTTCCATTTGTTCTGTTATATTGCATTTATAATGCTGCCTTTTTATTGGTGATAATTCTGCCTTTGTGTGCTTGGTTTCCTCCTATCATGTATTCACTCATTGTTTCTCCTGGTTATCCTTCCATTACTTCTGTACAAGTCACTTTAAGGCACAGAACATACTCGCTATCCCATTAGGCATCCTGCGCGTCACATGACATTGTCAAAATCTATGAGCGATGGTGTTGGACGAGGTATATTCCCCGCCACAGTACTATTGTTTATGCTGCATGGAGTTCTGTTACAGTATGTTGTTTCTCTCCCTGTCAAATATTTCTTTCCATTAAAATGAATTATTAGACTCAGTCTGCTTTTGTAACTGGCTCAGGATTTCAAAGATTAACATAGATGTTACTGTACTATAATGGCCGCCAAGTTTGACGTCTATCCTCACAGCACTCAGTCATTAGGAAAACTGGTCTGTGTTTTGTTTCAGTTGCCTTCGTCTTGCAGACTTTCTCCAAGTTCCACACTGGTTCTTCCATGCCTTGCCAACTGCAGCTTCAGGAGCAGACCGAGATAAACTGCCTGCAATCATGTCGTTGTACAGCTTTAAGAAGATTATGGTGCTTCCATCATCAAAGTAAGATGGCAGGGCGGTCAGTCATGGGCCCCAATATTCTTTGCTGCTGTTTCCGTGTCCCATTGTAGGTTGAATGCGGAGTTCCACCTCAGGATATGTGTTGCTGTGGTGTGCTTAACTCTCATTCTAGTTTTATTTTGATATGACTACTTACAGAGGCAACTGCTGTGTTCTAAACTAGTGTTTTATGTACACATTTTAATTGCTGACCGCGTGGGCATAGGCACATTTTTCCAGTTACTGTACTGCTCTGTGGTGACTGTATTCTTCCTCTTTACGCTTTCCTCTTAGTTCCGCTACCTCATCTATATTGCATACGTAAGTTTCCAGTGGACAACATTCCCAGAAGCCCCTGAACATTCACAAACACTAACCACTATGATTACAATGGCAGGGGGATGGAAATTTGTAACACACCTATACAGGGTATTAAGGGCGGGCAAACAACGTAAGTCACTTAAGTTAGAAGAGAGATGGCAAAATGCCAGCAGAGAGCCACTGACGCCTGAGGACTGGTCCAAAATACATGAGGAAGTTGGTAAAGTTTCAGTAAGTGCCAGATTTAAGCAGATACAATACAATATTGTGTACATGACCTACCTCTCTCCTAGGCAACTTCATGTCATAAACGCTGGTCGGGACCCAAGATGCCCCAGCTGTCTCCACCAGGAGGCGGATTTCATACATATGATTTGGCACTGCCCATAATACAGGACCACTGGTTGAAAATACTAGAACAGCTCATACAGAATACAGTTGACCTCAACGGGGTTGCTGCACTACTCCTCTTGAACCTCTCAGCTGCCTTTGACACGGTTGACCATCACACTCTGAAACAAAGACTCTATGAATCCGGCATAGAGGGGACTGCTCTAGACTGGATCGCGTCTTACCTTCGAAACAGAACATATGTCATCATAACCCACCTTTCTCGGCAGAACCGTACTCCACAAAAGCAGGTGTCACTCAAGGCTCTATCATCTCGCCCATACTTTTCAATAGCTACATGAAGTTCTTACCAGTACTGATCAATACATTTCACCTCAGGTGCTATAACTATGCAGATGACACGCAAATACTCCTTCAACAGGAATGCCCCAAAGACATTGGAAAATCATCAATTTTCAGCTGTCTCAGAGCCGTGGATCAGTGATGACTTGGAGCCATCTCAAATTGAATGCTTCAAAAACTGAAATACTCATGTGTGGCGATTGGAAACATTACAACCTGCTTGCTGCATGGCCTAATGAACTGGGATCACTGCCTAAAGTATCGAAGGAAGTAAGAAACCTCGGAATGACCATGGACTCCAAGCTGTCGATGAATGCCCAAGTGGATAAACTAGCTAGATCAAGCTTTGTCACTATAAAAACGCTGTGACAAATTTTCCCTCATTTGGGATTTCATCCAAGGTCCAAGCTACCATCTCCGTTGTTCTGTTCCAACTCGATTATGCCAATAACCTCTACCACGGATCACCTTTAATGACCATGAAAAGACTACAACGGATTTAGAACTCGAATGCCAGACTACTCTTTCATATCAAACCTCGAGACCACATCTCCCCTGCCTTGAAAGCCCTGCATTGGTAGCCCATTGCCAGAAGATCCACGTTCAAGCTGCTTTGTATCACCCACAAAGCAATACATGGAATGGGACCACTATTCATCAGGAATAAAATCACCAAACACATTCAACAAAGGAACCTCCGCTCCAAAGGAGCATCTCGCCTCAAAATCCCACCATACAAGAAAAAACCCTTGGGTGGCACATCATTCTCTGTTCAAGCAGCCAAACTATTGAACTCTTTACCCCCCAACGTAAGGTCCACCGACAACCATTTTATCTTCAGAAAACTACTAAAGATTTGGCTCTTCCCCACATAAGCACCTTACGCAAACATAAATTTACAGCATATCTCTCTGTATATAAGCATTTGTTTTCACTATAGATATGTACCTATCTTTGTGTATTACTTTGTGTAAACATGTAAAATAATTGTGTTGTTGAGAGAAAAAAATAATAATAATAATAAAAAATAAATAAAAAGCATCTTTGGTCTACATGTACATACTTTCATTGTGCAGCTATGTACCTTCCATGTACTTGTATCTGGTGTCTGTTACTTTTCTCCTGAAAAAGCATATCCAATGCACTACCCTATTTCTCATCCTGTACCTTTATCAATATCTTTATTCTACATATACTTACCTCCTTTATGTATCTATATACCTTCAATGTAGTTATGGATCTATATGTTTATCACTTTCTTCTAATTTAGCATTTCCAATGCAATACTCTATTTCTCAGCCTATACTTCGCTCAATATATCTTCTAGCCCAACCTTCTGACTCATCTCAAACTTCTTTCTACTACTCTTTCCAATGCACTACTCTATCTCTCATCCTATACATCTATCAATATATCCTTTACATCCACTCTCTCATTTATCCCAAACCCCATACCACTACTATGATCGCCAAAATAACCCTTTGTAGACTCTCTCCTACTCTACCCCTCCTTGCATCATCAGACACCTCTTTTTACTATACCGATCCCCTAAAACAAACCTTTATAAACTCTTCCCTCTGACTCCTCCCCTCCAAAACTCCTTTTTACTCATCCAAAAACCTCCTCCTACTGCTTAGGCCAATTTTTTTTTTAATGTAAAAACACCTTCACTCTTTTATCCCTCCACAATCCTTTTCATTCAAAATTAACAGACTAACATGTTCACTTCTCAAATTCCATATTCAACTACACTAATTCACCACTAACCCTTCATTGGGTTCCAGAGTAGCGTGCTACTCGCCAATAAAGAGTCTCAACACCCCACCAGGGTTACAAGTGCTATATAAATGCAAACCTTTTTCCTTTTCTACCCCTCCCCAACCCTTCTCAATCCGAATAACAGACTAACATATCCACCACTAAAATTACTTTCATGTTTCACCATACTAATTCAACACTAATCCTGATGGGTTCCAGAGTAGCGTGCTACTTGCGCTTCAAAACCCCATCAGGGGTAGCAAGCGCTATATAAATACAAACCTCTTTCCCTCTTCTATCCCGCCACCTACCCTTCTCTACCCAAATAACTGAATAACATATCCACTACTCAAACTTCTTCATATTTTACTATACTAATTTTCAACACTAATCCTTTATGGGTTCCAGATTGGCGTGCTACTCACCAGAAAAACGCTTCAACACCCATCATGGCTAACAAGTGCTATATGAATGCAAACTTTACTTCCCCTTTTATCCCTCCGCTATCCTTCTCACTCCAAATAACAGACTAATATCCACCACTAAAATTACTTCATATTTCACCATATTAATTCACGACTAATCCTTTATTGGCTTCCTGAATAGCGTGCGTCAACAAGCTCTCTGTATATACAAACATTTTTCCTCCTCTATCCTTCTGCTATCATCCAAATCCAAATAACTGACTAACCTACCCACCACTTCAAACGTACTTGCATGTTTCACTATAGTAATTCAAACCTAATCCTCTGTGGGTCCCGGAGTAGCGTGCTACTCGCCGAAAAAGCACTTTGTCGCCTGGTCAGGGGTAGTAAGCGCTATATAAATGCAATTACAATACAATTGGGTTAGCAGGGTGGGATGTATTGTAGGAAATAAGGAGATGTCTCCTCAGACTGATACCCGGGGACCTTAAACGAATAACTAGCAGGCGCTTCTTGATACAAGGCCTAACGGTGGCCAAGAGACGAATAGCTATACATTGGATATCCCCAGTGGGCCCAGCAATAGATAAGTGGAGGGCAGACCTCAAGGAGTGGGCAACGGCAGAGGAGGAACACATTAGGAAAAGTAGGAGGGACGAGAAACTCTCAGAGGTGCTCAAGGCCTTGAAGCTGATGATTCAAGAAGTAGTAGGGCGAACCCCACACACACAACAAGGCGCAAGTCAGGAAGAGAGACAGGACCCAAAGGACACTCAGGTGACAAACGAATATACTAGAGGTAACCAATCAGAACACGATTAACAGGGTTGATTTTTAAGCCGTAATAGAGTAAAGTTGATCTAGCAGACACTCACTGTATCTAATGGAATAACAGATAGATGGAGCTGGTGGGGCGGAGGGGGTGAGGGTCGAGTTGGGAGTTCAAAAAGGGGAGCTTGAAAACATGATCTTTACAGTTAAGGACTAAAATGCTCGAATCGATTGTAAATATGCGGTAAAATGAAAGCTACGTTGAAATAAGTGTCCTAATATATTGACTAATGTTCAATGAGTGCCTAAAGAAGACAATAAAGAAATCTTCTTTTTTTTTTGTAATGTGAGTTTCCCATTTGAGCGTCTTTGCGTACATAGGACTTGTAGATTGCCCTCCCTATTGTATGCCCTTGAATTGCTTCTGCTTCTAAGTTTGTTAACCTAGGCTAGTATTGCAGACTCCCCTGCCCTCGAGTATATGTCCGCCTCATTTGCTGCTGAGGAATGAGAATATCTACATAGGCAGCAAATGCAGAATTCGCCCTTACCTGAGTGTCTGTGCTTCGCCTCTGTCCTAGACAGGCTCTTTTTTTAGGTCTCGCCTGTCGATGCGCATGCGCATCGATCAAGCAAGAGTATTGGGACTTATCCACTCTTTTCCGAACTTGCAAGGAATCGTGGCGATTCCTTGCAGTGCCCGTGACTTTTAAGCTCAATGCGCATGCGCATTGAGCTTAAAAGCGCGTGCACGTCCGTCTTTGTTTACCCGCTCCGCCCCCTCCCCTTCCCGCCGTCTCGCATTTCCCCTGCCGCATCAAAGGCTTTCACGGCCGGCCGGCCATGCTTTCAGTTTCACGACCGGCCGGCCATGTCAATTACATTCCAAAGCCCGCTCTCCCTGCTCCGCCCCCTGCTCCGGCCGAGACGTGCAATTTCATGTCAACAACGTAAGTACGGAGAGGCATTTTTTTACTCTATGCTTTAAAAACGCAATTCGTTATTTACTAAGACACCTTTCCCTTGCTAAAATGCCCCTTAATTGTGTGTCTGATGTTAGCTGCGTGCCCAATACACCTACCGTAACATTCAAGCACAACTAAACTTAAAGCCACCATTTTATACAAGTTTTCGTACAATCTGCGCCTCTGAATTACAGTTCCAATAGTTAAAATAATTATATTCAGATCGCATTGTAAATTTCATGTAGACGGCAAAACTATATGCGCGCTTGCAATTTCATGCTGAATCACTAAGACACTAATAGGAAATGTCTCTTTACATATCGTTGCTGTTCCTATTCTAAAGCGCCCTAACATCCTCAAGGTGCTAGCCTTCACGCGCGCAAACATTCTCGCTAGCCTTAACACAAGCATGCATACACGTAACCCTCACACATGGAAGTATGCATGCGCCCTTTTTCTCTACTGATATGAGCGCACAAAACACACTGTATTTTATTTGCTTGCTATTGTCGTTTTTTAGACATGCACTTTACTAAGACACTAACGGGCTTCGGCCACTTTCGTCACAATTAACTTTATGCATAAAACAGTAAAGACGCTGTTTACTCTTTGCTTTAGAAACGCACTTCGTTATTTACTGTAACGCATATTCCTTGCTGAAATGCTCCTTTATCGTTTTCTAATGTTAGCTGCGTGTCCAGAACAGCTATCTGAACATTCACGCACAACTAAACTTAAAGCCGCCATTTTGTACAGCTTTCGTGCAATCTGAGCCTCTAAATTGAAGTTCTGCTACTTTCAATGATTATATTAAGATCGCATTGTAAATTTATAGCAGACAGCAAAACTATATGAATACTTGCACTTTCATGCAAGAAAGCGAAGACACTAACAACCTTCGAACACTTCTGTTATAATTCACTTTACGCATAAAAAAATAAAGCCGCGATTTTATACAGCGTTCGTACAATCTGTACGTCTACACTAAAGTACCGCTAGCTAAAATACTTATATGGGTTGTATTGTATATTAACAGTAACTAAGACAGTATCAGCCTTCGAATACTTCACTTATAATTAACTTTACACATAGGAAAGTTAAGCCGCCATTTTATACAGCGTTCGTACAATCTGTACGTCTACACTAAAGTACCGCTAGTTAAAATATTTTTTGCTGTTCTTATTCTAAGGCACTTCGACACTATCGAAGCGCTGGGGCATGCACCTTACTAAGACACTAGCGGCCTTCGGACACTTTAGTCATAATTAACTGTATACATAAAAAAGTAAAGACGCCGTTTACTCTTTGCTTTGAAAGCGCATTTCGTTACTTACTGTAACGCCTATTCCTTGCTGAAATGCTCTTTTATCGCTTTCTAGTGTTAGCTGCGTTCCCAGAACAGCTATCTGAACATTTGCGCACAAGTAAACTTAAAGCCGCCATTTTGTACAGCTTTCGTACAAACTGCGTCTCTGAATTAAAGTTCCGCTAATTATGCGTGCCTCTAAATTAAAGTGCAGTCAGTTAACAATAATTCTAGGTAGAATTGCATTTCAAGCTACAAGTAGAATTCTTCACGCATAAAAGCAAACACGCGCCTTTCTCCTCTGCACATACGAGTGCACAGAACACACTGTATTTTCTAGCTTTCACGTGCGCATGCATACACACGGCTCTCTCAGAAGCATACACGCACACCTTACCTCTGCACATACAAGCACACAGAACACACTATATTTTAGTTGCTTGCTATTGTCGTTTTTGGGGCATGCACCTTACTAAGACACTAGCGGCCTTCTGACACTTTAGTCATAATTAACTGTATGCATAAAAAAGTAAAGACTCCATTTACTCTTTGCTTTGAAAGCGCATTTCGTTACTTACTGTAACGCCTATTCCTTGCTGAAATGCTCTTTTATCTCGTTCTAGTGTTAGCTGCGTGCCCAGAACAGCTATCTGAACATTCGCGCACAACTAAACTTAAAGCCGCCATTTTGTACAGCTTTCGTACAATGTGCGTCTCTGAATGAAAATTCTACTCATTATTATGCGTGCCTCTAAATTAAAGTGCAGTCAGTAACAATAATTCCATCTAGAATTGCATTTCGAGGTACAAGTACAATTCTTCACGCATAAAAGCAAACACACGCCTTTCTCCTCTGCACATACGAATGCACAGACCACACTGTATTTTTGTTGCTCGCTGTTGTCGCTTAAAATGGAATTTACCGCTTGGTCTTGTAATTTGCTCATTTTGGAATAGGAAATATTTCTTCATGTATTGTTGCTGTTCCTGTTATAAAGCGCTTTAACACTCTTAAACTGCTAGCTTTCACGCGCGCCTGCATACACATAGCCTTCACACATAGGACCAAACACGAGCCCTTTTCCTATGCATATACCAGTGCACAGAACATACTTCCTACGCCGAAAACACACCAGCGCAATAAATCACAAACGCCCGCCTTGCCTTCAAGCAATACTCACCTCATATGTTCACATTTACACTTAAGCCGCAGCCACTGAGCTAACTCTCGACCATTAGACTTCTGTATCACGGCTGCTTCTTTATCTTAGCATTCCGTGAACGCAAGCTTCTATTAGAGAACGGAAGTCCCGCCCTATGACAGTTTCCAGCAAAAAGCACGCGCATGCATTGATTTAAAGCACGTTTGTTTAGTTGAAGGAAACAAGTATATTAGTTACTTTTTTTCTCTGTACTCGCAATCTAAATAAATGTTTTTACAGCGCTTTTACTCATCTGGCGTTTGCCGAAGTATAAGCACGTGCATGCATTGTTTTAAAACGTGTTTGTTTAGCTGAAGAAACAAGTTTATTAGTTACTTTTTCTCCTGTACTCGCAATCTAAATGGGCACTTTTACTCATGTGGTCTTTGACAAAGTGTCAGTGCAGCTTCTATTATGTGCATCTAACATTTATGAGCAAGCACACGCATCTGAAACCTTTTATGACAATGCACTTTTAAAAAATTACAAGTTTCAATAAGATATGCACCCTTTGCTGTACTCGCAATCTAAATAAGAGTTTTTACAGCAACGTTACTCATCTAGTGTTTGGCAGAGTGTCAGTGAAGCTTCTATTATGTGCCTCTAACATTCATGAGCAAGCAGGCGATGCATGCTTTACTGTACTCGCAATACAAAAAAAAAACTTTTACGTCAGCCTTACTCACAGCACCACTACACTATCCTTCAACGCCGCCACTGCACCAAGACAACACAACTGCGCATCACTACTGCAGTACTTCTGCACTAGCACAGTACTACCACAGTACAGCCACAGCACTGCCACAACATGACTCAACATCACTACAACACTACTCAATACCACCACATCACCACTCACCACAACATCACTCAGCACCACAACATCATGCGTGCACGTCCGTCTTGGTTTACCCGCTCCGCCCCCTCCCCTTCCCGCCGTCTCGCATTTCCCCTGCCGCATCAAAGGCTTTCACGGCCGGCCGGCCATGCTTTCAGTTTCACGACCGGCCGGCCGTGTGAATTACATTCCAAAGCCCGCTCTCCCTGCTCCGCCCCCTGCTCCGGCCGAGACTCATTTCTCCTCCCTCCTCCCCCCTCCTGGGTCAGGTTACCCTGCTTTCTAGTTATCACTTCCAACTGTTCCCGTGTACTCTTTTGCCACATATCGCTGCCTCTGCCCCCCTCTGTTCTCAGCCCTCTCCTTGCCCTGTTTCCATCGCCCCTTCCTGCCCCGTGTTCCACTCCTATGTGCACACATCTACCATCCCAGCATCCTTCTGTTCTTGTATCCCCTCCTTGCACTGTCCTAATTCCTTAAGTGTTTCCAGCGCACCCTCACCCACACTCACCCTCACTCACCCTCAACGCCTCACCCTCACTCACCCTCAACACCTCACACTCACTCACCCTCACCCTCTCTCACCCTCTACCCTCACTCACCCTCAATACCTCACCCTCACTCACCCTCACCCTCACTCACCCTCACCCTCACTCACCCTCACTCACCCTCACTCACCCTCACCCTCACTCACTCTCACCCACCCTCACTCTCACCCTCACTCACCCTCACTCACCCTCACTCACCCTCACTCACCCTCACTCTCACTCACCCTCAACCCCTCACCCTCACTCACCCTCAACCCCTCAATCACCCTCACTCACCCTCACCCACCCTCACCCTCACTCACCCTCACTCACCCTCAACCCCTCACCCTCACACAGTGCAATAGGTCTCGGAGCATTTGAGTTAGAGCTTTTAGAAATGTTTATGGCTTTTTTTTTAATTCTTTAGCATTGGCTACAGGAAACAAAAATGCTAAAGATTTACAAAAAAACCCATAAACAATTCTAAAAGCACTAACTCTAATGCTGCGAGACCTATTGCATTTCCAATGCTTGTTATCGACTGGAAGCCAATCAACTCACTCCCATAGCGAGGCATGTTGTTTTATGTCACCACTTACAATCGACAGATTTGGCCTACAAGTCCCAGCATGCACATGGCTGAAAGACTACGATGAGTTGATAACCAATGTCGTGTCTTTGGACCAGTTGAGGCATGTGGGTGCAGCAGGAGCTTGAGTTGTTGGTTGCTTCATCGCAGGGTGCTTGATGCCGGTCATTTGTGTGTGGGTTGTTTAAGTGTGTCATCTGTGCATATCTATGCACTGGCTCCATGCCATCTGGACGGTTTTCAGCCCACAACATTAAGCATACTAGCATTTGCTGTTTTGCTTTCCCATTATAAAGCTGGCTTATTGGTGTTTGCTACAAATAAAGGTTGTGTGAAAGTAACCCCTGTCAGGGTACTGCAGTTCCCACTTGATACATATCTACTGTTCGTGCAGCGGGTGTAGTGGCACAGGGTCCTGATGCATAAGTTCCCAATCCTGTTTCAGTGGGCATTGGTGGCTAGTGCTCGTTTACTTATGTGTTTTTGTTTGCAGTGGAGTGATCACATAAGGGTAAAAGACATTGCCATTTACAACGCCAATAGCTCTAACTCTAAAAAATTCGAGACCTATTATATTTCTAATGCTTGTTTCCTTTGCACTTTGTACTTTTTTCTGTTTATTCAGTGTTCCCTTGGGTTTTCATATCACCTCCTTTTTTGTGCTTTCCAGTATCTCAGGCCATCCTAACTCTCAAGGCTTTCGCGAAGGGTGGAATGAAGAACATTTTGGCCCTATTTCCCAAAAGAACACACCAAATACACACCGAGCCCTCCCCGAGTCCCCACGCACAATAGCTGGTCTTTTGAAACAGCCATTCGCTTTCACTTTACTTGGCTGCTGTCCAGGTCTGAAGGGAACACGATGCATCTCCTAATCCAAGGTTTACTAAGAAACACCAGAGATATTCCTGGGGGGTTTCCCGTCCAGGATATTACAAGAACTGAACTATGCTCCCACAGCTGCCAAGTTTTAACTTAGCTCTTAGGTGACAGTTCGATATTTTCAGTGTGCTGATGTCTGACATTACACAGCCACGTGTGACATTTTAAATAACATTTTATAGCGAATAGAAGGTATTTTGATAATGTAATCCAGCAGACTTCCGGTATTAGTCTATATTTTGTTTACCTTGAAACAGCTGCAAGGTGTGCATGCAAGGACACCAACCGATTTGGATACAATCTCGGTGGGCAGTTTTCTAGAGTCTTTAGGGAACCTTGGGCTTTCCAACCGGAAGGAGTATCTTTGGTTTCAAGACTTTTTAAGAGTTTTGTCTTATCAAGACTTCAGTTAAACCCATGCTGCGTCCATGGGATATTTCTTTGGTTTTGAAAGTTCTGCAATTCCATTCTTTTGAACCACTAATTTCTGTGGGGCATATTACCAAGCTGCAGCGATAATTATCGCTGGCCGCCCTCAGTGTTATAATGTTTATCGCCGGCTATCGCAGATAATTATTGCCATGCTAGCGCTGTATTAACAACGCTTAGCGCAATGGCGATAATTATCCCAGCTATAGGAATGTTTTCCATGGAACATCGCTGGTTTTCCGGCGATGTTCCATGGAAAACGGCGATATCCTCGATGATAGGGCAGGTGGTCTTAGCCACACAATCCACCCCCCCCCCATGTAGGTATGCCTTAGTCAGGAATTTAACAGATGTTAAATTCCTGCGTTAAGGCATACTTAAAGCGATTTCAAATATCACCGCCCCTCGTTGATAATATCGCAAAGATGGGTTTGCAATATTTTCCCATGTGGTTTTGTCAGGCACACCTCCTTTGCATCTCATTAACGATCCGATGCGAGGCGTGCTGACAATGGCCGATAAGGCAAGGAAACATGCGCTAGCGTGTCCTTGCTGATAATACGATAATATTATCGCCACTTTTTGCCCGAATACGGGCTCTAAAGGAGTGATAATATTATCGAGGCCCCTTGATATTATGCCCCTGTGAGTTTTGTTTCTCACGTTGAACGTGCATTTGGGTTGTAATTACTTAGCAGAGAAAGAGTTGGTGAAGTGGGTGCTCAGTTGGTTAGACCCCTCCCCCCAGTTCTGTTTTCTTTTCTGTGGATGTGTTAGTTCTCTACCCAGAACCATCCTTCATATGGGAGATGGATTTCTTCCGAATAGCCTTCTGAAATTCGTTCAGCATCCTTCCCCTCCAGAGCAACAGAGGCTTCATAGTCTGGATGTGTTCAGAGCTCTTCATATTGATTTAGACACATCACAATGCTAAAGTCAATCTCGTAACCTTTTTGTGACTACTGGGAAATCAGGTCAAGGGACAAAGACGTATTTGACGATATGTTGTTGGATTTGAACTATGATTCATTCAGCCCAGTGGTTCTTAAACCTGTGGTCAAGGGACCCGTGGGGGTCTGCGCCACCTACTCGGGGTTCACAACTGCTTAGAAAATAAAATAATATTACCAATTAAAAGAGTGCATATAAAAAAAGAAGCACAATGTCAATTGAATTTTTTAAAACGTTCTGCAAATATGAAGGAATCTAAGATGGGAGGGTAAAAAGGAAGTTGGTATCCTCAGATTGAGTCGATGGGGCAGTGCAAGTGCATCAAACAAAATATAGTGTGGACTATGGGTGGCCTCAAATTAATTTAGAAAAGATTAAACTTCTCATTAAAATTAAAAACATTAATATTTTCATATATTTTTGTGAATTAAATGAAATATGTCATGATTTGTGTACTTGTTTGATGAATGCTTATTTCTTTAATGTAGTGTATTGTTTTGTGGGTCAAATCTTAGACCGGATGCCAATAATAACTCAGCGGGTGTTCCCTGAGTCCAACGATTCCATGGGGGGAGGGGGGGTTCGGCTGTCCCGGATTCCAGTAATGATTACCTGTGGACCCACAGAAATCGAAAGGTTAAGAACGACTGCTTTAGCCTGTTCATTAGCAGCTGTACATGTGCCCGATGGTATTAACAGAAGATCAACCAGAAGTCTGGTAGCATTCTGGGCAGAGTTCAGTGGTGTTCCTCTTTTTAATTTTTTTTTAGAGCTGCATCTTGCACTACACCACCCACTTTTATTCATCAATATAGACTTCATAGGTTGCAAAATATTGACAACGTTGGGGATGGTTGTTAGGCTCTGTTCAGTGTAAGGCTTGTTTTTGTTCCAGAATTCCTCATTGGTAATGACTGAAATGCGGACTGGGAATGTATAGGTAATAGCCCAGTTACTTACCAGTAATCTTCATTACTCCTAACCCTACTCATCCTCGTCCCTTTCATCATGGCCTGTGATCCCTCCCTTGCCGTAAATGAAGATTACTGTTAAGTAATCAAGGCACCATTTTGTATCTTTGTGCAGGTGGCATTCCCAAAGTGCCTGTACCTGCAGAGTTTTCTTCCATCCTCCTTCCACACCTTCTTTTCTCCTGTTCCTGCTTTTTCCTCTGTTACCGCTTCTTCTCGTTCCCTGTTTTCTCTGTTCTGTCTATTTACTTTGTCTTGTTTTTTTGTATCCCCATTTTGCACATTTTATTTTATTTTCCCTTTCCTTCTCGTATTCTTGTCTTCTCCATTACCCATTTTCCTCTTATCCATTTCTCCTGATTTTTATGTGCTTCCTTTTTTCCTCATTTCCAACAAGTTCTCCTTTTCTCCTTCTGCTCCCACTGCTTCCCCTTTTGTTCTAGGATCCTGCTCTGCACCCCCTTCTTTTTTTCCTTTCCATTTTCTCCTTTTTTGTGCTTATTCAATGCTCCCTTGAATTTCCTCATCCCCTTCTTTGTTTGTTCTTTTTGTGCAGATTTATACTACAGGGCATTTACATGAGAGGCGTGCATTGCATTTGAACCCCGCAAAGCGGAATATGCATGATCCAACCCTCGAAAGTCAAATTTATGAAGCCACCCAAAGCCACTCTGCGTGGCTTTGAATGGATTCAAAAATCTGGAGTAAGAGAACGCAGTGCAAATCATTGCCTTGCCGTACTCTGCGCAAGGGTGACGTTCCGTGGGCATTGAGGAGGGTGTTTCCACACAACTCCCATGGTTCTTGATGCAGTTCCAGATTTAGAAGGACTTATAAACCCTGGAATGCGCCCAAATCTCACGCCTCCCCAAGTGAGGCGCAACAAGGAGAAATATATTTACTTCTCCTCGTTTTTTCCTCTTTCTGTATGTGCTGCATTCTGCGGCACATATAGAAAGAGGAAAAACAATTTCTCGATTGATTTTGTGCAGGAAGGTGTGCCTTCCTGCACAAAAACAATCCTGCATGCAGCGGAGACACCTTTGCACCATGTTGCTAGGGAGCCTGTGTTGGCGTTAGGCCCCCAAAACGGCACCAGTGCAAGGGGAAAGACCAGGACTGCGCCTTATTGGACCAATATTGTGCATTTTTGTCCTTTCCCAGTTACGTAGGACAAAACAGCAAGGTGATTTGCTGGGCTGCCCTGCGCCACAATCTTCATAAATATGGCCCGAATGTGCTTTCCAGCAGCTCAGATCATCTTACCTCTCAGAGCTTTGTGCTAAAGGTGGAGTGAGAACAGTTTGTGCCCGTCTTCCGAAGGAACACACCGCGCTCGCCTCCCACGCCCACACACGCAACAGCTGAGCTTTGGAAACAACCATTTGCTGCTGCTTGACCTGGCTGTGGTCCAGTTCTGATGAGAACACAGGTCATTTCCTAATCCCAGGTTTACAAAGTAACATCGGAGATATTCCTGGAATATTTCCACCCTGAATATTTCAACATCACAACCGCACTCCCATAGCTGCCAAGTTTTCACTTTGCTTTCACATGACAGTTCTATCTTTTTTTTGTCTGCTGAGGTTCTTCATTACAAAGCCACATGTGTGAAATTTTGAGTGACACTTTATCGCAGATAGAAGTAATTGAGATCATGTTATCATATAGATTTCGCATGTTAGCCCCTTTTGTGTGCCTTGAAACAGCACCAAGGCACATGGTAGAGGTGCGCATGCAAGGTCACTGATTGATTTGCATAAAATATAGGCGGGCAGTTATCAGTGCCTTTTAACCCCTTCCCCGCTCATGACGGAACCACGCCGTCAGGAACCCCGGGCGGCGTGTGCTCATGACAGTGTGGTTCCGTCATGCTGCGGCCGCTCTGCCCACGCGGCACTGATTCCCCACTTGTGCGGGCGACTTAGTGAGTGGGTGGAGTCGTGACGGAACCACGCCGTCATGAGCACAGCTCGCCCGTGGCTCATGACGGCGTGGTTCCATCACGAGCATGGCGGAGCCACGCTTCCCCTCCCCCCCCCCCCAGCGCCGTGGCGGAATTACTGCCGCAGCCAAGGGGTTAAGGGGCCCTGGGCTTCCAGATCAGAGGTATTCTCTATGCTTTCAAGACTATTTAAGAGCTTTGCCTTATCAAGTCTTCAGTTAAACCCAGCCGCGGCCAGTGCAGGTACGAGCAGTGGGGCCAAGTGAGTGGGATTTCGGGACACGACCACGGGGAAAATTAAATAAATAATTCATTTTCCCTCGTAGTCTTCTCTCAAAATCCCCCATCACCTGGCCCCCCCCCGCTCTTACCTGTAGCGGCTGCAGCTGGTTGAACCCCATGGTGCGTCCATGGGATCTTCATTTGGTTTTGAAAGGTCTACAATTCTATCCCTTTGAACCCTTGGTTTCTGGTGGTGGTGTTCATCCTGTTGGAAAACACATCTTGGTTGCAATTACTTTGGATAGAAGAGTTAGTGATTTTGGTTGCTCGGGTTGCGAGACCTCCATTTATTTTTTTCTGAGGTTGCATTGGTTCTGCACCCAGATCCTTCCTTCTTACCAAAGGTGGCTTCCTTCCGAATGGTCCTTGTGAAATTTGTTCAGCGTTCTTTCCCTCTTGAGCAACAGGAGGCATCCCCCGAGTTGGACAAGGACAGAAAATAGAGCCAGGCACCAAAAATAAAAGTGGTACTTACCCGTTAGTAAATTAGATTGCGAAAAAATGTCCCATGTTTGCAGATTGGGCCTGTATTGAACTTGTAAAGAGATGCTTTATAAGTGTTTTGCAAGGTATGGAATGCTGCAAGTATCAGATTTTGTTGCAGTCAATGTTTGTTTTACTATTGGAGAACTCAAGAGTAACTAGCATTGGCAATGCCAGTAGGTGTGGCTTTAAATGAATGCTGTATGGTAATGTGAAGTATTGCAAGTTTTTAGGAGCTTATTTAGAAGCCCATTGCGCCACCGGTGCGTCACTTTTTTCCACACACCGGCGACGCAGTGTGTGTGCCCATATTTACACGAGCACGGAAACCCACCCTGCGTGGCTTTTCATGGCCTTGTAAACATGCTCCTCACTCATGCATTACTCTGCATAAAAGGGCTGTTCCATGGGTGTTGCTGTGGGTGTTCCCACGCACCATCCATGGAACCTGACGTGCTCCCAGATTTACAAGGTTTTATGCGACAGGGAGACGCAATAAGGAGAAATAACTTTATTTCTCCTCGTTTTTCCTTTTTTTATGTGTGCTGCATTCTGCAGCAAACATAGAAAGAGGAAAAAGCCTCTTCTTATTGTTTCTGTGCAGGAATGTGTCCCTTCCTGACCAAAACCAATCACCCCCTACAATGCAGACACCTTGCACCATGGTGTAAAGGTGCCTGCGTTGGCGCTTGGCAGCCCATTGTGCACCAGCCCAGGGGAAAAGGACAAGAATGCACCGTATTTTGTAGATACAGCATATTCCTGCCCTTTTCTTTTGACACACCGCAGCACCGCGGGAAGGCTTGCTGTGCGTCAAAATATTGTGAATGAGGCCCATAGTATGGGAATAGATATGTATTTGTGTAGAAGCAAAGAACTGTAGAATAACATTGGTGTATGTGAATTTATCAGGTGACAGTTGCACTCTCAAGCCTGACCTAAAACTCCATGTAGGGTAATAAAGATTACGTTAATTAATCAGGCAATTATCTCATATCTTTGCAAAGTTGGCATCCCCAATGAGGCTGCATCTGCAGCATTTTAGCCTTCATCTTTCCTCTTTCCACACCTTCTTCTCGACAGTTTCCAATGTTTAGTCTGTTCCCACGTTCTACTCTTTCCTTGTTTTCTTCCCTTTCCTTCTCCTAATCTTGCCGTCTTCGCTACCCATTTTCCCCCTTTATCCTTTTCTCAGATCCGCGAGCGTTTTACCTTTCGCCTTATTTCCACCACCCATTTCTCCTCTTATCCATTCCTCCTGATCTTTGAGGGTTTTCCTTTTCTCCTCATTCCAACATGTTCCCCTTTTCTTCTTTTCCGTTCCCCTGTTTCCCCTATCACTCGGGATCCTTCTCCGTCCTTTCTTCTCCTCCTTTCCACTTTGTCCTTTCTTCTGCTTTTTCAGTGCTCCCTTAAGTTTCCAAACCCCCTCCATACCTTGTTCTTTTTGTGCGCATTCTCGGTTCATCCAAGCTTTCGGTGCTTTGTGTGAAGCAAGGAACAGTCTGTCCCTGAGTTCCAAAGGAACACACCACATACACATAGCGTTCCCTCATACCCCACACACACTACAGATGCGCTTTGGAAACAATCGTTCGGCGTTGCCTGGCTGTTGTCCAGGCCTGTTGGGAGCACAGCGCCAAATCCCGGGTCTATCAAGTAACACTGGAGTCCACTGTCCGAGATATTCCGGGAAGACTTCTCCCCCTAAATATTTCCACATCGTGATGCACTCCGACGCAGGCGGGCCTGCCCCTTGCACAGATGTCAGATGTCTGATTGCTTTGAGGTTCTGTCCTGCACAGTTATCTCCAGGCTAGCGGTACAGCACCGTCATGGGATGAACAAAACAGGGGGCTCTCTTAAAGGGGCGTGCTCGAAGTAATTAATGGCGTGGCTTAAAAACACCGAAGCTAAAAATCTGTGTTTAGCAGTGCTTGAAATGGAGAAATAGAAGTGCAGGTATTCTGTCCCAGAGTACCCGCTTACTTCTGAGAAGTGCCGGTACACTCCAATTAAAAGTATAGCATTTCTCTTGAGAAGTGCCGGTACTCTCAGTCTCAAAAATAAATAAGTGCTGGTACTCCGGACAGTACCGGCCCATTACAGTATGCCGCCCGTCTGGCATTTTGCTGCTTCTATCATTGCATCCAGATATATAATAGAACAAGTAACATTACACCTGCAACAAGCCAGGACTATTGGCTTTGCCAATTGTTGTTAGTTGCATAAAATATTGAAAATGCTTCAGTTGTGAAATTATGACACTGTGAAAGAACTATAACGAGTCTTTTTGAAGTTACCTCAAAGGCTATGAAGGGTGGCACTACTGCAGAGTGTAGATTATTTTTTCCACCCTTAGAGGGAAGGCAAAAATGGAGAGCCCGACAAGAACCCGTCTCAGCACCTGCTTTTTTTTTTATAACTGCCGGTGCTGAGCACCGGCAGGACCCGGCTCACTTAAAGCCCTGCTTAACACTGCAGTTGACATCACTTACCTGGGTTGTTCCCATTAATACTGGCCAAAAAGCCCACTGATTCAGACATAGTGCTGCAGGGAAGCTGCTTGTTCTATAGTTTTAAACGTCAACTGTATGCTGTTTCCAAGCGCTGTAGACAACAGAAGGTACTACTTTCACATAAAATGTTATTATTATTGGTACTTGTTGAGCGCTACAAATCACCCTGACAGGGTCTCTAGGCGCTCCACTCAAAAGCTTCAGGAGGTTGGGCGGTTGTGTGGGTTTTGCAGGACTTGAATCAATGACCCAGAAATCACAGCAAAGAGCATTTTTTTTCACAGAGCTGTTATGTTGACATATCTAATGCTTCAACTTGTCGTAAGGTGCAGTATTTTTCTACAGCTGCAAACAAAATGAATCTGCACTAGCACAGCACACAAGTTTGGTTCTACCACAGAGCTACTTTTTCTAAGTTATGACTTAAGCCAGAACCTCTTGCAGTGGTAAATTTGCTCAAAGGAAAAAAATCTTTGTGAACTTGGCCTATGATAGCTATTTCAAACTCTGAATTTTACTGGAAAGAATTGATCATAAAGCCTGTGACCTGAAATAACATCAGATGTTTTTCATACCCTGCGATCTGATGTTCATCACCCTTTTCGTGACTATGAGCAATGAGCATACCATTTGAATTCATGTGCTAGAAAATGAGCTACAATAATAGCAGATGTCCTGCTTCCCTTATCTTTCCTCATACCTGCCCTGCTCTCTTTCCTTCGCAGTACTCAGGGTGTGACTTGAAGAGAAACAGACTGTGCTACCAAAATGCAAGTGACCCCCATTAGTGAATCAGAAAGCTAAAACAGTGGCCCACAGTTTCAAATTGGAGCCGTTTTGAACTTGTGAAAAGACGCAATATAGGTGTTTGGCAAGTTGTGGAAGACTGCATGGATTTGTGCTTGATGCAGCCAATGTTTGTGGGAAAATCTCTGCTCACCTTGATTCATCTCAAAGATTGTTTCTCAAGATGGTAAACAGAGAATTCTGTGGTAATGAGCTATCAGAGGCACTGAGCAGTCCCGAAAAATCTACTTTCTTGCAATCACGTTGCCCCTGGTTGCATATTACGTAGGCTTGCAGGGTATTTTGTAACCAGGAGCTCATCAGCAAAGCCCTATGATTCCTCCACTGGTTCGGGCAGTTAAGGGACCCGACTTGGGATAAAAGCCTCCATTCTAGAGCCATCCACTCAGGTATCCCTGGCCTCTAATGTATTACAAGATTGTGATTTGACTGTTTGATTGAACTCCCAACTGCTTTTTCACCTACACTCAGTCACTGCAGCAAACACTACACCAACAGCTAGTAGTAGTGAAGCCAGTGACACTCCCTAACTCTTCATTGAAGTGTTATGAGGTCATAGCATGGGAAAGGTATACTTTTAGAAATTAGTGACATATCATAAGGAGAAGGTACAGTTGAGTGGGGCTGGGGATCACACCAATGCATTTATGAGATGAGCACTCAGCCTCTAATAGATAATACTACAATAATAATAATAGTGTGCATCGCACTAGGCCACTTGATGAAAGGGAGCCTCTGATAATGCTAAGAGACGGCACTCTATTGATACCAATGTATCATTATCTGTCAATCTGCTGGGTCAAACTGATGAAACTGAGCCATACTGAGCTGATACTGGACCATCAATGTTACTGATCAATTGATAGATCATAATATTACTAGTGCACATGCTACTGGGTCTCATTGATGAACCCGAGCCATTGATGATACTGGCACACTGCTAATTCTGAGCCAATGAAAATGTCATTGATTTTATACTAAGCCACTGACGCTACTGAGCCATTGTCCAGACAACCGCTCCATCTTTAGCAGGCATAGATACTCCTTTATCCTTTGCACAAAGAGGCCAGCCAATTCCAGCACCAGCAGGAACTCCTGTACCCACCACACACACACCCTTTACAGGAAATGGTGGGAATGAGGGCAGGAGAGAGGGAACCCCCGCAACCATTGTTGTCCCTTACTGGTACACCGTAGGGCCCTGGTGTGAAGGTGACTGCTCAACACTGCAATCTACAGTCACTGTTAGCATGCTGTGTAACTAGGGACAAATTACCCAACATTCTCAAATAAATAACTTATTGAAGTTTAAAAGTACCTTTATTGAAGAAATATTAAAATGTCAGTCATAATACAATAAAAAAAAGGGGAGAAATACATGGTCTAGAATTAGAAAAGGCAATACAATATGAACATAAAATTATTGAAGTAATAAAAATAAACAAGTTAAAACAATAATAATATCAGTACAGGAGAAGTCAAGGAGGCTGGGGAACTTCTTGTTGGAGAGGTGTAGGCGCAAAGGAATGCTTCACACTATCATCTAGGAACCGCGTAATAGGTGACCATAAATGTACACGCTTCACAGCAATAGATATAGGCTATACATATGGGGTATCCAATCTATGATTATGACAGACTGCATGCCACCATAGTTGAAAAGATAATTTAGACAAGTCCTTTCAATTTCTTGTGATCTGATGGAATGCAACTGCTAATAACAAATCCAGAATTAGTACCTTAGATGAACCCATGCCACAATCAATAGATAAACGTCCTAAAAAAATGTTGACACATGAAAAAGGAATTGTGGTATGAAAAATTTAGTTAGCCTGGTTCCAAATTTGCATCCAGAAACTAAACACAAAGTGACAGGTGAAAAGTAAATGTTTTAAATCAGCATGCACTAGAGAACATGACCAACAAGTATCAGGAAGTTCAGGATTCATTTTATGTAAGGTCGTAGGTGAAGTTAATTATATATAAAGAAACACGTTTGTATGGTGTTTGCACCTGTAGTGGAGTTCCTAAGTTTGGGCCAAATATTATTCCAGAGGAGGATGGACCATTCCACTCCTATGTCACATTCCCAAAATAATTCTACTTTTGTTTTAACTCTATTAGTAGAGGAAGGGAGTATTTGGGAATAAATAGGAGACGCTTTGGGATTTGTGCGTAAAAGGTTGTGCCATTGAGAAAAAGTGAGTTTAAACAGTGTATAATGCTTTTGGCAAACCTGAAATTTGGTTTGATTTTTTTTAAACCTTTTTATTCAATTTTGACATTTTTTCCCCAGGTGGCAGCACAAATACAACAGAAAAGCGCAACAAAATACACAATACAGAAAAACGAGATTTTTAAGAAGGAGCAAGCAAAATATTACATAAACTTACTAGAGAGTATCTAAAAAGGAAAATATAATTAAAAAACAAATTTTTCGCAGAAGGAAACCAATTTGTAGCACAAAGCATTAATCTGGGTTCACAAAAACACACTTAAACTGAGCCAGTGCAGTTAACTCCACCATCATACTTGGCTTATTTGCCTAATTTATAGGAATTCTAACAATTTCTATGAATCTTTCCATCTTGTAAGGAGAGCCCAGATAGACCGTCCTAACAGCTTCAATTTCTTCCCCTTCCTTTCATAGATCGCTCTTTCGAGTGTAAATATAGAGAGTAATCGCGCAAGCCATTGATGTAAGGTAGGGGGCGTGGGGTCAAGCCAGGCAGAAGCAATATTCATCCACAGCACGGCCAGAGCCACAAAAATAAATTGATAAGCTGTCTCATTTTGTTCCGTCCTGTTAACTCCCAACAAAACTAAATCGAAAGTTAGTATAATTTTTAGCCCCAATGACCGATCAAAAAATTCCATAATAGGATCTAGTAAGCCCTGCAGACGCAGGCAGGATGCAAACATATGCACAAAATCTGCTACCATCTCCCCACACTAAGGGCAAGTAATCCCCGATAGCCCACCCCACTGTGCTAGTCTCGCTGGAGTATAATATAAAGCAAAAACGGTTTTAAAATGTTGCGCCTTGAGCCCGGCAGAGCACAAAACAGTCCGGGCTAGCTCTAAAGATTCTAAAAGCGCCTCTGGCGCAGCCCCCACTCTTTCCACCCATTTATTCTTGTGCTTAGCGAAGTCATCTTGCTTTAAACCTATCAGTTCTGCGTACAATTTCCTGATGGTACCTTTAGTACTGCCTCTCATGATGTCTATAATTTTATTGTTGCAAAACCCACTAAACCCCCCCAGTCTTTTTACCCAAAAAACGACGCAACTGCAGGTATTTAAAATAATTACCCCTTTCCAACCCAAACTCAAGCTGAATATCGCTAAATTGGCGAAACCCTTCTTTCCGTATAAGCTCCCCGGCCATCCAAACTACTTTTATTGCCCATACAGCCATGACCGCGTCAGAAAAGATTTCTGGAAAGGTGGGGTTTCTATAAAGCAAAGTATAGTGATTAAGTCTCCCCGAACCAATCTTTTTTTTTAGAGTCCCCCAAATCTTAAAAGCAGCCAGAAGAGTTTTAAATGTTGTCCTCTTATAGTAGCTGGGCTCCGTAAATTTCCAAAAATAATTCTCAGCATGCTCCCCCAGTAACAAATTATAAACATCGGGGAGCTCTGTTTCCCCATCCAGATCTCTAGAACATGAGCCAACCAGTATGCCCATGTACTGGAGAGTGGCAGCCCAATTGTAGCTTCGAAAATCAGGAACTGAAAATCCCCCTTTCTCCCGTGGTAAAGACATAAAACGAAGAGCCCTCCTAATCTTCCCATGTGTTCAAATAAACCGATTAACAATACCTTCCAAAATAACAAACCAAGATGTTTGAATCTCCAACGAAATTGCCCTAAACAAATAGAGAATCTTTGGTAAGAACATCATCTTCACCACGTTACAACGTCCAACAAGAGATAGATGAAGATTATTTAGTCTATCAAAATCCACTCTCACTTTCCTAATTACTGGCTCGATGTTCTTTGCTACCAAGTTCTCTAAATCAGAGGTAATCCTAATACCCAGATATACTGCTGAGCCAGTAACATGAGGATCTTCCATGTTAACGAGCCAATTCTTTATAACTTGAGTTTTATTTCTATTTAGTGCATACCCGGAATATGTGCCGAATTTTTGTGTTATTGACTCCACCACGGTCAGCGCAGAGAGCTGGTCAGCGGTGATATTGGTCACATCGTCGGCATAGGCTAAAATTTTAGATTCAACACCCTGACATACGATTGCGAAGATTCCATTGTTGGCCTCGAATAGCCGTAGTAGGTGGTCCATATATATATATATCGCAAATAGCAGGGGCGAAGATGGACAACCCTGCCGAGTCCCCCGCTGGATATGAAAAGGCATAGTATAACTACTGTTAAGCCTTCAGCGAGCTGTGGGTGCCGAGTAAAGCACCTGAATAGCTTTTATAAAACCCTCCCCCAACCCAAACCTTCTCATCGCTTCCCACAGAAAATCCCAGGAGACCCTACTGAATGTTTTTTCAGCATCTAATAGCAAAGCAGCCTTAGGGTCCCCTTAGATCTCCGTTGCATCAAAGAGTGTTATCACCTGCCGTACATGCTGTGTGGTTCCCCGGCCCATTATGAACCCATGTTGGCAGGGATTAATAGTTTTCTTTAATATATTGTTTACCCTAATGGCCATTGCTTTCGAAAAGATTTTAACGTCGCTATTCAGTAACGTTATGGGGCGGTATGAGCCTGGCTCCCTGGGTGGCTTGTCTTTTTTTATAAAAAACTATAATGTCCTCTCCAGCCCAAGAAACAGGAGCGCCCCCCCCCCCCCCTTTGAGCCAAGAGGATAACCTTAATCAGGTCTGGTCCGATAATATCTTTAAATATTTTGTAAAATTCTAGCGGGAATCTGGTCAGGCCCAGCTGCCTTTCCAGATGGTAAATCTTGCAGAGCCCCGATTATTTCTTCCTTCGTGAACACCCTCTCGAGTTCCTCCCTATCCGCCGAGGCGACTTTTTGTACAAATACTTTATATAAGAATTTTCTTATATCCAGTGGCGCCACTAGTGATTCTCTACTATATAGATGCTGATAGAAAAGCCTAAAGGTCTCTCGAATCCCTAGCGGGCCGGTTATAACCTTCTTATCATTATCGTAAATTTCGGAGATTTCCCCAGCCGCCATTTTTTGCCTTGCTCTTTCAGCCGAGGTATGCCCCAGCCTCTCGTTATATTCATGACAAAGCTCTTTTTTTTGCCAAATAGATCTCTGCCGCTTTTTCGGCAAAATGATCGCCAGTCTCAGCCTTGTTTATAGCCAGCTGAAGTACTATTTCTTCTATCAACCCTCCCGTACTAATAGCAGTGGCTAAAGCCTCTTCCAATTTATTTAATTTTTCTCTAATATCCGCCTCCCGCTGTAACTCTTTCTTCTGGCGACATAGGCTATAACTAGTGGTTCCACCTGTCACCCCTGCTTTAAAAGCATCCCAAACTATTCCCGCTTTAGTGATCGCTCTATTAAAATCCCAAAATTCCTTAATCCAACCCTTCATGTATATAACATAGTCAGGATCATATAACAACCTCTGTTCAAAGGTCCATCCCTTAGTTTGCTTGTCCCCCCCCAGGAAGTTTAACTGTAAGAACTAATGGGTTGTGGTCTGAAATTTGGTTTAAAAAGAAGAGGGAAGGTGAAAGAGGGGACGACCTTGTGAGAATGAAAGAAGTGTGTCCTGATCAATAAGTTAATGTACCAAAATGAGTCCTTTATTTCTCCATGATTTTCAATAAACAGGTTTGTTATTTATCCATATGAATTTATTCTACCAAATAAAGAAATCAAGAAAAGTACCAAGGTCTTTAGGAGTAGAGTAAAGTACAGAACCAAGCAGTTTACAGGAATGTTTGAGAACTGGTGTAGATACAGTTTGTGGTTTGCGAGTGAAAGACAAGTATTCTTGAAAAGAAAAAGGGCAAAGAAAGGATTTTTCAAGCTCAACCCATAATGGAGCGTCGAGAACCATCAAGATACTTGACGTAGTAAAAACGCCATATGATACTTAAAATAAATGGGGAAAATTTACATCTCCCTCCATTTATGGGCATTATAATTTTGACAACGATATACAAGATTTTTTGTTATTCCATAGGAATAAGGTAAGTATAGAATTAATCTTTTGAAAGGACTTAAGGGGTATAGGTAGTGGAATGTTAGAAATAGTATAAACTGTAATAGGAACTAACATCATTTTAATGGTGTCAAGGAGAGCCCACTCTGACAGATATAGTGGATGCCATTTCATGACTAGGGAAGTTAATTTATGAAGACATTTATGGAAATTTTAAAAAGTTGAGTTTTTTAATGGATAGAGTGAACCATAAACCAAGCTATTTAATATGTTTAGGACACCACATCAAATTAGAAATTGAGAAATCCTCTTTGAAAGTACATTTAGTTAAGGGCAGTATTTCACATTTCTCATTATTCAATTTGTATCCAGATACCAACATGTGTGAATCATCTTCTTGTAAGAAATCTGGGAGTGTGGATTGAGGTTGAGAAAGGAACAGTAAAACATCATCAGCGTATGCTGCTAATTTAATCTGGTGAGTATTAAACGTGAAACCATGTAAATGTTATTTCTGTTGTATTTTGGATAAAATGGTTTAGGGCTAAGTTAAAAAGAAAAGGGGATAAAGGGCAGCCTTGACGAACACCTATATGCATGGTAAAATATGGAGAAGTAAGGCAATTTGCAAAAATAGCAGCCTCTGGGTCCGTGTAGAGAAGAGAAATAAGATATATAATCTTTGGACCAAACCCAAACCATTGTGGAAACTAAAAGGACAATATACTTGATCAAATGCCTTTTCAGCATCTAAAGCAATTGCTACAAGAGCATCAGAGTAATGTGACATTTTTGACAAGATATAAAAAAATATTGAGAATTATCAAAAATATAACGTCCCTTAACAAAACCGGATTGTTCCTTATCAAGTAATTGAGGAAGGTACGTTTCAAGTCGCATAGCTAGAGCTTTAAAACATTTTTTATAATCAACATTGACTAACAAATGGATCTGTCATTATTGCAGTGATGCAGATCTTTCGTCTCCTTTGGGATGAGACAAATTATGGCATTTAAAAAGTAACTAGAAGATTGGTGTGAGTATGAAAAAGAAGTTATAAGAGCATGTAAATTTGGGAGGAGTAACTGAGCAAAATGCATGTAAAATTCAACTGTAAATCCACCTGGACCTGGGGCTTTATCCTTTTTTAAGGGCATTCAGTGAGTTATGCAATTTAGTGTGTGACATATCAGATTCCAACAAGTTGAAAAATTTTAAATGCATGAAATGAAATGTTTAGCTTGGAATATAGCGGGTTTGAATAGTAAAGGCAAAAGATCTTTGGTTTCTGAAGAGCTAAAATTATATTAGCCGCATTTTTGTTTACTATCAGAAACACATCTTATTTGGAAAGATAGGAAATTACTGAATCAATTAGGATACGAAACTATGGTCTGCTCTTCTGCCGGGACATGTGTAAGAGAGGTTGCTATACTTAAGGACCGGCCAGTTAGGACTGAAGTGATGCAGACTGCTTATGATAAGGATGGCAGATGGGCAATAGTTCAGTTTAAGTATGAAAACAATATATTTGTATTATGTGCGGTGTATGGATAAAATATAGATGAACCAATGCTTTTCGATCAATTGAACATTAAACTTCTGGGCTGGGCGGGGGAAATTATAATTATGGGTGATTTCAATTGCATCATGGATTATAAATTGGACACAACTAGACCAAATAGTCATCAACGGATGCATAAGACCAGGGCAGCCATATTAGATATTTGTCGTTTACATAACATTAAAGATGCCTGGCGACAACTACACCCAAAACGACCTGGGTATACTTATTATTCGGCACCTCACAAACTATGCTCCAGATTTGATATGGCTCTAGTCAGCGACAATCTATTAAAGACTTGCTCTATGACCCTCTGCCCTCGTATTTCTTCCGATCATAATGCCATAATTATATCATCCTCTATACCACATAGCACAACCCCTTCTAGAATGTTCTCCTTTCCCAGATATCTTATTTCAGATCTATCCTATATTTCGCAGCTGAAAGCCCATCTTGTCGAGTTTATCAGCATTAATAAGAACTCGGCCTTGTGCTATGTAGTATGGGATGCCTGCAAGGCAAGTATAAGGGGCTTTACACAGGCTTATGTGTTTAGACAAAATGCTGAACTTAAGCAGTGCCGAGCTTTGGTAATATCACAAATAACTAATCAAGAAGAGCAATTGGCCCTAGCACTTCGACATAACCTGCCAACTGCTACGGATATTAATCTTAAACTTAGTGCATTAAAAAATGATGCAAAGAAAAGCTTTTATCAGAAACACAGTGCCAACATCCACAAATATAAAATAGCGCAATACGAGGGGGGGGGACAAAATCGGCCGTATTTTGGCCTATAAAGTGGCTGAATCCAGAGCAGGCTCCTTAATTTCTAACATCCGGGGGTCAGACAACAACATATATAATAAACCACAGGAAGTGCTAGAGCAATTTGCTAGCTTTTATAAAACCCTATATACCCCAGAGATTCAGCCAGATTCTGATCTTATACGGGAGTACATTGATGAATATGCACCGTGCTCTGCTGATAGGTTAGACTTGAGCTCTCTGTCTGACGATCTAACTATGATAGAGCTACACCAGGCTATTAACTCCTTGCCCGTGGGTAAAGCAGCAGGGGAAGATACCATCCCGCTAGAACTATACAAGGCCTGCTTACCTGAACTAGACCTGTTACTATTAGAAGTTATGCAGTCAGTAGGGACGAATGGAAAAGCACCTAAGTCATGGAATAGTGCGAAAATAATATTTTTTCTAGAAAAAGATAAACCAAAGGAAGAGACCAATTTCACTGATAAACACAGATGCTAAATTATTTGCCAAAATTCTTGCAATCAGACTGGTACCTATCATGCCTCAACTTGTTATTATTTCTGGGAGAGACACCACCTCACATGTAAATACGACTATTACGGCCTTTGATGTTGCACAGATAGAATCCACCCCACTAGGCATGATCTTATTAGATGCAGAAAAAGCATTTGATCGAGTGGGGTGGAACTATCTCTGGAGCACGCTGTCCGTAATAGGGTTTAGGGGAAAGTTTTTGAGGGGCATACAGGCTTTATATGATAATCCCATTGCCTGCACTAGCTATAACGGTCTAACCTCCTCAGATTTCCCAATTTTGCGTGGCACGCGCCAGGGCTGCCCTCTCTCACCCCTTTTATTTGCTCTTTCTTTGGAACCTTTTTTAATGGCTCTTAACTCCCAAAATTTGATTGTCCCCTTTAGCTCTGGTTCTCAAGAGCTCAAATTGACCGCCTATGCGGATGATATTGCCGTTTATACACATGATATAAATGAGGCCCTAAAAGGAATTAAACTAGAGGCTATTAAATTTGGGAAAGTGTCTGGTTACAGGCTCAATATACAGAAGACGCAAGTTATTGCCAACTATTCCCCTTCTACGGCCATTCCAGAGATTTGCAAGGTAGCTACTTATCTTGGTGTCAAAATTACGGCCAAAATACAAGAAATAAACCACATCAATTATAATGAGCTAATCAAATCCACTGCTTTACTCTTAAAGAAATGGCATAGGCTACCTCTGAATATCATCGGCAGAATTAATCTTATTAAGATGAAGGTATTACCTAAGTTCTTATATCTATTCCGATCTATTCCGCTGGCATTGAATAACCGTTTTTTTTCAACAACTGGATGGCATTTTAAATAGTTTTATCTGGGGCTATGAAAAAGCAAGAAGATCGTTGAAATACCTAAAAAATACTACGAACGAGGGAGGGCTTAATTTTCCAGATTTTAAGTTGTATTTTTGGTCTTCGTTTTTTTACGATTACGCTCTTTACTTCATAAGGAAGGAACCATATTTTCTCATCATCTCATGTTGAAGCAAGAATCAAACATGTTTTTGTTTAGAGCAAACGACCCCAATTATTTCAAGAGGGTAAGGTTTAAGACGGCCAGGGATATAATAAAGATATGGAAGAATGTATTGACATATTGCAGGACTTCATTTTTTCACCCAAAGCTACCATTATGGGGTAATCCTGGTCTCCCAAGAGTATTTTCTGACAATATTAATAACATATGGGCTGAGAAGGGAATTAATACTTTGGCCGATTTATATGGCCCACAGGGATTTGCTGACTTTAATCTTCTTAAATTTATATATGATCTACCGGAAAATGCTAGATATAAATATCTACAGATTCATGACTTTCTAATTAACAAAAAAAAGATTCGAAGTATTACAGATTGTGACATTTGGACATGTTTATATTCCAAAAAAACCAAATCAGTTATTAGTGGGGCCTATAAACTACTATTAAAATATAAAACAAATGACCTGTCTAAACTAACGGAAAAATGGGGGGCCCAACTCGGCTCAAATGTTACTCTAAAACAAATAGAGAACTCTTTGTCTAATATTAACAAGTTAGTTAGATCTTCTAGTCTTAGGCTACAGCAGTTTAGAACAACCTGTATGCTTTATTACACTCCTGCAAGAATCTCTAGGTGGTCCCCTCATCCTGATTTTACAGATCTTACAAAATGCCCTAAATGCTCTGAGGTAGCTGCTAATTTAGTTCATATGTTATTTTCCTGCCCCAAGCTTAAGACCTTTTGGGAGGAGGTTAAAGATATTTGTAGAATTAAGAAGATTGCGCTGCCCACTTTTACCGCTCCCTTAATTTTGCTAGATTGCCATCTTTCCCCAATCTCACAATCTTCCTTGGCAACCATACTAATTTCCTGTGCCAAATTAACTATTGCAAGAGCCTGGATTGCCACGGATCCACCTACCATTTGGGATTGGTGGGCTTTAGTAATGGAAATATACTCCATGGAACTTGCCCTAGTAAACATAAGGGGTGGCCGCTCACTGGTTAAATTCGAAAGAAATTGGGGAACTCGCTGCTTAACATGATATGATTTCGTCAAACTCCATTTTTTTTGACTCATTATGAAATGTATTAGTTGCTTCTTCCTGATGCTCCATAAATTTGTATGTATATGATCCTCTGCTGTCTTTAATGATACTCTTTGTGTTCCTTAATTATTTATTTATCTGCTGTATAATTTAATTATTTTCTTTCTCTCATGCTTTCAATGTCCTGGTTATATATATGTATATGTATTTTTCTCTTGTCAGCTTGTTTACAATAAAAACTTAAAAAAAGAAAAAGAAGTTATAAGAGCATGTAAATTTGGGAGAAGTAACTGAGCAAAATGCATGTAAAATTCAACTGTAAATCCATCTGGACCTGGGGCTTTATCCTTTCTTAAGGGCATTCAGTGAGTTATGCAATTTAGTGTGTGACATATCAGATTCCAACAAGTTAAAATCAACTGAAACATCAGAGGACTTTTGAATAGTAGAGAGATAATGAGAAATGTCAGAATCTGACGGTATGTCCTCCGGTGTGTATAATGACCTATAATACTGCACAAATTCCTCTAAAATTTCAGATTCTTTGTATTTAAGCATCCATTATATATCAGTAATGGACTCAATGTGAAGCTTATTATGCCTAACTTTAAGGTAATTGACTAACAGTGTACGTGACTTATTTTGACCACCATAAAAATTTGCACTAGACTTCAGTAAGTACAATGAGGCATTGTCTGTAGACTCCTCATTAAATGGAATTTTTGTCTTAATAAGCTCTGACGACATTCTTTCGATTTAGAAGTGTAAAGGGAATGTTCCAGTTTCTTTATCTCTGCTATGAGTTCTCCGGTGGAAATAAGGGTTTGTTTTCTTTTATTAGAAATATACCTAATATTAAAATCATGATCTGCAGCTTTAAACGCATCCCAAATGGTGTGAAAGGACAGATTATCAGTTGGGTTAAAGGAAAAATATGAATGAAACGCCATCATTTAGGCATTGTAGATTGAGAAATAATGTCCAATTGAATCGAAACAGGGGCATGCTCAGATATAAGAATAGGACTTATATCAGCAGATCGTAAAGACCGGGAGATATTGTGCGATAAAAAAATATGATCTATTCTGGATTGGGTCTGATGTGCTGGGGAAAAATAAGTGTATTCTCTCGAAGAAGGGTTACAAAGCCTCCAGGCATCTATTAAACTTCTCTGTTTAATAGGTTGCACAAAACAATGATGTGCTTTATTTATTATGTTACCACCTGACCGCGGACGCTGTTTCTTGTCTCTGGTCACCATGCCTTGTAACGTTTAAACAAGTTACAGTCTGAACATGACAGAATTCAAGGAATTGTAATTTGATGTTACCTGATATGAGTAGCTTTTTCGTATGTGAATTAACGCTGACTGCCTATTGAGCCCTGAAGAAGTCTCGGTTACGAGACGAAACGCGTTGGCTAAAAGAAAATTATATGTGTATTTGGATTTTTACTTTCTGGATCACCAGTGGAGTCCAGACCTGTTCATTATACTACTTTTCTGTGGATTGGATTAACATAAAAGGACTTATATGACATTTCCCTGATGGGTGCTGATTCCCCCCAAAAAATGTTTCTGTATTTTGGGCATTTGCTCAATAGGGAGTAAATAGGGTTGTACTCCTCGGTTTCTTATGCACCATCATGAGATTAGTTAGCCCCTTATATTAACAGGTGCAGTTTTTCTGCCTCAACTCTTTTGTGCTATTTCACCTGCAAGAATACAATTATCCTCAGGATAAGTTTACAAGGCGTTGGGTTAAATTGGACCAAAAATTAACATCAGCATTTGTAGGAGTGCAAACAAAGAAACTAGAATCTTTCCAATCAACAATTTAGTAAATAACCATCTGACTTCATCATCAGATTCTTGAGAAATAAGCTTAGTGTGGAGCGATTTATGACACAAAGTTATAACCACATTTCTTTTGTCATCACCTGGTGGTACGAAAAATTCCCCTACCCAACCTTTCTTCATTTTTAATGATTCAATTTCTGTAAGATGTGATTCCTGAATTAAAGCTATGCTGACATCTAGTTTAGATAAACACGATAAAACACGCTGTCTCTTAATAGGGGAATTTAAGCTTCTGAAATTCCAAGAGCCAATTTTCAGGGACATAAACAATTGTATGGGAAATACAACAAAGTAAACCAGATTTAATATGAAGAATATACAATATAGACTAAAGGACAACTAATATATACATATTGACCTTAAAAAGTACTAAACAGGAGGTAACGAGTGAAAGAGAATAAGGGATGAAGAAAATGTAGCAAGATAAATGATGCAAAAGATGTCCTACAAAAAGAAATGATTGAGACTGAAAAAGAGAAAGAGGATAGTAATAAGAATATGAAGAAAGAGTAGAACATATCTACGAAAATTCCAAAAGGGATGGGCGGGGAATGAGACCACATGGAACAGATGACAAGTCCAAACTCTATGAGAAAGGTGAGGGGGACCGCAGCACATACAACATGAAAAATAGGAAAGCCACAAAAAGAGGAGGTAGTACCTGTAAAGAAATAAAGAATTGTTAATATATTATAACACTAATAATGCAACAGTATACCATTAATAGTTACATGTGAATATATGAATATTGCAATAAGGCATCTGAAATAGCACAAACAATAACAACATTAGAACACGTTAAGAAGTAGACATTGTAGAAGTATCCAAAGTGTCTGTCTTGCAAGCATTAAGAAAACTCTTAAGCTTGAGAGGATCCTTGTAGGTAGTTGTTTTATTGTTGTAGGTGGCCTTAAACAGACATGAATACAAAAGGATAAAACGGGCTTCAAGAGAATGAAGACCCAATCTCATCTGCGTCTGTCAGCTGTACTCTTTGCATAGTCCTCAGAGAAGTACAAAGGATTACCTGACCATAACACGTTTCATCGATCTAACCACGTACAGAACTTTAAGAAGATCAGTGTATTACAAAAAATATAAGATAACTCCTCTTCATCTTTTCGAAGTGGAAACAACTGTAGGCTGACGACCCAATCTCTGAGCAAGCTGTATATTAAGAAGAGTACCATCAGGCAGGTTTAAGAGAAGGCAACAGGGTCGGGCCCATCCATGCCCTCAGATAGATCATATTTCTGTTTTCAAGGTCCTCAACCTGTTTCTGAAGAGAAAAAACCTGGGTTTGAAGGGCATTCATCTTAAGAGTAGTAGATCCAAATGACTCAAGTTATTGTTCAGCAGTATGAAGTCTTTCCTCCATTTGTGACCATCTATCAGTAAGGTGTTGTAATTTAGCATTGGTCTCTTCCATAAAAGGGTGCAAAGCATGTATCTCTTCCAGAAGAAGATCCACAGAGACAACCGGAAATGATTTTGGAGGGGATGGCGGATCTTTTTTCAGGCATTTGGTCGAAGCTTTCCCAGTTGCAAGTGGAGCAGAGGTCCCATTCGGACCAGATGAAGAAGCACCTCTATGCAAAGAAACCACTGAATCTTCCATTATTGCGAGTTGTGAGAAAATGAGAGTTAGTTATAAATTTATTGGCAGAGGGTGCCAGTGAAGACTTTACTTTTTCAATCTGCCCATAAATAGAAGGAAATAAGAGGGCAAGCCGAGTTACTCATCAAACAGGAGCTATGTTGCGTGAAAGAACGTTTATCATAATATTGAGGCACAGCACGTTGAAGAATGCCCAAACAATGCACCAGTAACAGAAAAAACGAATTATGAAGACTTAGGTGGCAATCCATCTCAAGAAGTAGAGGTGGCTGATGACATAGGAATGGATGGAGTCAGCAAGAACCATATAATATGTTTTCAAAAATACCAGTATAGCCAATTCTCTGTAAACACAGCACCTCAATTATATAGCAATGAATGGGAAAAAAAGAGTCCATTGTTGTTGATTCTGGAGCATTAGGTTTAATATTGTAGCGAGTAGGTCTTCAAATTCAAGGCACAGAGGGGTTAAATATCTTAAGAGGGAAGCTGTTCAATAGGCGAGGAGAATCTCTGCTCCACATAATGGCAGGCGGCATTATGAGGACAGCCGCACAACGGACGGAGAAACGCTGGCTTCTGATCGCAGTGGAGGGAGGATGACTCAAAACTAAGTTACCTCCGACATCCTTGGTGTTTGCGACGTAAGTTCCCTCAGTCGGCTGAGGAAGAAAGGATGCTGTATTGCTGTCTGCATCCACGATGCCCGAGGAGAATCACTCGGGCGCCACCATTTTCCATGGGCGCAAGCCATACCCGCCTCAAATAAACAACTTATAATAATAAGTCATTGACCATACTGACTTACTGATAAAACTGTGTCTTTGATGATAGTGAGCCAATAATAATACTGACCCATAGATAATTCTGGGTTGCTTTTGATATCAAGCTAATTAGACATTGTCGATACTGTGTCTCTGATACTGACGTACTGATGATACTGAGGTATTCCTGATACTGAGCTACTGATAGAGAGCCACTGATGATACTGAGCCACTTATGATGCTTGGACATGATACTGAGCCACAGAAGGCACTGACCCACTGATGATACTGAGCCCCTGATGATACTAAGCCACTGATGAAAATGAGCCATTAATGACACTGAGCCACTGATGACAATGAGCTATTAATGATACTGAGCCCCTGATGACACTGACCCACTAATGACAATGAGCCATTGATGGCACTGACCCATTGATGGTAGTAAGCAACTAATGACAATGAGCTATTAATGACATTGAGCTCCTGATGACACTGCCCCAGTGATGACAATGAGCCATTGATGGCACTGACCCATTGATGGTAGTAAGCAACTAATGACACTGATTCAGTGTGGGAACGGAGGCTTTGATGATACCAAGCCCATGATGATACTAGCAACTGATGTGAGTGAGGCACTGATGATACTCAGGGGCAGATTTAGAAACCCAATACGCCACATTTGCGCCGCCGTTGCATCACTTTTGTGATGCAGCGGCGGCGCAAAGCCAGCGCCATGCTGCAGGGTATTTACAACATGACTCATCTAGGGAGATGCGTCATGTTGTAAAGCCCTGCGCCACATGTGGGCGTTCCGGCACAGGGGGGGGGCGTTCCAGCAGAGGAACGCCTCCGAAAAGTGCCTGAGTGAAATTTACAAGATTTCACTCAGTCACTTTTACGGCCATGTTGCGTCAAAACCCTGCGCCTGCTTGAGGCAGGCGTAAGAATTGATGCAGCATGTTAGGAATAGGGGCCCCCGAGCCTTGCTGGAGACGCGACTTCAGCAATGCGCCGCCTTTCCGCCGGGGGATGTGACACGCAACTGCCCATCCGTGTGCCACGGTGTGCTGCATTGTAAATGCGGCACATCTGTGGTGGCGCACGGGTGGGCAGATGCGTCGCAACTCTTCTGGCGCATCCCTGCTGATTAGCAGAGATGCGCCAGAAGTTGGAAATCTGCCCCTGAGTCCCTATGATGCTGAGACACTTATGATATTGAGCAGCTGATGATACTGAGCCATTCATGGCACTGACCCACAGATGACACTGAGCCACTGATGGTACTTAGCAATTACTGAGACTGATCCATTGAGGAAGCAGGGGCTTTGATGATACTGAGCAAAAAGTGCCTGGTGAATTTGTACCATGAATCTAACCTTACTGCTTGCATATCGAATGTCAAAACTGGTACTCTATCTAGCACGTTTTTTATGATGAAAGATTTTTACAAATTTGAGTCGGTATTCGACGATGTTAGTCCAGCGGTTTTTAGGAAGCTGTATCTCCAATGGAGACACGGCTCTTTGCCAATCAGAGCCCTTACGAGCAAGTGGAGCTTGCCTACTGCTAAAAACTGTCCTGCTTGTACCTCGGAGCTGGAAATGAAATACATGTGGTGTTCTTCTGCCCTGGTTATCAGAAAGCTAGAAAGAAGTGGATCATTCCCATTTGTAAAAATTTGGAGATTAGGCACTGTATCCAAGCTCATAGAATGCTTAAAACTGATCTTTCTCCCCCAATTGTTTTTGCTGTAACAAAATTTTTAGCAGCCATGTGGAACATTAGAAGGAAATTTGTGAATATCGCTGGAAATAGGTTCTAGCAGATATACGTGTACAGTCGCTAGGGAGCTGGACTCTAACTCTAGCTGGGCAGGCACTTTAGCTGATCATGTATTTATTTATGCTGATTGTCATGCACTTAGTTGTGATGAAGTAGCTCCTAGGATATGTCATGATTGTAGTTTTTACTCTGTTTTAACGCAATGTATTAATTTTTAATTGTCTTTTTTAATGTATTTCTTTTATGACAACCTTGTCGAAATAAAGATGAAATGATGATGATGATGATAGTGAGCAACTGCTAGGGAGCCACTGATGGTACGGTGCCAGTTTGATGCTGAGACATTGATGACATTGAACCGCTGATGGCACTGAGCTTTTCATAACACTGAGCCATTGATAACACTAACTTGTGATGGCACTTAGCCACTGATGACACTGATCAATTGATACTGAGCCATTGATGACACTGACGCATTGATGGTAATGAGCCATTCATGACACAGTGCTGTTGTTAACATTGAATGATTCACAATTGGTGACTGAGGCAACAGTTGCTGTATATATATTCTCAGATTCAGGTATTTCCTAGTCCCTTTCTCCTTTCCTAAATGACTGATAATGTGGTAGATTTCATGAAGCTTATATACTTATATTACACTCTATGATTATTTTATCGGCCATTTTAAATAATGGTTTATTTTCCACATCAGACCAGCCAATTAATTTATTTAAAAATATTCTACAACTTTGAAAAAGACTTTCCCGATTCACAAATGTGATACCCATACGTGCAACTGGGAAATCTTAAATAGGTACTGAGCTTCCAATGCAAAGGTTGACCTGCCTATTTACAGTATTCGTGCACCAACGGATGTGGCATGAAGTATCCTCAGTATTGGTTGCAGGTATCTATTTGCTACTGTCTTTAGGGGATTAATGCTGCTATCAGTCCATGTCTTATAATCATATAGCATCATCGAATCTATGCATCAATAATATTCGAATTGGATGGCGTAGCTACCAACGATATAATAAAAGTTAGAATTTTTCTTTGTGATCAAACTTTGCTTTATTTTAAAAGTGCATACACATACTCTAGCCTACAGCCGCCGGCTGATCAGGAACAATTAACCAACCCATCCCTGGCTCCAAAAGAGTTATCCATTATCCTCCTCCCAGTTCCCTTTCCACACCATTTGTCCAGAAAAAGAGCCAGTTAGGCAGGTGGGCCTTGGTCATTTATGGACAAGATTACGTAAAGGCACGCATGGTGGGACTTCCAAACATTTGTTTGGCGGCCTGTACAACAAGCGGAAATGTGTCTGATTTTAGGTACCTGCTTTTTAATCACACTATCCAAGTTCACTTCTAACTTCATTGCCTTAGGAGCAAAGCTCGGTACATATTGCAAAGATTTGGGATCAACGTCCACTTCAACTTAGATCCCTCACAGATGTGCTGTATCTTAAAAAATCTCTTAAAACCTATCTATTTAAGGAAAAATATCCCACTGCCCGTCCGATCTTCTTTGCCTCGCGCCAGGACACTCGTTGAGTAGTCATGCGCTTTACAAAAATCAATCATTCATTCATTCTAAATGGCCTGCATGATGTACAAGGCACATCATGTAAGGCTTTTTAGTACATGGCTGGCAAAGTCAAAGTTTAAAGGACTGCTGAGCTCTCTGCAGGAAAGTGATCATGTGTCTGAAGATACCTAAACTGAAGAAACAACACAACGTGAGTCAATTCATTTCTAATGGTGCTCTGAAGATCAGGAACTTGCTTCCTCCCAAACTGCCTGTGCTCCTTCCCTCACCTCGTAAAGGCACTGATCTTCCAGAAATACCATACTAAAAAGATGTAATCATTCCCCACCTCAGAGACAAACAGGGACCCTTAAATCCATTCATGGTAAACACTCCCACCTTGAAAAGTAGCTTTCTAGTTTTCCATAAGGCGGCATCCAGCTCTACCCGCTTTTCCCCCAGGGATGACTTGCGTCCCTCTACTACAGTTAACCTAGTAGAACTGCTCACAGCCTCATCCTGGGTCCTTATCTTTCTTTGCTGTCATCTTGTTCTAAGCTTTCTACATCTTACAGAAACGCTGATGGCTCCTAGTTTTTGCCAGAGGCTTAACCTTGTCTTAATGGTCCCTCATTTTATCAGCTCACTTACTCCTGGTCAATGTTTAATACTTCACAATGCTATGGATTTTATTTAACAGCTACAGTCTTGCCACCGCCTCTGCGTTTGCTTTTTTACTCTCGATTAATAGCCCAGATTCCATATGTAGAACATGTTGCAATTTGCAACCATGGTTTCTTCATTTTTTCGCTCTGAGCTATTTGTCTACAACCGGTCTGTCTAGTTTTTGACCTCTCTATCTTATGGAACTCTGATGGTTCTTTGCTACAGGTTCTCGGTCCCTGCCTCCAACCCCCCTTAATCTCATCTACTACTTATCCTAACATGACTGTTTATGTCAAACGGCTGGTAACCATCTAACTTCTTTTATTTTTAGAGCCAGAATCACATGAGTCCTAGGGCACTTGGGATGGTGATCACCTCAAATCACATAAGACCCCCTACTTTCAAAGTAAATAGCTTTTCTTTTTGATTTTTTTGGGCAGCCAGGTAGCTTTCTGTGAGTTCGCTCTTGACCATACCCTTTCCTCCTTCCACCTATGTTACATTTACTGAGATCACATACAATTCTCTACTTTTCACCACATTTTGGGCATTCCACTGCAAATGCTGCCTCTTTCTTCCACCACATTCTTTCTTTTACCATCCCTTCTCTCTCTATTTCTCACTCTTGCTGCTGCTTTTTCATCACAGTTTTCTCCCTTCCACACAGTTTTCCTATCTTTCTTTACCTCTTTCTTCTTTTTCAGACTTTCTCATTTCCTCCGCGGTCAACGTCTGGTCAGAGAGCTGCAACCACTGGCACAAATTAAGCACTGTATAACACACTCAAAGCTTATTTGTTGCGCTGTGTGAATTTACTATCCTTACAGGTTAGTGTGGTCAACCATCAGAAATGTTGCAGGCCTGTCCTGCAATTAGGCCTCTTGTCCTGTTGCCTGCCCAGCGGTCCTGCGGGATGGCAATTTCCCCACATGTTTGAACCCTCTCCAAAGACCAGCAAATCTCACTTCACTTTTTCAACCCTTGAGGAGCTGAGAAAGAGGTAGCTACTGGTGGATGGGATGGAGGAGCTGCAGCACAGTAGGGACCCTGCACAATACAACTCCAGGAACAAATTCATCTATTGAAGAGCAAATCCTGCCACCTTCTGATAAACAACCCTAAATGTGTTAATCAATACCATGCTGGCAGTAGCTAATTTGGAAAATAATCAGTGTCGGTACCCAAAGCGCCCCTCAGAAACCTGCGGTTGACGCTATTAAATGTCAGCCCACCAAGGACCAAGTCTGTGCAGTCCTGAACCCACCTCAGCCCCCTTTAATGCACTGCCAGACACTACCTTCCCCTTTATCTCACTCCTGCAGGTCCCTGCTTTCTCCATTTGTGGCGTTTTTTCTGTCTTTCTCTTCCTGCTTTTATCCCATTTGTGTGGTTTCACTCTCTTGCACTCAGGTAATGTCTTATGAGGATAGATATGGGACGGCCCCCAAAAAAGAGTGCCAGTGGCCCCCAATTTGAAGGCCATTCTTCTTAACACCCGACTGAAACTTGGCTTAACGACCGCGCTAACCCTACTAATTCAACACTAATCCTCTATGGGTCCCGGAGTAGCGTGCTGCCTGCCGAAAAAGCGATTAGACGCCTCGTCAGGGGTAGTAAGCGCTATATAAATGCAATTACAATACAATACCATTGCTAATGCAATTCCTCCCGGTTACCTGATCATACGGAAGGATAGGCTTGGGGGTAGGGGCGGAGGTGTGGCTATAATATACAAAGGATAGTTTTTCCTGTGCACCACTTCCTATTGCAGAGTTAGAGGGGGCCGAGGCCCTCGGTTTCTTTCTGACTGTGTCAGCAAACCAATCTATTGCTGGCGTAGCAATTTATCGACCGCCAGGCCCGGCAGGCTTGTTCTTGGAGTCGCTCGGTCATGCCATCTCCACTATTGTGGCCAAATACTGGCATTGCTTGGTCCTTGGGGACTTCGATATCCACATGGACCAACCAGCTGACCCTGGGCCTCGGAAGTTGTGTGAGTCTCTAAGCATCCTCAAACTAACCCTCTATGTTTTACTCCCAACCCACAAAAGGGGCCATATTCTGGACCAGATTTTTTCGACGGCCAGGATTGACATGGATGCTCACCCCCCCATTATTTGGTCAGACCACTTCTTGCTTACATTTAGAGTGCGCAAGGAGTTGGGTAGATCTCAGTCATATTGCAAACCGCATGCCAGTAGTTTTAGGCCATCCGATCAGCTTACTTCGGAGACACTGGCTGGAGCGCGTAGGCATTCTCCTATTTCTTTCTGTGGAAATTTGGAGAGTGAGGTGCTCTCCCTAGAGAGCTGTCTTTAGGTTCGCGCTATGAAATTAGCCCCGCCCCAAAACTCGAGCAGCAAAAGCTTGCAGAGCTTCAGCCCCATGGTTCACGGAGGCCCTTAGAAAAAGCAAAAGTGCTTGTAAATGCCTGGAGAGGGCATGGAGGAAGAACCTCAATCCCGTGGACAAAATTACCTATAAAATGGCTCTGAAAGCCTATTACACCAAAGTCGGTGAGGAAAAGAAGCTTTTTTTGGTGTTGAAAATTGAACAAGCTGGGAACCGCTGTAAGGAACTTTTCAAGATTGTTAACGATTTCTCCTCCCCTAACGTGATGGATAGCCCATTTACCCCTACCAGTGAATGGACTAACAATATTGGGGGCTATATTTTCAATAAAATTAAAACCATACAAGACTCTTTTAGGGAGCTAGCCTTAGCAATGGAAGGGAATACAAGCTCACCCCCGTGCCACTCCCATTTCAGACGGGGCCCTCCTGCTGTTCCCGCCTATCCCAGTGGCCATTTCACTTAAGATAATGAAAGCCCTTAAATCCAGCTCTCCCTCAGATCCTTGCCCAACGAATGTACTGGCGTCCATCGCTGAGGTGATCAACCCAACAGTTAATTTGGTTTTGAACACCTTTTTGTCCAAGGGATTAATGCCTGAAAGCTGGAAGCACAGGGAACTTCTTCCGCTTTTAAAGAAACCTTCGGCAGACCCTTTGGTAGCCAGTAATTATAGGCCAATATCGCTGCTGCCTTTCTTCTCCAAGGTCCAGGAGAAATATGCAAATACTGTCATCACAGATTTTATAGAGGCTAATCATGTACTGCACCCTAGTCAATCAGGTTTCAGAGCAAACTTCAGTACAAAGATGGCCTTATTGGAAGTCTCGGAAACGATCAAAACAACACTGGATAGAGGGGGCAAAGCGGTACTGATACTATTGGATCTTTCCGCAGCCTTTGACACCGTGCCCCATGACCGACTCCTGCAAAGACTCCAGGACTGCGGTATTGGTGGCACGGTCCTCAGCTGGTTCACCTCCTTTCTGGATAATCGCCAACAAACATTATGGTCCTCTCCTCACTCGGCCCTCATGCCCCCTATGAAAGTAGGAGTTCCACAGGGATCAATTTTGAGCCGGACTCTGTTTAACGTGAATATGGCTCCCCTTGCGCTCCTTGCAGAAGAACATGGAGCAAAAATAATATCCTACGTGGATGACACGCAATTGCTGTTTACCTGTGAGAAGGAGAGCGCATTTAGAGGAAATTAGATAAATGTGTGCCCGACGAAGGTCTTTGCTTGGTTCAGACAGAGCCGACTGTTGTGCAACTCAGAAAAATCTGAAATTATCTTCTTTGGCCATAACCCCGGCGAGGAATGGCACCAATGGTGGCCTCAGAGTATGTCCCCCTGCTAGCTCAGTAACACCGTGAAAAACCTTGGGGTTAAATTGGATGCTGATATGTCCAGGAATTCCCAGGTCCAGTCGGTGGCTGGCACGTGTTTTGGGTTACTGAAAATGTTGAGAAATTTCCTCTCGCTACTCCCAATTCCACATAGGAAGACAGTAGTCCACGCCCTGATTATATGCAGGCTGGATTACGTCAATGCTCTTTACCTTGGCCTCCCAGACTATCTACTTGGCCGCCTGCAGGTGGTACAGAATGCGGCAGCCAGAGCCATACTCATGGTAGGCCCCAGGATGCAATTGATCCCCCGCCTGAGGTCCTTGCACTGGCTTGCAGTGCGGAAGAGAATACACTAAAAAAGCTTTAGTTTTGGCTTTCAAGGCCCTTCACAACACAGGTGCTCCCTACATTAGGAATAGAATTCAGCACTATGCCCCACTAAGGACCTTGAGATCCTCTGCCCAGCGCTTATCGACCATTCCAAAGTTTTCCCGCTCACGCATGGATGGTCGCTCTTTTCAAGTGGTGGCCTCGCAGTTATGGAATAGGCTGCCTCCTTCCTTAAGACAGGCGCAGGATCTTCTTGCTATCAGAAAAAAATGAAAAACCTGGCTTTTCCAACTTTAAATGAGGTCTACCTGTTTGTGGGCGCACTGTCAGTCTCAGGGTCCATCCTGTGCCGGGACACATTGTGGAGTAGCTGTGTGCTTTATAAGTGCCCAGTAACATAACATAACACCAGCAAACACCGGCTCAAGTTAAGCACTGCATGTTGGAGACCTTCTTTAAAGTATGCCATTGAAGTTTATTTTTTACACTAGGCCTATTTCACAGTATTTTATCAGATCAGTGGAGAAAGGAACAAGGACAGTGTGATTTGCCGGGGAACAAACAGTAAAGTAGTATACCTGAAAATGCGACACTCTGTTATTTGCTGCAGGGATATATATTTCCCACTGTATTTAAATTTTGTGAATATATACCATTAGACTGGGCACTATTCCCCTCCCCCAGGTACTGTCCCATCCATTGTAACTAACTGCTTACTATTCACTTGTACAGTAATCCTAGATATGTGCAGTTGTGCCAAAAAAAAAAGAAGCAGAGAAATAAGTTCAAAAAGTGATAGCCCAAGAGCACAAAATTTGGTTGAATGGGAGGCAGGGATGTAAAACCATTTCTCCTTGTTCTACGTGTACGACTAGTTCAAGAGACAGCAACTGGGGTAACAGTCACTGATGGCATGGCCATGGGGCCGAGGGTATTGTCACTGAGCTGTGGTCCCTGCCTAGCTTTAATCCCTTGGCCGCGGCTGTAATTCCGCCACGGCGCTAGGGGGGGAGGGGGGCCGCGCTGTGCCACCATGCTCGTGACAGAACGACTCCGTCATGAGGCGCGGTGCGCTGTGCTTGTGACGGAATGGTTCCGCCATGGCTCCGCCCGCCTAAAAGAACCCTCAGTGCAGGTACAAAATCAGCGCTGCGCAGGCGCGGCGGCCGCGCCGTGACGGAACCATTCCGTCACCAGCACAGCACCACCGTGGCTCGTGATGGAATGGTTCCGTCACGAGCATGCAAGGGGTTAAACTTCGGTGGTTTTTTTCAGCATATTTATGTGAAGTGGTAAAGCTAAGCTTGGATGTCAAGTGTGCAAGTTTTATGGCTAAACCTCACCTAATTTATCTTTTAGTGTCAGTCGGTGGTTACTGGGCCATATGAGTGATAGATACTGATAATTACCATTGGTGTTTCAAAGCTCAAGACTATTTCTCTCCATTTGGATACCATGGTTGTTCATTTTCTAAACGTGACTCTCAAATAATGCAACGGGGAGCAGTCAGGGTTTGTTCCACGTGGCGGTAAAGGATTAGAACTCAAATTCAGTCTGTCTGAATAGTAATCACACTTGATAAACTCAATCTCTAGCCAAATTATGTATTTTAAAATGGGGTGATTTAGAGGAGGCGAATGTAGAATGAAACACAAGAAATCTGCCACATGACCCATAGTCCCCCCAATCCCCAACAAGCGTCTTCTGATGTTGACGCACACACCAAGTGTCTCTGCACAAGCAATGTGTCTCCATGCGTGTGAAGTGTCCTCTTGTGAAGTGATAATGGAATGTTGGCCAGAGTCCGATTGGGAAAGCGGGCACTCGGGCACCCAGCGATGGACAAGTGACTGAGAAGCAGCTGTGGTCTGCTTTTTTTATGCAGCCTCATGCCAGTGTTATCTCCTGTTCTTTTCATTATTATTAGTGGATTGGCAGGCAGCTCACACCGAATCCAAAAGGCAGCAGCAGCATTCTCAGTCCACCCCCTTCACGCCCTCTCAGGCATGCCCTATTGCAGGGTTGGGTTGGGATACAAAATAGGCTCGGGCACCCTAAAAAACAAGTGACCCAGATTTGCAGATTGTGCCTCTCAAAACACTGCTCCAGTGTTTTAAGTATTATACAAAAGAAGGAAGGGGGTTTCTATAAAAGAGGCATGTTTTTCTTTGCTTCACTGATAACAAAAATGCAAGTGTTACCAGGACTTTTTTGCATGGATTGATTCGCAATGGTGAACCACAACTGAATATAAGTAAGGCCACTTCTGCTCAGGGCCCCTGCCCGTGCTCCACCTCCTTGCATTAATGAGCCGGCCCAGCGAGAGACCGGGATTAACACCTCCGCCCTGCTGGTAAAAGGGAGGTAATAGAGGCCCATCTGCCTCCAGAAAGGCCACTCAGGCTCCCACTGGGCCACTGGCAGCATTCGAACAGCACAGGCACAGCCCAAATGGGCCACCACACTGGCCAAAAATGCAGCACACAGCTGCAACTCCGATACCGGCCCATTCGTTCATTGCCTGACTTATCAATCCGACCCTGGTTTATTGTCACATTCTACAGAATGACAATGTTCCTTGGGGGGTGGGGTGGTCACAGCATATGGCACGCCCCCTGTCATCCAGGCCATTACAGGGAATCCCCACGATGTGAGATTCTGCTTCGGAGCATCAGAAAAATAAATGCAAGTTTTCATTTTCATTTCATTTTGAAGGTTTTATATAGCGCTGGCTCCACCCGAGAGTATCAGAGCGCTTTACATCAGCCATGGTTATCAGCAAGAAAAACAACGATAGCAATGAATGAGATCAATTATACAGGTGGTCAGACAAAAATATAGGGAACCAATAAGAGTACATAGTGAGAAGGGTACATATAGGATAAACAGAACCAATTGAAAGAACCAGTAAGTTGTTACAAATAGTAATTTTACAGTATGACAAGGAGGACTCAGTGGACAAAGTAAGGAGTGGGTGGGTATAGTAAGGGGTAGGGGGTGTGGAGGGTGTCAGGTGGGGGGTGAGGGTGCAAGGGTAGGCAGAGTAGCCTAAAGGAGGAAGGAGGAGAATAGTCAGAAAGGAGATCAGGGATTTAATTTGGCCAGAATTTTGTGAGCAAGTGAATTTTGAGGTTTCTTTTGAAGCTGGAATAGGAGGAGTTGCATCGAAGGTCTATGCGGAGGGCGTTCCAGATGGTTGGGGCCTTGCCAGAGAAGGAGCGGGATTTTGAGGCGGTTAATCTGCGGGAACTGCACCGTGTTTAGGGTAGGCAGTCCTAGTTGGTGAATGTAACCATTGTATACAAAAGGAGCGTCTCGGATATGAAAACCTTTTGGTGCACTTAGAATAGTAACATGTTTTTCATAGTGCTTTGAGGTCACAGCCTGGTACAGAAAGCACTGTGAATAAGTAATTATTTTAAAACAACATAACACACAACATAATTCAGGCTGCTGCAAAATGCACTGAGTTTTTTGTTTAAGATGAAACAACTGCTTGTAAAATATAAATTTTTTGTAAGATACATTTAGACTAACTGGTGCAAAACGTTTTTTATCGGGTTCCATTAAAAGGGCCCACCGCAGAACTCAGCTGCTGAAACCTCCACTACTTTAAAGAGGAAGAATATTTGCCACCATGAAGCTCAAATGATTCTAGCTATAACAGCCTACATTGGCTCCCAGGCAGCCTTTAGATTTGCTGAATAACCAATTGCACACACTTATATTTATTTCAGTTAGCAGGCACCATGCAGGGAAGGTTTGTTTCTTCTTTAGCTGTCTGTCCATTCTTCTCTCACTTAAGAGTTATTCCCACAAAATCCCGCACACTGCAACCTCTGAATTGCACCGATTTGTTGCTCCCAGTCTCTTGGTGTCTAAAGACAACTCTGAAACACCAGAGCTCTAGTTCTATCAGCAGGATGGATCCATCTCCGTCATCCACACAGAGATCTCTCCTGCAATTAATTTCTACCTTGTAAACGTCTGGTTTTGAGCACATCAGGATGATTAGTATTTCATTTAGCCTTGGATTTATAACTTGTGAAAAATATTTCCTGGATCTGGTCTGTCTGGTCTGTTCTGCCCTCTCTCCTGGCTTGCTTGCTCTTCTAGCCCGAAAGATGGTTATGTCAAGAAGGGTTATAACTTGGTAATGGACCAGAAAGTGGGTGAGAATCTCACTCTGCATCATTCTCACAGGCTTTTGATAAAGACTGCATGGGGGTACACTGCCTCGTATCCCTTATATTAAGGGTGCAAGTTATGCTAATCTAGAGGGGACCCTACTGAAATTACTGGTTTTTAAGCCAGGTCACAGCCAGCCGTGCATGAAGTGTGCTGGGACAGCAGGCTACACTGTCAGGTCTAAATTTAAAATGATTGAGGCACAATGAGAGTGCAGGAAAGGAAAGAGCAGCTGGATGACACACGGTCACAGGCAGTGTCAAAGAGCTTACATTCAAACTTTTCTTCCTCTTTTTAATCACACACTTGTAAATGTGTTTGTATTTATATAGTGCCTTCTAGCCAGAGGTCTTGTAGCGCTGTATTCATACCGCTGTGGACACCTTCCTGGCTTTCCTGTGAGATGTCCACTCCTGTGCACCCCCAAGGTGAAGCCAGGCATCCAAGTGCTGCTGGGGCCGTTGTGGAGATTAAGCAAGCTATTGCCCAGAGTCACAGAGTGGGACCCATGATCAGACTAGGCACCGAGGCGAGAATTATCAGGTCCGTAGAGATTGAGTCCAAGAGCCGCCAAGGCGGGAATTGAACCCTGGTCCCGGGCCAGACCTCTGCATCAGGGTCTGCCGCTCTAACCATTGAGCCACGCTTCTCCACTTCCTTCTCTTTCTCTCTTTAATCACGGAAAGTAGCAAACCCTCCCTCGGTTCACCAGTTTACCTCTCCTTTCAGGTTGAAAACACAGAAAAAAGAACACACACAAAGCCTATGGTGTAGTGTGTTGCATACAATTTTAGTGGATGACTTATAGAAGAATTTAAAGGGAATATGGAAAGAGTCACAGGGAACACAGCTACTTCAACACTTCTATTCTGCTGTTGCAGTTTCTATGGCTCCTCGCCTACTACAGTTGACACAGTTACTTTTAATATAATGCACTCCATGAACTGAAATGTTTCTTGGTTTGAAAGTAATGGGGATTTTCATTATCCAGTGCACCGGTACCCACTTAACTGTCTTGAAAGTATGAAATGCTGATTTGGCAGGGCAGGGGTCAGTCCACTAACATGCACTTTCCCCGTAAACAATTACATCACTCAGTGTTTTTTGCAGACTAGTTCTATAGTTTAATTGACCTGTACTAGGCCACCAGTTTACTCATGGGGAAAGTCTTATTGTCTGCTTTTATGTAGTGATCTTGTGCAGCATACTCCATGTACCCTGAGAATTGCTTCAGATTTTACAATGGAGCTCAAGAATTGGGTGGGATGATGACCGTCGAAGCCTTCGCAACTCTCAGTGCTCCATTGACTTGGGTCTTTATCTTGTAAACCATCCTACTGTAGGCAGCCATGCACATGGAGCTAGCTGATCTTACAGCTCCCTAAGAGCAGAAGGAAAGGATGAGATCCTGAAGCGTTACTGCATTTGTGGATGATCAGAAGTTATCCTTGTTCAATTATGTCATGCGTGAGTCAAGACCTAGGAACCCAGCAAAGGCAAGCCTGGGGTCCATGTAGAATAAACAGGTGCTTACCTGTTTTGGGGACCACAAGAGGGTTAGCCAGGGCTTCAGGGAACTGAGAGTGAAGCCATAGCCCTGCAGACCTTCGGGCAAGCTGGAGCCTTGAAGAACTAAATTGAACAGGGCCATTGATGGCCCCGAAGAGTGAGGAGGAGCCTGTGGCGCTTACAGAAGAGCAAAAGCTTTGGAGATCTGTTGATGAGTTGGATTCTCAGGGCTTTAGTTTGTACAGAGCACCTGGGGAGCTGATAGTAAACAGAGGCCTTGGGGAATCTCATGGACAACATGTATTTTATTGACCTGACTGTGAGCAGGGCTCTGGCTACGAGTGAGCAAGAGATTCAGGACTTAATGGTGAGGAGAAATCTAAGCAGACAAGAGGGTGAGCAGGATCCCAACCGCACCTGAGAGTGAACAGTAGATTCTGGGAACTTCATTGTGAGCAGGAGCATCTTGGATTTGAATATGTGCAGGAGCCTCAGAGGACCTACTAGATTGAATGATTGATTATATGATTTGTGAAGCACAGGCAGTTACCATCAAAAGGAAGAATCCCGGTGACCTGAGAGCGGAGCTGAGCTTCTGGATCCTGAGGAACAGTAGCTACTTTGGGACCCACTGAGGATGAAAAATAGCCTCACCGTCTTAGGATCAACAGGTCGCTCAGTACATTGAGAGTGAATAGAAGCCAGATGTACGTGTAAACATTCCCTGGGGACCTGTTGGCCAATGGACAGTGAGAATCCCCCTGTATGAGCAGGCACTGTAGAGCCTACTGGCAGAGAGGAGACGCGGGGATCTGAGGGTGAGCAAGGAGCCAGGTTTAAGGGAGACTCCTAGACCTGAAGATGAACAACAGGAGATCTATCAATGAACTTTAGTGGAGTAATGGTGTTTCCCGACTTGACCAATGTTACTGACCCTACAAGCTGTAAATCGATTTACGTACCTCAGATTTCTCACAAACGTAGCCCCAGCACTAACCAAACATACTTTGTGAGTGGTCATCATCCAGGAATGTGGGCCATTTATTTTTTGGGTGCCCGGGCCTATTTTTGGTTCCAATCTGACTGTGATGGTGGCGACCCTATTGCAGGTTTTTTCACAAAGTAGGTCCTTGTCAAGTGTTCTTTCATTTGCTGATAAAAGGCTTTCCTTGATTGGGTTCTTGAGCCATTGCTCCTCGGCTCACAGTGAATGTGATATTATACCCCTCTCCCTGTCCCTCGGGCTAAAGAGAACGGCGTCCTCCAGTGCTGAATTTTCAAAACAATAAGTGCCAGGGCCCTTGCAGCATGTATCGCCCATTGGCCCTGCCACTGCAGTCAATGGCAGTACAAACACAACGACTAACAATCACATTACTACAAGTGTGATAAATCGGACTATTCCACGCCCCCCAGGGCCATAAGAATCACTTGTATGGCAGGTATTTCTGCCAGTGTTGACAACCAGGGAGAGGTGTGGCGCAGCGGCCAGGGCGGCTGACTCCGGAGCACGTGGCTCACGGTTGGATTTCCAGCGCTGGTGGCAGCTCAGCTTAGCACCTTATGACTCTGGTCAATAGCTTGCTTAATCTCCCTGACGGCCCTCAGCGCTTTGAGACCCTTAGGGGAGATTAATTCACGCTTTACAAAAAACAGGTTATTTATTATACAATTAGATGCCAGTGCCGAGCACCGGAAACCACTGGCTCAAATTAAGCACTGGCGTCATCTCTGAAAATCAGTATGTGATACCGTTCACTGGCATTTACCCTTCACAGTGTGTTCTCTGGAATCTCATTGGTAACTGCTCCAGCCTCCACGGGGTTTCATGTGGCCTGACTCCGGAAAAACTTGGACACAATTCTAAACACAAGCTTTTCAATTCAAGAACAATGTCGAGTCTGGTGACGTGTCCAGCAAGTAGTTTTTTTCAGAAATGTGGCACGAACAGGTCCTGTGCTAGGTTCCTGGTTTATTGAGGAAGAAGGGGGTGGGGCTGGAGCGGCGTGGAATAGCAAGCGTGCTAAAAGCCTTAACGCAAGCCGGGAAGATGCCTCGCGCCACCGCACTCCAACTTCCACAGTAAAATACCAGGGTGCAGTGCGCGCCTCGACGCCACTGCCCCTCCTTCTCAAACGCCTTGCCCGATGGGGATTGCTGAGGGGAAGAGGCGCGGAGCAGAGCATTGTGTACATGTGAGAGGGGGGAAAGAGTTCTGGGAAATCGTATTAATGTTGTAAGACAAGTATTTTTGTGTTACTCGTTAAAGGTGTGGTCCCACAAGTCACTTTTGGTTACAAAGTCGCTAATGGCTGAAGGTTTCATTCTTAATAACTCTTGCTGTTTGGCAGCTATAAATTGGGGTGAAATACAAATGTACTCATTTCTTACAAAATTGCAAATAGTCAAGTCCGGTAATTTATAAAGCACCCTAACCCCAGGGTATTCGGACAATGACACCTATCACTAAGAGGCCACTTTTGACTTGGTGTGCACAGCTGATATCTTAAGGTGCCTTTACATTTATTTAGTTCAAACAACACTCAACATCCATAATTTGTGTTGTTTTTCTATCCACTGTTTTCCACCTAGACCTGGACACTCAAAACAAAGGCCTGGCTTGCAATCTCAACAAATGGCCTGACACGTAAATCTCAACGTACAACCAAGGCATTCTAAACAATAAGAGAGATTTTAGTAGGGAGAACTTTATACACTATGAAATAAACTAGCCCCAGAAAAGCCCCAAACCTTTTTGACCATAGAAAGTTTTAACGTGGCAGAAAGAAAAAGACCTCGTACTAACTGTAGAAATGTTCCCCCTAGAGGCAAGCGAGGAGCTGCTTACCAACTGTAGACAATTTCACCATCTCAGGAAGAGAGGAGTTTCTTATTAATCATAGAGACTTTTATGCTTACAGCAAGAGGAACTGCTTAGTGACTAGAATCGTTCACCCTCACAGCAAGTGAAGAGCCTCTTAATGTAGATATTTCACCCTCGCAGGAAGAAGGGTGACTTTGACCGACTGTGTGATCTTTCGCTCTTGCAACAAGTGAAGAGCCTCTTACCAACCATAGAAACCTTCACCCTTGAAGTAAGAGAGGAGCCTCTTACCAACCATAGAAACCTTCACCCTTGAAGTAAGAGAGGAGCCTCTTACCAACCATAGAAACCTTCACCCTTGAAGTAAGAGAGGAGCCTCTTACCAACCATAGAAACCTTCACCATTGAAGTAAGAGAGAAGCCCCTTGTCACCCATGGAAAATTCCACCTTGCAGGAAGAGTACCTATCTATGGGCTCTAGAAACTTTCATCTTTGCTGCAAGCAAAATGCCTCTTACTGACTGCAGAAACTTTCACTCTTGAAGACAGCAATGATCCCTGTATGATGGTAGAAACTTTCACTCTTGAAGACGGCAAGGATCCCCTTATGATGGTAGAAACTTTCACCCTTGCAGATGGCAAGGATCCCGTATGATGGTAGAAACTTTCACCCTTGAAGACGGCAAGGATCCCCTATGATGGTAGAAACTTTCACCCTTGAAGACGGCAAGGATCCCGTATGATGGTAGAAACTTTCACCCTTGAAGACGGCAAGGATCCCCGTATGATGGTAGAAACTTTCACCCTTGAAGACGGCAAGGATCCCGTATGATGGTAGAAACTTTCACCCTTGAAGACGGCAAGGATCCCCGTATGATGGTACAAACTTTCACCCTTGAAGATGGCAAGGATCCTGTATGATAGTAGAAACGTTCACCCTTGAAGACGGCAAGGATCCTGTATGATGGTAGAAACTTTTACCCTTGAAGACGGCAAGGATCCCCGTATGATGGTAGAAACTTTCACCCTTGAAGACAGCAAGGGAGGAGCCTCTTACTGACCATAGAAACTTTCAGCCTTCAGAGCAAGAAATTAGCCTCTTCATGGTCGCAGAAACTTTAACCTCGCGACGAGAGAAGAGCCTATTACCAGCTGTAGAAACTTTCACCCTCACTGCAAGAGACGACCCTCTTATTGATCAAAGAAACTTTCACCCCTTCAGCAAGAGACGACCCTCTTATTGATCAAAGAAACTTTCACCCTCGCAGCAAGAGACAGTCCACTTACTGACCAACAAAACTTTCACCCTTACAGCAAGAAATGAGCCTCTTACTGGTCACAGAAACCTTAACCCTCACAGCAAGAGAGTAACCTCCTCTGGTTATAGAAATCTTCCCCCTCATTGTAGGAGGGGACCCTCTTACTGACCATAGAACCTTTCACCCTCGCAGCAAGAAAGGAGACTCTTACTGGTGGCAGAACGAATGTATGACATCAAAACAAAAACTATTACAACGCATACCTTTACAACGTGCCAATACAATACAATACAGCTTCCATTACAACACATGCCATTACAATGCAAGCCATTACAACATATACTCTATTACAACGAAAATTACTAATCTAACACCGCCACCGGTAGCTTATCTCCGGGACAGGGCGGGTCAGTGAGGGATATGCGTTGTAGTGGCAGGCGTTGTAATGGATTCTGCATTGTATTGACCGCATTGTAAAAGCATTGCGTTGTAATGCCTGCATTGTAATGGATGTTTTCCCGCAGAACTTTTAACCCTCACAGCAAAAGAGTAGCCTCCTACTGGTCAAAGCAACATTCACCCTCACTGCAACAGTGGAGCCGTTAACTGTCCAAAGAAACGTTTATTCTCAGTGCACGAGTGGAACCTCTTACTGGCCGTAAACACTTTCAGCATGGCAGCAAGAAAGGAGTCTCTTACTGACCATAGAAAGCTTCACTTGCAGCAAGAGAGGAGCTTGTTATCAACCATAGAAACTTAAAACAGGGCAGAGTAGAGCCTCTTATTGACCACAGAAACCTTCACTCAGGCAGCAAAAGAGAAGCTCCTTACTGGATATATAACCATATACACCATGGGAAAGCAAAGGATTTGTTTCTTTGCCACAGACGCATATTGTGGTGAGTTTCCTTACACCTCGATGGACGTGAGACCTTGGAGGACTCTCACAGTCTCCATCAGATGTTTGCCAACCTGGTTCAGTTCATATTCATGTTGGTACAGCGGCTTCAGACGTCATTGTGCTGCAAAGCTTCTTAGCTTACTTTCATTCAATCCCACGATCCCTGTGTATAAAGGAGAATTTAGAAGAAGTAAGCATGCCCAATGTCTTACACTAAAAACACACATATACACATTGGGATATATGCTTGAGTGGTAAAAGGGGGTAGGTAAGGAGCTTGTGAGGAAAGAAGAGACATCTGTAAAGTACGGATATTAGACAATGTTAATGAACAAATCTGACTTCAGCACTGCCTAGACCATCTATGGGTAATTGTTTATCAATTTGATAGTATGTCTTTTATGGTTTTACAATCGAAATAAAGACTGATGAAACTGATAATAAATGTTTCAGTATTGCCCTAGGAACAATATGTTGCATGCTCCTCATTTTGTACCATCGGTCCTTCTCTTTAGTAGTGAAAGGCATCTGCGCTTAAGGCAATACGATACAGAACATTAAGGCAATAAAATGATAGGGAGCTGGTATTTAAATTCAAAAGAACAGAATAAACTCTTGGGCCCCTGATCCGGTAATAAAATGATGGTGGACGGGATAAGTCGAAAAGCAAAAAGTACTAAAATGTTCCTGCTGGTTGGATGCTATTGTAAGCCCTTAAGAAAAGAAATAGTCAAAATCCAGCAAAACCTAGTTTTTGTAACATAAATCTATAAAAATGTAAATAGAAGCTTGGCCTAAATGCCTCTCCCAAAACATAGTTCTACTATGTAATTAGAGCTATTTTTCACAAGCTCCAAAAGTAAGGATTACTTTGGCTGAATGGATAATGATTTAATTACTGGGGTAAATTGTCATCTAGGATATCAGCAGGTCAGCCTCTCCTCCGAGCGGTTCATATGAAAACCACGTTTTAGGGCTAAAACGTCCACAATCGATCAACCGTTCCGGCTCCAGGTACTTTACTGGAAGCATGTTGTCCTGGACCAGGGAAGTTTATATCTAACATTTGTGGACCTAAAGTCAGCTTTCGACATGGTGGATCGAAATCAACTCTGGGCTATTTTACTATCAATGGGGGTGCCACCTTACCTATGGCACCAATTTAAACATCTACATGATGGCACCAACGCCAGAGTTCGCTTTGGAAAGTAGGTCAACTAACTGGGCCCTTTCCGGTAGAGAAGGGGGTTAGGCAGGGCTGCGTTCTTGCCCCCACCCTCTTCTCCCTTTTTCTCAATGGGCTCATAGAAGACCTACTATCAATCAAAGATATTGACTCCCCTAAACTAGCCTCGCAGAGATTTCCTGCACTAATGTTTGCAGATGATACTCTGCTTCTCTCAAAATCCCCTATGGGCATGCAGAGGGTCCTAAACCAGTTCACTAAATTTTGTAAACATAGAAATCTGGTAGTTAACATTGATAAGACCAAGTATATGGTATTCAATGCCAACACTACTAATTGTCTACATACCATGATGGAAGGTAGACCACTAGAAAGAGTTCCAACATTTGACTACTAAGGTCTGACTCTAACCAACAGAATTGGGTGGGGTGCACAAATGGCTAAGGCCAACTTAAAACTTATACAGACAACTGGGGGAATTTTAAAAGTCCCAAAAAACTGCGCCTATAAAATTGTTAGTGTCCCACTGGAAATCTTCAAAGTTCAAGCAAGATCATCTTCCCTTTACGGGGCAGAACTTTGGGGACATGTTCCTTCTACTGATTTAACCACTACAGAAAATAACTTTATTAGGCAAATTCTAACCTTGCCTAGAAGTACTCCATTAGTCCCACTTAGGCCAGACCTGAATATTAGGCCCATTGCCGATGCTATCGCCTCACGTCCCCATCTCTATTGGAGGAGGCTGTGGAGCACCCCCGAACTGGAAAGTTACAAAAAGGAATTAAAGGTGGTGCTAGCCTCCCCAGGAGCAGGTAGAATTCCATGGCTAAGTTTTGTTAGACAGTCTCTTGCTCAAATCGGATACGAAAACTTATGGACAAACCCTGAGGCAACATCCTCAACTATTTCTAAGAAACATTGTCCAGTGCTGTGAAGGACTTTAACCTAGGGAGGACACTTCGTTCAGTCTCATCAACGAGCCTGACTGGTGCCTTCCTGAGCCATAAGTCTATTTACAGCTTTGAACAAGAAATAGATGCAATCCAACCTACTTTAGCGAAGAAGCTGTACTTACAGTTTAGATTTGGAACACTGCCCCTTTTTTCTATGACTGATAGGTGGACCGGGGGTTCGGTACACCTATGCCCTGGCTGTAGAATTGAGAATGAAACCATTTTGCATGTTATTCTTTTCTGTCCAGCCTGTTCACTCATACGGAGAAAGTGGATAATACAACTATGTAACAATCTGGGCATTAGGGACTATCTAGCCTTTTTTAGGATTTCGAAGTCTGACACAAATCCTGTGATAGTGTCCGCTATAACTAAGTTTTTGTTCTCTATGTGGTTTACCCGAAGGATATTACTTACCAAACAAGGACACTATGTATTTACTTGCAGAGACTTGAGAATTAATTGGATCAACAAGTGTCATCTTAATTTTTTTAACTTTTTAAAATTATTAACATTTTTATAGTCTTAATAAATTGTCTTCTCCCTTCTGATTTTACGCAATGTATTTTAACACTTATAATTATCAATAAACTGTAGCAAAGTGAATTTTGTTTTATTGCTTTGATGGTTAAAACAAACCGAAATAAAGTTTATTGAATGAATGAATGAAAACCACGCAATATTGTAGATCTCTAAACGCTTGCCAAAAACCTACGACTAAGGATCCAACAGTAAACACATTTTTGACGGATGGTGGTGGATACCAATATTTGAATTAGCTCCAGTAGACCTCACTGCCACCAGTTGCCCCACCTGGAGCCTAAAATCCCTGGGACACTGAAACATTTCATCTGGAACTGGCCTGTTTCATGGTATGGGCATTTTTGAAGATCCAGTACATCGTGGACACCAATTAAAGGTAACCATCACAGATAAATTTGAAAACACTGGTTCCCAAAGTCCATCGACTGGCCCTATTGAATGTTGGATTGGATTGGATGTGCATTTGTGGAGCGCGAATTGCTGCCCGGAGGCGTTCAAGCGCTAGGAATACCATGGACCCGCACAATGGACCAGGAGGGGAGAGAAGTGAGAGTTAATTAGACTGGATGAAATAAAAAGGTTTTCAGCTGTTTGCGGAAGGCCGAGAGATTGGGGTTGGCTCTGAGATGCAACGGAAGGGTGTTCCAGGCCCTGGCAGCATTATAGTAAAACGTCCTGCCTCCGGATCTGGATCTTTTTATTCTGGGAGCCATTGCAAGGAAAGTCTGACTAGAGCGTAGGCTTCTGTTGGGCGTGTAGTGGGTAATTAGGTCCCGAGTAATCCTGCGGCCAGTGTTCCAGAAGGCCTGGTGTGCTATGCACATAGCTTTAAACATAACTCTCTGGCGCACCGGTAGCCAGTGGAGGGTTACCAATCCGGCCCTCACTGACTGTCTGCGGGGGAGGTCGAGTAAAATGCGTGCTGCGCAGTTCTGGACTATCTGAAGCCTTCTCAGAGTGGATTTAGGAGCACCAAGGTAGAGTACATTGTTAAAATCAAGGCGTGACTGAATTAAGCCTTGTACGGCTGCTTGTTTGGCTTCCAAGGGGAGGAGAGGGAGAATTTTCTTTAGCATCCTCATGATGCCAAAGCATGTGGCTGAGAGTTTTGTGGCTTGTACGTTAAGGGACAGGGATCTGTCCAGCCAGACTCCGAGACTCTTGATACTGTTTTTAGGAGTTGGCGGGGAACCCAGACTGGGCGGCCACAGGGAGGCTGAGATCTGGGGGGCCAAGGAGCATCAGCTCGGTTTTGTCCCCATTCAGTTTTAAGGACGCTAGGGACATCCAGGTCTTCACTTCCTCTAGGCACTCTCTAAGCCCGCCCAGTGCAGGTGGGTTGGCTTCCTGCGTCAGTGAGACCACAAGCTGCGTGTCGTCCGCATAGGAGATGATCTTAATCCCAAATGGGCGGACGACATCAGCCAGCGGCCTCATGTACAGGTTAAAAAGTGCAGGGCTTAGAGAGGAGCCCTGGGGGACTCCGCATTTCAAAGGTCTGTTGGTGGACACAGACTCGCCCTCGAACACACGGAAGGATCTGTCCTCTAAGAAGGACTGGAACCAAGACCAGGCTTTGTCCTTAATCCCGACTTGGGACATACGGTGCAGCAGGGTGTCATGGCTGACCGTATCGAAGGCCGCGCTGAGATCAAGGAGGATCACTGCCACTGATCCTCCTTGATCCAGGATTTTTCTGGCTTCCTCGGTAACCATGAGGAGGGCGGTCTCAGTCCCATGTTTCGGTCTAAAGCCCGTCTGGGTGGGGTCCAGTAGGTGGTGATCTTCCAGGAAGTTTATTAGTTGTTGATTTATATATTTCTCCAGGATCTTACTTGCCCATGGGAGCAGGGATATGGGGCGATAGTTACTCAGGTCAGTGAAGTCCAAATTAGGCTTTTTTAATAAGGCTCTTACCATGGCCTGCTTCCATACGGTCGGGACCGTGCCAGAAGAGATGGAGGCATTTAAAACCTCCCTTATGATGGACAGGGTGGTCTGCTAGGCTGCCATTATTATGTCTGGCGGGGCTGGGTCATTAGGGGATCCGGATTTTACTTTCCGTGCTAAGGGTTCAAGGGTAGCGAGATCCAAAGGAAGGAAGTGAGTCAGCGTGGGTAGGTGTTGACTGGAGGGGGAGGCTGTGGGATAGAGAGGACGGGCTAAGGGGGTGGGGCTTTTCGGGGGAAAGGCAGAGTAGATGGAGCTTATTTTCTGATGAAAGAATTCTGCGACCTTATTGCAGTGGGTGGTGGACTTGTCCGCCTGCAAGCTAGGTTCCCTAGCGCCAAGATGCTCCCTCCGGAGCGAACGTCGCGCTCTATAAATACCCCACAAATATACAAATATACAAATATAGGGGACGGTTTTGTTAGTTTTTTAATGATTTGGAAAATTTCCTTGGGTTTAGATTTAGCAAGCAAAATTTTCTCAGAGAAGTATGTGGCCTGGGCCGCTTTTATCAGTGTTTTATATTCACTGATGGCTTCTCGATAAAGGGTTTTTATTGTCTGTAGAGTAATCAGATCGCCAACGTCTTTCTGATTTCCTGCAAAGTCGTTTCTTGTCCCTAAGAGCCTCCGTGTACCACGGGGCAGTTTTGTGGGAGCGTTTGAGCGTGATTTTCTTTTTGGGAAGAGTGACGTCTAGAGATTGAGTGATCCAGTTGACATATGCCTGGTTTGCTAGGCCGGGGTCGTCTTTAATCAGGGGTGGATTCTCAGCAAGTTTGCTAGTCCAATTATCAACTGCTAGGTGGGACCAGGCTCTCATGAGTCTCGTGGTAGGTGTTGGTGCAGGGGGTTTAGGCGCAGCCCAGCTGATGGGGATCAGAAAATGGTCCGTCCAGGGCAGGGGGATAGGTGGACTGGTTAGAAGATCAGGGCAGTTGCTGAAAACCGGGTCCAGCAGATGACCCTTCACGTGGATGGGAGTAGTAACCCGTTGGGTAAGTTGCAGAGCTGCTAGATCATCTGCTAAAGTCACGGCTATGTGATCTGAAAATTAAAATCGCCTAGCAGGGTGAAGTTGGATGTGATATTGAGACGTTCAGCCACGCTTGAGGGTAGACTGACGTGGAACTGCTTCGGGGGGCCGGGGGGGCGGTAGATAAGAGTGCCAGAGAGGCATCTGTTAGGTGAGAGTTCAATGTTAAAGGTAAGGCTTTCACAGTCCGGGATGGTTTCGGGAACCACTCGGCAGTGAAGCTGTTCTTTATGAATTATCGCCAGGCCTCCTCCTCTCCCTTTAGGCCGGTCCGAGAGATTTGGAAACCTGGTGGGGGGGCGTCTATGACCGCTGGATCAGCGTCAGGGGATAGTCCGGTTTCTGTTAGGAACAGTATGTCTGGTGTGTGTTCCTCTATTAAAAGCGCAATTTCAACCCTGTGTTTAGGGAGAGAGCGGCAGTTCAATAAGAACATGCGGAAGTCGTGTAGCGGTTCAGTAGTTATTTTGGGTTTGAGGGGGTTATGACATTTGGGACAGGCAGGCGTCAGAGTGTCAGCTTGATAGCTGTGTCGACTACAGTTGCTGGTGGGTGCCCTGAGACTATGGAGGGTTTCAGCACTGTAGTGTATAGGGTCTGAGGACTGGGATGCAGGGGGGCTGGCCCTAGGCCCGGACTCGGCGCGGACGAGCGCAGACAAGCTTACCTTATGCGCGCATTCGGCGCGCAATCGTCGCGCCAGCTGCGCTCGTCCACTGTGCTTCCGGTGCATGCACATTATTATGGGGCAGGGAGGGGGCGTGGCCTCGAGGGGGGCGTGTCCCTCGATTCAGCGTGGCCGATGGCGCCTGACAAGACTCCTGCGAGCTCTCCCTCTCAGCGCTAGATCTGCTGCTGGGGATGCTTTCAGGCAGGAGATAAGGAGGTAATGGGCAGGTTTTAAAACAGATTTACAGGTATTTTAAAATTGGAATGTGCAAAATACGCAAAGCTAGCTCCCGGCTGTGCCTCAGGAGGGTAAAGGTATTCTGACGTGCTCGCAGATCAGTGCTCTATTTATACGAGTGAAAGGGGGCGTGGCCTCGAGGGGGGCGTGTCCCTCGATTCAGCGTGGCCGATGGTGCCTGACAAGACTCCCGCGAGCTCTCCCTCTCAGCGCTAGATCCGCTGCTGGGGATGCTTTCAGGCAGGAGATAAGCAGGTAATGGGCAGGTTTTAAAACAGATTTACAGGTATTTTAAAATTGGAATGTGCAAAATACGCAAAGCTAGCTCACGGCTGTGCCTCAGGAGGGTGAAGGTATTCTGACGCGCTCGCAGATCAGTGCTCTATTTATACGAGTGAAAGGGGGCGTGGCCTCGAGGGGGGCGTGTCCCTCGATTCAGCGTGGCTGATGGCGCCTGACAAGACTCCCGCGAGCTCCCCCTCTCAGCGCTAGATCTGCTGCCTGGGATGCTTTCAGGCAGGAGATAAGCAGGTAATGGGAAGGTTTTAAAACAGATTTACAGGTATTTTAAAATTTGAATGTGCAAAATACGCAAAGCTAGCTCCCGGCTGTGCCTCAGGAGGGTGAAGGTATTCTCCCGAGAACCAAATGGAGACCCTGGGGCACTGCCGGACCTGTGAAAAATGTTTCCTATCCAGGTCTGTTTTTGGGGTGGTGAGTACCCCGTGCAGCTTGTTTTAGGGTGGTTAGTGCCCCAGTGCGGTGTATTTAGGGTGGTTTGTACCCTACGGTGGTGAGTTTTGGGGTGGTGAGTACCCCGTGCAGTTTGTTTCAGGGTGGTGAGTGCCCAGTGCGGGGTGGTGAATACCCCGTGCAGTTTGTTTTTAGGGTGGTGAGTGCCCCAGTGCAGTTTAAGTTTAGTTTTGGGAATGGTAAGTTTGTGGGGTAGCAAGTGCCCCAGTGCGGTGTATTTAGGGAGGTTAGTGCCCTATGCTGGTGAGTTTTGGGGTGGTGAGTACCCCGTGCAGTTTGTTTAGGGTGGTGAGTGGTGAGTGCCCCAGTGCGGTGTATTTAGGGTGGTTAGTGCCCTACAGTGGTGAGTTTTGGGGTGGTATGTACCCTGTGCAGTTTGTTTTAGGGTGGTGAGTGCTCTATCCAGGTCTGTTTTTGGGGTGGTGAGTACCCCGTGCAGTTTGTTTTAGGGTGGTTAGTGCTTCAGTTCGGTGTATTTAGGGTGGTTAGTGCTCTACGGTGGTGAGTTTGGGGCGGTGAGCACTGTGTGCAGTTTGTTTCAGGGTGGTGAGTGCCCTATGTTGGTGAGTTTTGGGGTGATGAGTATCTCATGAAGTTTATTTTAGGGTGGTGAGTGCTCTATGTTGGTGTGTTTCTGGGGTGGTGAGTATCCCGTGCAGTTGTTTTAGGGTAGTTAGTGCACCAGTGCAGTGTATTTAGGGTGGTTAGTGCCTTACAGTAGTGAGTTTTGGGGTGGTGAGTACCCCGTGCGGTTAGTTTTTTTTAAGTGTGATAAGTGCCCTATGCTGGTGAGTTTTGGGTGGTGAGTATCCTGTGCAGTTTGTTGTAGGGAAGTAAGTGCCCAGTGCGGTGTATTTAGGGTGGTTAGTGCCCTAAGGTAGTGAGTTATGGGGTGGTGAGTACGAGGCAGGCACAAAACTTCTTCCTTCATGGATGCGTAAGCCTCTGTATAGGGTGATTCACAGTGTTACAAACAGTCTGTGTTTGAGAAGTGTTTAAAAATGGAGTGTAGGTATGATAATGAACAGTGTTCAATATGGATGCTAATGAAGGTTTTGAGATTTTCGAATAAACAAGGTGGTGAGTCTTTGCTTTGTGACGTGGCAATTGCTTCTGATAGTGATGCCATGCAAGGCAGAGAGATGGGTCTGGTGTTTCATGCATTTTGAGGGATGCAAGTGAGAGAAGGATACCTGCAAGGCAGGGAGATGGGTCTGGTGTTTCATGCATTTTGAGGGATGCAAGTGAGAGAAGGATACCTGCTTATTTGAATGTTTATGTTTTTTTATTTTACTTTTGTTTACTTGTTATGTTTCAAGCTTTATTGAATACATGTTATTTTTATGTTCGTTGTGCTGATAAAGGGGGGAGATGTGTTATATTTATATGTTATGTGTTTCATCACTTTATCATTACTCACATCTTTCACTCATTAGAATGTTGCTTTCTTATGATGCCTTAGATGGTTCTAAGATGATGTCATGCCTGTGGCATCAGTGAGCAGTTGGTCCAGCTGTGTCTGGCATGAAGATGTTCAGGTCTTCCTTTGAAGAATAAATCCACTTGGAAATATTACCAGATCTACTTGGTTTATTTATCATAACAAATACAGACAAAAGACCTGGTCCGTCCACCCTGTCTGATTTTCCCATTTTGTGATCTGACTGGTCTTTTTCCTAAGTCTTAGCAGCAGTAGTCTAAGACCACTGGTGTACCTCGATCAAAGAGACAGAGCCTGGTGAGTTAGACTGACATGCACCTCTTACTATTGTTTATCCTCAGAATGAGTGACCTGAAACCATAAATACAGTAGTAAGATGGGAGTCCAGGAGCTTTTAAGATGGACTCTGAAAACCAGACCCATAATCTTACACTGAATTGCATTTTGGCTCCATAAATAAGCAATTTAAAAATATTTAGGATTATAGACACTCGCTCATTAGTGAGTCACTTTAGGTTTTTGACACTGCCAGCTGCTTTAGCTGTAATATGTTTCTACTGTTGCATTGAAAAATCCTTCAGTTTCAATGCAATACCTCTATCTTGATATTTATTTTTAGTGGCAATTATGGTCATTATTCTACTTTACATTATCTGAGCCCAAGTCCTTAGATACCTTCTAGAGAATGTCTTGATTGCTCTATGACAGCTACTACCAGAAAGTACAGTAAACTGGGGCGTCTTAACTAGTCATTGCAAGCAACAGTATCCAGAGCCATCGAAGACTCTTTGGGGGGGGGGGACAACACCAAACAATGTCTCCCTATCAGTACCCCAACTTGGAGAAATGGCTTTAAAATAGAACAAGATCTGTCCACCAGTAAAAAAACATATAACAACAACACTTGCAGTTAAAATATAGAAAGCCTGGTCATCATGACATTTGCTTTTTTGGGGGATAAATTCCGTGTCTGTATATGGTGCAGTTGGTCGTGGAGATCGAAAAAGGACAAATCAATTAATTTGGTGTACCCTATGCTATTTTAGTGTCATGGCCTTCAAATGTCAATAGTCTCAAACATCAGGCTAATTATATACACTAACCTGCTGCTACAGGTAATTATTTAGACCACATTCTAGTTATTTTTTTCCCCACTAAGTGCCATATGTATCAAGGCCAAAAGGGTTCGCAAACGCCGAAATTCGCAGAATTTCGGCGTTTGCGAACCCATTTTCGCAAAATGGTATGTATCAAACAATTTGGGTGCAAAATAAGGAATCACAAAATTTGCCATTCCTTATTTTGCGATTGCATTTAAGGAATCGCAAATTTTGCGATTCCTTAAATGCAATGTAAAAAAAAACAAATTCCAAAATGCCCTTAAGGAATCGCAAATTACCACCAACTTCTAGTTGGTGGTAAGTTGCGAATTCTTTTTAAAAAGCATTTTTTTGAAAATCCAATGGTGCCATGTGACGCTCATACATGCCCTTAGGGCATGTATGTGCGCCATATGCGCACACATGTCATTTTCTTGAGACACCCCTGCACCCTTGAAATTATTCTCAATTTGCGATTAGCAAATTGCGAATCGCAAATTGCGAATAATTTCCCATTCATTCCTATGGGCCTCCTGGCCCATAGAAAATAATGGGAAATTATTCCTTAATTGCGATTAGCAATTTTCTAATCGCAATTAAACAATTTTAAGGAATTGCTTAAAAATAGCTAATTTCTTCATACATACCATTTTGCGATTTCTAAATAGCGATTCCTTAAAAATCTCTATTAAGGAATCGCAAAAGGGTATGTTGATACATATGACCCTAAGTCACTCAAGGCAGAGACCAGTCATATGCAAATCAGTCTTGGACCCATCCAGTCTGCACCGTCCAGTCCGAACTGACAGGCCAGGTATTGTCAGTGAGCATTTTGTTATTATTACTACACTATTTTTGAGTTCTTTTTCAGCTTGTGGTCATATATGCTTACGCTTACACTTAGTTTTAGTTGGTGGAATTTTGGTTGCCATCACCACAGCTCCAAGAGGTGTAGGTGTTTTTAAAAGAGGAAACTAGCTCTCTTTTTCATATAGACATCTAGGTCCTTAATCAAGGGCATTTCAGATTTTCATATTTTTCAACCTATTTATTTGAGATTTCTTTTAATCCAAACTTTCTTCACAGGCTTGGTTATTCTAGCTCAAACGGATCAAAAGTTACTAAACCATGGCAACGTGTTTGTACGCAGTGAAAGGCCCTTCGCAAAGGTTATCCGATCATCTTTCAGTTGCTTATTTCTGTATTTGGTTGCTCATCAGGTACTAATGAGGTTAACTCTTTGCTCAGACAGTATTACCATGTGTATAAATTATAAAATAATTAAGTAATACTATCAAAACATGTGATGCAATATGCAGCATAATTTGCCTTCACATGCTACATAATTTAATCAACCCAGCCACATAAATTTGTGCTCCCCTGCTGCATAATTCCAGTGTCCCTGCTTATAGAGCAGATACTGATATAGTGATAAAGCACAAGCAATTTCAAACGTATCACTATTAGATGCATAGAAGGCTCAAAGGACTAGAGCAGCAAGGAAGGCAAAACAAAAAAGCCTTTTCACTTTTCTAGGGTGCCCACAATAGTGATATGTAAGGGCAGTGCCCTTTGGCAGAAGTCCTCTGTCTCTGATTGTGGGATCAGAATCAAATGGAAATATTCTGAGTTCAGTGCTGTACCGGAGGCAATAGGAAATTTGCAGTGCTTAATCTGTAAAATAATAAGTGACAGGGTCCTGACCAGGAGGTCAGTGCAACTTGCACCACCCATTGCCCCGTCATCGCTGCCAATGACAGTACCAAAACAACTACTAACCATCTCTCTCACCTGCAAATGTGACAGTTTAGATTATTCCTGATCCCCAAAGCTAAAGGAATGGCTGGGGAGGCAGGATTTTGTCATTTTTAATGTATATTGTATCGATAAGCAACTGTTGTTTTGCTCATCTATAAATTAGATGAGCAGCGCCACCATGTGGCAGAGTGTCATAAGTGTGGTGTTGCCAATTAAGAGCCGGTGCTGAGGACCGAAAACCAATAAAGAGCTGGTGCCAAACACCCCAAACCACTGGCTCAAATTAAGCATTGGAAATGTCTCAGCTGGTAGCTAGACCAAGATAAAAATTGAAATGTTAAAGTTGTAGCAGTTTTTTTGGTTTAAATATTGTTATTGAATGTATTCATTCTACTTACAAAATATAAGATAAAATTCACATGCCTGTATGGAGAGACAGGGTCCACATGTTGCAACTGTTAAACTGAAAGGGCGGTGGTGCAGAATCATGTATAATAGGATTAAAAACGGGATTGATTTTGAAATTGTCAAACATTTACTCTGATAGAGTATTGTTTATATTTTAACCTTATTGTCCATTTTCAGATTTGACACTTAGGTAACATAATCGGTTTTGGTATTTGGGGCCTGACCACCGTCTTTCCTACTAGTGTGCCTGTTACTGTTCATTATTCTATGCTAAGCCTTTGAATCCGAGGAAAGCCTCATGCTTGTTACTGAGCACCTGGTTACCTGTAATAACAGTTGTCTAGCCTTATTGTCTTCCTTACAATATAACCAACCTGTTAATTCCACCAATGTTACTTTTACCCAATAGCTGTTTGTCATGTATTGTTGCTTGCCATTAATATAGTGCAGAATGTGATGTCGCAATTGCATTACAACACATTTGTATGTATGTACAGCAGTGCCTAATTTGAGCCAGTGGTTTCAGTGGTTCCACTGGCACTCTTTATGGGGACTTGTGCTAATTGTTGGAGAATAAAGGAGGAAGAGAAAGATAGAAAAATGTGACAAAGGGAGAAGGTAAGAACCTGCAAGAGTGGGATAAAAGAGTAGGCAGTGTCTGGTGCTGAATTTAAGAGGCATGTGGTGGAAAAAAGGTTACACTGCCTTGATATGTGTCACGCTGACCTTCAATAGAACCTGCCAAAGGATTCTGAGGAAAACCTTGGGCCCTGTCACTTATTCTTTCACAAATTAAGCACTGATCAGGGTTCTGCCTATGTATTCTGGAAGAGTTTCAAGAAATGTGACTGTCATCAATGATATCATCAGTGATGACACTGACCGTGTCATGAGTGATGTAATATGTGAGTTCATAAGCAGTGTATTGTGGAGGCATAAGTTATAGTTAGCTACGGTAACTGTAACTGCAGATTTTCAATAATTTTGTGCAAGTGAAATCTGAGCCTAACTATAGTGTCCCTGTAACCTTTGTTTTTTCAGTGAATTTTTAAGGTTTTTTTATAATTCTATTTCCTTACTATAACGTCCCTGTAACCTTTGGGTTTTTTCAGTGAATTTCAATAGTTTTAAATGATGTATTTCCTAACTGTAGCCTTTGAGAGTGGATGTGTGAGTGCCTGTATAGAAAGGTGAATTTGTATGTGAATTGGTGTATGGGTCTCTAAGTGGGTATATGAGTGGCTGTATGGGTCTGTGAGTGGGTGTGTGAGTGACCATATGGGTGTGTACATAGTTGTGTAAGTGGGCGTAGGAGTGCTTGTGTGGATCTTTGAGTGTTTGTGTATGTGTCTGAGTGTGGGTGCATGGGTGTGTGACTGGGCCTGGAGTCAGTGCATGAGTTTGTGACTGGGTCTGTGAGTAGGTGCATGAGTGTCTTTGAAGGTCTGTGAGTGAATGGATGAGTGAGTGGGTGTGTGCGTGCGTGTCTCAGTGGGTCTGTTAGTGGTTGTGTGAGTCTCTGAGTGTGTCTGCGAGTGGGTGACTGAGTGTCTGAATGGGTCAGTCAGTGGGTGTGTGATACTTGGAGTAGATGTGTGAGTGGGTGCATTTGTCTCTGAGTGAATCTGTGAATGGGAATATGAGTCTGAGTTGCGAGAATCTCTGAGTAGGTCTTTGAGTGGGTGAACGAGTGTCTGAGATGATCTGTGAGTGAGTGTGTGAATGTTTAAGTGGGTCTGTGAGTGGGCGTGTGAGTCTCTGAGTGAGTCTATGTGTGGGTGAATGAGTGCTTGAATGCATCTGTTAGTGGATGCATGAGTGTCTGACTATGTCTGTCAGTGGGTGCGTAAATCTCTTAGTGGGTCTGAGTGGGTGCATGAGTGTATGAATGGATCTATCAGTGGGTGTGCAGTAAAAAAAGTAGGGGGCACATGGAAGCAGGTACTCGTGCCAGCTCCCCCTGTGATGGTCCTCCTGTCCAGCTTGATTGCTGTCCACTCCCCTCTGCTGCCTTTGGTTTTTGTGCCTCCTCTGCTCGTTTTCTGCTAACTATCCTGCCACTTCTCTGCTTGCTCCTGCCATCTATCTTGCCTCTTTCTGCTTGTTCTGCCCATTAAATTACCTCTTTCTGATAGCTTCTGACCTTTATTTTGCTACTTAATGCTCGTTTCTGACCTTTTTTCTGCCTCTTGCTGCTGGTTTCTGACCTCTATTTTGCCTCTTTCTGATTGTTTCTGAACTGTATTCTGCCTCTTTCTGCTAATTTCTCACATGTATACGGCCTCTTTCTGCTCATTTTTCACCTTTATCTTGTTTCTTTCTCCTCGTTGCTGACCTTTATTCTACTTCTTTCTGCATGTTCTCAACTTTATTTTGCCTCTCTCTGCTCTTTCCCCCTGGAACCGAGGTGAGGGTGTCACGACCCCGTGGTCCCAGCTTGTTCCCTGCCTCCTGCGGGAGCCAACATTGCTTCTGCATGGAGGGAGCTGCTAGAAATACAGCTCCCTGCGTGCAGGAACAATAGTTTCATCTCTTTTCCTGCCTGCATGTCTGCGGGCAGAGAAAGAGATGAAACTCTCTACTTTCCACCGGGCGGGAACACTTGGCAGCTCCCACCTGCTGGAAGTGGAGTGTTTGCTTTTGCTTGGTGAGAGCTGTCAGCTCGCGCAAAGCAAAAGCAAATGACTATGTCCCATGAGTGGGCATAGGAGGAGCCAGCACCGGTGGATGGTGGTCCCCAGGGCCATATATGGCTCCAGAAGGGGGCCATGTAGCCCCCTCCTTTGATCTACATGGGCTTCTGGAAAATGCACCTCCCTGCATGCAGGAACAATAGTTTAATCTCTTTCCCTGCCCGCATGTCTGCATGCAGAGAAAGAGATTAAACTCTATACTTTCCACCGGGCGGGAGCACTTTGACAGCTTCCACCCGCTGGAAGTGGAGTGTTTGCTTTTGCTTCGTGGGAGCTGTTAGCTCTCACAGATATCCTAATTTGGATTTCCTTATATTGCTCAATAACTACTGACTGGATATACACCAAATAAGTGAAAGCGTAGTCTGCATAACCAAATCTACATTTCTGCCAAATTCTGTGTAATTAAGTTCAGTGATTTGGGCTGTAGTCATGTTCAAACCTCCTATGTGAAATAACATGGGTAACGCCCTTTGTTTGATCCCTTGCATTTCTCTGCCCCTGCTTGACAAATCACCCCGAAACTTTCAGTGCCCAACAAGATTCACCAGCACACTCTTTTGGGAAAATTTCATGAAGATTCGCCAAACGGCGCCAAAGATATAAGCAAGTAAAAAAAAAACGATTTTCCAATGGAAACATGGTCCTAACCATTACAACACATGGCTTTACAACGCGATCTTTACAATGACCAATCTTTACCACTACATAACTATTTACTACAGAATAAAACATTTTGGGGGATGTAACACCCCAAACACCCCACCCCAAAGCTACGAAACTGGGTACAGATATTTATTTCCAGAGGTTCCGTGAAAATTCTGAGGCTAGACAGTATACATTACTGAAGCACATATATTGTAAAATGCATAAGCGACTCACTAAGACACTCCAGAATTTTGTGAAATAATAGCAAAATCAGCTGACTAGTGCAATGACCCCAAAATTCATATTTTTGGCTGCAAAAAAGTCTCCAGCAGGCAGCCCTAAAAATTGTGTAATTTTATTGGCTGTTAGCGTATACGTCACTACGTGGCGCTGTGCAGCCGTAATAGCTGGCGGCTTCCTCCTGCTGCATTTCAACAGACAGTAGTGCTGCTAGAGCAGTAGTCAATGCTGCCTGCAGAGCAGAGCCCAGCCACCACTGGACCAAGAAGAGGGCTACGCCAGGACTCAGTGACAGGGCTCTCCACGCAAACACAAACTGGTACCCTCACACCTCACTGCCTTCACTGTGGATGGAGGTGCATGGCAGTTCTAGTGCCTCCTGCACCCCTGGTCCCAGACAGACGCAGCAGAATGCTGCACCCGCTTTCCTCTCTCTTTATTTTGTGGGAGGGGCTGCTCGGTGTGTGGTGTGACACAATTCTCCATTCACCGCCTGTGAACGGTGTGTGCCTGCTAGCGTCAGTGGGGAGTGACAGCAGGTTGATGTGCATGGGAGCAGGCCGGTTTCAGGCTCTGGCGGATTATGACACCGCAGGCATCTTCTTGCCTCGTCATCAGCTCTGCCCAGCTCAACTCCCTCATGGAGAAGGCGCTGCTTCTTTTGTGTGCAGAGCGTGCTTCTGCACGGGCATTCCCAGAGCATGGGCAGTGCCTTAAGCAGCTACCGGTCCCCCATCATTCAGGCTCTGTTCTTTAGCTAGCACCCTCTTCTTCCAGTTTCATGCAGCGCTTACACTTGCTAACTTAACTTAATATTCACAAAGGACATTTACGAGTAGTAACGTTTTTGTCTCAGTTGAACTTAAGACCAAAACTTAAGTTTCACTGACACAAAAGTCTAACTTTACTACTCGTAAATGCCCTTTGTGAATACCGAAAGCAGTAAGGTTAGGCTTTCCTCTCAGTTTAACTTTGTGAATCAGGCCCTGTGTCTTTTTTTAAGTTTGAGTTTATTAAAGAATAAAGAAAACAGAACATAAAATGAAGAAACAGATAAAATGATAAGCCATCGGGTTATACAATAATAAAGAGAATTATGGTATTACAAAGTATATATGAATATGTAAGAAATGCAATCAAAGTGTGTATATAGAGAAAACAGGCCCTGTGTCTTTTGATACCAGTTTTTAGCTGTTACAGCACAGCTTTCCAAACTGTGTGGCGTGACACATTACTGTGTCGCGCCCCAACCGTAGGTGTGTCGCGCAATGAGATGACTTCTACCGGGAATCGGCAGAGTCGAGCTGCAGGCGTGAAACAACAACAAAGCCCTATTAACATACACAAGGTCTTTAACGACCTGTGAAGTGCTCGGGTGCGGCTGTGAGCAGTCCCGGGCTGCCACACGCGACGGGGGGGGGGGGGAGGGGATGAGTGGGGGCTGAAGCCCGCTGATGCTAATGGGGGTGGGGGCTGAAACCCTTTGAGGCCCACCTCATCTACCGTAGAAGGCAACCCTCTGGGCACTCATGACCACTGTCGTTTGAAGCTGTCACCCCAGCCACATTCCATTTCTGTAACTGCAGTGTGTGGATTTCGGTATATTTGCCTGCCTATTGTATTGACCTTATATCAGTACCCTGCTGTTTATTTTTTTTTCTCTTTAATATTATCCTCTTGCTTTGATCAATACAGTAACTTTATTACTTTGTTGCTGCCTTTGTATGTACAAGATCTTTTGTACTTTCGCAGTTTGCTGGCCTTTTTCAGCTCGATATCGTAAATGTTCTTGTCTTTACATACTGCTCAAAAGGCTGCATGTAGTTAGATTTCATTCTGGGGTTTTTATGACCCAAGTGCATGGACAGTCGGTATCGAAAGAGGAGTGGAGACGGTATAAAAGGGTTTCATTGCACGATTAAGAACACTAGCCAATGATGTGCTTTAAAACCTTTATCGTTTGCATAGTTGCAGACTATTTACTTGTTAATGATTATATTAGATCACTTGGGCCGCTGGAATTATGCTGAAGGGATGGTCCAAATTATGCAACAGGGTCGACTAAATGATACTACAAGAAAAGGCAAATTTGGTGGCATAATACAGCATAGTTTGTGATAGTACTACTTTTTAAATATTTTGTCTTTTTTTTTACACATTAACGCTATTGTGGCAAAGGTTATACGTCATTAGTACCAGTTTAGCACTGAACAGCAGCAATAAGCAACAGGTAGGTGACGAGTCCACCTTTGCGAAAGACTTTCCACTGTGTTGCAACACGTGTTGCCACGTTTTATGGTAACTTCAAATTTATAATTTTGAAAAATACGCCCGGTCGTAAAATCTCCTAATTCCAGTTGCTCTGCTTATCACCAACTGAAAACAGTGTTCATCTTCTGCTTTCAAATTCATGTTTAATTTTATAATGTAATATGAAATTGTGCTACCTAAAAGGTAACCAAACCAAGTATATCCCTTGAAGATGGGGTGATCAGATGGTAACTTCCTGGCTTTGTTGTAGTGTTAGTCCTATCTACGGAGCAGTTTGAGTGCTGCTCTTGGGGAATTTTTAGCCAAGATCAACACAATGGTCATAAATCTGCTTCTATTCTAGCGCAGTCCTTCTGGTGGTTTCCTCCAGAGTGCATTGCGTGCTGCTGCTACACTCATAGTCCACGCACCAGATAATCTGTGGTGCAATGATAACTTTCCAACTCCCCCTTGCCCTGTGCAGGGTTGATTGGGGGTGTGGGGTGGGTTGTGTGGGGTGTGTGTGGAGGGTTGTAGGGGTGTGTGTGTGGGGTTTGTGTGGGTGTGTGTGTGGGGGGGGTTGTGGGGGGTTGTGTGGGGTGTGTGTGTGTGGGGGTGGTGTGTCTGTGGGGTGGTATGTGTGGGGTTGTGTGTGGGGTGTGTGTGGGGGGTGTGTGGGGGGTGTGGAGGGGTTGTGTGGGGTGTGTGTGTGGGGGCTGGGGTGTGGGTGTGTGGGGTGTGTGTGGGGGGTTCTGTGTGAGTTGTGTGTGGGGTGGGGTATGTGTGTGTGGGGTGTGGGGCCTGAACCCACCATACGGTTGATTGGGGGGGGGGTTGTGTGGGGTGTGTGTGGGTAAGGTGTAGGGGTGTGTGTGGGGTGTGTGTGTGGGGGGGTTGTGTGGGGTGTGTATGTGTGGGGTGGTGTGTCTGTGGGGTGGTATGTGTGGGATTGTGTGCGGTGTGTGGGAGGTGTGGGGGGGGGTGTGGTGTGTGAGTGTGTGGGGGGTGTGGGGGTGTGGGGGTGTGTGTGTGGGGGTGTGGGGTGGGGTGGGGTATGTGTGTGTGGGGCCTGAACCCACCATAGGTGGTTCGGGCTCGCTCGCTGCACTTTCTCGCGTTACCGTGCCCCTGAATTTTTTTCAACAAAAAGGTGTGTCACCAACATGAAAAGTTTGGAAAGCTGTGTGTTACAGAATGGGAGCTGTTTCTTGGAAATCAAGTGTTCTCCAGAAGAGGTGTATCTACCAGCCGAACGTACTGATCTTGGCCTCTGGAGGGCATCATAGGATCTTCGAATGTCCCTAGCCAAACCAGCTTGGCAGCATGAGACTTGTGTAGTTTAAGAGGCTACGAGGCTACGGGGGTGCTCAGAAGCCTGAGTCGTTATCAGCGCCAGACGACGGACTTTGCCACTAGCCCCAAGTCCTCAGCATGAGAATGTTTGATAACACTCCTTGTTTACCATCATGCAGCGGAAAACACGTAATTCTCTCTTTTACTGCACACTCCAGTGGAATGTTTTTTTCTCTATTTTTACTCGCGGTAACATTATCTTGTTTACCGCCGAAAGATGTGCTTCAGGCTTGGAAAATCGGTCAGTCCACGTGCTCTCGTATCGCGCCCTCCATTCTCTCCCAGGAAGAGCTCACGTGCGCACCCCTCGCGTCACCATCCGCCTGTCACCCCGCAGACTTTGGTTTGTCAACGTAACTAATCCTCCCTTCACCTAAAGTGCCAAGACTTTAGTATTGATTATAAAGCAATTGCCATATGGAATTGTACCCTGCTTGCTTCATTATGAGAGGGCAGGTGTCCCCGCGCCTGACCTGGTATTTCTTGTTTTGGAACACCGGACCTGTTTTGCCGGCCAGCCATTTCACCCTCTAAAATCGCATGAGGGTTTTGAGTGCAGCAACAATCTTACTTGTTAGGGACTTTTATTTCTTGCAGGCAGGAGCATTCAGTGCTTTCCGTACCAGACCATCTCTACCCATCCCTCCCCAACTCCTGCCTCCCTCCACCCCCCACAGATGCCCCCACATACATGTAAAATCTGATTAGAGCAGGAGGTAAATATATGCATTAAACTTGGGAATTCTGTGTGCTTTTATGATCAGTAAATCTGGTTCCCCATGGAAAGACCTCATTTTATGGGGTTCAAAATATAAGCGCAAGGTACTGACGCGGTGTTACCACAAGGTAGGGTAACCAGGCACCCCAGATTTGCCGGAACAGTCCTGTTTTTTCGCCAGCTTTCCCGGTAAATGTTGAGAAATGTATATTATGTCCCAGTTTTTTAGAGAAGTTCGACTGAAAACATAACTATTTTGTATGTGCTCAAAAACAGGACGAGTTTGCAGCTCTTCTCAGAGCACAATTTACATAACATTTATGCAGTTGGGTTTAGGAGTTGCTTTTAATTTACTTCCTTAGTGCCTCATTGGCTGTGTTTTTATGTTGATGCGTGCTGTCATTTAAGTAATTTTGAGCCATATGTATCATTCCAAATTGCAATCGCAAACCCCGAAATTCGCAGAATTTCGGCGTTTGCGATCGCAATTGGGCATACATGAAATTGCATTCTCAATTTGCGATTCTCTAATTGAGAATGGCAAATTGAGAATGTCTTCCCATTCATTCCTATGGGCCTCTAGGCCCATAAGAATAAATGGGGAGGTATTCCTTAATTGCAAAACGCAATTTGCGATTCACAATTAAGGAATAAGTAGGATTCGCAAAATTATTTGCAAATCTTACATACATGGCGTTTTGCGATTCTCAAATAGCGATTCACAGAAAATCGCTATTTGAGAATCGCAAAAAAACATTGTGATACATATGGCCCCTTGTGCCCCTTAGCTCATGTAAAAGTGTAGTCCTTCTTCTATGTGTGCTAAATGTCCCGGTTTTTAGTTTTCAACATCTGGTCACCCGACCACAAGGTAATGTAAATTTTGTATGCTGATTTACCACCCAACAGTTCTGTGCCGGCCAGGCTCTAGGACACTGCGACCGGTGCCACGACACGAGGTACTGATTACAGGGGAGGGGAGGTGCATTTTTTGCAAAGTATATTATGGTTTTAAAACCACCTTCTAGCGTGTTGCTTGCCTTCAGCAATTTTTAGGCAACAATAAAAATGTCAAGATAACTCTGGTGAGGAATGTTTTTCCTGGAGAGACATCTGAGTTTTGTCTAGTGGAAGTTTTGACTGATCATCAAGTTGCACAGAGGGTTGATATGACTACTGCAAAGAACGGCTACTATGCAGATCACAAAGTGCATATAATATAGATAGGTCAGTGGGTTACTGCTTTTGTCAGAGACACCCTTTTGTTACTTGCAGTTTATAAGTTAAATATTAACAGTGACTATCAATTGTCATCAAAGAACTGAATGCAAACGGCAAGTTATCGATTTGAGCAATATGATTTTTCCCCCAGTCTGTCATTATCCTAATGCTGCACAAAGGGTTCATTTGGCTAAAAATCGATTCTTGTTATTAAAGTGACCACCCAACCATGGTGTTCCGTTTTACATTCCGAGTTTATGTTTGTGTTTGTGTTTCTTCAAACCAATCACTCTTAAACTATACTGCTTGCCGGTATGAATGACATGCCATTCCTACACCTTATAGTCCTCTGGCTTATGTAACATTTCCAGTACACTGATTTACACATTCATGATTGTCTGTGCGTGTAATGCCCCACACTAGTACGAGTGGTGCTGTAAAACTAATTAAATGCATCTGAGAGAGAATTGTTATGAAGACTTGACCAGCACTGTTAAAGGATTGTGGTGAGGCAATCTGTGGTGGAGGTGGTCATAGGGGGAACCAACAAACATTGGCGCACTGGACACCACAAGTGCTAAAATTGGCCCTGGTACCGTGATACTCATTATCAAACCCTGTGTGTTCAATTAAACTTCTCTCATCCATAAAGGCACACACTGTCCATGTACACTTAATTAGGCCTGGGTGAAATTCAATTATACTAGCAAAATTTGCATGACTTTTTTTTAACCGAGTGCACTTATGCATAAAAGGCTTTCGAGATACCAGCATGAGGCTAGTTTGCACGGAAAATGTTCAATCAAGAGACATTTTCTGCTTTTCTGCTGGAATCAATTTATTGGCTGCATTATGCAAGGCTTCTTACACGAGGTCGGATAAAAAATTGAATCAAGATACCATTAGCTTACATTTTTGCTATGAAAGCGTAATTTTCTGAATTTTACTTACAAAACAGTGATATTCCACAAGTAACAAAATCTGTAATTTCATCCAACCCTATTTTTAAATCGCCTACAAGGGTTCAAACTAAATTTGGGTACTGTTCATTCACCCACCTCAATGGTCTCAAACTGTGCTCTTGCACACTTTTTTCACCCAGAGCAGACTGGACTAGATTCATGTATCCTTCAGCTGCCCATAAGGGTGAAAACCGTGATTGTGTGTGTCCTCACATTATTTGGAAAGCTCCAGAATGTTTAGGTGTACCTCAGTGGCATCTCTAAAAGTGACTTTAAAGGTGGCATCCAAGGGGCAACAGATAAAACTGGTGGGGTAATCTACAACAATCATGAAGATTGTGCACACATGTTGATGCTTTTTTTGTAGCAAAATAAAGTATCATAATGATACATTCCCTGAAGTGTGCAACAGACTGTTTGCTTGGTAAAAGAATTGTAAGTGAGTCCGCCCTCTCAAGTTGTGCCATCAATAGTCATCAAATGAATTAGTCAGGCCTCATGCGTTTCGAATTAAACAAAGAGGCAAAAACCTGTTCGGAGTGCAACATCGTCAAGGGCAACTTCTTTCTTTCAAATAAAACGGCTGGTCCAGCTGTGAGGATGCACCACTGCGCAAATCAGCCAGTCCTGAGTGACTTCAATCCATAGTCACTATAGGAACAACAGGCTCTAGAAAATGTCCAGCAAAACCAAGAATTTTTGTATTAGGCCTCTGGAGGGTTTTGACTTTTGTTTTATTCAGATGTCGAGCAATGGTAAACCCATGGGGTTAAAGTACTTTGAGAAGAACTACCTTCACCACAATGCACTTGCTGAACTCACTTGGAGGCCCACTGGGGGTGGAACTGTATTTAAGGTGTCTGAATTATTTTTGTTGCCTTCGCTTGGCATTTGCCCTGTGAACAAGAACTGTTTAGTTCAAAACGTGCAAGGCTTGAATAATTAATTTGATGACTATTGCTGACTTTGCTGCAGTTGTGAATAAAGAGGCAACAACCTGTATATATATAAAAATGCAAAAAAATAAAACCAACCCCCCTGAGCGCCCGATCATACGATCATAGGAAGTTGATTAGAGAATTTATCTAAATACTTAGATCACTTTCTACGCGAGTTTGTTCAAAGTCTCCCGTCCTATATTCAGGACACTGGGGATTTTCTACAAATGGTGTACGACCTCCCATGGGAGGAAGACTATATTCTGTTAAAATGTAAAACTTTTTAATGGAGAAGTTTTTCAACAGAAATGTGGGACTATGATGGGGGCCTGCTTTGTCTCCAATTATGCCAATTTGCATATGGGATGGTGGGAGGAGCAGGTGATCCATGTGGAACATCAAGTAGACTGGGAAGATCATTATTCGTTTGTGACGTTTCATAGACAACCTATTCATTTTCTGGAAGGGCACATAGGAAAATGCTAAGAGGTTTCTGGAAAAAATTAATTAAACAACTTAAATCTACATTTTACAAGTAACATGAGTAGGTCTGACACGAATTCCCTTGATTTAACTGTATATGTAGAGGCAGACCAGCTAGAAACAAAGCTGTTCAGAAAACCAACGGCTGGAAATACCCTATTACATTCCTCTAGTATTCATCCCCGTAATTTAAAAGAATGCATTCCGAATGGGAATGCCTCAAAGTGAAGCAACATTTCAGCAACAAGCTAGATGAAGACAAAGCGCTCCACAACTTAAAAGAAAGGTTTAGGGATAGAGAGTATCCAGAAATGTGCCTGCAAACAGCTATCTCTCAAGCAAAATCTAAATCTGGAGAAGAGATCTTGTTTAACAAAAAAAGGAGACAGCATAAGAAGAAATGTGATCCCCATGACAGACTCATTACCACTTATAATGTACAGGAAGAGGGCATCAGAACCATCATCAATAAATACTCGTACTTTATAAAAAATTATCCCATCCTAAGGGAGGCATCCCCACTTAGGCCAGGAATCATTTACAGGAGAGCGAGGTCGATGTGATAAGATCTAGAGGCCTCCAAGTCCTCTTAGCAACCCAGCTGAGGGCCTGTAGGCCCCTAAAGCCCCTCAGCATTCAAGGGAAATTCCTTTTTCAACCACCTCTGTGCCAGGAGGTACATTTGCAGAATAGTGGTGTGGGGGGCGTGGCTCCAGTGACGTGCCGGAGTTTTCTTTTAAACTAAATATTTTTTTAGGGAAGTGGGGCTGAGTAGCCTTCTTTCCCTGGCCCGATTTCGGGCCCGGGGGCACATTCCTTGGGGCCAATCTTTTATGAAATGGTGAGGGGGACGGCACAGCCTCCTTGCCCAGGCCGATTACCCCATCCCCTGGAGCCCGGCCTTTTACTTTTTTCCCACTTTTTTATATAAAGTGTGGCCTTGGGAACCCCATCCCCCGGGGCCTGCCCTTTATATTGGAAAGAGGCAGAATTCGGCCCCGGGGACCTCATACCTGGAGCCAAGCCTTCATTTATGTGATCAAAGTAGGGAATGGGACCACGCAGACTCCCTCCCCAGGTCTTTCCGGCCCCAGGGACCCTATCCTCTGGGGCCAGACTTTCATAATTCGTTTTTTTAAATAGGGAGTGTGGCCCGTGCGGCCTTTCTCCCTGGGCCAATATCGCTCTGGGGTCCCCTTCCTCCGGGGCATGGCCACCTCGCTGGGGACCGCAGGGAGCCTCAAGGCCCCCACGGTCCCTGCTGGGCTTCCCGCCTCCTGCGGGAGCCAGCACTGCTTTTGAACAGAGGGGGTAGCAAACATGCAGCTCCCTCTGTCCAAAAGCAATTCTGCTCTGCCACAAAGCGGAGCAGTGTTTGCCATAGTTTGGCGGGAGTGGTGCTCCAGCCAAGCCACAGCAAACTACAATGTCCTGTGGGTGGGCACCTGAGAACATTGCTGGAGCCGGCCCTGTGGGTGGCAGTCCCCAGGACATTGTAGGGCTCCTGGAGCGGGGCATCGCAGCTCCCCTCCTTTGTGCAGTAAACCAGCGGAGGCCGCAGTCCCTTGGGCAGTGGTGGGCCTGAGCGGGCCCCCCACATTTGCATGGAACAGTGCCCCTGAGAGGTGGTGGTTCCCGGGGCAGCAGCAGAGCCGCAAAGCTCCCCCGCATATAATTACGTTACTGCCCTGGAGACGTGGCGGTCCAAGGGGCTGTGGGGGAAGCCATATTGCCTCACAGCATTATTTTATATTAACATTTGTGCCGGGAGGGGGCGGTCCCTGGGGCATATAATAATAACACTGCCCTGGGGAAGTATGCCTCCCTCCTTTATTTTTACCATTCTTCCAGAGTGTGTCCCACCTGGGGGTGAGTCTAACGCAAGTGCAGGAGTCTGCACTTGCTTTTTAAAAGAGAAATGTTGCAGCAAATTCACGATTGTTATTTTGTGGCAAAATTGTTTTTTTTAACTAAAAAATGCTTTTATGCTCGGGCGGTGTTCCAGGGGGCCCCAACACCAAGGCTTGAGGGTCATGGTATTCCTACCCTTCCTCCTTTTCTTTATGTTACCCTTTTTTGGGGGGGGACTAAGTGAAGCCGAGTCTCAAGATGGCAGCCAACACTTCCTGGTTGAAGTGTTGACAGCCTATCATAGCAGAGCATTTCCCTGCACGAGCTCGACTTTTTTTTGCAAAGGCTTCGCGACCAGAGCTAGCACTATAATTTTTAACTTAAAATTCTGAAAAACTACTGAACAGCTTTGCACCAAACAACAAAAAGCACAATCTGCTTAACAGCATCTACCTTTCTGCCAAATTTGGTTTAATTCCGTCCAGCGGCTCGGGCTGTAGGTTTGACTACGCATTCCAATGGGAATTAACAAAACAAATGCACCTTTATCTGGAACCCCTATTTCTCTTTCCCCACTGCACGTATCACCTCCAAATTTTCCATAGCACACAGAGCCTACTTTGACACTTTTTGGGGAAAACTTCATGAAGATTGGTCAAATAACGCAAAAGTTATAGGCAAGTCAAAAAAATTATTTTCATATGGAAACTAGGTCCTAACTACAACTACCTACTTGGTGACAAGTAGGTAGTTATAGTTAGGACCTAGGGCATATTTACTATGAAGTGGTGGAGTGTTCTGTTAGCCTCTTCGGCTTAACGCTGTGTTCTGCCACTTCTGAAATGCAGGGCTGCACCATATTTACAACAATATGGTGCAGCCTTGTGTTTTTCCCTGTGCTGGTGCTAAATTCAGCAGCCTAGTGCCAACGCAGGCACCCATGGTGTCTGCGTTGAGGGGAAGATTATTTATGTGCAGGAAGGTGTTTCTCCTGCACATAAACAATCATAAATGGCATTTTGAAACTTGGATTTTGAAGTTGCAAAACTTCATTGTTTTAATTGATTGTTTATGGGCATGAAGGGTCACCTTCCTGCACATAAGCAATCAATGGCATTTTGCTGGTTCTATGTGTGCTGCAAAATGCAAAAAAGCAAAAAACGAGGAAAAATGAAACATTTCTCCTTGTTGCACCTGTTTAAGGCCAGGTTTTCCCTGGTCTCAATTTTGGCTCTACCCCATGTTTACACTGGCCTTATAAATATGGGCCAGCATAAAAATCAATGGGTGTTGCATCCATTGGCCATTCTTTCACACCATTTTGTGACTCGAGACACAGGTCAGGTGGGGGGTGGAATGAAATAGAAGTAGGATAATATGGGTCAGGATAGATGTATCTTGACCCCATGGGACTGATGGGGGGTCTGTGAGGGACTCCTCCTGGGGAACAGATTGTGGAAATATGTTTTTTAGCACATACAAGGAACTGCAGATCCACTGCAGTGCTCAAAACAGCCCCCTTCTGAATCCACGGCCAATCTTCAGATCAAGACCCCAATTAATAAAACACACTCATTCACTCACCCACTCTCTCACACAACTACTCAGATATAAACTCATACATCCATACACCCACTCACACACCCATACAACCGCTCACACACCCATACAGTCACTGATACATCCACTCAGAGACCCAGAGAACCACTCACACACACATTCACAGACCCACACAGGCACTGACACACCTATTCATACAGCTATGTACACACCTATGCATTTACATATTCACCCACTCACAGACCCACACAGCCACTTAGACATGCACTCACACATCTATACAGCAAAACCACTGGCATATCCACTCACACACACATATACAGCGACTCACACACCACTCAGAGACCCACACAGACATTTACACACCCACTCATACATCCTCACAACCACTCAGAAACCGCCTCATAACTCTATACACCCACTAACTCACCCATATAGTCACTCCACACCCTCTCACACACCAATACTGTGACAGATATATCCACTCCAGAAAACCACTCACTCAAAGACCCACACACACCATGTACTCACCCATAAAGCTGCTCACACACAACTCAGAGACCCACAAGACCACTTACACACCCACTCATATATCTACCCATTGTATGCTCACACACTCACTCACATATCCACACAACCACTCAAACCCACACAACCACTCAAACCCACCCATACAGCCACTCACACACCCACATATAGACCGAGAAAACTGCTCTGACACCCACTCACACACCCATACATACACACATACCTAGTCACACATCTATACAGCCACTCATAAAGCCTCTCACACACCCATACAGTCACTGATACATCCACTCAAAGATCAAAGAACCACTCACACACCCAATCACAGACCCACACAGGCACTTACACACCCAGATACCCAGAACACCACTCACACACCAATGTATACACTCATACAGCCATTCACACACCCATGTCATGCATCCATATAGCCACTCACACCCCCACTCAAACACTCATACAAATACTGATACACCCACTCGGAGAACCAACCACACACCTACTCACAGGCCCACACTGGCACTCACAGTCACTCATACACCCACACACCCAATTTCACATCCACAAATATATATATATATATATATATATATATATATATATACCCATATATAATACACCCATATAACCACTCACACACACTCAGAGACCCAGAAAACCACTCACTCAGACACACATACATCCACTCAAACACCCAGTCAGAGACCAATACACTACTCACACACCTCTTTACACACTCATACAGACATTCACAGAACCACTCATGCCCACTCCCAGAACCACACAGATACTCACACACCCACTTACACACCCACTCCCACACCCAGCACATAATAACACAAACACTCACACAACCACTCACACACCCATACATCCAGTCACGTACCCATTCAAAGACCCAGAAAACTACTTGCACACCCATACAGCCACTTACATACCAACTTACAGAATGAGAGAACCAGCAAAACAGCCACTCATGGACCCACACAGGCACTCAGACACCCTCTCACATGCTCACACACCCACAGATACACCAGCCAAAAACCCACTTACACACCCTTACAGCCACTCACACACCCACTCAGAGACCCACAAAACACTTGCACATTCATTCACACACCCAGTCACTGATACACCCACTTATAGACCCCTAAAACCACTCACACACCAACACAGCTACTCGAACACTTACACAGCCACTCACACACCCACTTAAACACCCACACAGCCACTCACATACCCATACAGTCACTGATACATTCATTCAGAGACCCAAAATACCACTCACATATCCACTCACAGACCCACACAGGTACTAACCTACTAACTCGCACACTCACACTCTTACAACCACTCTTACATCCACTCTCACACCCACTCACAGACCCATACAGCTACTCACACACCCACTCAGAGATCCAGAAACCCAGTCACACACCCATACAACAGCTCACACACCCACTTATAGACCCAGAGAACCACTCATACATCTACTCCTGGACCCACACAGGTACTCACACACCCACTCAGGCATTTCCACATACCCACTCATACAGATAGTGACACCCATACAGTCACTGACACATCCACTCATAGACCCAGGAAACCACTCACACATCCACTCACAGACCCACACAGGTACTAACACACCAACTCACACCTTCACAGCCACTCACACACCCAATCACAGACCTTTACAGCCTCTCACACACCCACTCAGAGACCCAGAAAACCAGTCACACACCCATACAGCAGTTCACACACCCACTTACAGACCCAGAGAACCATTCATATATCTACTCACAGTCCCCACAGTTACCCACACAACTACTCAGACACTCCCACATTCACACTCATACAGCTAGTGACACAACAACTCACAGACCCACAAAGCCACTTACACACCCACTCACACTCCCAGAACATACTCACACACACACACACTCACAACCACTCACACATCCACTCACACACCCATACAACCAGTCACACACCTTCACAGAGACCAAAAACACCACTTGCACACCCATTCATACACCCATCCGGCCATTCACACACACACCGACTTACAGACCCAGAGAGCCCCTCACACACCAATTCATAGATCTACACAGGCACTAACACACTCTCCTACAGACACACACCACACTCATGCAGCCAGTTAAACACATATAGAACAGAGGATACAGAGAAGTTATAGTTAGGAAATAGCATTAAAAAATGTAGAAATTCACTGAAAAAAATGAAGGCTATAGTGACGTGTGAGTGTCTGTGTGGGAGTGTGAAAATAGTAATGTATTTTTCATAAACTTATTTAGGAAGCACTACCGCAAAAACTGCTGAACGGAATTACACCGAGTTTGGCAGGAAGCTAGATCTTGGGCCACAAATTGTGTTTTTTGTGATTAGGTGTAAATCTGTTCACTAGTTTAAAGTTGATTAAATATGTTAGGTTACTTAAAACCCTTGCAAAGTTTGTACAAAGAATACAGCAAGGAATTCATGTAAATGTTAAAAAATATGGCACCTTAAATCAGGTTAAAAACAGCTGTATACAGATTAAAATAATAACGGTCAAACCTTCATAAGTAGTTAAAGTGCAAACAATGCTATTGATGGCAGGCTATATGCCCTGACATGTATATCCAGTCGTATCTGCAATATATTTTTAGAGGCAGAGAGTGTGTGTAAAGCGAATACTATACAGATCTAAAGTTATATTGCAGCCTTTTCATTAAAAGACCATAAGACGGTGTAGATGCCCATTAAAACACCATGCGCACAAAAGCTGTTGCTAACTGGCAATAATTGTAGTCCTTGCAGAGACTGTTACAGTGTGGGTGCCTCTACACATTTATTTAAAGAGTTTAATGTTTTGCCTTGAATTAAATATCAGCTGTGTGCAAAAAAGAAATTCAATAAAACCATTGTCAACAACTAGAGTGCAAGCAGTTCTTCAATGTGTAATCTGTGCATGCTAACTTATATAAGCCCTCATAGCTTCAATTAGGATCCTTAATAAGAGCGTTACTCAGTTCAGACGCCCTTAAAACAGCATGCAACCAAGAGCGGTGGTTAACCAGCAGCGGTTACAGTTCTTACGAGGCCCATTTCCAGTAAGGGCTCAACTACTCATTGGCACAAGAAGTGTTTATCGCTTGTCTATCCATTATTATCATTTTGATGTCCACCTTTACGAGGAACTGTAATAGCCTGCCATTCAACTGGGGGTCCTCCGGAACACAGGGAGCCGGAAGGGACTGTCTCCGTGTCTGGATTCTTCTTTAATTGAATATAGCAATTAACAACTGTCTCAGTTCCCCCATTAGCTCTTCTCAAGAGCATGTCAAATGTCGCATATCTTCTATGCCATTGCTGCATAGATGGTACAAAAGGGGGTGGTGATGGACGGAGCATCTGAATCAATCAAACACTCACACCCAGTCAAAAGATATGGGTTCAATCCATCACCGTTCTTTAGCCCACTCTGCCACCCCAGTTCAGACATGGCTATATGCAAATCAGTCTGACCCTGTGCCTCATGGGAACAGTCCAGCCCGAACTGCCAAGCCATGTCTTCCCTGGACCGGAAACAAGCTTCCGAGGACCGGTTTCTGGCATTCCAGCCGTCTTCAGCCCGGTTTGCTTGAATCCAGTGGCAAAGCGAGCAAGGGACTCACGTCTAAGCATACCCTGCCACACTTATGGCGGCCAAAAGCGGTACAAAAGGGGGTGGTGATGGACGGAGCATCTGAATCAATCAAACACTCACACCCAGTCAAAAGATCTGGGTTTAATCCATCACCGTTCTTTAGCCCACTCTGCCACCCCAGTTCAGACATGGCTATATGTAAATCAGTCTGACCCTGTGCCTCATGGGAACAGTCAAGCCCGAACTGCCAAGCCATGTCTTCCCTGGACCGGAAACAAGCTTCCGAGGACCGGTTTCTGGCATTCCAGCCGTCTTCAGCCCGGCTTGCTTGAATCTAGTGGCAAAGTGAGCAAAGTCAACTATAATCCATTCCCTTGTTCAGGCCATGCTCACATCAGTGTAGCAGAAACTTTACAGCCAGTATGTGTTCCAAACATGAATCGGTAATACAGCCAGTGGTAAATGGCTGTATTATTGTACAATGTAGAATACCTGTCTAGAAGATGCCTTTGTGAAACAATGGATTAAAATTGCCTTCCTCTAAACTGATGGTCTTCTCTTGTTGAGTAAGTTGTGGTTGTCTCTTAGGCAGGCCTCTTCCAATTGAGTCTAATAATGGATGAAACTGAAGCTGATGGGATGGTGCTGAGAGCATCCATTTATGAGCACGTTTGCTTGTGTTCAGCCTAATTGTTCATGAAGACTCAGCTAGATTTCTTAACCTTTCTTTCAAATGCAGTATAAACCAAGAATAATTTTTATCAATATAACAACAACTGCCAAGGCTAGCATCCTTATGGGATTTTAACTGAATCTAGACAATGCACTGTCCTTGACATCTTATAGTTGTGTTGTGTCTTAAAGTCAGGCAGACCTTTTTAGCTTGGGAACATCTATTAAACTGCTGGGGATTGGCTCCTTATCTATTTAATTTTTTTTAAATTTATCATCATTTGGAAAGCTTCCACTTCTGGTCAGACATGTATTTATTGTAATTACCGACCACAGGCATCAAAGCACTTTACAAAATAAAGGGGCATATTATCAAGGACCAGTGTTAAAATTATCCAAGTTTTATCGGCAGGAAACTGCCGATAAAGCAGTGATAATGGGCTTGATAATACACCCTTGTTAATTCCCATAGAAGCCCATGTTCTGATGTTAACATAGGCTTCTATGGGAATTAACAAGGGCGTATTATCAAGCCCATTATCGCCGTTTTATCGGCAGTATCCTGCCGATAAAATGGTGATAATTTTAACACCGGTCCTTGATAATAGGCCCCTAAGTTTGTTAGGCCTGTCAGCCTTAAGGTGGTCTACCCCAAAGATTTTTGCCTTCTCTCCTCCTGTTTGCTGAAATACATTTTTGTTGGCTCTATGACCCTCTGCTCTTTACTACTGCTAACCAGTGCTGACAGGCTTGTGCTCACTCCATAAAACAAGGTACAATTGGCCTACACCTGATTGGCACATTTAATTTACTTATATGTCCCTAGTAAAGTGGTACAACATGTACACAGGGCCAGAAAATTAATTTATTCTGGTGTGCCTGCAGCACGTATTGTGTCAACCACTTAAGTAGCCTTTTAAACATGTCCCAGGTCTGCTATTGGAGATTGTGCAGTTTTGAACTGCCAATTTGACCTGACAAACTAAACTTTGCCAGGACTAATATTCAATTTTTAGTACGTATTAGTCACCCTTAAGGTAGGCCTGCAACAGCCCAAAGGGCAGGGTACATTGTATTTCAAATGTTGGCTATGTAGTTTTTAGTTTAACGTGTCCGGGTAGTGAAAATCTCCTAAATTAGTTTTTCTCTACTGTTAGGCCTATCTCTCCCATAGGACAACATTGGGATACCTTTTTACATTTAATAAGGGATAACTAGTCATTCTGAAAATGCCACTGTTAGAAAGTTGTCAGTTTCCTCTCATAAACATTTGGTGCCTACAGCCTGTGTCCTTGGACACATTAATAGGTCTGACTGGCAGGGGGCCTTTGTTTATTCCTCCCAGACAGTTTAACAAAAGGGGACTATGTGTTGGCTGGATAGGCCATCCTGCCAGGGTGTGTGGGTTGGAGCTGTTCCCTGCCCCAGTAACATTTTAAAGAAGCTGCCTCAGCACACTCACAAATAACTTCAAGGCAGGGAGCAAAACTCCAGTGGTTTCTTCCACTTCAACACTAGCACCAGATATGAAAATTGGACCCCCAGACACACTTTTAAGTTCACACCTGGACCTCCAGAAGACACCCCAAAGGTCTGCCCTGCATGCCAGAGGACTTCCTTACTGCTTATGGCCTGCTTTGTACTTTTAAGGAGTGCCCCGTTGCTTGTCGGTTGCCTTGAACCCTCATAGAACCGCCCTGCTGTTGCAACTCAGAACTACCAGAGTGACTACAAGACCTAGTTGGCTGGCCTCCTGATCTAAGTAACATGGACATACCAAGCTCCAACAACTTGAAACCTGCATCTGGACTTTACCTGAAGTGAGACCTATCCTCCTAGTGGTGCTCACCTAGTCACCGACCCTTGGAAGTCATGCTAAAAGTGCTCAAACAGCTTACAGAAAAAAAAACTTGGCACTAAGAAAACTCTCTGCCAAAAAGTGCCCTAAGAACCAACAGAAGACCAGGATCTACTTGCTCAATGATCCACCCAAGGCTGGAAGGGTATCCGGTCTCGTGGATCTCTTGTCGGTTACAGCCTGCAGCTCCGTCCCTCTGGAGATTTCCAACTTCCAAAAAAGAGACTAAGGCTAGATTTAGGTACCTGTTATACAACACAGAGCAACACCCAAAGTTGCTGCACTGCACTGCGTGACAGGGAGAGAGGAGGAATGTGCCATATCTAGAGAGATATGGAACTGCCCTCCCCTCTCCCAAATGCTGGTAAACAATTTTGCTGCCAAGCACCACGCACACACTTTTGCGCCATAGTGCAAAGATATCTGCGTAAATCTAGCATACGTTTTGAACTGGAAGGGCACCCTTCCAGTACACAATACTATGCTCAGATTAAATGCAAATCTTTTCTTACTTTGTGTGTGTGCTGTACAGTTCAGCACACATGCAAAGTCAGAAAAGAAAGGAGAAATTAAATCATTTCTCCTTTTAACACCTGTTTCAAGTGGTATCATTTTTGATGCAAAACCCTGCCTACTCTTGTTATTAGAAAGGGTTTTGTGTCAAAAACAATGGTTGGTAGCACAGGAATACCCAGGTACCAGCCATGGAACTCCTCTTTGATACAGAGTAATGAAAAGCAGCACATCATGCTGGTTTGCATTACTTGTTCTTACAACCCAGTGGAAATACCAATTTGCGTTAGTTTGTAAATCCCCAAAAAGACTTTGCCTCAGGTCTGCATTAAAAAGTAAGGTAAACCCAATGTAAAACATTTCTAAATCTGGGCCTAAGTCCAGACGTAGAAAGTTTCACTACAACTTCGTCCAGCGGTTCCCTGACAATTATGCCTACACTTTGGGCGTTGCCGGATGCCCTGCTGAACTTAACCTTCTCAGGCATTTTTCTTTAAAAATTCTCAAAGTCCGAAGGTAAGCGGAGACCAGGCTCTAGCTACCTCGTGTATCCGAACCATACTTCTTCAGGGTCTGCAATAACTTTCGTCTTTGCCCCAGTCTCAGACAACTAAATGTCCGTAATTGGCGCTTTAATCTTTTGGGTGCTCCTTTTTGCTAAAAACTTTAAAAATTCATAACTCCTGTCCTTTTGATTGGATATTTGTTGTTCTCTTGTGAAATTATTGATTCAATTTTACTACATTTTTCTAAATTCGTTTGGGAATTTTCTTATGTTGTGTTTTCACTTTATTACTGTTTAAGTCCTGCATAAATAATTTACATATTGCCTCTAGGTTAAGCCTGGCTGCTTTTGTGCCAAGCAACTAGAGGACTAAGCACAGGTTACTTTAGTGACTTGTGCGGTTCACCCTGACATGTGCTTTCTGCTTGAGAAGGGTTCTCAAACCCCTCAATCAAAAACCCAATTTCTAACAAAGCTAAACATAGCTGGAGACAGAGATGATAACAATACAGTAATATAATATCAAACCTACAAAGATGTAGCCGATTAGGACTGGTAGAGTGCAAATAACTTAGCCTAAGTGCCATTCACCAGTAACATGATCATAAAAACCACAATAAAAGCTTGGTAGACCTCAATGGAGTTGAAGTAGCTAAAGGGAGGATGAGACAAAATGGTGAACAATAAGAATGTTTTTCAGTTCTCTGTTGAAAATAGAAATCAAACATATTGTGTGAACAGTAGGTAAAAAGGAATTCCCGATTTTGGGGGCACAGTCATAGAAACAGTGATTCAGGATGCAGTTTTTATTGAAGTTAGTAAAGTTAGTGATGTCTAGGAGAAGAGTATCTGAGCTCTAAAATGGCTGGGAGCTGCCAGAGAGCTGTAGGTTCTTGGCCAAGCAATGGGATTGTTCTGTATGTAACAATTTATGAACTACACAAGAAACTTTGTATGTGGATCTTCAATCAATAGGGAGCAAATTTAAAGGGTGTAGTGTAGTGCAAGAATGACATGTTCAGAGCTGCCACACCCTGAGACCAGTCTGGCATTTTTGAAGGGCGCAAGGTGAATTTACAGAACGCAGGAGAGAAGAGAATTTCTGTATTCAAGTCTGTATAGAATCAGTGCTTGGTCCACATCTTTAGGATCATGTTCTGGAAGTAAAGGTTTGATCCTGCGTATAAGTCTAAGCTGATGATGTGTGCTATTGCCCATGAAATTGATATGTTTCTGGAAACTGCGATGAGAGCCAAGAGTAAAGTCCAGCAATTTTACCGTAGGATGTTAGTAGATTCCAGCCAGTTTTGGGCGAGGCTGAACTGATTAAAAACTCTTGTTTGTTCAGATTACATTTGAGATGGCGTGCGGTCATGAAAATCAGTATGCAGTAGAGAATCAAAGCAACCAAAGTAATATGAACGGGATAAAAAACCTTTAGGTAAAGTTGGGTGTCATCTGCTTACTGATGATATGAGATGCCAAACTCTCTCATGGTATCATCCAAAGGTTCAAAATAAAGGTTAAATAGAGCAGGGGCTAGAATGGAATCTTGCAGAACGCCCGAGATAAAGTAGCAGCGGTGGAGAAGGAGTGATCAATGTTGATCATTTGAGGGTGAATGGATAGGTAGAATGTGAACCAATCCAGTACCTTGCCATCAGCCACATGCTCTTATAAAGTGCAAATAAGCATTTTTGTATCAAAAGCTGCAGACAGATCCAAAAGTATCAGCAGGCATGAGTCACCAGTGTCCATAGTTCTAAAGTACAAGAGTGACACAATACGTTAATTATGAACCTTGGTTGGAGCATATATACAAATAGACTGGTTAAAAAATTACTTATTCAAACAAACATTTAGAACGCAGTGAACAGACAAGTTATGAGGTTATTAGGTAATGTAGCAAACCTCAGTAGTCCTTATTATGCAAACTAAAAGAATGTATTCACACCTAAAATACCAAACATGTATCTTTCATATACCATTGATTAAAATGTGCCCACTAGTAATTGCCCAGTGAAAAGTGTACAAAAGTGAGACAGTGTGTGTATGCAAGTACAATTGATTGAAAAGCTACAGTGAAAAAATAATCAGCCACGGCTTGGAATGCACAGTCCAGTTAATACTATGGTGGGATTCCCTGGTATGAATGTAAGTGCTTGGATGACATTTCAAGAGATTTCTATTGGTGAACACTGACTGGAATTGACAAGAGTTAATGGATAAAGTTGCACGATATGGGCACGATGGGTGATCTATACTGTACAATGTGTGGGTGTGCCAGGGCAACCAGTCACTGACTGCAGATATTTAGCAACACTGTTGTTCATGCAATATCTGTTCTCTACTCCTGTCAATTTAGCTTGTGGTCCTTCAAAACTAATGCACTCACAATCTCGTTGTTGCCTAAATTAATATAGCCCTGATGATGACCTTATAGTTGCTTTTATGAGGTAGAAACTACATTGACACATAAATAGTCAGCTCAGGGAAAAGACAAAGGGCCTGATTCACAAAGGTAAACTGAGATGAAAGTCTAATGTTATGACTTTCAGTATTCACAAAGGGTATTTACGAGTACTAAAGTTAGACTTTTGTCTCAGTGAAACTTAAGTTTTGGTCTTAAGTTCAACTGATATCAAAACTGAGAAAAAAGTCTAACTTTACTACTCGTAAATGTCCTTTGTGAATACTGAAAGTTGTAAAGTTAGACTTTTTTCTCAGTGAAACTTACGTTTTGGTCTAAGTTCAACTGATACCAAAACTGAGACAAAAGTCTAACTTTACTATTCGTAAATGCCCTCTGTGATTATCCACAGTCCTAAAGTTAGACTTTCATCTCAGTTTACCTTTGTGAATCGGGCCCAAATTGAAGGAAAGTGGGGGTCTCCAGTGAGGCAAGTTAGTAATCTGCTGATAGCAGAATTAGAAGGATGTGGTGAGAGGAGTGCAAGCGCCAACAGATAGAGGGCGCTTTCTGGTGGATATTCTGCCAACCACCTCCATGAGTGCTTGTCTCTTCAGTACTGCCAGTGTTGGATGACTTGTACCCAGTTTTACACAATTCCACCACAAGGTAGGGCCAGGCAGATCATGTGGTGCGTTTTTATTTTGGAAAGACATGCTGCACTGGTATATCCCCGAGGAAGGAGGACTGGCATGAATAAATGAATGGGGAGCTAATTCTCAGATTGCTTACAGTACATATTTTTTATTTTGATTCTGATTTCCTTAGCTCTGTCATTATACCCTTCCAGGAGGTGCTTTGGCCTAAATCTATTGGTGAAGGGGTAGTTAAATAGGGTGTTTAAGGATGTAGGTCTCCCTTTTTAGTCCCACGAAATGAAGCGAAGTGCTCTAAAGCGGGTTTATTTGTGACAAATGTAATGTTTGGCAGCATGCATACCTGTGTGATGAGGTCTGCCAGTACAAGACGGTCCCTTATGGTCCCTCATGAGATTGATTTACCTTATTTAATGGCATAGACGAGCTAAAAAACGATGCACTGGAATAAGTATCACCAGTGGTCGAGTTTAACTCAAGCATTCCATCCATCCACTTTGCCCAGAGGTGGGCCCTGAGCTCACTGTGCAAAAGAATTCCAGCTGCTCTTCCCTACCGAAGCTCAATATGGCGGTTACTGGTCTGCGGGCTATTTGTGTTTCTAGAGAGAGGGCGTGGCCTAGCAGTTCAGGCTGGATCATCCCTGTTGTAATGTGCCCGAGACTTCTTTGCTTATGGTTGGTCCCTGTCTATAATGGCAGAAAGCTGAACAACAATGAGCGGGAATGTAGCCCATAGGGATTAACAGGATTAACAATGAAATGTATTAAAAAATCAAGAACGCTTTCACATCACCAACTGTCAACATTCCCTAACATTCTGCTCCAGTCAGGAGGACCGAACCATGGAATGGAAAAAAAGGGGGGGAGTGGTCAAGAAGGAAAGGCATAAAAGAAGCAGGGGTAAAATAGGCAAAGTTACTACACCCACCCATCCCTTTTTGTTCGGTCTGTAAATGATGCGAATAGAGAAGTAGATTAATTAAAGTGAGCTGTAAGTAACCCGAGAAGTAAGAACTCTTCACCTGAGCTACAGTTGCAGGCCCTTGTTCGAACTTTCCCCCGACGTTCATTTCCAGCGATCCCTAACTGGAGCAGTCCAGGTGTTTCTCGGTGGCAGGGGTTTCCTGGTTTCGAATTCCCGTTCCATCTCCGGTTGCACTGCCCTTTCCATTAATTATTTCAGGTCGTTCGTGTCAAATGCGCAGAACAGGCAGGCACACGGTGTCCTTGCAAAGTTGTACCCAGAAAAATCAACACTGAGATAAATAAATGATTAACGCTAGTCACACTGACTTCCAAGGGCCCAACCACTTGTTTACACCAATATTTCTGTTCCTTGTTCTTTCTCAACCTCTGAAGGATTCTGAGAGAAGGTACTCCTCTCTTAGCATGACAAGAGAACCAACTACACTGGAACATAACTCTGATGGCTTTCAGATCCTGTGGCTGTGTGTTGAAGGTAGTCCTCACCCACTCCTAGTCAATCTTACTGCTCATGTTTATTATCTCGCTAAGACATCTCTATACGGTTTTGAGCCCTTTAGCCAAAAGTAGACCTGCTTTATTAGAGGTGATGCATGCGCAGGAACCTGTCACACCTCTAGGACCGCAGGACCCTATAGTGTGCATACCGGGTGCCACTAAGGGCGCCACGGCTCTAGGATCGGGTGGCGCTGTTCATCACCAACACTAAGGGGCAGATTTCTACTTCTTTCAGGAATGCACCATATCTTTCAAGATATGGTGCATTCCTGCTCTCTGCCTGTTCTGGCCCGCAATCTGCTGCATAGCGCCAACACAGGCCGCCGTTGGGCCATCGTGCAAGGGTGCCTGCTTTGCATGCAGCATTTTTTTTGTGAGGAAGGGGCACCTTCCTGAACAAAAATTATGACACAAAAACTATCCTATGAGGCTGTTATCCTTTTTAGGTCTAGCTGAAGCCATTTCGTTAGGGATGCTTTGGCGAGATTAAAGTAAGGGCTTTGAAAAGTGCACCCAAAGTGCAGATTGGGTACAGTGCATGTGAGCACAACCACGCGCATTGTGCACAGCTTCCATTTGCCACCAGACACTTCCACTTCGTGCGCGCGCGCCGCGATCCGCCTCTGCTGCCACACACATTCAGCTCACCAGGCTGCACACCCCCTCACCCCCATATGCTCACTTGCCAATGTCCCTCCCACCCTTCCTTTGATCTCCGCAGTGAGTTCTCACAGGCTCCTCTCCGCCCTTCCTTTAATGGCCCTCCACCTCCCCCAGCACAGAGCGCGCATCGCTTGTTCTTTTTGCCTCAGCTAAATTACTTTGTTCATGTTGCCTTTGCTCCTGTCCTCTCCCGTTGTCTGAAAGAGCTGTGGCAATATACAGAAGATGGACTCCTTTCTTTGTGTCAGGGGAAAACACGCATAGCAACCAGAGCGAAAGTGCTGGACTCGTACCCCATCCCTTCTTGCATTTCATTGCTCAACCAATAAGGGGTGCATGCGTGTCTTGAAAAACAGAGCCATCCTGTTCCTAGCCTGCCCCTTTATCTTCTGTGTGAACTTATATCCTAGACCATCTATGTTATGTCACGATCCATAGCATACTTACTAGATTGACTATCTTCAACAGGGCGGAACTAAATCAAGTTGGCTGGGTAAATTAATTAATTTATTTTTGAAGTGTGCCTTGGTATGTGTCTATTTTACAAGGGGTCTTTCTATATTTTCCGTCACGTCCAAATGATAGTTGTGACTTTTTTTTTCTTTACTGTTTATTTTATTATATTTTGGGCACATTTACTAAGCGCGTGTACTTGTAGCTGCGGCGCTGTTGGGGCTCTGTATGTGGAGGCACCGGGCTTTAAAGGGCTGTGCTCCTGTGTCTACTGTATTTGCTCTTTAACCCAGGCTTCCTGGCTCACAGTTGGTTCCCTCTGCTTCAGCTTTCAAAACTCAGAAGAGATTATTTTAGCATTCAGTACACTAGGTAGTTTCATTTCATTAGCTCGTTGTGCCAACCAGCTCGCAACAACTCTGATTTGTACCATATTAGCAGCCCGGGAAGAGCCTCAGAAAACCAGACCGCCATTACTGCTGACGTAGGATTGCTTGTAACAGTAAGGAAGCAAATCTCGTCATCACACTGTGCACTCACACACTGCCCACTCACACTACTGTGGGCCACACACACTGCACCCTCACACCCCGCACCCTCACACACCCCACACCCTCACACACCCTCACACACTCTCATTACACTGCGCCCTTACATACTGCCCCCTCACACACTGCCCCCTCACACACTACCCACTCACACACTGCCCACTCACACACTGCCCTCTCGCCCCCCCACACACACACACAACCCCCAACACACACAAACACACAATCACACACACGCAAAACGCCCCACACACGCAAAAATCCCCACACACACACAACCCCACACACACATACACACACACAAACCCCCCCCCCCACACACAACAACCCCCTCACACACACAACCACACACACACACATACCCACACACATACAACCACGCACACATACCCACACACACACAACCACACACACATACCCACACACACACCCACACACACAACCCCCCACACACACAACCCCCAAACACAACCCCACACACACACCCACACAACCCCCCACATACACAACCCCACACAAACAATCCCACACACACACAACCCCCCACACAACCACACACACACAACCACACAAACACACACAACCCCACACACACAACCACACACACACACAACCACACACCAGGATAGCAAAACATAGCATAGCAAAACAAAACATAGCATAGCATAACAAAACATAGCATAGCATAACAAAACATAGCATAACAAAACATAGCATAACAAAGCATAGCATAGCATAACAAAACATAGCATAGCATAACAAAACATAGCATAGAATAACAAAACAAAGCATAGCATAACAAAACACAACAAAACATAGCATAACAAAACATAGCATAGCATAGCATAGCAAAACATCATAGCATAACAAAACAAAACATAGGATAGCAAAACAAACATAGCATAGCATACAGCATCACTCAGCACCACCACATCACTATGCGCTACCACAGCATCACTGAACGCTCCTGTGTCTACTGTATTTGCTCTTTAACCCAGGCTTCCTGGCTCACAGTTGGTTCCCTCTGCTGTAGCTTTCAAAACTCAGAAGAGATTATTTTAGCATTCAGTACACTAGGTAGTTTCACTTCATTAGCTCGTTGTGCCAACCAGCTCGCAACAACTCTGATTTGTACCATATTAGCAGCCCGGGAAGAGCCTCAGAAAACCAGACCGCCATTACTGCTGACGTAGGATTGCTTGTAACAGTAAGGAAGCAAATCTCGTCATCACACTGCGCACTCACACACTGCCCACTCACACTACTTTAGGCCACATACACTGCACCCTCACACCCCGCACCCTCACACACCCCGCACCCTCACACACCGTCACACACTCTCATTACACTGCACCCTCACACACTGCCCCCTCACACACTGCCCCCTCACACACTGCCCACTCACACACTGCCCACTCACACACTGTCCCCTCACCCCCCCCACACACACACACAACCCCCGTACACAAAAACACACAACCACACACACGCAAAACCCCACACACATGCAAAAAAAACCACACACGAAAAATCCCCACACACATACATCCCCCCCCTCACACACACACAACCCCACAGACACACATACCCACACACACACAACCACACACACACATACCCACACACACACAACCACACACACATCCCCCCACACACACAACCCCCCAAACACAACCACACACACACACACACACACACAACCACACACACAACCCCCACATACACAACCCCACACACACAATCCCACACACACAACCCCCCACACAACCACACACACACAACCACACAAACACACAACCACACACACAACCCCACACACACAACCACACACACACACAACCACACACCAGGATAGCAAAACATAGCATAGCAAAACAAAGCATAACATAGCATAACAAAACATAGCATAGCATAACAAAACATAGTATAGCATAATAAAACACAAAAAACATAGCATTACAAAACATAGCATAGCACAACAAAACATAGCATAACAAAACATAACATAACAAAGCATAGCATAGCATAACAAAACACAACAAAACATAGCATAGCATCACAAAACATAGCATAGAATAACAAAACAAAGCATAGCATAACAAAACACAACAAAACATAGCATAACAAAACATAGCATAGCATAGCATAGCAAAACAGCATAGCATAACAAAACAAAACATAGGATAGCAAAACAAAACATAGCATAGCATACAGCATCACTCAGCACCACCACATCACTATGCGCTACCACAGCATCACTGAACGCCACAGCATCACTCGGTCGCCACCACAACATCACTCAGCACCACCACAGCATCAATCTGCAACCATTCAACAACTGGTTCAAATATGTTCTCTCAATGTTTCAAGCTTTATTACAAATGTCACAAAAAGATGTTAATATTTCACTTCTGTTCTTGGATTTTCGTCACAATAAAATACACTGAACATAATCTTCACAAAGTTATTTACAAAACTTTAATTTATTGCCATTATAAATTACAATAACTTTTATTTAAGTATTAATTATTAAAAAAATTAAAAGCTACTTTTATTTGTAATATCAATACATGTAAGTCATGTAAATACAACACATATTGCATTACAAATGCTATAGGTGTCACATTTGCGAAAGTTATACCTATTGGCATTATAAATGACAAAGCTATTAATTTCGCTATTTTCAAAACCAACACATAAATACAAAATTTGTCATTTGCAATACCAATAGCTCAAACTTTCCTAATGCGTGACCTAGTGCATTGCAAATTCTTGTTCTAAGTGTGCTGTAGAGTGCAGCACACTTGGAAATAGGAAACAAAGGGGAGAAATAAAGATATTTCTTCTCGTTGGGCCTAACCTGGTAAGACATAGCATTTTCACGCATTCCCATGTTTACCAGTATTGGTAAATCTGGAAATGCGACAAAATCCATGAGTGGATGCGTGGAAACACCCAAGTTTCACCCATGGAACATCTTCCCAGGGCACTAACTTTACCAGTAAGAAGGCCTGAATATAGTTCTCGAGAAAGGGGCCCTCATCCTATTAAAGAGACACTCTGCAAATGTAACAGGGCCATGTAATTTAAAACAACACGTCCAAAAGCCACTAACAAACAGCAGAAAGTAGCGTCCTTTGTATTAACTTACCCACTTTCATTAAAGGCAACAAGCGCTGAAAGTTTAGAATATTGTTTTATTATTTTGAATAAAATCAAGATGGAAGGCAGAACTTTTGTTCTGCTTATTTTTTATACATTGTTTTACTATTTCTTCCCTGTGGAGCACATTTGTGGTTTGATGGTAAATAATTCCTTATAAGGGTACAATAAACATTTTGATGTTTCAGTAAAGGATCGTGTTTGCAACATAACATGTAAATTGAAGACACTAAGCAAAACCTAAGTAGACATAATATTTGGCTTAAAAATAATGATTCTCCTTACTTAGGGGTGACAATTCTTTTTTTGCTTAGTTTCAAAATACGTCTTTTGTAAGTATTATAAATAAATACATTTAAAGGCAATTGCTAACTTTGCATGAAATAAACTCCACATTAGAATCAAACGTAATCAAATAAATAAAAACATTTCATGTAAAGAAACCACAATATACTTATCAGTGATTACTATGTAATAATGACTAAGATTAAATATGGCCTACTGCCACACATTTTTCTCAACATACATACATGTCAATTATTCTTAAGATTAATTTTACGAATTTTATTTTTGCATTTTTATGAACTTGAAGTCTGTAACCATTTCCCTTACATTTTTTCACCACTTTCTTTTCATGACTCACTACAATGTAAGCCTATGGAAATGCTAGTTCACATCATTAGAATTGCATGATTCTGTCAATAAAAACATTTTAACTTATAATTTTCATAAGTATTCAGTTGTAACATCTCATTAATAAGCAGTTAATATTTCTGCATTTGTCATTTAGTTTTCTGTGTCTAAATGGGAAAATATGTCATGTACAAAATAAGATGATTATGAACTCTAACAATGCCTCTATTTCTGCAACTTGATTAAATTAAAATGCAAGTTTTAGGTTCAGTGTGGCTTAATGGCTGCAGTATGTCTCAAGTACCCCAGCTATTAACCCCTTTACTGCTAAGGCTATTTTACTACTATAATGTAATTTCCATTGAAATCAATGGAAAGTCCATGATGAGTTACCCTTGTCATTAGCGGCGAAGAGGTTAAAAGTTATGCAAAGTAGAGAGTAGTTCTGAAGACATGTGGACTACATTGCCTGCCTTTTTGCGCAGGATTTCTAGGTGCGTACTGGCATTCTAAACCTTCTGTAGCCAGTTCTTTAGCAGGTTTACTTTACCTGCGGGTGTTAATGGGTATAGAGAGCTCACTGCACATAAATACAAATACAGCAACGTGTAGATCCTACCTTTCCACAGACCCAAATGTAGGTACAAAGGCATATTCAGTCCTCAGTCATGCTTCTGGCGGTCAGAGTTCTGAGAGGACTTTGAAAAAGGTCAAACACTAAAAGGCATGTGATGACTGAGCTGAGACAGGGAACGTGAATCTATGACAACAAGTTTAAGTGTCAGATGCTGAGTTCTGTATTTAACCCTCACTAGCACTGCTGTTATCAAACTATCGTCACAGGTAGCTAAAAGTAGTAAAAAATACGTCAGAACTTTTCAGAGCCTCTTTTTAAAAAAGAAATGTGTGTGATTTCAATTTTTATTGTACGGTCCCCGTTTATTGTGGTGGCTTGAAAGCTTAGTAATTTAATGCTGAAGGGTCTACATTAGACTGTTAGAGCATGACAGCAGGTCATCACCATATTTTTAATATGAAATATATATGTATATATTCAGTTCAAACAAGCTTTATTCGGTATATAGGTCCAAGCCTCGGTTTTATCCCGGCTAGACTACGGAAGTGCGCTGATGTTAGGGGTAAACCAGGCTGAGGCATCCAGGCTTCAAAGGGTACAAAACGCTGCGGCGCAGCCCATTGTTGGTCTTCCCAGACATTGTTCTGTTTCTGGCACTATCTCTGCCCTTCACTGGTTACCGGTCAGACAGAGGATTAAGTTTAAAGCGCTCTGTCTGGCCTTTAAAATCATGAAACTTTCCTCGCCGCCGGCTCTTGTCAACTTGCTCATCCCCTACATCCCTTCGAGATCTTTAAGATCAGAGGCTCTTCATCTGGCGGTCTGCCCCCGTTTCAAACTCAGTAGAATGGGTGGCCGCTCTTACTGGGTGCTTGCCGCGGGGCTGTGGAACTCGCTCCCGGTGCACATCCGAGCTTTGACTGACCTGTCCGCCTTCAGGCGTGCTATTAAAACTTTTTTGTTTCCTGTCTCTGAGTAGCCGCTCCCTCCCTTTTTTTCTCTTTCTGTGTGTTATATTATAGTACCTGTCTAAGCGCCAGGACGCCCCTTTGCTGGGGCAGCTGTGCGCTATAAAAATAATATTAACATAACATAACCATAAAAGCATTCTACAAATAAAAACATTTCATGATTAATTAAAAAAAAAATACAGTTCATATCACAAATTTTCATGGAAGCACATTTCATCACAAGTGTAAACAAAATATATCATTAAATGTTGGGAGGTATGAATTACAGGTCGTCACAGTGGCCAAAAAATACATACAATTAAGTTTGATCCTCATAGCAGCACATTATTTTTAAAAACTTTTTTATCAAAAATATATTTTATTAGGGTGTATAAAAGATTCAATCTAGTCAAGTTCATAGTTTAGCGTTTCAAAATATGTAAGATCCTTTCTCCATTTAATTGCCATCTGAGTAAAAATGATAAATGCGTTACATATCAATGCATTTTCCAGATTACAGACATGATAAAAAGCAGACTTGTAAGAATACAACTTATTAGTAATAAAAAGAGGTCGTCAAAATAATTTTCTGATGTCCCTATAAAAATTACATAAAATTATAAAATTCAAAGTACTTTGGGGGGTTTTACCATCACATGAGCACTTAGGTAGATTTCGGCTCCACTTACTCATCTCTGGGAAGGCTACTTGAAAGTGGAGTGTGCTCAGCCTTAATCTTGTCAAATAACATCTATGCTGTACATTTCTTGTAAAACTAAGGTTCGGTTGTGTCCCAGATAAGATCAGTCCTTCACAATAAAATTTGACACCTGTTTTGTACTCAGTTCAGCTACCCTCTTATTTTCTCTGGATTTCAGGAATCTCCTCTTGAGCTCCATTTTACTAAACGTATGGATGCTCACGGGATCGTTAAGATGTGTTTCCACATTGCACTCTGCTAAAAGGCGGCCAACATAATTCAACCATGGTATATTCCTATGATGATCTAGTTTAAGACAATCTAAGATCATGTCTTTAGTAAAATGAGCTTCTTCTTTAGTCCAGATTTGATGCCACAATATGAGGGCAGCTACATTAATCAGGTTACTCATATATGGTGTGTCTAATTCCTTGTGTGCTATGTAAGTAGCTGTTCATTTTGGGACCGATAAAACCCTTCTGAAAAACATATTCTCAAGGGTTTGTAATGGGGAGATGTCTGCCATACCCCAGAGTGCTCCACCAAAGCAAAACCCTGTGATGCACTTGCTCCCGTATAACTTTAGTATCTCACGTATAGGCTTATTTCCTATTTTCTGAGAAAATCTAAAAAGAACCTCACTTGATCTCTCAAACTTTAATTTACAGGAATTAACATGGGCAGTCCATGGTCCTTTGCTATTAAAAAGTAACCCCAGATAAGAAAAGGTGGATGTCCTTTCAATATGGGTTCCCCCCAACATTATAGTTTCTACTCTTTGTTTTCCACATGTCATGACTAGTGTTTTGCACAGGTTAATTTGTAAGTAATTTTTAGTCATGAAGTTTGTAAAATTATCTATCAAAAGTTGGAGACAATTTGCAGTCCTGGATATTAGGACTGCATTGTCTGCATATAATAAAACTATGGTTACAAGTTTACCAATAACAGGGGCATCAGCTTGCAGACTCTGTAATAACAAGCACTGGCGTTGCCAATAGGTCTCGCAGTAGGAAAGTTGGAGCTATTACAATTGCAAATAACAATGCCTTTTATTTTTGTTTTCATTTTAAAAACATAAAGGGCTTTGTCATTTACAAAACCAATAGCTCCAACTTTCCTACTGCGAGACCTATTGTGCACTGCATAGTATGGGTAAAAGTGACACTGCGTGGGTGTGAGTGGCTTTGAGTGAGTGGCGTTGCGTGGGTGAGTGGCGTCGCATGTGTGAGTGTTGTTGCATGGGTGAGTGGTGTTGCGTGGGTGAGTGGCGTTGCGTGGGTGAGTGGCGTTGCGTGGGTGAGTGGCGTTGCGTGGGTGAGTGAGTGGCGTTGTGTGGGTGAGTGGCGTTGCATGTGTGAGTGGCGTTGCATGTGTGAGTGTCATTGCGTGGATGAGTGGCGTTGCGTGGATGAGTGGCGTTGCATGTGTGAGTGGCGTTGCGTGGATGAGTGGCGTTGCGGATGAGTGGCGTTGCGTGGATGAGTGGCGTTGCGTGGGTGAGTGGCGTTGCGTGGGTGAGTGGCGTTGCGTGGATGAGTGGCGTTGCGTGGATGAGTGGCGTTGCGTGGGTGAGTGGCGTTGCGTGGGTGAGTGGCGGTGCGTGGATGAGTGGCGTTGCGTGGATGAGTGGCGTTGCGTGGATGAGTGGCGTTGCGTGTGTGAGTAGTGTTGCTTGGGTGAGTAGCGTTGCTTGGGTGAGTGTGGCATTGCATGGGTGATAGTGAGCTTGCGTGTGTGTGAGTGGTGTTGCGTGGGTGAGTGGTGTTGCGTGACAACTGCAATAATCTGATCTTCTATGTTTAAAAGCTTCTATATTTTAAAGACGCTTAAAAAAATAAAAAAGTTTTTCTTTATCATAGTGTTTGTTGTTGTTTACACGCCAACCATTTTCAGGGCTCGGCTCGTGCATGGTCACATTGACTCCTCAAACTCTCGGCTCGCCGCTTAATTTTGGGCTCGCACATATCCAATTCTAACTACAACCCCCAATTCAAACGTGGGCAGAGCAACGCGACACTTAAAGCAAGCCCACGGAATGGGACAGCGCTCCTCAGCAGTTGATTACAGAACACATCCCCCGCCCTCATGTGTCTGCTTTAGGCATAGGCGAGGGACAAGGATAGGTTATGCGAGAGCGAGGGAGAGAAACGGAAATATTAGGTGTGTTTACGTGAGAGAGAACCAGAGGTCGGGAGATGGGAGACAATTTAAGAAGGGGCGAATAGAATATGAGTAGGAGAAAGAGGGGCAAAGTGAAACATAACAGGGACGAGGAGAGAATGGCATGGGAGAGAATGAGGAAGCAAGCAACGGAGGCATAAGCATAACGAGGGACAGCGGGAGAGAAAGGTGAAGAATATAAAGTGTTACAAAAAAGTGGAGACAAATTAAAGGGGCAAAGAGAGCGAGATAGAGGAGCGGGAGAATGAGTTAGATAGAGACAGAAGAAACAGAGAGGAAGATGGCGCTAAAGAAAAGGATTCAGTGAGAAAACGGGGGGACGAGCAGTACGATACAAACAAAACACGAGCGAAAGATCTAACACGGAGTCAGACAGAATGATCGACAGTACAACAAAAATATACAACAAGACGGAGGGGAAGACAGAGAAGGCCAGCTAGCTCAGTGGTAGACAGTTTATCAACCACGGAATGGTGAAAGGCCGGACTTGAAAGCATGTGGTGAAATGGAAGTAAACCAGACGGCAAGGCTGTGATTGCGTGGAGAGAGAGGGGAGGTGCTGGTGTGGGAGGGGGGAGGAGTGCTGCTAGGGCAAGGCTGTGATTGCTTGGACAGAGACGGGAGGTGCTGGTGTGGGAGGGGGGAGGAGTGCTGCTAGGGCAAGGCTGTGATGGGCGCTAAAGAAAAGGATTCAGTGAGAAAACGGGGGGACGAGCAGTACGATACAAACAAAACACGAGAGAAAGATATAACACGGAGTCAGACAGAATGATCGACAGTACAACAAAAATATACAACAAGACGGAGGGGAAGCCAGAGAAGGCTAGCTAGCTCAGTGGCAGACAGTTTATCAACCACGGAATGGTGAAAGGCCGGACTTGAAAGCATGTGGTGAAATGGAAGTAAACCAGACGGCAAGGCTGTGATTGCGTGGAGAGAGAGGGGAGGTGCTGGTGTGGGAGGGGGGAGGAGTGCTGCTAGGGCAAGGCTGTGATTGCGTGGAGAGAGAGGGGAGGTGCTGGTGTGGGAGGGGGGAGGAGTGCTGCTAGGGCAAGGCTGTGATTGCGTGGAGAGAGAGGGGAGGTGCTGGCGTGGGAGGGGGGAGGAGTGCTGCTAGGGCAAGGCTGTGATTGCATGGAGAGAGAGGGGAGGTGCTGGTGTGGGAGGGGGGAGGTGCTGGTGTGGGAGGAGTGCTGCTAGGGAAAGGCTGTGATTGCGTGGAGAGAGAGGGGAGGTGCTGGTGTGGGAGGGGGGAGGTGCTGAGGCTTGGCTTGCGAGAGGCTGGGCTTGCATGCGATGCGCGTGCATGTACACGGGAACTGCATGAAAACCGCGGGGCTGAAAGCCCTTTGGTTTGAAAATGTTTTCGCCACATGAATTCTCGCTCCGCTCGATGCGCTTGCGCACATCGATAGGTCGCGAGACCTAAAAAATCAATATTGTTAATATAAAGGGAGAATAAAAGAGGGGCGAGGACGCAGCCATGTCTAATTCCTCTAGTAACTTTAAAGTGCGTAGTGCATTCCCCCTTCTGGCCATAGCGTATTTTGAGGATAGATGGGCATATATCTGTGATAAGAAGTGTATAATATCGCCGGGGGCACCCATCTTTGCTAAAGTTTGCCATAACTTGGCATGGTTTACCAAGTTGAACGCAGGTCGACAAAACAAAGGTGGAGTAAACCTTCTTTGGCCAGTGTGTATTTTCCTATAAGCAACTTAAGGTTTACGCATTGCTCCACCGTTCCAATACCCCTTCTAAAACTGTACTGGGCGTTTGTTAAGATGTTTTTATCTTTTATCCAGCTTTCCAACCTGGCTAACAGAACTCTGCCCATTAGTTTAGAGCTGGAATCCAGAAGGGAAATTGGTCGGTAGCATTTTAAGCTACCTCTATCACTTTTTTTAAAAATAGGGACAATCACACTTTCAGTCCAAGTTAGCGGTAGCACCCGGTTAATAATAGCGCATACATTTTTAATTGTGTAAATGCAATTTGTACATATAGTATATAGCCCATGTAATAATAAGGAACCTAAACAGGGTGAGCTGGTTTGGAGGGGAATATATATTTTTTTAAAGCAGTTTTGCTTCTATTTTTAAAAGTCTGCAGCAGATGATTTGTGTAAGGAAGCATACACATGTGCAAACAATGTTGTATCGAGTTAGCCCTCACCACAGTAAATGAGGACAATTCCCTAAAAGTTAGGCAAATGCAGACTAGAGTGCAACTTGTTCTAAATAGGCACTCCAGACCGGAGGAAAAATATATAATGTATGCTTGTGATTTTGAAGAGTAGTTTGATAATTATTGAATTCCTTTGTATTAGATTTCTTAAATATTTCATGGTGGGTGCACACACTGCGGGTAATGTACAGACAAGAACATATCAGTTCAAAAAAACTACTTTATGAAAATGTTAAATTGAACTTAACTCTGATATTGTCTTGGGGCTGTCATGTGCCTAGGAAAAATTAGGGTCAAATTGATGATGAATAAATGTAAACAATTTCAGGATATCGTTATTAGTAATTTAAATACATTTAATAAATGGAACAATTTACATAGTGGTTGCAATGAAATTCTTGATTCAGCCCTCCTGAAACTAGATTGGACACCACAGGTCTGTTTTTAATCCGAGAACGAAAATGATTGTCAATAAACACGTAACTAAAAGAAGGAGACCGTGTCTCACTGCATTGTAACTTGGTTCAGGGACCGTCACAATGCAATTAACAAAACTGGCTAAAGGAAGTATTGCAATTTCTGTAAGGGGAAAGGCGGACATCACTATTTTCTTGAGGAATAGTACCTTTATGGAAGATATGCAAGGTGGGGCTTACCTTACTGAATAACAGTACCGAAGGGCACAGCTTGGACAGGATGGAGGATAAGGATACCAGAGAAGAAACATGAGTGGGGATCAGTGTTATTCTTGCAGATGCCAAAAGACTTACAGGAGAACCAGCGCTACATGAGGAACGCTTCCCAGGGAAAACAAAGGATCAGCATAGTGGCACACCCAGCCCAGTGCTTTAAGATGAAGGTGGACAGATTTCGTAAATTTTAATATGGATGCGCCCGCCAATTTGCTGGGGAGATACCTCATGTGCAAAATATTTGCAACAGTGTATTTTCCAATAAATGGGATTTATTTACAAGTACCTGAACACAAGTTAGAATTGGCTAACAGAGCTATAACTGTAACAGTGAGCATTGAGCTAGGACCTCAGGAAGAGAGATAATTTTAGTGCCAGCTTAAGAACAACATGTGTCTATGGCTGAAGCACCAGGGTTTGACACTAAACCTTTGGACCTCATGGTCAAATGCCTTTAGGACTAACAAAGAATTAAGGATATTACATTTCCATTGGGACTTGTGTATGTGTTGATAGATGATGAATTGTGGAAATGGACTGCAGTTTTGATAAACTTGAAGGGAATATGGCTTTATAGATGACTAAAAACAAGGTTATAAACAAGTGAACTGAGAGGTTTGAAAAGTGATATTTGAAAAAGAGAGGTTTGTTGAAAGTATGCTGTCCCCATAAAGTGACACCTAAGGAGAATGTTGAATTACCTTATGCACTTCATGACAGACTGTCACCTCCAGCAGAGAAGGGAATAAAACAGGTTATTTAGTCTCTCTTACACCAGGGTAATATTCTAAAAGACCCCGTCCCCCTGTAATATACCTATAATTCCACTGCTCATAGGCAATACAGGGCGTACAACATTTAAGCCAGAGAAACAAACTTGTGGTTCCCTTAGAGACTGTTGTGCCTGACACCAATACTATATTATCTTCTATACCTGTAGAGGCAGAATATTTATATCTACTCAGTGAATTTCAGCTTTAGAGTGAGGACCTCTTTACCTTCTCCCTAAAAGATACCCAGTACACTTTCTTCACTGAGATCCCAAAGTCAAGGCACAGGCACTAAAGAGAGACTTGGACCATCTATGCCTGGAAGGTGGTAGCGTCGTCGTACACTACGCTGATGACCTCCTTGTGTCATCACCTTCACTTGGGGCCTGTTAACAAGACATTGTAGCTCTGTTGAAAAACCGCCCTGAAGAGGACACAAAGCCTCATTGTCAAAATGCCAGTAAAAAGAGGAGTCTTACATGGGTTGTGATACCATACCTGTGTCCTCCAAAGAGGGTTGGGAATACCAAAACTGTGCCCTCCAAAGCGGAGTCATCAAAACCAAGGTTCCCTTTTGCTTCTGTAATAGACCTGTCATCCGAGTGATCATAGAAAACAGATGGAATGCATACGACCTGAGACCCCTCCAGTTCTGATGAAACGCATCCATTCCCAATGCTTCCAGATCTGGACGCCAACTGTAGAACCTCGGTTACTGCACATTTAACCTGTTCGCCAACAGAGCCACATCGCAAGAACCCCTGAGGTACATTAGTCTCTGAAAAAACTGACTGCCCAACTTCCAATCGCTCGAATCCCTGTAATGTCTTGAACACCAGTCTGCTTCTACGTTCTTCAGCCCAGAAATGTGTTCTGCCTTCACTAATATCTCCCTTTGAAGACAACAGTCCCAAAAAACCTTTGCTAGGTGTGCACGATCCTTTGACTTTGGACCCCCCAGCTTGTTCACATACCTTACAGCCGAAACATTGTCCATCTTCAGCAAAACCAAACACTTCACCTTGTTTTTTGTAAACTCCTTGTTGGACCTGTCAGCCTTAGGGTGGTCTTCCCCAACCTTTTTGCCCTTGCGCCTCCCATTTTCACTGTACCTTTTTGTTGGACCTAGGACTCTGGACGCCTCACCACTGCTAAACAGTGCTGAGGTGCAGGTGCTCTCCCCTAAAACCTTGTGACGCAGGCATATCTGCCACAAGACCCTGCTACTGCAGTAAGGCATAACTCTCCATAGGCTAGCATTGGGAACCGCCCCTTATGGGATCATTTCTGACAGGGACCTAATAAGTCTGTCATGTTTGGTCTTTTTGGACTCGGGTGTGGAACCCTTTCCAATGATATATGGGGTTTGGGCACTACTACGCTAGGGATCCCACTTTTAGAAAGTGGACCTTTACCTGCCTACACTTAGATTGGGCACTGTAGACTCCCCCCTCCCCTCTGCATACTGATAGATGACTGGGTTGGGAGGTGAAAGTGGTGATTCACACCTTCTTCCCCTAGATGGGCTGTGATGGGCTGCCCACTGTAGCCTTAACGGCCCCGTCTCTCGTCACCGTGACAGCCAGGTCAGGAAAGGCAGGGAACATACCAGAACTCCTTGGACTCTTCAAGAAGCCCCTGCCCCCAGACCCTTCCAGCTACTTCTACCACTTTCTAGCCCCTAGACTGCGGGATATATAAGGGAGGGTCCTGGCCTCACTTCCATGTTACACTGCTGGAACTCGACGAAACCCTGCTGGAGTTAGGACTGCTGCGCAGGAGGATTGCCATTGGGAAGGAGGCTAACTGCTCCAAGGAACTGCTGCCCCACAACCTGCTGAGCTGCCCTACTGTCTGCTGATCCTGCCCTGCTAGGGAGAGCTGAAAGGAGACATCTCCAGAGTGTCTCCACAACCTCTTACAGGCTGTCTTTTCCACCTGCAACACTGTAGAGACTTGCCCCTGCAACACTGTGCCTGCGTGCAGCATCACTGGCCCTGGGACCTTTCAAAGCTTCCTCTGCCACCTGGGTCGTGTGAAATCATTTTATCTAGCACCCCCAACGTCACCACCGCTGCCCAGGACCGAAGTGGGCTACATAGCGCTGTGAGAGGAACTGAAGCGCTGGAATCCTGAAGAGCACCACCGCCATCCGGGACCTGAGCACGCTGTGTACTGCTGAGAGAGGGAAGCGCTGTGCGACAAGAAGCACCGCCGCTGTCCCGGACCTGGAGCAATGTGAAGCACGGTGCTAAAGAAGCGCTGTGTGGCCGTGACCCACGTGATGCAGAAAGAAGCGCTGTATTCACACTAACACCGCCGCTGGCCAGGATTTCAGGGATATTCAAATTTGCCTCCCCGTGATCACCGCTGCGGCCCGGGAGCTTCGAGAGCCCTGGACGTGTCATCTCCAGCATCAGGAGGGAGCCACTCTGGGATTGGCTCTCACCCGGAGGGTTGCCTGGCAACGGGGATGCACATCGCAGCCAAAGGAACCGAGGAGAAGACCTGAACGCGTTCCCGGGAAGGCTCCGTGGAGCATCATCACTGGGCGTGCATGCCCTGAGCCAAGAGAAGCCCAGGGCAGTTGTCAGCCTCACCTTCGCCCCCAGGTAAGAGTCAGCGCAACGCTGCTGTGTGGAGCGCTGCCTCGGGGCAGGCTGGGGACAGCGGCAATTGAATTGCGGGGCTGGAATCCATGCGGGCGGTATGGAGGCCAATCAGACTACGGAGGCTGTCCTCCTCCTTTAAGGGCTCCGACCTGGGACTGTTTGGAGCTGTCTCCTTTAAGAGTGGGCGGCCGGTGGACTGACGGGACCCTTCATTTCTCACAGCCCCGCTCGTAGTAACAGTCACGGCACATATTTGTGGACATGAGCGTTGCGGGCACGGGGACCCACCATCTCCACATCCTTGCCCCAAAGATTTAAAAATGCACGCGCCTTGAGGGGCATTTCGCTACGGGGGCTCCGTGACCGATCCCAGCGGCATACAAACACCGGCATTGACTGTACTCTTGTTCTCTGCGCGGCGGGAGCTCATTCACGCTGGCGGCCCCTAAGTGAATTGAATTGAACCAGGACAAATAGTGCGAAAGGCCCTGCGCACAGGAGACAGGGCCACACCGAGGGGTTACATCCTTGGGAGCCCACCATTGTTCCCTGCTCGACTTTTCACCCCACTACCTAAGACTGAACTGGGGATTGCAGGACCCTTGTCCTGAGAGACTCCCTGAACCTGCACATCTCGACTATGGTTATACTGCACAGGGCAAGTCCTGAGCATATGTGCCTTTCGTTTTTATTGATCTAACCTTGTCTGGAGAAGTGGATTTATCTCCTTATTGACCTTGCCTGGAAACTGCATTTATTTGATGATTGGTCTTGCCTGAAACTGAGATAAAGATACTTTTATTTTTATAACTCATTGGTGCAGTGTCTTTCTCTTTTGTGCTTGTATCACTGTGTTACTATTTGTGTGTGTTGCATAAATACTTTACACTTTGCCTCCAAAGTTAAGCCTTCCTCTCTATGCCAATCTCTCCGTTGGAAGTGCTGGTCCCTACTTGGACTAGGGTGCATACCCCTGCCAACTAGAGACCTCGGTTCTAACACTCCTATCGCAAAGGACCCTGCTAACAGTTACAAACAATTTATATGGAGTTTCCTCTCCTCCTCTGACCATGCTTCACCTGTTGTGACTGAACGACATCACGCTCCCCAGTCTTCCTGGCTCGTGTCTGATTCTATAACCATGCATGTACATTCCGCAAATATTGCTTTCCCATTCTATGCCTCCATGTTCCTTAACCAGCAAACCAGTTCCTCCCTACTCTCCTCTGCGAGAACAATCTCCTCTGAATACTTCAGACCACTCCCCAAATGCCTTGCTTTTATTCTCTGGAGAGCCCAATAATTCAAAGGTCCTGGAAAAATAGCATGTATTGTTGAAGAAAGCATACTTATCACCTTTGCTAAAGCTCTTTACGACAATCTTTCTACATCCAAAACCTTCTGTATTTACTTCTTTATGCATTTTAGTTTCTCCTTCTGTAGTTTCAGTTGACCAACCAATGTATCCATTATAAATCCTAAAAACTAATTTACCTGTCCTGTGGGGGCGTGGCCAAGTCAACGGAGATGGCGGACGCACTTTCCTAGTGCTCCGGTCGGCTGCCCACATGAACGGCACCTAAAATCGTGCAGACAGCCATGAACCTGCCCAACTTTGCGGCAATCCAGTAAAGAACCCCAAAGGATGTCACCGGTGCCCCCAAACGACGCCCGGCCGCAGTAGGAGAGCCCGATGGTGCCCAGGCTCACCTAAAATGGCGACGCACATCTCCCGAAACCGCGGAGGCTAGAGAGGGGGAACCCGGCACCCGCGGATACGGCGACACTGTGCTGCGGTCCCGCTGCACCATGGGGACAGTCCAAGCACTGAACCCGCATCGCCGCCACGCCACTGTGAGTACATTGAGGGGGCTCGGGGGCCCTGCGGCGGTGTGACGTGCGTGATACCGGCCTCCCCGGGCAGCCCAACATATTGCCGACAGCGGCGCCACACCCTGCAATTCAGCACACAGTCGAAGACCACCTACGGGGACCCGCAACGCGGGGGAAATATACAACTGCCCCAGGGGTCGGAGGAAGAAGGACACACCGGGACCCCCCACGAGTGGACGCCCCCCTCCCCCCCACCATCCATTGGGGGAGAGATTGAAGACACCACACTTGAGTGGGCTCCCGTGGGGGGGGGGGGCCCCTGGGAGGCGAGAACGGCCCATTGAGGCCCAGCGCGCCCCGCAGCTGCCCGCCTGGGCACAAAATGGATGGCGGTGACAGTCCACCGGACAGGGGCCTAAGCGATCGCTACTGTGGGACGGGCCCCCATGGGCGGTCGAGGCAAGAACAGACAAAACGGACCCCCATACTTACAGAAGTTACCGGCACGGAAACGGGGGCCTGCGAAGAAACGCTGCAGCGCTCAATTTAGAGGGGGTCCCGCCTCCCCCTCACGGACGCCGACGGCGGTGTGGACCCACGACAGGGAGCAGGAGACCCCCCCGGCGTGAACTGCAGGGCCGGTACCCAATATTATCCATCCTCACGACCCCCGCACTACCATCAGCACGGTGGCCGGGATACAGCGCACCACCACCTGAGCCTTCACAACATGGCGGCCCGCGTAGGCCGCTCCTGATGGGCAGGAAACAGCCTGCAGCCTGAGTCCGGCGATTACCCTTATGACACCTCCACAGAGAGAATTGGGGATGAGCTAGGGGGCCGCATTAGAATAATAGACGCAAAAGGGCCCTGGGTGGTGCTTTGGAGAGCCCCCCAAGAATGCACCGGATCCGAGTATTACCCAGCCAAGAGAGGTGGTGGGTGCCACCAGTCACTGAGCAGCTGCGTGGGCCCTCTCCATTACACGGGATTAGGGGCACAAGATAACACAGGAGAGGCAGAGACGGAGTGCGCCCCTCCCCCGAGGACTTTCGGAGATACCTAGCAGTGAGGAACTCGCCACCAAGACCAGTTGATCAACAGCGGTGGCAATGGGGAGACAGCAGTGCACGATGACCACGACGCCAGTGCCCGCAATGAGACGACCGCCCTCCCCAGGTCCCTCAGGAAAACCAAAGACCGGAGAACCGCCACGGGAAGAGGATATGTCGAACAAGCTGGATAAAGTACTAGCAACCATAGAGCACTCCCGGCTATCAATGGAGAACAAATTCGGAGAGCTCGCCTCAGACATTAACCTCCTGCGAGATGACCACAGGAAACTGGCTGAAAAGGTGAGCCAAGAGGAAAAAACGCTACAAGAACTAGGGCTGCAGGTCCGACTACACCAAGAGGCCATCAAAGAACTACAGAACAATGTGAAATTCCTGGACCATAAGGCCGACGATTTAGAGGGTCGCCCCCATCGGAGCAACATACGAGTCCTCAACTTGCAGGAAGGAGTGGAAGGGGCGGACCCCGTACGCTATATCGAAATCTGGATAAAGAAATTCACTCAGACCCAGGACCTCACGCCCTTTTTCTCAGTGGAGAGAGTGCATAGGGTTCCGGCCCTAAGACCGCCTGCAGGCTCCCCACCCAGGCCGATTTTGCTTAAACTACTGCACTATCAAGACAGAGATGCGATACTGTGTGTGGCCAGACAAGCACGAGACAGACGAGTGGAAGACAAGCACGTAATGTTGTTCCCAGATTATTCTCAGGCAGTACAACGCCAACGGGCCACATTCCAGGCAGTAAAACAAACCCTGCGGCAACACAATGTGCAGTATGCGCTCCTTTTCCCGGCTCGCCTTAAAATGATATATGGAGGATCAACGTACTTCTTCACAGATCCCACAGAAGCGCGGCGCTGGTTGGAGCGCCACGGTGACGACCTACCTGAACGAAGGGCCACACCACCGCACACCCTCTCCAACAAACGGAGGCTGCGCTCCAAGAAGGTTGCCCTCACACAGCTTGTTAGAACTGGGGGTCTCTAGTTGGCAGAGGTAGGTACCACTGTCCAAATAGGGACCCTTGCTTCTAGTCAGGGCAAGGAGATAACCCTCTTAGATAACCCCTGCTCGCCCTCTAGGTAGCTTGGCCTGAGCAGTCTAGGCTAACCAGAGGCAATGCGTAAAGTATTTGTACCAACACTCACAGCAACACAGTGAAAACACCACAAACTGATTCCACAACAGTTTAGGAAAATAAAGATATTTTATTCTAAACTACACAAGACCAAAACGGCAAAAATCCAACATACACAGTTCAAGAATATGGTTTCAAAAGAGTTCTTCAGGTTGTAATCAAAGTTCTTTAAGTTGCGGTGAAATAAACCACAGATGCGTGAAAAGTTCACAGTTGCGTCACGTTTACTCACAGTACCTTTTAGATGCAACAAAGTTCCACAAGCAGGAAGCTGGTGCGGTGGAAAACAAGCGATGCGTTGCTCCTGAGACCCTGGGAAGGCGATGCGACAGCCCCGCTGCAGCAGCGGGCGTGTTGCGACGAATCCGGTCTGTAGGGGGAGGAAGGCCGCTTGCGTGGATTCCGGTGCGTAGGTTCCGTAGGAAGTCTGTTCTCGAAAAGGCACGATGCGATGATCTCGTAGGGGCTGCGACGATCTCCGGGGCGACGATGCGCGGTCCAGCGGTGATCCTCTCTCTCGCAGCTCCTCGATGTGATGGTTCTGCGACGATGTTCGCAGCGACGTGATGCGATCCGCAAGCAAGCGGTGCGGTGATCTCACCCAGCGACGACAGGCTCTGCGACGACACTCGTAGCGATGTTCGATTCTCCCGCACCGGTCTGGTGCGTCCCGCAAACGAAGGGTGCGACGGCTCCGGCAGCGACGTCAGGCGCTGCGCCGATCTCGACCTTCGTAGCGGCGTGAAACTTCTCGCACTGCCGGGGATGCATCCCGCAAGCGAGCGATGCGACACTTTTCAGCTTCAAAAGTCTCTCAAGCTTAGTCTCAAGCTTCCCAGCTCAGGTTCAACTTCTAGAGGCCCCACCACTGGATCAAGCACTCTAAGAAGGACAGAACTCTCTCAGCAGAGTTCAGGGAGACTGGGGGTGAAGTCCTTTTGTTCCTGGGACTTCAAAAACAGGGAGCCAGCTCTTCTCAGGCCCTTGGAGATTCCTTCAAGACAGGGGACACAGCTCACAGCAAAGTCCTTCCCCTCTCATTGGCAGCAAAGCAACAGCAGGTCAGTCCAGCATAGCAACAGCAGGACAGTCTTCCTTCTTCAGAGTCAGCTTTCTCCTTGGCAGAGGGTCCTTCTTGATTCCAGGATGATCTAATTTTCTGTTGTCAGGGGTCCTGTACTTATACCCCTAAAGTCTTTGTTCTCTCTGTGCATGTGGGCCCTGAGCCCGGTCTGAACCAGTTCTGGGTGGATCCTGAGCACTTTGTTTTGCTGGCTGCATCTTCCCTTTCAGAGTGAGGGGCAGGGTCCTCAGCCGCCCAGCAGGAGGTGGAGCCAGCATTGTGGCAGGCAGGCACAGCCCTATTCAGCCCAGGTGCTAACTCCTCCCACCACTCGGGTTGCAATGCATTCATTCAGCCTAGTGCTGACTCATCCAGCCTCCTGGGGAATTCCCCAGCCCCTGTCACTCACAAACCATACAGTCAATACACAACCAGGCCCAGGCACACAGAAGGGTCAGACAAGAGAACAGCAACTTTCTAAAAGTGCTGTTCTCAAACACAGGATTTAAAAACCACCTTTCCTAAAAGATGTATTATTAAATTCTGAGTTCAGGGATACTACATACTTATGTCCTATCTTGTTCCTATGGGAAGAAATGCTGTTAACCACTGTAGCCAGCATCCCCCATGTTAACCTATGGAGCAAGATAGCCTTACAATAGTGAAAAACGAAAATGGCTGTAATTCACTATAATAATAATAATCTTTATTCGGTTTTTTAGCAGTGCAAAACCATAAAAGTTATCATAATATACAAATACACAGAATTTTTCTTAATTCACTACCAGAGCATGTCACCTGCACTAGTACATGCTCTACCTTTCACATTCACATACACTGCACCCTGCCCAGGGGGGTACCTTGGGCCTTCCATAGGGGTGACTGATGTGCACGAAAAGGGAAGGGTTAGGCCTGGTCAGTGGGGACACTGACCAGGAGGACATGGCAGTTCTAAACTGCCCATAGGCACTGCAGTGGCAGGCCTGAGACACCATTTTAGAGCTACTCCTGTGGGTGGCACAATCAGTGCTGCAGGCCCACTAGTAGCATTTGTCATCACCAGCCCTGGCACACCCAGTGCACTTTACTAGGGACTTCATGGTGATACAAATATGCCAATCATGTATATCCAATCAGAATAACAATTTACACAGAGAGCATATGCACTTTAGCACTGATCAGCAGTGGTAAAGTGCGCAGAGTCCTATTGCCAACAACCACGGGTCAGGAAAAATAAGGGAGGAAGAAGCAAAAAGTTTGGGGATGACCCCGCAAGAAGGGCCAGTTCCAACACAGCTGAACTGCCCGATGGTCCCCAACACCAGAAGCTCCCCGGACCTGGAACAAATAATAGCGGACCGAAGAAAAGCCCTACGGGGGCGGCGGAGGCCCGTGCGCAGTTGATGACTCGGGAGGAGAGCGTGGCCCACACATCTTCACGTCAGAAGACGAAGAACACAGCGACACGTGCACGTCCAGAGAGGGCTCAGTCTCCCCGCCACTGGTTACCCCGCAAACAGCTGACACGCTAATCTGAACAACAACGGGCGGAGAATACGGTAAGACCAGGATGCTCCAGAAGGGTGGACACCGAAAGGCATCACAAATCAACAACAAAGGTAATGGCAGCTGCGAGCACACTCACAAATACACTATGCAGTGGGTAGCCAGACCACGGACCCTGAGCGGCGACGCCGAACCACCCCCTACACGAAACGGACTAGAGACAGTACGAGATGTACAGTTTGGACTTATTGTGCCAAGCAATAGGCCCCTTAAGTTTGGAAGGTTTCCTGGAAATTGTTATTAAATTCCCCCTCCCCTCATCTTTCACTCATACCTCTATGGGAGAGGACAGCTGGACTGCAAATGGACATGTGGGAGGCGTTTGTACGGGCGGGGGTGGCTCTAATCATACGCCACAAGGTAGTGAAATAATGACATACGTGATTAGTTTACAGACATGACGAAAATCCCAAACACAGACATAACGTTCCTCACACTGAACGTAAGGGGATTACATATGGCAGGTAAGCGCTACGCAGTCTATGCCTATCTGAAGAGACAACAAGCACACATACCCCTCTTACAGGAGACCCACTTGACGACAACAGAGGTCGGGCGCTTACAGAGAAAATGGAGGGGCATTGTCTGTGCTACAGGGTCCTCCTCGTTCGCCAGAGGGACATTAATCTGGGTCAGGCCAGTATCCCATTTAAAGAGCAGACCAGGGTAGTGGATAAGGAAGGGCGATATGTGCTGCTGGAGGGACTTTTGGATGGGCAATCAGTACTAATAGGCAGTATTTACACCCCTAACGTAGAGCAGAACGTGTTTTGGGGCAGCCTCCCATAAAACGCTGGTACACCATACCCACACCCCCTGGATATTGGGTGGAGATTACAACTGCGTCCTAGACACGTCCCTGGATTGCTCCCACCCCCCACCGGCACACTCACCACTTTATAAACAAACGGAACTCTTTAATTTATGGGTGAAACAATGGGCATTGGTAGACACATGGAGGGCGCAACACTCCACCACAAAACTGTATTCATTTCATTCCATTCCTCATGACCTACGAGTGCACCTGGATAGATTCTTATGCTCAACGACCCTGCACACTAAGGTACAACACACAGACTATCTGGGGAGGGTACTCTCGGATCACGATGCCCACTCACTGACCCTTATATAGAGACCGCCAAACCCCCCAGTTCCTACATGGAAGCTACCTCGGGAATGTCTCATGGATCAGGCTTTTACACACGACCACGGGGGACACCTACAGGAACACTTCACACTCAATGCGGGAACGGCATCCTCTAGGCTCTTAGAATGGGACACACATAAGGTGGTGGTGAGGGGTCATTGTATACAGCAGGTAGTGGGGTGCATAGACTACTGGAGAGGACGCTACAGGACTCGGAATGCACGTTAGCAATCCTACTAAAAGCAGACGACCGTGGCGAGGTCACCCCGGAACGAATGGCCGAAGCCAAAATGAGGTATGCAGAAACACTAAGAGACCTCCGCAAGTATAATTTCAGAGTCTAAGCAGCCAAGGTACACCGGGAGGGCAATAGGGGAGGAACACTTTCGGCCTGGCTTGCTAGACAGGACCCCGATCTGAAACCAGTTACAGAAATCAGAGATCAGACTGGACAGCTCCAGACCTCCCAACTTGCAATTTTGCAAGCCTTTTACGCATATTACTCCCGCATCTATCAAGCCCCGAGACCTGGAGACCCCCAAGCAATAGCCAGATTTTTCCACCCTTTGAGAATCCCCCCGGTCCCGCCGTGGGATCAGAAAGAGCTGGACCAAAAGATAAGGCCGGCAGGGGTAAAACAGGCGATAAGAGCATTAGCTAGGAACAAAGCCCGGGGATGGACGGCTTCCCACTCGAATATTATAGCACTTTCTCGGCCCACTTGGGCCCACAAATGGTCACCTTGTTTAACGAAGCACTCGAGGCATGGGAATTACCGAGCTCCCTTAGGGAGTCGATAATAGTTACATTTCTGAAACCACACAGGGACTCTACACTCCCGTCGTCCTATAGACCGATCACGTTGCTCAACACCGACTGCAAATTCTTAGGTAAAATACTAGCAGAGAGATATGCCCAAATCCTGACCCTGTTAGTCCACCCAGATCAATGTGGGTTTGTTCCAAACCGCAACACGTTGCACAACCTCCGCAGACTGTTTCATATTCAGGACATGACACAGGGGTGATTTCCCAATGTGGCATGCCTCATATTAGACCCCGAAAAGGCATTCAACACTCTCTCATGGCCGTACTCAAAAGGAATAATATCGGCCCGGGCCTGTCAGCATACACGAGGCTCCTGTACACGCGCCTCACTTCCTGAGTCTGGATGGGCAACTACATCTCCTCGAAGTTCGTGGTGGAGAGAGGAACCAGGCAGGGGTGTCCACTGTCACCCCTCCTATTCGCCTTAGCGGTCGAACCCCTAGCAATCCACCTGCGGTGAGAGGGTGAGGACTGGAGAATTCCCCTAGGAGGCACAAGGCACTGCGTATCCTTATACGCGGACGACCTCTTAATATATGTTTGGGACGCCACCAGCAACCTGACACGTATTTGGAGAACACTGGAGGACTTCGCGACATCTCGGGCCTTACGGTAAACTGGGAGAAATCCTCGCTTTACCCGCTAAGCCCCCGTATGGCCCCATTTGAGGCCTGGATAGGCACCCAGTATCTTGCGTGGAACGCAGAGGCCCCCCGTTATCTAGGAGTGCAGCTGTATCACACCCCAGAGGATCTGTACGAGGGAAACCATCGTAAAACCCTGGCAGGTCTCCGGTCGGCAGTAGGATTTCGGAAAATGCTACCGTTGGCACCCATAGGCCGAGTGGCCCTGGCGAAAATGATAATGGTCCCAAGACTATTGTATCATTTCGTTAACCTCCCAGTGGTTCCGCCGCGATCGTTCTTTAAAGAACTGGACAGTCTCTTCACAGAGCTGGTATGGGGCGGGGGACGACGACGGGTCGCGCTATCAACACTTTACCTGCCTACGACAGAGGGAGGCTTGGAAGCGCCGGCCTTCGAAGCGTACTTCTTAGCGGCCCAACTCCAATGGCTGTCATATTGGACAACGGGGCGACACATAGGAGAAACTATCACTACAGACGGTCCCATGCCACAACCAGCAATCCACAGAATGCTGCTCCCAGGTACTAAACCCATACATACTAGGCCATTACAGATGTCCATAGCCCGCACCTGTATGCTGCGAATCCACCAAATGTCCAAAAAAAAGCCGCCATACTCACCCTTGCTACCACTGATGGGTTTCCCGCGAGGAGACGCATACTACACACAGGGAGCGCTTCGGACCTGGACAGATTTGTCAGTCACTGAGGTAGAATCATTCTTCGAAGAGGGACAACTGAAGACATATGACCAGATGATGGAACAGTATGATCTCCCCCCGGGCAATTCTTGCTCCAAAGACAATTAATAGATAGCAGTCGTAGGTATTGGAATCCTAACACAGGGGAGCCCACACCACACCCAGTGATACACACGATCCTGCACATGGGAGTGAGACGACATTTGGTCACCTGGCTTTACAAGGCAGTACGTGCACTGATCCTCCCATCCCTTCAACCCCTGCGTCAGAAGTGGGAAACGGACATAGGCAGAGTGGTCCACGACAAAGAATGGAACACGGCCCTGGAATACCCCAAAAAAGTCTCTAGGAATGCCCGATTCCAAAACATACAGTTTAATATCCTCCATAGAGCCTATCTCACGCCACGCCACCTGCACCAATTCTTTCCAGACACACACTTTGCCTGCCTCCGCTGTCAGACCCCGGAAGCCAATTTAAACACATGTTCTGGGACTGCCCCACACTCCAGGGGTTCTGGGGTAGGGTCCATCGGACCCTCGAAGAGGTCACTGCCATCACAACCATGTCCACATGGGAAGCATGTGCGCTCAGGATCTTCTGCAGGCGAAAACCGAGAAAGTGCAGTATCGTTTTATGTCTCTTGCCATTCTCTTGGCAAAAAGGGGAATAGCCATGCATTGGAGAGCCCCTACGGGACCACCGGACACAGCCTGGATAGGTGCCATGCACAAATGGGGAAGAGTGGAGGAAGAGATCCTTCGGGAGGAGTAAGTGAAGGGGCACAGCAAACACCCTGTAGCCCTAGAGTGGGCCCAGTTAATGCACAGATTCACGCAGGCAACGAACCCGCAGGAGACACTGGTGGTCTCGCAGTCCCAGACACAAACAGCCACTCCGGCCCCCACACCTCAGTGATACCGTAAACAAGCCACCTGAGCACCCCATAGACCCGAACCTTGTGACCCACGCCACCCAGCGCATGCTGCTGACCCCGCACACTACCGTAGTCTACTCTCAAAGATAACTGCAACCCCACAACAGCACAGGTGATAACCTCCCGCTCCCCCCCGAATCCCCCCATCCAAACAGGTTTGCTCCAAAGGTTAGAAAAGTTAGAAGGTTTAGACTGGAAGGGGTATTCCCCCCGCCAGTGGTTTATTGGAACTGCCTATAGACAAAGATGACATGGCAACACATACGGACACATATCACGACGGCCCCGTTGGCTCTACCCGAGACGACAGAGTACATGCCAACATAACACATGGCCGTTATCACGCTAAGAGTGATGGGTCACTTACCACGGACAGTCTTCACTATTCTCAGGGGTAGGATGCTGATATTGCAGGGGGCTTATTGATATGCACTAATGGACCGAACAGCTTGGAATAGTCGATCAGCACAAGATTACTCTATGGGAATGTATACCCGGCTCTTACTGATATTGTGTACTTGCAGTAATGCACCACTGTACTGCATAATCACTGTCTTGCTGAATGTAAAACGAATCAAAAACCCAATAAACAAATTTAAACAAAAAACAAAAAACGAAGTTACCTGTCCTGTTACAAGACATGACTTCTCCTTGTTCACCACAAACCCCGGACTCGCTAATACCTCCACTGCCAAAACCATGTTCTCTACCAACTTGAACCTGCACTGATCTATCAACAGGATGCTGTCCAAAAAAATAATCAGCCTTATACCTCTTTCTCTCAAATACACTGCCACTGGTCAAAGTACCTTTGTGAAGCACCATGGGACAGATGACAGACCAAACTGAAGACAAGTCAACTTCCACATTTTTCATTCTCATCTGAACTGCAGATATTTTTGATGAGGCACCCAAACCGGGATCGTCAGATAAAAGTCCTTAAAATCCAGACGAGTCATCCAGTCCCCATTTGTAAAACATCTCTCACTAAATGAATATCTTTCAATTTGAAATGGAGATACTCCACCCAATTGTTTAGTTCTCTCAAGTTTATCAGTCGTCTCATACCCTTGTTATTTTTGTCCACCCAAAAAATATTGCAGACAAAACCTCGTACATATTCCTTTACCTCCAGAGTTGCATGTTTGGCAATCAAATCCTAAACTTCCCTGTCTACCAAGGCTGAGAGTTCCGCGTTGAATTTCAACATCCCAGACAGATGATTTTGAAATGGCTTCTCTATAAAATCTATACGATAACCTAAAACTGTTTGCAAAACCCACGGAACTCCTGTCACCTGCTTCCAATTTTCCCAAATATTGGGCAAGTCTGACGCCCAACTTTTGAGGGGTACCAACAAAAAGGTCTTGCCTTCCCTGTACCTCTTGTATGTTGTTCGCTTTGCCTACCTCTTCAGCTATTTCTCTGCCTTTATGAGTAGAAACGGTCTGTTTGATATGCACTGGGTCTAAATTATGCCCTAGTAATTCCCTGACCTCTGCCGAGGAACCGACCTCCTGTGCACCCAGCCCCTCCAAAAACACATTTGTCAAAGATTTTCTTGATCTCTCTTTATGAATTCTGCAATGAGCTAAAAGCTCCCACATACTTGGACATTTCCTTAATGAAATCGTCCCCAAACAGCAAACCGTTCGCTGATTGACCCCTTTCATTACTAGTAAGTTCCACTAGTTTAGGACCAATTTTCAATAGGATACTTTTCCTTTGTTTAACAGATAAAGTAGTGTTAGCATTCCCCAACAAACAAACTGCCCAATGAACCCATTGATGTAACTCTTCAATATCTAAAGACTTATTACCAACATATGTCTCCTCAACCATCTCAAATATCTTTGCCAAAGGACCTGATAAGTCAAGCAAATAATCAAAACATATTTTAACGCCCTTATCTAGACCTTTCCTAGTATCCCCTACTCCTTTGCTAATAAATGCAAGTATTTTTGCATCTAATTCCGACATCACCATGACCTTGTTGGTCAAACTAGGTCTTGGACATTCAGATCTCAAAAGTAATCTAACGTCCTTGGGAATCTGCTTCCTCAACCGTCTCCATGAATTCTAATAAATGAGCCACCTGAACCCTAGTGACAATGGGTGGTTTAGTAACATGGGGTCAAACATAAACTCACCCAAGGGATCCATAAGAGCCTCCTGCTTCCCCATATTACCTTCACGTCTACAGGTTTCTTTTTTTCTCTCTCGGTTATCTTCCTCTGAACCGAAATCTGAGGAACAACTTATCTCCACCTCTGCACTGCCAGAGGATTCCTCACATAACACAGAGGAGTGCTTTCGAGTTTCAACATTCTTTTTACATGTGTATTCTGGACCCTTAACTTGGTCCCTATGTACGTCCTTGACACCATCACGATTCTTATAGCCACTTAAGGTTTTATCTGAGTTTCCTTTCCTAAACTTCTTAGCCACAGCTCGCACTTCGACCAGGTGTTTTCTTTTCCTTCTACTGTTGGACCTTCTCTTGTAGAGTAAAACCTCTCATCTCAAACCGTTAAACCCTTACTTTGGTTTAAATCATCTAATTTTCTCTCCATCTTACTATTAAAAGCTAAAGAGAATTTAGTTAACATATTTAAAATTCTCTCCTCCATATTACTACTCTCCAAACAGCCCAAATTACTTGCTTCAGTCATCATAAACTAAAAAACTCCATTAAATTACCTAAAATGCAAGAGAGAACTAATGCCCTTTATATAATCGTCACACTTGAGCCCAATCTTTCAAAACCAATTCCCTCATACACTTCCAAGAGGACTTAACAATGCCTCAAAATTACCGCCACGTTTGCGTGATCCAGCCCTGTAGTCCTTTTTCATTTCCCATTAACTTCCTTCACGGACGTTTCTCGCACTGCATTTACTCGCCCACCAGTGAGCGAGCTAAACTCAGCCTCGGTGGAAAAACCCTGATCGCGCTACTCACTGCGATTCACAGAAGCCAGGGGCATATTACCAAGCATAAGTGATAATTATCGCGATGCTTGGTTAGCGGCAATAATTTTATCGCTGTGCTTCGCCTATTTATATCGCTTAGGAGCCTTGCTATTATGAAGGTTTACCTCCTAAGCGATCAAATCGGCCGAAATTCATGAATATGGCGGAAAAGTCAGCGATATTCATGCATTACCGAGCTAATGCTCTTAGCCATGTTATCCACCTACCATTGGATAACATGGCTAAGAATTGCTCAGGGCAGGCGTTAGCTTTTGGAGATATTGGCGCTTAGCGCGAATATTTCCAAAAGTTGGTAATCGGAGATAGCGATGTTAGCAACTGTTTTCAGTCGCTAACATCTTGGCACACCCACTTTGCATGTCATTAGTGATAATTATCGCTGACATGCAAAGTGGGCCCCTAAATGCCCGCTATCACCTACAAGCTGTCGCTAACTGGTGTTAGCGACAGCTTGGTAATAGGGCGATGAAATTATCGCCGCATTAGCGGGAAAAAGTCCCGCTAATGCGGCGATAATGGCCCTTGGTATTATGCCCCTCAATATCCTGCATGTAATTAATGCGCACACGACACGTCCATCTTCTATCAATGCCATTATTTCTAAAACATACCGGTAAGCATAAAAGATGAACTAATGCCCCGGTTACTTACCGGTAATCTTCATTACTCCGAGTATAGTCTTCCTTGCCACATGATTTACATAGTGAGCTTTAGCTCCACAACAGAACCCTCCAAAGCAAAAAGAAACCACCTCCCACCCCCTCCCAACATGGCCGACCAGTCCCACCTGACCTCTATAAGAGGCGGGCCGGCCCAACCAATCAGCCTGATCTACCAAGCAAACAATGAAGCCGATAGCCAGACAGGGAGGGGGGAGGGAACTCATGTGGCGAGGAAGACTATACTCGGAGTAATGAAGATTACCGGTAAGTAACCGGGGCATTACCTCCTCGTAAGTCTTCCTCGCCACATGATTTACATAGTGAGCAAATACCCAAGCCAACAAGGCTTCATTGACCACCATAACCACAACACCACATGGTGATGCAGAGAAACCAACCCAAGGTTGATGTAAACAACTGAAAAGAAAACAGGGACCACAGGCAACCTGAAATCAAGACCTCCAGGAAAAGGAGGCCAACCAGGAGTCGCAGCTCCAGCACTCAGAACGGCCCCAGCGAAGTCCCCCCCGGGACTGCTAGAGACCCACGTACCAGGCGGGTGACGACCACGCCGAAGTCAGACCAATACTCCACAGAGGAGACACCCACTAAGGGGGCCCAGGGAACAGAGCCACACCTCGCAGACCGACCCTGGGACCCCCGCCGGATCCACCGAACCCAGCGAAGCGTAGGGAAGGATGCCAGCCTGTGTAAGCCCGCGAACCACGGAGGAACGAGGGCAAGCGGCCCGAACGAAACGGGCCCAAAAGGCATAACACAGGTCATCCCACCGGGAAAGGAAAAAAACGTGCGGCTAAGAGAAGCCAAAACAGCACGTCGAACAACCAGCCCGGACAAGGGAGGAACCACGCTGGCCGGAAAAAGCGGGAAGACACCACCCGAGTTCGAGGCCCCAGGGAATGGACCCCGGGAAGGACACGGGGGACATGCCGGAGGAGCAACCCCATCCGGCAAAACCCGCAAGAAGGGCGGGGAGCGGAGGAATGACCCCCGCACGCCCATCCGCCCAGCATACACCATCGCCACCAGGGAAACCCCCTGACCGGCGAGGAACCGCAAGCCACCGAGGGCCGGGGCCCAAAAGGGCGGACCCCGAAGAGCTCGTAGTACGAGAGAAAAAACTCCTGTGGGATGCCACATGAATTTGCGAGTCACCCTCGCGCAGGGGCCCCGCAAATCCCCTCAGTAACGTTCCAATATTAGAACATGTGCAGCCGAAGCGAGCACCCACGGGGGAGACCGGCAGAGCGCCCGTGGGTGAAGGATAACTACATCGGAGCCACGCGAGCCACCATGGAAACCCGGTCAACGAACACCGGACTGAGGAAGGCCCGCAAGGCCGCCCACCGGCCCCCCAGGGAAGAAGGGGCCATGTTCCAGGAACACCCTTCAGACCGGAAAACCAAGACCCGCAAGGGGACCACGGAGGCGGGGACAGCACCAAGCCGACCGCGCCAACGCGAGAAGGGCGCCCAGCGCCCGGCACAGGCAGAGCCCGTGGCAGACCTGCGGGGAACTCCGCACAAGAACAGGGCCGGCCGAAGGAGGCCGGCCAGCCGACCCGAGCCGGCCCAATACCGAAGCCGAGAGCGTGGGACCCAACCCCGGAAGGGGAAGATCCGTGGGCGGCCAGGGGGCCCGAACCCTCAGCACGCCATAGGAGAGGGAACCCGGGGAGGCGGACCCCGCCGGGATCCAAATACCGGAACGCACCACTACAAGCGTGGCAACCACACGCGGGTGTCAGGCAAAACTTTCACACCCCAGCCTAGGCAGGACATGAACCCAGGCCAGTGAGGGCCGTCTGCACCCAAGGCACAAGACTCACCCATGAGCCAACGCTCCTTAGTAATTCATCCAAAAAGGAGTCCACGCGCCGCCGAGGCGAGCATCACGGAGCACCCCGGCCCTGCCCAAGCGAATCCAGCCGAGGGCCCGCGATAACAGAGGGCACGGGGGAAACGGGCACACTCGAATGGCCACGCAAAAGACCGGGCACCACAAGGACCCGGGCGGAGACACCAGACCCCGGGCAGGAAGGTCGAGACCTCCTCCGAGAACAGAGTCACCGGCGGCCGACCGAGACGAGGCCCCAGGCGCAGTAACACCACCGGGGTCCGGGTGAGACCAGGCAACGAAGGAAGAACCGACTCAGTCGATCCGCCTCCACCTAGTCGGACCCCGTGGCAAAGACAGCCCGAAGGGCCAGGACCGGCCACACCGCCCAAGAACACAATCCCCGATCAAGGAAACCAGAGGGGGCGGCTGAAGGCTGACACCGCTCCACACCCCCAGGCCGACCGTCCCGACCAAGACCAGGGGGCATCGAAGCACAGGCGCAAATGAAGGCAGGTCACCCCTTAGCCAGGAGGACCGCCAGCCACTTCCGTGTTGCGCGACTGTCGGAGACCCAAACGACCCGGCGCCAACGGGCGCCCCCCCCATGAACGAACCAGAGGGGAGGACGGGGCCCAGGTACACGACCCCCGAAGGAGGACAAGCCCGAGAAGGGCACCGGAGGGACCACCGTCCCTAGAGCCGGGAGCCGACGGAGGGGAGACACCGCAGAACAAGACGAGGCCAAATTCTAACACACGTCCAGACGGGGAACACCCAGATCCCCCCCCCCAGTGAAGAAGAACCACCAGGCGGGCCAGGTGCCCAGTACCCACAGCCTGCCGCCCCTGGGAACCCCAGGCCGTCTCCCCTCCCGGGACTAACCGGGCTCGACCCAGCAAAAAATACTGAAAACAGCGAGAACAGGCCAGAAGGCAAAACCCACCGGAAGCATCCGCAACCGAGGGTGGGATCCACTCGCAGGTCGTAGCCTACAGCACCAGGTAATCCGTACATCCCATCCGAGATCGGACGAGATCAGGTGCTTTTAGGGTGGCCTGGCCATAGGCTCCCGGACAGCCCTGCAGGGTAGACCCAGGAAGGAGCAGGTACCCCAACCAGTTCGAGAAGGAGGGACTCCGCGGAGAAACCGCAAGACCAGCAAGGCCAGCCAGCCCGAAGAGCCCCAGAACCGTGCCAGCCACGGCCCAAGATGGGACGAAATGGAGGCGACAGCCCCCCCCCCCCCCTCAGGGAACCCCCTGGAGCGGGACGGCCGAAGCCAGGAACTCGGGATGACAAACATGGGAGCGGCCGCACCAGTACCAGACCGGGAAACGCCGAAACAGGGGCCCGGGAGCCAACAAGCACCTTGCGGAGACCGACCTCCTATCTCCGGGAGGGATGAGTCAAACAACCCCCCCAGCGGGATTCTTGTCCTGGACATCCCAAGAAGACGGAGGCCAAGCCTCCCATGGAGAGAAAACAGGCCAACTAACGTCATCAGGACCTTTCGAGCCCAAGACCTGCCGCGGCGGGGAATCGAACCCTGGTCCCGGGCAAGACCACCGCATCAGAGACTGCAGCCCTAACCACTGGGCCACAATTCTCCATCTGGGCCCCACACCCCCCCGGGGCCACCGAGAGGGCGACGAGGCGAGGAGGGGGCAGGGTAAACCGCCGTGCAAGGACCCCCCGATGGGACAGCGCGGTAACCCCCGGAGAGCGCAGACGGGGACCGAAGAGGAGGTTGAGCCCCCGCCACCTGAGGAGAGGCATCGCAGCACAGAAGAGCACCCCGCACACTAGCCCGGCGCTCCAGAAACTCGCCCCCCCGATGGGTCAGGGCGAGTCCATAAGGCATATATCCAATACCCGCCGAGGCGGGTAAGTGTACCCAGGACTCGGGTTAGATCGCCGCCTTAAACCAACCTCAGACCTATAGACAGCATGTCTGCCGTCAGTGGCGGCACGTGGCGAGTACAAGAAATGCATTTCCTCTCACATGGCCTCCGTAAGTAGGTAAACATAAACATACATGACATCAGCGAAGTGAGTAACATGTACAAGCCCCCTTTTGGGACGCACCTACAGCAACGGCAGGATGCGATTTTATGAGTCAGAGCTCCTTTCACTGACATGGAGCCCCGGACCCGCCGAGAAGGGGACAGACGCGCTGCCCACCATCCCAGCCCGCCCTCTGCTGCGTCAGCCGGAAAAAACCGCACACGACCGATGACGGTAATCATCGGAAGCACCTGGTGGCAAGAAACCCCGCCCCCGAGAGGTGGGAGGCGCCCGGAGCCATCCACAGCGCGGCAACCCGCCGCGGCCCGGAGGGCCGCCACAATCCAAGAAGGGAAGCGGAGGCGAGACTCGGCAGCAACCAGCGTCCCGGGCCTGCAGGAGGGGAGCACCCGGCCCGGACAGCAGAGCCCCCGAGGACCCGCCGTCAAAAATGCAGGTAGGACCGAGTTCGCCCCCCCCCCCCCAAACCACCGTAGCATACCTGAGGGGCTCCCAGGCCAGAATGCGGACATGCGACCTCCTTACCAGCAGTGCGTTCCGCAGAAGCGCCGCAGAGCCAGGCAAGGCTCCAGTAAGATAAGAGAGGATGACGTGTCTGAAAAATAAACATTGTGTAGACTTCAGGAAGACACCTTTCCTTAAACTCAGAAGAGTTCAGGAAGTCACCACTTTCTTAAACGCAGGCTTTGCAAGAGTTATTGAAATGGCAGGCGTTTTATCTGCCAACCCTTCATTCTTACCCTCGCACCCCATTTTGTGGATGTAACAGCAATGCGCTCGAAGCGTCTAACGTGCACCGGGAGAAAGTGATTTTCAAAGGCAGTGTCACAGCACCATCTGCTGTCCTTTAAAAACCTGGCGCAAACCCCTGGCGCATCCAAGTAAAAAAAAAATATGAAACACGAGTCACACCCGGACACGTCTTCCTCAGCGCCAAAACTCCCGAGAGCAATCACATTCCTTACAGAAAGCTCTAGAGAGTACGTCCTAAACCAGTGACAGATAGAGAACTCACTTATTAGAAGTGATCCGTCTCCGTGGGGCAGACAAATGTAAATACTCCCACACTTGAGACGGCTGAAACATTAGGTGAGAGTCAGCGCCCCTCACCACGTGTAGTCAGAGCGCAATTCCAGGCGCATATCTAAACAGGGGAGCCAGGAACACAAGAAACACCTCTATTGAAGGGGTGTTACAACCAGCATGTACAACACACAGGAGAAAGCGCAGAACCCAAAAAGCCCACAGAAAGGCTAGGGCCCAACAGTAACGACCGGGGGAGACATGGGCAAGTACAACCACTCCACACCCCCGGCCGCCCCCCCCCCCCTGTAGACCCTTGGCACGCTATAGCAGCACCTAACCGGCCCCACAGGACCGGGGGAAGGAAGAGGGGGGGGGATTTTTTAGGCATAAGGCACTTGAGACCGCTAGAGCAGGTCCTCCACCCTAAACCCCAAGGGCCAGCTCACGCCGGCCCATCTTACCTGTACCGTGCTCTGGAGAGAATCGTGCAGAACAAAAAAAACAGGCTGATTGGTTGGGCCGGCCCGCCTCTTATAGAGGTCAGGTGGGACTGGTCGGCCATGTTGGGAGGGGGTGGGAGGTGGTTTCTTTTTGCTTTGGAGGGTTCTGTTGTGGAGCTAAAGCTCACTATGTAAATCATGTGGCGAGGAAGACTTACGAGGAGGTAATCCAAAATCTGTGCACCAAAGTGGACTGTACTTTTACTACCCGACTACAAAAAAGTACATGCATAAAACCATTGTAAACATAATGTACTTACAGTACAAATACATTTAAAATCACACCCAGCCACTTGCCATACAAAATCTTATATTAACAACCACACTAACTCAAATTATTATCAAAAATATCACAGTATATACTCATCATACCACTTACAACTTAATTAAACACAGAGCAGCTATAAGATACTTATCTCATCATGTAGCAGCAAAAAAGAAGGAAGAGGAAGGTTTGTTCTACTCTTTTATAGTATTGGAATTCTTATGTTCAAAAGTAATTTTTTTAAAGGAGCTGCTGTGCGGTGGCATTAAAGGAGTACTGCTATAATAACATAAGCCTCCGGTCCTGCCATAAAATTGCAATTGCTGACTGCACTTAGATGTTGACAAGAGTAATCCAGTTGATAATCAAGGTGCAATACATTTCAATTTCAGGGGAATATCTACGAGGCAATGGGGCAGTGCGGTGGCAAATATAGCAATGCCACATTGCATCATTTCAATAATGCAGTGATATGGTGTATTTACAAGAATATGGCACACACCTATGTTCTCCCTTGCGCTATAGCTACCTAGCACCAACATAGACACCCTTGCACCAGAGCACAAGAGTGCTTGAATTGCAGGGATGATTGTTTGGGTGAAACAATCAATGTTGGCGGTTTGCTACTTCTATGTGAGAAGTAGCAGATCGCTATTATCGAATGATTTTTTTGTGCAGTAGGAACACCTTCTTGCACAAAAGCAATCAGTAATGGCGTTTTGCTCTTTCTACGTGGGCTGCAGAGTGCAGCACACATAGAAAAAAGCAATAATGAGGAGAAATTAAAATATTTCTCCTTGTTGCGCCAATTTAACACCTGCTTTTGCATGGCATACGTTTTTGGCACTGACTCAGATTTGCAGATCCTTGTCAATCTGGGTCGGCATCAAAAAGAAATGGGTGTTACAGAGGACCACCCACAGCAACAGCCATTCCGTGCCCCTTTGACACATAAAACTGTGTGAAAGGGTACCCTATTTACAAAGAGGCGTTAATCAATGCAAAGTGGCTCAACACCACTTTGTAAATATGGTGTAGTGCATTGCACCACCTGAACATAGGAAAAAGTGACGTTCAGGTTGTGCAATCCCCTTGTGGATATGACCCTCAGTTCCTCATTGTTGCGTAGAACACCTCTTACGCAAGAGTATGGATTGCAAATCACACTTTATTTCCCTTTCAGATGACTGGATCTCAGCATTGTTCTCACTACCATTGTGTGCCTACTCTGAGTGAATAGGCCCTGTCATACTAGTCAGATTATGATCACTGACGTTCACGCCATTTCAACAGAAGCAGAGTTGGTTATCTCCCGGGTGTCACACATTGTTGTAATCAAACCCATGCACTTGTATGTATGTGTACATGCTGTTGCGAATTTGGTCCAGGCAGCCAACGTACTGCCATACAGTGATGGCACCTTGATCATACATTGGCTCTCCTGTGCCTGCAACACCTACATAGGTGCATCCATATCCAATGGACTGTCATGGCAGGCTGTTATAGAGTGATATTTGTCAGGCAGCACCCCACCTGGTAGTAGTGCTGGGAATGGTGATGTTCCTACCAGGGGGCGTATTCACATAGAAATGACACAGCATGGCGGTGCAAGAAATTTAGCAGCGCCACCCTGTGTCATTTAAAAAACACCGGGTTGCACTTCATTTACACAATTGCAGCACAATCCATGTGTTTCTCCTTGCACTGGCACTGTAAAAACCAGCCAAGCACCAACACTGACACGCTTGCGCAATGGTGCAAGGGTGCATGCATTGGCACACGGCTATCCTTTTGGCACCAGCACAGGGGCGGCACATATCCCTGCAAATACAGCCCATCCCTGCATTTTTGCAATGAGGCAGCTCAGGGCAGCTGATTTGTTTGCATCGCCGTGTTGTGGCATTTTACTGTAAATATGGCCATAGTCCTCTGGTGTACATCACTTGCATTCCCTCGACCCCTAGTCATATTTAGTAGATGAGAGGAGTTCATGCAGTCCCTACCATGGCAGCTGAGTGCTCTAAGCCTGCATGCCAGGACGGCTGCGCACAATGTAGTTTATTTTAGGTGACTATCAATGTAACTCTTGAAATGTCCCAATGTGTAGGTACTACCATGGCGACATATCCCCCACCCCGCAGATGTGTTGCAGATGTGTTGTTTCTCCTGTGAGAAACCAATTCTATGCTATGGATTTCCAGACTAGATTAATGTGCATAGGCGCAGGTGAGACAGAGGGGCATATTTCATAGACATGTGGTGCAGCGCAGCACCACAAACCAACTTGCTGCGCCATGCTGTGTGATTATGAAAGTGCAGGATTGTGCTGTAGTAAAGAAGATACTAGGCCTCCCTCTGCTTTCCTCTATGCTGGTGCACATTCAGCTGGCTGGCACCAACAGAGGTACCCTTGCACCATTGTACAAGGGTGCCTGCTTTGGCAGATGCCTGCTGTTTGTGCGCCAGCACTTGCAGAACGGACAGGAATGCACGTATCTTGAAGATATGGCGCATTTCTGCCCTTTCCTTTTGAAATAGGGTAGCATAGGTTGCCTTCCAAACTGACACCACAGGTCTGTTCACACAGCCTGGGTAAGGTGGTGTAATCACCCCTTACTTAGATAGAGTATCCCTATATCTATATATACATATAGACACATATACACCTATAAGTCACTCCTATGGCAGGCCTTTACAATCATGGAGGCAGAGTGCTTGGCTTTATGTGAGAGGGTGCCCTAGCATGAGCTGAGCCCCTCTGCAGATTTCAAAACCATCTCCTTATAGCTGTTCTATGATATAGCCATACCATATACTCTTAAGTGCATTATAATCCTCACAGTTAATGCTTACTTTGGTTTGGCTTTATCAAAACATGTTGTGTAAGGTGTCAAACACTTTGGAATACTACCCCCCCCCCCCCAGTCCTGGCGGCGGGGGTAGCATTACACCCTTCTAGAGGGAGAAGACATGCAGTTACTGGTTTACCCGGTTACAATTAAACAGGGCGTCAGCATCACAAAACGGATGCTGCAGCCACAGACACGAGTCTGACCTCCTGCTGCTGGACGAAACTCCGGCAGGGGAGGCCTGGACAATAGGTTTCCTGTCCAGGGAGGTGCTGGCACCTCCCCAGACAGGCTTTTAGTGTATTGGGGCAGGGAGGGCTACATTCAGTGAATGCTTTCCAGACACTGCCTGGGGCACACAAGGTGCTCCATGCATAGCCCAGTTCAAACCGGTTGCTGGGGCACACAGCCCCAGCTCTGGTGCAAAACTGGACAAAGAGAAAGGGGTGTAACCCCCCCTTCTCAGGTCCACCCACAGGAGGGATCTAGCCAGTTAGTCAAGCCCCCATCCTTAGTATAAGTATAGGTGCTGTGTCCCTAGGACTTTAGATTACCCTGGACTAATCTTTGAAAGACATATCCTGGACCTTTGACGTTTCATTCTGACTGGAAGACAGACAATATCTCCCTTGTGGTCAAGGAGTGACCACCCTGTTCAAACAGGCACCAACAGCGACTTTGCCGGTCTGCATTTTTGAGGCTTTCGCCGGATCCCGAAGAATCTGCGACACAGGACATGGACATCTCTGACCCCGACCCACATCCACAGCAAAGCTGAGGCACGTGGCGGACACGAGAGACGTGGGACTGGAAAACCTGGACATCCTGCATTTTGCACTCCTTCAACGAGGTATCTCGATGTTGTGTTTTGGGGTGCTTGAAGCCCCAGCTCTGAGCACCATTTGCACCGAAGCCCAGACCCCCACACTCCGCGAGTGTTCCGTGGGCCCCGCTTTTGCATTTGAGCTTGATGCGTCTTCCCGGTTCCTTGCCCGTTGGCTAGTGAGCCCCCTGAAGACCTTTCTTTACAACAAACTTGCTTTCCTGGTTGCTCCAGGCTCGCTTCAGCTTCCCTGCCAAGTAGAAGCGCCACAGGTCTTGCTGGTCTGCAACAGAGCCAATCTCGACATTCAGCGTGGGTTGCGGTTGCTAAGGCTTGTTGGGTACAATCCGGATACCGACACCACAGTCAACTAGATCCATTGTGGGACAGCTCAAATCCAGTGCCTGGTCATCGTTGATGCCTCCTGGACCTCGTGGCTGAAGAGACAAGTTTGACTACTTCACCTGAAATCACCCGACATCGCCTGGTTCCTTCCTGGTCACTGGGTAGTGACCCATACTCTGTCCCTTCTGCTTCCAGGTTCTTCAGATCTTCGATCCACCCTTGGATCCACCTGGACACTTTTTCTCTGGTCGCCTGCAGCACTTCTTTGCAGCTCTCCATAGAAAACGACGACGAAACCCGACACGAAAAGACACCTATGCACCCGGCTTCCCTGGGTGAGGTAACACGAGTACTTCGGTGCTCACGTGGGTCTTGACTCTCGAAGTGTCCTAGTTTAAAAGGGTTTCATTTTAGTCCATCCGGAAGTGTCCTTAAATTGTATATTTGTAACTTTTACGATCTCCATAGAAAGTCAATGGTAACCCGCGCCTGTGTTAAAACACTGCATGCGTCTCCCGTGGGCCTCCTACTTCCTAACCTTAATTAATTAATTAATTGTCTGACTTGTATTGTATTTTTACCTCTGACCTCATAAAGATTGCAGAGGGGTTGTGTTTAGATTAAATACATATATATTTGATATATACCTTGTGTGGTGTCCTTTCATTTGGTATTCAAGGGATTATAATTGGTAAAACAACTTGCTTAACTTGCCTACTGATGTCTTAGCCTGATGACTGCTGGTTCACTCTACCAATAGGATAGCTTTCTATAAGGTTTACTTTACAACCACCATCAATAAGGGTCGATTAGACTGGTGCAAGGTGCCCACTAGAACTAGTGGACATCATATGCCAGGCTAACTTCTCACACTGTCCTCTTGACTGCAGCAGCACTGTTCACCTTCTCCACTGTGGTCTGCTATATGGTCTTTTTCCTCCCCAATAACACTTTGGACCTGACGAAGAGCTGGTGTTGGTGCTCCATAACCTCTGTGATCAAGATCTCCTACTCACTGAACTTGCAATTCCTCTTCCCCTAGGATTCTGGCTGGCAATCCTGGCTAGCAGTTGGGTTGCTGAGGTTGTTGTACTGGCCTGTGCTCACTCCTGGCTACTCCATTGCTGCTTTCAGGTAAGTGAAACGTTTTTTTTCAGTTAGCAGTGTTTTGTATTTTTTTTTACCACTAAGTGCACAAAAGTGACGTTAGGATGGGTAGCACCTGGTTTTCTGGTCGCTAATTAGCTGAACGTCACTTTTTCTACGTTAGCGTGCATTTTGCTTACTGACTCGGCGAACACATCATCGTCAGTTTTTCTGACACTGGCCTCTTCTTAATGCCACACAGCACCGTATTGTAAATGCGAAGCTAACATGACGTTAGGAACTGTTGTACCGCAGCGGTCAACGTTTTGATGCTCCGCTGCAGCAAAACAGCAGAGTTCCATTTCTCCATTTCTTGTAAAGATACCCTATAGTGAGAGAGCTTTTTCTTATCTATCTGCAAAACTGTGCATCTCGCTATCATTGGATTTAAAAGGCTCTGTTGATCAAGGGCTTTTAAAAAGAAACTAAAATTATGATCCGGTCCATCAGCATAACTTTTTTTCTGTCCCTTGATGACTACCAGAGGCTCTTGTTATGTTATGTTATGTTATGTTATGTTAAAACAATTTATATAGCGCTACTAACACCTGAAGGTTTCTTGGCGCTTGTGCTGAGGAAGCAGAAAAAAAAGTGAGGGACAAGGCTAATTGAAGGCCTCAGTAAACAAAAAGGTTTTGAGGAGGGATCTGAAACTAGGGTAGGAAGAGGACAGCCTTAGAGGGAGGGGGAGGGCATTCCAGAAAAAAGGGGCTAAAAAAGAAAACCTAAGGCCACCATGTTTCTTAGTGCCTGGAAGATCCTTTGGGGAAGCAGCAATGCTACGTACCCTATATTTCATTAATTCATTATTTCATTCATTCATACATACTCTGACCCCAGACCTCAACCGTGTGCAGACCTAGTCCACCAATCCCCCCAAAAATGCCACCTGTTAGCCCACTCAGCCCCCTTGCCTTATCTCCTTTTTCTCCACCTACTGGACTGGAAGCACAATGACTGTACTAGCTCATAAATATGCATAAAGAAAGAAAACCCCTGTGTTCTATTGTGAGGTTTCCAAGCAAATCATATCATTACATCAATAACATTTTAATTTTGCCTGCTGAAATGTCTAATTTCACAAATTCATTAAGTACTGAATTAGCACAATACAATCTATTACATCTTAACTACCTAATGATTATAATTATTAGGTATTTATGAATTATAGATATGTATATTATATATGTATATATAGACTCCACGTTTGTTTTGGTGGTCCCACCACCTCCAGAACAAAGGGTGCGTCGCGTAGCGGACCTCCGAAACTCGGTCCGGAATATGAAGCACTTATCCAACGAAGGAAAGCCGACGCCGTGTCGCTTAGTCAAATTTATTTTATTGTCAGCTGTTAATGTCAGACGCGTTACGCCTGCCTTGCTCACTAACTGTAGTATATATATATATATATATATATATATATATATATATATATATATATATATATATATATATATATATATATATATATATATATCGAAATCCACAATCCTGCCAGCATGGGGACTCGAACGGACACCAATAAACAAAGCAGGTACAGACCACAATATATATATATATATATATATATATATATATAAATAACCAAGTGGCAGTCACCACTGGGTAGTTACAGTAAGAATCTTGGGTCCTTAGGAAATGCATTTTTTGTGATGCTAATAACTTGGTTTTGTTTGACGAATCGCTACAAAACATTCCAAAACAGTGCTACTTTTTGCATGGAAAGATTTCGGTTGATCTGTCAAGTGAGGGCCGGGAAAAAGAAGGGGTCCGAAAATGTACTATCTTTATTCATTTTCCTATAGGAACTTTAGCCACAGCTACAGCCCAGACCGCTGAACAGATTTACACCACATTTTGCTAAAAGTGAGATCTCAGTCCAGAAAGATTGCTTTTTGTGATTTGGAGTACATTATTGCTCATAAGAACTGTATATTTCACGCTGCAGAGGATCTGCGGCCAACAGATCTTATGCTGAGATCTGATTGGCTGCCAGCACATCAATAAGAATGTGGCAGCAACTAGAGTCTTGACTAAAAAAAAGTTACCAAAGACAAAAGGGGCAGGGTAGGGATACCCTGACCCCTAGGCCTGGTGGTGGGATCCCGAAGCGATCCTGCCTGTGGTGGCCAAAAACATTTTGTCACAAATTTGCAGAGGATCGTGCTATTTTTCCATTTTTAAAACATGGGTGCTCAGACTACTAAAAAAATCCCCCCCCCCCCCCCCCCCCCCCCAGGTGGGTCAGGGATCAGGGGGCAGTGCATGCATTATTTGTGGGGAGGGGAGAGCGTCGCCTCCCTCCTTGAACCCTAAAAAGGCCTCAGGGATGTAATCCCTGGGCCCGTCATTTTAATTAAGGGGAAGAGGGCCACAGGGACCCTCTACCCGCGCCTGAAAGACTCCGGGGACCTCATCCCCAGGGCACTGTCTATTTCCCTGTCCAAGAGTGCGGTCAGAGTAAGTGTAATGTGCTCCCACCCGGCGGGAACACAAAGCAGCTCCCGCTGAGTGAAAACAGAAAACTTCTCCCTCCCCGTGCACTCAAGCAGGGAAATACTGTGAATTGCTCAGCCTGGCAGGCGCAAAAGAAAGGGGCTCCCACAAGGCAGGAGCAATGTTGGCTCCCACTGTACCCAGGATGGGAGCAAGCAGGGGAGCTGGCGAGGCTGAGGGTGCCCTGGGACTCCTCAAGTAGCTCCCAAAAAGGGACCTGCAGTAGGGTGCCTCAGGGGGGCACAAAGGTACCCCACTCAATACAAAATAAAAAACACGATGATGCTAGCTTCTTCAAGAGCAGTGAACTGACAGTCCCGTGTGGGCCCTGGGGTTCCCCTCACAGTCTCTAAGAAAAATAAATCTTTGAGGTGTCATGGGAGGGCAACAGAGCACCCCTTAAATAACAAAATGCTGACTCCTGAATGGCCCTGTGAAATGGATCGGGCAGAGCTGTGGGGGCCTGGAGCTTCCTCTTGGCCCCCTTTGAAATAAAATAGTTTGTGTTCTGGGTGGGTCCAGGGTACCCAGAAAAATTAAAAAAAAGGAAAAAGTGAAAAATAAATGAGCTGTCATAGCCCCTCATTTAGTCCATAATGCCCTGTGAGGGTTAATTAGAATTTTTTTTTGCTTTTTGTTTTTGATGATGTCCCTAGAAGGGACAGGGGCACCACCAAACATTTTCTTTAATGTTGCTGGGGGGTGGGGGGGGGGGGGGGGGGGGGCAGGAAGTCCAGCATACCCCCAGCAACATTATAAAAAAAAGAAGTCTCCTGGGTCCATGAGTCCATGACTCCAGGAGAACTTACCATATGTTTTTAACTCTATTTTAGCTGGAGCTCTATGCTCTTCAGCTGGAATGCAAGGCTTTCCTGTGGTTGTTGTTATGATGTGAAAAGTTTTATCCATAAAATGTAATAATAAAAGCTATATAGAAAGAAAGAGTCACTGTCATGTGTTTTTCTTAAAATGTTACTAAACTAATTTCCTGTGACCAACCCTACTGCGCCAGGCTGAAGGGGTTGGCATTATGAATGGTTATAACATATTGCTTTAAACGTTAAAAAAAGCACAGAAATCCAGTGAAAAATACAAAGGTTAAAGTGACATTATAGTTAGGTATGGTGGTAATATCTTACTTTGCATTAAAAAACCCTTAGAAATTCAGTGAAAAAACACAAAGGTCACAGGGATGTTATAGTTAGGTGAAAATCACCCCTCAGTTAAGACATACCATTTTAAACGTACAATACCACTGAAATTCACCAGCTATGGTTATCTTAAGTAACTATAACTTGTGCCCTAAGGTAACTATAACTCGCACCCTCGCCATATATTTCTAATTACCCCACATATTAAATCCCTCATGACATATTCTATTACATCATTGATAGTATATATATATATATATATATATATATATATATATATATATATATATATATATATATATATATATATATATATATATATATATATATATATATATTACCTACTGGCGGTCGCCAGTAGGTAGTTATAGTTAGGATTGTTTTCCATAGGAAATCCTCAACATTCTATTTGGAATAACTTTGGCCCTGGTTGAAGAATCTTAGCGAATTTCTCAAAGAAGATGGCTCGGTCCGCTGCGCTCCTTCCCTGAAAGTTTGGGGGGGATTGGTCAAGTGGGGGCTGAGATATAAGGGGGGTCCCAAAACGTGTTTTCTGCATGTTATTTTCCATAGGACCTTTAGACTCGGCTACAGGTCGAACGGATGAATGGATTTATAAGAAATTTGGCAAAACTGTAGAGTCCGGTTCGCAGATTACGCTTTTTTTGGAATGGTGTAAATCCGTTCAGTAGTTGTTGAGAAAATTAAAGTTAAAGTCAATTATATATCTATAGGCGCGCACGCGTGCGCGCACTCAAGCGGCTGCGCGTGAGCGGAATTTTTTTTGCTGCGTGACGTCTGTTAACGTTTGATTCGAAGGAAATCAGGAAGTTTTGTTCGCCATTTTGTCACTGCGAGTAAATATATTGTTCATTTCAAAGCGTTGAAACATGGAAAGGGGAGAAGGTAGAGATTGTTTTGCTGCATAGCTTTTCTGGGGGTGTGCAGTAAGGCCCTTAAACGCAAAAAGATATAATTTTTTCCCGAAAAAAAATACGGGGTGCGCGCACCCGGTCGCGCACACCTATTTACAAGAGTGTGAAAATGGAGATAAATCAGAAGTTTGAGTGCTTAGATATAAGGTGGCTCTGAAAAGAGCCATTGTGTTAATTGAGTGTTTTCTGCATTTATAAGTAAGTACCGATGCAGAGCCTGATGTTGCAGAGGAAGATTCTGTTTCCCTCATTCGTGAAATGAACACCGTCTCTCCTATAGACGTCTTGCATGTGGTATCGCAAGTTGTTGTGGTAAATAGAACCCATGCTATAATCTCTGAGGAACGCAGAAACAGATTTATTTACATGTCTCCTTGCTTTCTCAAATTGTGCACAATGTTGATTGGACCAATTCCATTTCTGTCTTTGGCATATATTGGAATATATCAAGGCAGATCGAGGAAAAAGTGTCATAAATTGTCGAAAGGTGTCTTTTAGAAGCATTTCCAGACCTACCCCAGTGATTGTGCCTAGATCGTTCCCACCACAGTGCACAATTATAAGGTCTGGTTCTGGGAGATGCATAAAAGTTTTCACCAATGGAATCAATTGGTGACATTTCAATCCTCTTTTGCCAATCCATGTTATGTGTACATTTGGTAAGCCGAGGTTGCAAATTCGTCTGCTTACTGCATATTTTTCACACCAGTGAATATAACTGTGTCCTATAAGCCAGACCTTCATTTTCAAGGGATTTGTAGTCGTCCTCCGATCGGTTCTGGAAGTGGAATGGTAGTTAGAAGTTGAAATTCTAAATAAAGAAAAAGGAAGAGGCTGGGTGTGGTTAAAAAAATAAAAATGATTGGTTGATTGTAATAAGTGGAGATCGAACAGTACGTTGCATGTTAATGTTTATGTTAAATGAGAAGTACTATTGGGTGTGAAAAAACAAGACATGTAACAGAGCTGTGGATTGGCAGGTGTTTCTGGAGGGAAAATAGTCTTCTTAATTTGTTGTAGAACGTTGACACATGAACTTTTGACCTGTGCCTTCAGCAAGGTGCAGAATGAGGTGTCACCATGGAAACAGCCGGAGATGGCAGTTGGTGATGGGTTCACTCTTTGGTGCCTCTGTGTCTGACTCTGTTCTGTGGGGGCAGGCGGATAACTGTTTGTTATTGTAGAGATGAAAGGGTGATAAGGAGAGAAATACGACATAGCGTTTGGCCTGTAGAAGCGTGGGAACAGTGATTAAGTCTGAGTGAAGTGGAACTGTGGCGGTGCTTGGTAACAGTAAAAAAAAATTTTTAACAGTGGTATAACTGTCTGTACGGTGCGCGACCTACTAAGAAAGAGTTCACGGGCCGTAATTGGCTTGCAGGTTCTAGTATCAGTAAGTGAGGTCGAGAAAAGAAAACATTCAGGACTTTATTTATGAAGGCCTTGCGCCACCGGTGCGTCACTGTTTCCCATTTTAAAAAATGAGGCACCGGCGGCGGAAGGTCTTCATAAATAAGGTCCTCAGTGACTACAGTTAAGGTTATGTGGAACCCATGAATAGTTTTTCAATATGAAATCATTTCAGTTGAGATTATGGATTAAAAGAGAAACCGTGAATATTTGAAATGTTTATTTAGAAATGTACTGTTTTAAAGGCAAATCATTATGTAATATGAGTACAGAAATTGCAAAAAACACAGTAATTGGTATTGTCAGTAGTACATGGAATGCAAACGCTATAGTTGAAGAAAAATGAATATAGTTGGAAAAAAACATTGTACACTCTTATAAGGAAGTATATTATATTTCAATAAATGGAAGAAGGTCTCTGGCCTTTCAGTTTAGGAACGATATATGAAAATGCAAGTGGTTATACATCATTACTTTATCAATCAGCTGTCTACATGCGAAGCACTATCAAGTTTGTGTTATGTTACTGTGTACGGGGAAAAAAAGGCGCCAAAAGCGACATAATGGCGAGAGGTGCATGTATATAATCTGTTGGATGCTGCGCAAATCACTATTGAGGAGAACTACGGTATTGAGATATCTTTTGAAGGTTGCAGTATTGCATTTGAAATACAGCACAAGTAACAATGGAAATATTGTTGAAAGAACATATTTTTCTGTAAAGTATTTTAAATTAATAATTTTATAGAAAATTAAAGGAGCAGAGGCGTGTGAGGCGGAAATAAGCAGTTGAGATGCGAAATGGCGTTTACAGTTATAAAAAACTTGTTTAAAATGTACACATTAATTAGGGTACATGTAGCATATATTAGCGAGTTTTGCATCGAGTACGTTTGAAATAACCTTAGATAAGATATGCAATAGAATTGTTGAGATTAGACTGTAAAAAAATAAAGTTGAAAATCGAGTAGCTGAAGAAACAAATGTAGTCCACATAAAAGACCAAAATTTAAACAACACGAAATCATAATGTCCACTGTTAGTAAAGCCAATAGGTCTGTTTTTCAAAAGAAAATATGGAAAAGAACGTGAAGAATATAGGGAAGCAAAAGGAAATGAGGACGTCAATGGCTTGTATAAGAGTTATTGAAGCATTGTTTAGGCAAAATAGGTAACTTCTGCTTGTAACAGGAAATCACTTTTATGATTTGAAAGTATGTCAGCTATCCAATGGAAAAGAGTAAAGCAGTACTCATGATCTGTTAAAATCGGAGCCTCTTTTATTATCAGAGGGCAGCTCGGTGGGTTTTCGATGTAGTTCTCTGTTAGGAAAGAGTTAACCGTCCATTGTGTAGGCAAAGTATGCAGCAAGTGCTTCTAACAGGAAATCACTGTTATCATCTGAAAACATGTCAGCCATCCAATTGGGAAGATGAAAGGAGCATTCATGATCTGTCATTATTGGAGCGTCTTTTACCATCATAGGGCAGCTCGGTGGGTTTTCGATGTAGCTCTCTGTTATGAAATCTTGCGCCGCTGCGAATATATTCCAATGACCCAGAACTCCTTGTATCGCTGCAAAGGCCATAAACCCTCCGTTGTAACAAAGCTGTTCATGATCAAGTAACGGATTCATGAGGTGATTGTAATTCGGTTCAGGAGGTACCAAATTGCAGAGACATAAATCCAGGGCCCACGTGAAATCACAGCTCAGGCAATGAAATACAGGCTGCACACAGGTGAAATACGAATATCGAAATGTTAATCGATATGAAGTATTCAAAGTTGAGAGTGGTAAGGTGCCGTAGTACAGAAGCATTCTCTGTCGAAATAGTTCTAAGTAGTCCGGCTCGTTTGCGAAGGCAGGAGGGACATCCATTTTGAATTTCCCAAGATGGTAAAGGAAACGGCGCAGCACTGCCGGTTGTATAGCAACTCCACAGAATTAGGTCGCCGGCTACGCAGTGGAGAGGAGCAGAATGACTTGATAAATTTTCTAGGAGTCTAGTCACTTATATATTGCTTAGTAGTTATCAAAAAAGTAGCTTTTCTTGAAGTGGAGGATGCGTTAAAAAATAAGGGAGTCATTTGACAAAGTTGTAAAGCAAGGTCAATTTTTTTTACATCAATGCTGTTTTCTGTGAATGTTAGCTAAATGAAAGATATGTGTGTGAGCAGATGCAACGTTCAGTTTTAAATGTGACAATGGAGCTCTTGTTCATGTCTTCCGATTCAAGGTCGGTATTCGCTGCCAAATACAAAGATCAAGAAACGCATGCGTGGGGTAGATAGTCTGCATTCTTAAAGGAAAGGAAATGAATGGTTATTTTTACCGCGTTAGCATTGTCGTTTAAAAAGTTACAGTGATTTTCATTATATGTTAAGAAAGTGTCACTGATGAAGACTGAAAATAAATCCTTATAAATAACAGGGACTGGTGTATTTTAGAAAAGGTGTGTAACATTACATGAATTGTAAAAAATAAAATAATGTAATTGAAAGTGTATGGTTTGAAAATGAAAAGTAGAGGTTTATAGTTCACGTTTTGAAAGCGGTTCTAGAGGGTCAGATGCATGATAGATTTATAAAAAATAGAACATGTTTTTCAATAGTATTATGGAAAAAATATGTGCCTTTATGTACTATTTAGATTATCTGCCTGTTGCCTATTCTTTGAGTTTTAGTAATCCTGTGTCTTATAAGTTTTCCAGGGGCGGTTTGAGGTTCATGGTGGGCTTGGGCAGGGAGGGTAGGTTGGGGGTTTGTAATAGGGGGTCCGGGTGGGGTGGAGTGTGGAGTTTAGTGAAGAGTGAGGGGGGCGGGGGGTTAGGGTGTTTGGTAATGAAGCAGAGTCAGAGGACGCCAAATTTCTTTTATGGGATGCCACGGAAATATGTATTTATTTTCAGAGGTTTATTATATTAAGGATATATATTAACATGGTGGCTCTTGTTGTTTTGTGGTTCTGTGCATCTGTATAATGCTGGCCCTGTAGTTTTTGTTTATGGACCTTATTACGACACACAGGGGAGCCACATTGCACAGTGTGAGATCAGAGACTTAGGAAATAAAACTTTATAATTGTAAGGGCTCTAAGCGATACAAATCGCCCGTTCTCGGTGTAAAAAATATCACCGCTATTGGTGGTATTTTCTACGGTGTTAGTGCTCGAAGGAGAATAGTAACATATATGTGAAATAAAATTATGTAACAGGCTCAGCATTTCACATTATCGCGTGAAAACAAAAGTTGTTCTCACATAGCAATAAGTCTCTTATAATTAAAGGACGGAGTGTATATAGTGCTATTTACTACTCTGCTATGTGAACGATGTCGAATATTTCATAAGAGGAGGCTTTAAAAGTTTTTCGATAAACTGGTTTTCCAGGGAAGTGGGTGGAGTGTTCCGTGTAAATTGCAGAGTAGAAACTAGTAAGAACCAATTGGAAGTGTTGTTTTAAAGTCAGATGACTGCACATGCGTGTCTCGACGCCTGTACGCGATAGGTGGGTGCGCGCACCCGGTCGCGCACTAAATGTAAGCAGTGAAAAAACATCCTATAATATGCTCTTGGAGCACGTTTTGGTAGAGAGAGTTAGTTCTGAAAAGAACTTTTTTTTTTTTTTGGAAGTGTTATGATGCTTTTGATTTCTTAAAGTTGCTACGACATTTTTCAGTATGTCATACTATCCAAATAAAGTGAAGAAATTTAACTTTTCTTGGAGCATTTATGACTCTCAATTTTGTGTTTAATTAGAGTAAAGCTTTGCTCTCCGTATACAAGAAGTTTTCCACAGTTCGTGCATTCCATGTGCACGTTCGCCAGATATGGTTTCAAGTCCATTTCAGCACTCGATGGAGATACAGGTCGTCCACCGGAAGATGTGCTGATTACTTCTGATGGTAATAGCGTGGCCTCCGTTTTTCTTGTCAAAGGTGGTCGCTCATTTCCTTCAGATTCGGAAGATGAATGCGGAACGGTAGCCATTGCAGCGAAGTCTTCGGGAAGATGTTCGACGTTGTTCTCTCTTGAGAGTAGAAAAGAAAGTGATGGAAGTGGGTGGAGTGCTGCGTGTAAATTCCAGAATAGAAACTACCAAGAACCAATTAGAAGTGTTGTTTTGAAGTCACATGACTTCACATGCAAGTGTCAGGTCCTGTACGCGATAGGGGGGTGCGCGCACCCGGTCTCGCACTAAAATAAAGCGGCGAAAAAACATCTCATAATATGCTCTTGGAGCACGTTTTGGTAGAAAGAGGTAGTTCTGAAAAGAACTTTTTTTTTTTTTGTTGGAAACAAGTGTTATGATGCTTTTGATTTCTTAAAGTTGCTACGACATTTTTCAGTATGTCATACTATCCAAATAAAGTGAAGAAATTTAACTTTTCTTGGAGCATTTATGACTCTCAATTTTGTGTTTAATTAGAGTAAAGCTTTGCTCTCCGTATACAAGAAGTTTTCCACAGTTCATGCATTTCATGTGCACGTTCGCCAGATATGGTTTCAAGTCCATTTCAGCACTCGATGGAGATACAGGTCGTCCACCGGAAGATGTGCTGATTACTTCTGATGGTAATAGCGTGGCCTCCGTTTTTCTTGTCAAAGGTGGTCGCTCATTTCCTTCAGATTCGGAAGATGAATGCGGAACGGTAGCCATTGCAGCGAAGTCTTCGGGAAGATGTTCAACGTTGTTCTCTCTTGAGAGTAGAAAAGAAAGTGATGGAAGTGGGTGGAGTGCTGCGTGTAAATTCCAGAATAGAAACTACCAAGAACCAATTAGAAGTGTTGTTTTGAAGTCACATGACTTCACATGCAAGTGTCAGGTCCTGTACGCGATAGGAGGGTGCGCGCACCCGGTCTCGCACTAAAATAAAGCGGCGAAAAAACATCTCATAATATGCTCTTGGAGCACGTTTTGGTAGAAAGAGGTAGTTCTGAAAAGAACTTTTTTTTTTTTTGGAAACAAGTGTTATGATGCTTTCGATTTTTTAAAGTTGCTACTACATTTTTCAGTATGTAATACTATGAAAATGAAGTAAAGAAATTTATCTTTTCTTGGGGCATTTATGACTTTCAATTTTGAGTTGAATAAGAACGAGGCTCTGCTCTCCGTACAAAAGAATTTCTCCACACTCGTTGCATTTCATGTGCACCTTCGCAAGATATGGTCTCAAGTCCATCTCAGCACTCGATGGAGATACAGGTCGTCAACCAGAAGATGTGCTGGCCACCTCTGATGGTAATAGCGTGGCCAGGGCTCTTGTCGATGCTTTTGCATAATGCTCAGGGTGCCTTTGTTTAACATGCCGCAGCATGGTGTGTATAGAAAAGGAATATTTTCTATTTGGATTTCCCCTTGAGAGCTCCGAATTGCATATCGTGCAGGTTACTTTTGGCGCATTCACTTTCTTTTGATCTTCAGAATAAGTAAAAAATTGCCAAATGAAAGATTCCTTTTTTCTTCTTAACGGTGGTCGCTCATTTCCTTCAGATTCGGAAGATGAATGCGAAAGGGCAGCCATTTCAGCAAAGTTTTCCGGAAGATGCTCGACGTTGTTGTCTCTTGAGAGTAGAAAAGATTGTGAGGAAAGTGGGTGGAGTGCTTCGTGTAAATTCCAGAACAGAAACTACTAAGAACCAATTGGAAGTCTTGTTTTCAAGTCACATGACTTTACATGCGCTTCTCAGGACGTGTAGGCGGTGACACTATCTAGTTACGAACGTGATTTCATACTTAGGAACTAGCATTCAAAAAAACTATGAAATTCACTGAAAAAACCATAGGTTTTACACACGTTATAGTTAGGAAATAGCATTTGAAAAACCTATGAAATTCACTGAAAAAACCATAGGTTTGACACCAGTTATAGTTAGCTGGAAATTTTACTGACATAAAACCAATGAAATTCCACGTTATAGTTAGTTGGACTCACTATAACTTGCGCGTGTAATGCACTGCTGATGACATTACATATTACATCACTCATGACATGGTCAGTGACATCACTCATGACATCACTGATGACAGACCTCCTTTAAGTGTAATGTAACCCTTAAAACACATATTGGAAAATAGAAATTAACATTTTCAAAAAAATGGAGATACCCATACCAGTTACAACAACCAATTCAGTAATTCCACCATCTATATACACATTCTCTCATTCACCAACAGTTCTATATAGTCACTCATACATATACTCACTCATCATATGTAGTGATACACCTATACATCCTGTTACACACCGACAATCATCCAAAAGTTACTCACACACATACTCACACATGCAAATAAACTATTGAACATCCATTTATTTGCATATACAACTATACACACACTACCACGTTACTTCTAAGGAAACTTATACATACTTACTCTCTTAAAGAATCACTTATAGAAACACATACTTATTTAAACATGAACTCTTTCTATCTCTTAGTCTCACATATACTGACTTATATATATCAATACTCACATATACTAAATTAAAACATATCTTGTTACTGATAAAGACACTAGTGAGGCAGGCATTCACTCACTAACACACACATATACACACTCATCCACCCATACAGTCCTGCACATATGCTGTCTTCAAAAAATATAGAAACAGTGAGTCAGTCATTGATGGATCTATATGATAAGTAACACCCCCACCAAACCATAGAGACACTCATACTGATACTAAAAAACATCTAATAACCCATATACACACACATGTAGGTACTCATCAACCCATGCAGCCACTTATTCACAAAGTGAAACACTGATACATATATTTAAATATTTTAACATTACTCGCTAATATATGTATTCACTAAGATACACTTAATAAGCCAGTTAACCAATCATTTTTTTAAAAAAAAAACATTCACTAAAACATTTATTTAAACATTTATTCTTCCATCGACCTTTACATATACATATATAAAAAATATTTATTTTTCAGTAAGATAGACATTCACTGGATGGTGTCATCAGTGATGTCATGAGTGATGTCACTGACCATGTCATGAGTGATGTAATATGTAATGTCATCAGCAGTGCATTACACGCGCAAGTTATAGTGAGTCCAACTAACTATAACGTGGAATTTCATTGGTTTTATGTCAGTAAAATTTCCAGCTAACTATAACTGGTGTCAAACCTATGGTTTTTTCAGTGAATTTCATAGGTTTTTCAAATGCTATTTCCTAACTATAACGTGTGTCAAACCTATGGTTTTTTCAGTGAATATATATATATATATATATATATATATATATATATATATATATATATATATATATATATATATATATATATATATATTAAAAATATTTATAATTGCCTAGGGTTTCACCATTGCCAAATAAGGCACCCTTTCATACTATACTTAGCGTGAAAGGTGCGGGCAATGGGTGTTGTGGTGGGCGTTCCACCGCAACACCCATTGATTTTGACACTGCCCCATGGTGGTGTAAATATGGGGCAGCGCCAAAATGAAGACGAGGGAAAACTTGGTCTTATCCTGGTGCAACAAGGAGAAATTTTCAATTTCTCCTTGTTTTTGCTTTTTCCGTGTGTGCTGCATGCACAGCACACATCCAAACAGTAAAAGGCCATTGATTGTTAATGTGTAGGAAGGCTTCCCTTCCTGTACACAAACAATCATTAAAAAAAGAAGTTTTCCAACTTTTATGTGTACTGCATTAAGCCATTTCAGTTTGTTTATGTGCAGGACGGGACGCCATCCTGCACATAAACAATCTTCCCCTGCAACGCAGGCACCCTTGCACTATAGTGCAAGGGTGTCTGCATTGGCGCTAGGTTGCTAAATTAGCCCCAGCGCTGGGGGAAACACAGGACTGCACCGTATCCTTGTAAATACGGTGCAGCCCTGCGTTTCAGAAGTGGCGGAGCGCTGCGTTAAGCCAAGTAGGCTAACGCTGCACTCCACCACTTCCTCATAAATATGCCCCAAAGTTTGCACCTATTACAAGGAAGAACAACTTATATAGTTAAAAATGATGCTTAGCAGAATAGGTCAACTTTTGGTAGTTCCAGCTTCATGTTTATTTATTTATTTGATTTATTATTGTCATAATGCACTGATATGACTGATGGAAGTTACATGACGGTGCACAGGGGGCAATATTCCAGGTGAAACACATCAATCCACATACTGTGCTCTTTGTGGGTGTACTACAATGTTATTACGTTTTAATATCCCCCTGCAAAAAACATTGGGGCATATTATCAAGGGCAGTATCGCCGCTTTAGCTGCACTTTTTGCCGCTAAAGCGGCGATATTTTTATCGCCCTATTCACAAGGCGTCGCTAACATGCATTAGCGCATATTAGCAGTCGATTTTGTAACTCATCTCATTCCAGCGATAAACATCGCTAATAAGATGCAAAGTAGGCGTTCCTTCAAAAATATAACATCAAAGAGGGCGCTAACACAACAGCGCTGTATTAAGAAGGCGGTCCCGGTCTTGCGAAGCAATATTAAAAGCCCCCTAACGCCGTTATCGCCGGATCCAAAAGACTTAAGCATGTTTAGTATGGGAGGTGGATTGACAGGTTAAGTCCACACTCCCATATTAACAAGCTTTTCATTAGCGCTTTTCATCTTTGCTTGATTTCATACGCTAATGATGATTATCGTCGTCTATCGCTGGTTTGTACATCACCTGTGAGCTAAGCGTTGCTAATACGCCGCTAACACTGGGATGTAATCCAGCAATGGACGGCTAAGTGCGATTTGCGATATTCAATGCATGCCTTTGATAATATGCCCCATTGACTCCAGAATATTGACTACCACTATATCGTGGCGCATGTAGGCACGCATAGATTTACCCGTAACTCCCCAATATATGTGTGTGTTCAAATACACATAACATTGTATTATACAGCTCACAAAAATGTGAGTATTTCCTGGTAATCCATTCTCAGAAGTATTCCTATTCTCAGAATTATTCAGGTTGCTAATCTCTAAACAGAGATGCCTTTTCACCAGGGGACAGCACCCAACCTCAGCTTGAAAGTCCTCCATAGATAGATTGACATATATCTGGTTATAAGAAATGGGGTACGTCACTGAACCCAGCATCAAAGTGCTGCAGCTCTTCTGAAAGGTTGCGTGGGGCTGAACGGAGTCGTGGCATATGGTTATTATGACCCACATTCTTACAGAAAGTCACCTCATTAGAGTAGTGGGAGCCTAAATTCTGCTGCTGTCTGTTTTCTTTCTGCCTTCGTGTTTTTATCTTCCCCCTTGAACCTATGTGTCACTGTGATTAAAGAACAGGCCGCTCTGAGTCACTCATAAACAACTCTTAGCTATCAGAGCTGTGGAAAGGTGGCTTATCTGCTTTCAGTTCATGAGTCATTGGCAATAGTGAGATGATAAGTGGAACTGGGGTTGTGGCGACCAGCTGCACGTGCGCGACGGCACGTGTGTGTGACTTTTTTTTAGCATTTTTAGCTTGAGCTGGGTCTTGCTCCTTCTCTGCCTAGTTCCTATTAGTCGAGTTTTGGTTTTTGTTTCCATGTTTGAGGCTCCTTGAGCACGCATGAGGGCCTTTGAACATGAAGTTGGCCTTACATGTTTCCTCCTATGCACGTGTGTGAGGCCTTCTGACTGCATGGAAGGGCACATGTGCATGTCTCTTTCCATGTGCCCATAGCCATATGCATTTAAAAAAAATATCTTTTTATTGCTTAATGCAACAGAAAAACAAATCAACACAAACAAACAGTCAGCAAAAGTACGGTCATAGGGGCCTATTACCAAGGGCCATTATCGCCGCATTAGCTGGACTTTTTCCCGCTAATGCGGCGATAATTTTATCGCCCTATTACCAAGCTGTCGCTAACACCAGTTAGCGACAGCTTGTAGGTGATAGCGGGCATTTAGGGGCCCACTTTGCATGTCAGCGATAATTATCGCTAATGACATGCAAAGTGGGCGTGCCAAGATGTTAGCGACTGGAAACAGTCGCTAACATCGCTATCTCCGATTACCAACTTTTTGAAATATTCGCCCTAAGCGCGAATATCTCCAAAAGCTAACGCCTGCCCCTGAGCAGTTCTTAGCCATGTTATCCAATGGGAGGTGGATAACATGGCTAAGAGCATTAGCTCGCTAATGCATGAATATCGCTGACTTTTCAGCGATATACATGCATTTCGGCCGATTTTTATCGCTTAGGAGATAAACCTTGATAATAGCAAGGCTCCTAAGCGATAAAAATAGGCGAAGCACGGCGATAACATTATTGCCGCTAACCAAGCATAGCGATAATTATCGCTTATGCTTGGTAATATGCCCCATAGTGTGATAACACAGTGGTGACAGCAGCAAAACAATATACACTACTCAAATCATGACAGTTTATCCTTTGAGTTGTGTCAGGGGGATAGTAGTTCCTCCTCCGAGAAATGTACTAGGGCCACACAGATCCCTCCCCTATATGCATTCCACCCAGACAGAACACACTGCGGACCACTTTCTGGAGCATCCTCGTGCCACATAGAATGTCTTTTCCCTGAACATGCACCAGTCCAGACTTTTCTCCCAGGAGGCCAGGGTAGGTGGAGCCGCCACTCCCCACTGCCTGGCTATATCTTGTTTGCCCACCATTATCCCCAATGTAGCCCAGATCCTTTACATAGCTGTTAAATCAGTGGTACCCCACATATTTAAAAGACATTGCTTAGCCTCCGGACGAATGGTCTTATGTAGCACCTCCTCCATTACCTCGTGTATATCTTGCCAATACTGTTGTATCTGGGCGCATTCCCAAATTATGTGTATGAAGGTACCCGTGTGCCCACAACGGCGTCTGCAATCGACCCCATCACTCCTCCCCATATGGACTAGTTGTGGCCCAGTGATATATGTTTGGTGGAGTATCTTGAGCTGGACCAATCTCAGACGTGCCGGGATGGCAGCCATATGAATTTTTTAAGCTCTCGCTGAGTACCCGCTGTGCCACTATACGCCAATCCACTTCATGCCACTCCTCTCGGTGCCACTCAACTCTATGCCACGCCACTCTATGTCACCCAACTCTACTCTGGACCACCCTAATCTACGCCACTTCAGTCTACTCTATGCCACCCCTCACTCTGCCACACTATACTCCTCTGTAGTCCACACCATACCACTCTGTGGCATTCTATGCTACTGTAAATCATTCTATTCTACACCACTCTACACCACTCCAATCTACGCAACTCTACTCTACGTCACTCTACCCCATTCTATGCCACTCCTCCTCATTCTATGCCACTCTGCTCTACGCCATTCTATGCTATTCCACTCCACTCTAATCAATGCCACTCCACTCTACTACGTTACTCTATTCCATGCCACTCTACTTTATGCCACCCCACTATACGTACTCTGCTCTACACCACTCTACTCTACACTACGCCACTCTTTGGCCTCCACTCTGTGTCACTCCACTCTGTGGCACTCCACTTTATGCCCCTCCACTTTATGCCATTCTACTCTACACCACTCTACTTTACGCCACTCTATGCCATTCCACTCCACTCTACTTGATGCTACTCCTCTCTACTACACGCTACTCTTCTCTATGCCACTCTGCTCTATGCTGCTCTACTTTACAGCACTCCACTATACGTACTCTACTCTACTCCACTCTACTTTACTCCACTCTGTGCCACTCCACTTTATACCATTCTACTCTTCGTCATTCTAATCTGCTTTAGGCCACTCTATACCATTCCACTCCACTCTTCTCAATGCCACTCTATTACACTCTACTCTACTCTATGCCACTGTACTCTACGCCAATCCACTCTACTCTGTGCACTCCACTCTGTGCCACTCCACTTTATGCCACTAAACTGCATGCTATTTTATTGGATGCCACTCTACTCTATGCACTCTACTCTACGCTACTCTCCTCTACTTTATGCCACTCCACTCTATTCACTCTACAATACATCATTGTACTCTATGCCACTCCATTCTGCTTTACTTTAGTCCACTTCACTCCGCACCTCTCTATGCTACTCCACTCTTCGCCATTCCCCTCTACACTACTCTACTGTACGCCACACCACTAAGCATGTTGAACAGAAGTCACACTGCTGTAAAACATGGCCAATAGACATTGACAACGCCAATAGCTCTCAGATAGGCAAGACCTATTGCCTTTGCCAAAGCATGTCCTAAATGTGAACCAGTGCACCCTCGTTTCTTTCGGTACATGCCAAGTGCTCCTGTGCATGCTTCCACGCAGGTGTTCAAAGACTTTTTTTCTAGACCCAGCCTATGCAGCCATGTCCTCTTAATAAACAGGGCATCTGTGCGCTTTATCTGTTCTTAATCACTGATCTTATTTTTTCTTTCTGTTTTTTTGTTTGGAAAATATTATTCAAACAAAAACGTTTAAGACAGCTAGCTGATACAATTGCTGCCATCCTCCATTTTGTTTTTGTGCCAACCCTGGAATCCATTACCTAATCAACAAAAGTGTCTCTGAAGCACTCTTAGCCTTGGCAGAGCAGTTGTGTTTGCTAGGTATATTTTCTGTTGCACTTGCCACAGATACATCTTGGAACCCCTGGAACCCCAATGATGGTGCATTGTGTGCATCTTATTTCGATGCTTGCTCCACTGAGTGCATAAACTCTCCTGCCTGTGTGTGAAGATGTGTGACAGCACTGCTGAGTACCTATGTATGTTTTTCGTTGCATACATGTAGTTGGTGTGTTGTAAATACATTCTGAGACTTCCTGTATGTCTGCTTTGTTGCATTTGATTGCCTCGGTCACTGTCTGCATTCTGTGCACATGTAAACTCACTATCCACTCATATGAGAAACAATTCAATGCTGACAACAGAATACATAAAATTAGGGGCACAGTATATAGTTAAAGCATCTCTGAAAAATAAGCCTCGTGCAGGTCATGTAGAGTTGTGGTGTTCAACCGAATGAAAGGTTTTTCACTGTTGTCCCTTTATTTGTACAAGCAAAGATAAACATATCAATTTCTGGATTTGGTGAAGCGCAACAGCTACCCCGGCAAAGGGGTGTCCCGGCGCTAAGAACAAGCGCGCAGACTGAGGATAGAGGGGGAGGGGGAGAGGGGGAAACTAGGGAGCGGGGAAGAGGTGAGTCTTAATTGCTTTGTGGAAGGCAGGGAGGGAGTCAATGGAACGAATGCTAAGGGGGAGATCGTTCCATAGTTTGGGGCCAAGGACGCTAAAGGAGCGGCCTCCAGTTCGGCAGATTTTGGAATCAATAAAGGAGAAATGGCAGGGAATACAAGAAACTCGAAATTGTATTCAGGTGTAAGGCAGATGGGTCAGACAATCTATATCCCGAAGCAGGGGTGTCCAGGATTAATGATGTAGGGCTGGATACGTCATATATTCTGGATAACTTTTGACTATAAGTCATTACAAATTAGAATCACTGAGTGTGATTGCATGCTATGCGGAAACGCTGAAAATCAGTCTGTGAGCCTGATTTCCTGGACCTACTTTGGACACTCCTTTCCGGAAGTTTTCAGCGAAAAAAACTTTGGGGCAGATTTACAATTCCTGGTGCATCCCTGCAAATCAGCAGCGATGCGCCAGGAAACTTGCGACACGCATTACAATCCTTGCGCCACCACGGATGCGCTGCATTTACAATGCGGTACAAAAGGGATTGGTAATGGACGGAGCATCTGAACCAATCAAACACTCACACCCAATCAAAAGATCTGGGTTTAATCCATCACCGTTCTTTAGCCCACTCTGCCACCCCAGTTCAGACATGGCTATATGCAAATCAGTCTGACCCTGTGCCTCATGGGAACAGTCCAGCCCGAACTGCCAAGCATGCCTTCCCTGGACCGAAAACAAGCTTCCGAGAACAGGTTTCTGGCATTCCAGCCGTCTTCAGCCCGGCTTGCTTGAATCCAGTGGCAAGGTGAGCAAGGGACTCACGTCTGAGCAAACCCTGCCACACTTATGGTGGCCAAAAGCGGTACAAAAGGGGGTGGTAATGGATGGAGCATCTGAACCAATCAAACACTCACACCCAGTCAAAAGATCTGGGTTTAATCCACCACTGTTCTTTAGCCCACTCTGCCACCCCAGTTCAGACATGGCTATATGCAAATCAGTCTGACCCTGTGCCTCATGGGAATAAGTCCAGCCCGAACTGCCAAGCCATGCCTTCCCTGGACCGAAAACAAGCTTCCGAGGACTGGTTTCTGGCATTCCAGCCATCTTCAGCCCGGCTTGCTTGAATCCAGTGGCAAAGTGAGCAAGGGTCTCACGTCTGAGCAAACCCTGCCTCACTTATGGTGGCCAAAAGCCGTACAAAAGGGGGTGGTAATGGACTGAACATCTGAACCAATCAAACACTCACACCCAGTCAAAACATCTGGGTTTAATCCATCACCGTTCTTTAGCCCACTCTGCCACCCCAGTTCAGACATGGCTATATGCAAATCAGTCTGACCCTGTGCCTCATGGGAACAGTCCAGCCGGAACTGCCAAGCCATGCCTTCCCTGGACCGAAAACATGCTTCCGAGGACCGGTTTCTGGCATTCCAGCCGTCTTCAGCCCGGCTTGCTTGAATCCAGTGGCAAAGTGAGCAAGGGACTCACGTCTGAGCAAACCCTGCCACACTTATGGTGGCCCAAAGCAGTACAAAAGGGGGTGGTAATGGACAGAGCATCTGAACCAATCAAACACTCACACCCAGTCAAAAGATCTGGGTTTAATCCATCACCGTTCTTTAGCCCACTCTGTCACCCCAGTTCAGACATGGCTATATGCAAATCAGTCTGACCCTGTGCCTCATGGGAACAGTCCAGCCCGAGCTGCCAAGCCATGCCTTCCCTGGATGGAAAACAAGCTTCCGAGGAGTGTGTTAAAGAACGGTGATGGATTAAACCCAGATCTTTTGACTGGGTGTGAGTGTTTGATTGATTCAGATGCTTCGTCCATTACCACTCCAGGGAAGACATGGCTTGGCAGCACGGGAGAAAAGAACAGGTAGTTAAAGAAGGAGGCGGGTGAAAGAGAGCAGCAGATCAGCACGGGAGAAAAGAACATGGAGTTAAAGATGGAGGAGGGGTGGAAGAGAGCAGCAGATCAGCACAGGAGAAGAGAACAGGGAGTTAAAGAAGGAGGTGGATGTAAGAGAACAGCAGATTGGCTTGGGAGAAGAGAACAGGGAGTTAGAGAAAGAGGCAGGTGGAAAAGAACAGCAGATTAGCACAGGAGAAGAGAACAGAGAGTTAAAGAAGGAGGTGGGGTGGAACAGAGCAGCAGATCAGCACAGGAGAAGAGAACAGGGAGTTAAAGAAGGAGGTGTGGTGGAAGAGAGCAGCAGATCAGCACAGCAAAAGAGAACAGGGAGTTAAAGAAGGAGGCAGGTGGAAGAGAGCAGCAGATCAGCACAGGAGAAGAGAACAGGGAGTTAAAGAAGGAGGCGGGGTGGAAGAGAGGAGCATATCAGCACAGGAGAAGGGAACAGGGAGTTAAAGAAGGAGGTGGGGAGGAAGACACCAGCAGATCAGCACAGCAAAAGAGAACAGGGAGTTAAAGAAGGAGGTGGGGAGGAAGACACCAGCAGATCAGCACAGCAAAAGAGAACAGGAATTTAAAGACGTAGGCTTGGTGGAAGAGAGCAACAGATCCTCACAGGAGAAGAGAAGAGAACAGGAAGGTATAGCAGTATGCTGTCTGAAGAGAGCAGCAGATCAGCACAGGAGAAGAGAGGAGGGAGTTAGAGAAGGAGGTGAGGTGGAAGAGCGCAGCCAATTAGCACAGCATAAGAGAACAGGGAGATAAAGAAGGAGGTGGGGTGGAAGAGAGCAGCAGATTAGCACAGGAGAAGAGAACAGAGAGTTAAAGAAGGAGGCGTGGGGAAGAGAACAGCATATTGGCACTGGAGAAGAGAACAGGGAGTTGGAGAAAGAGGCTGGTGAAAGAGAACAGCTGATTATCACAGGCGAAGAGTACAGGTAGTTAAAGAAGGAGGCTGTTGGAAGAGAGCATCAGATCAGACCAGGAGAAGAGAACAGGGAGTTATAGAAGGAAGTGGGTTGAAAGAGAACAGCATATCAGCACAGCAGAAGAGAAGCAAACAGATTTAAAGAATGAATATAGGTGGACGAGAGCAGCCGATCAGCACAGCAGAAGATAACATGGAGTTAAAGGATGCGGATGGAAGAGAACAGCAGTTCAGCACAGTAGAAGAGAAGAGACCAGGGTGTTTAAGAAGGAGGTGAGGTGGATGAGAGCAGCATATCAGCACATGAGAATAGATCAGGGAGTCACAAAGGATGCGGGTATAAGAGAGCAGCAGATTAGCACAGGAGAAGACAACAGGGAGTTAAACAAGGAGGCGGTGTGGAAGAGAGCAGCAGATCAGCACAGCAAAAGAGATCAAGGAGTTAAAGAAGGATGCAGGTGGAAGAGAGCAGCAGATCAGCACATGAGAAGAGAAGAGAACAGGCAGCTCGAGAGCAAGGCGGGTGGAAGAGAGCAGCATATCATCTTGTTAGAAGCAAATAGAAGAGGGATTTGGAGAAGGAGGTGGATGGAAGAGAGAAGCCTAACAGCACAGTAGAAGAGAACATGGAGTTAAATATGGAGGCAGGTGGACGAGAGCAGCAGATCAGCACAGGAGAAGAGAAGAGGTAGTTAAAGAAGGAGGTGGGGTGGAACAGAGCAGCAGATCAGCACAGGAGAAGAGAACAGGGAGTTAAAGAAGGAGGTGTGGTGGAAGAGAGCAGCAGATCAGCACAGGAGGAGAGAACAGGGAGTTAAAGAAGGAGGCGGTGGAAGAGAACAGCAGATCAGCACAGGAGAAGAGAACAGGGAGTTAAAGAAGGAGGTGTGGTGGACGAGAGCAGCAGATCAGCACAGGAGAAGAGAAGAGGTAGTTAAAGAAGGAGGTGGGGTGGAACAGAGCAGCAGATCAGCACAGGAGAAGAGAACAGGGAGTTAAAGAAGGAGGCGGGGTGGAAGAGAGGAGCAGATCAGCACAGGAGAAGGGAACAGGGAGTTAAAGAAGGAGGTGGGGAGGAAGAGACCAGCAGATCAGCACAGCAAAAGAGAACAGGGAGTTAAAGAAGGAGGTGAGGTGGAAGAGAGCAGCAGATCAGCAGCAGTTAACAGGAATTTAAAGACGTAGGCTTGGTGGAAGAGAGCAACAGATCCTCACAGGAGAAGAGAAGAGAACAGGAAGGTATAGCAGTATGCTGTCTGAAGAGAGCAGCAGATCAGCACAGGAGAAGAGAAGAGGGAGTTAGAGAAGGAGGTGAGGTGGAAGAGCGCAGCCAATTAGCACAGCATAAGAGAACAGGGAGATAAAGAAGGAGGTGGGTGGAAGAGAGCAGCAGATTAGCACAGGAGAAGAGAACAGGGAGTTAAAGAAGGAGGCGTGGGGAAGAGAACAGCATATTGGCACATGAGAAGAGAACAGGGAGTTAGAAAAAAAGGGGGGTGGAAGAGAACAGCAGGTTAGCACAGGAGAAGAAAACAGGGAGTTAAAGAAGGAGGTGGGGTGGAAGAGAGCAGCAGATAATCACAGAAGAGAAGAGAACAGGGAGTTAGAGAAAGAGGCAAAGTGGAAAAGAGCAGCAGATCAGCACGGGAGAAGAGAAGAGAACAGAGAGTTAGAGAAGGAGGTGGGTGGAAGAGCGGAGCAGATCAGCACATCAGAAGAGAACAGGTAGTTAGAGAAGGAGACGAGGTGGAAGAGAGCAGCAGATCAGCAGAAGAGAACAGGGAGTTAAAGAAGGAGGCGGGGTGGAAGAGAGCAGCAGATCAGCAGAGGGAGAAAAGAAGAGAACAGGGTTTTAGAGAAGGAGGTGGGTGGAAGAGAGCAGCAGATCAGCACAGCAGAAGAGAACAGGGAGTTAAAAAAGGAGGTGGGTGGAAGAGAGCAGCAGATTAGCACAGGAGAAGAGAACAGGGAGTTAAAGAAGGAGGTGAGGTTGAAGAGAGCAGCAGAACAGCACGGGAGAAGAGAACAGGGCGGTAGAGAAGGAGGCGGGTTGAAGAGAGCAGCAGATCAGCAGAAGAGAACAGGGAGTTAAAGAAGGAGGCGGGGTGGAAGAGAGCAGCAGATCAGCAGAGGGAGAAAAGAAGAGAACAGGGTTTTAGAGAAGGAGGTGGGTGGAAGAGAGCAGCAGATCAGCACAGCAGAAGAGAACAGGGAGTTAAAAAAGGAGGTGGGTGGAAGAGAGCAGCAGATTAGCACAGGAGAAGAGAACAGGGAGTTAAAGAAGGAGGTGAGGTTGAAGAGAGCAGCAGAACAGCACGGGAGAAGAGAACAGGGCGGTAGAGAAGGAGGCGGGTGGAAGAGAGCAGCAGGTTGGCATAGGAGAAGAAAACAGGGAGTTAAAGAAGGAGGCGGGTGGAAGAGAGCAGCAGATTATCACAGAAGAGAAGAGAACAGAGAGTTAGAGAAAGAGGCAGAGTGGAAGAGAGCAGCAGATCAGCACGGGAGAAGAGAAGAGAACAGGGAGTTAGAGAAGGAGGTTGGTGGAAGAGAGGAGCAGATCAGCACATCAGAAGAGAACAGGGAGTTAGAGAAGGAGGCGGGGTGGAAGAGAGCAGCAGATCAGCAGAAGAGAACAGGGAGTTAAAGAAGGACGCGCATTGGAAGAGAGCAGCAGATCGGCGCAGGGAGAATAGAAAAGAACAGGGAGTTAGAGAGGGAGGTGGGTGGAAGAGAGCAGCCGATCATCACAGGAGAAGAGGGATTTAAAGAAGGAGGTGGGGTGGAAGAGAGCAGCATATCAGCACAGGAGAAGAGAACAGGGAGTTAAAGAAGGAGGTGGGGAGGAAGAGACCAGCAGATCAGCACAGCAAAAGAGAACAGGGGGTTAAAGAAGGAGGTGGGGTGGAAGAGAGCAACAGATCAGCAAAGGAGAAGATAATAGAACAGGGAGTTAGAGAATGAGGTGAGGTGGGAGAGGACAGCAGTTAGGCACAGGAGAAGAGAACAGTGAGTTAGAGAAAGATTCTGGTGGAAGAGAGCAGTAGAGCAGCACAGCAGAAGAGAACATGGAGTTAAAGAAGGATGTGAGGTGGAAGAGAGCAGAAGATCAGCATTGGAGTAGAGAACAGGGAGGTAGAGAAGGAGGTGGGGTGGAAGAGAACAGCAGATCAGCACGAGAGCAGAGAACAGTGAGTTAAGGAAGGAGGTGGGTGGATGAGAGCAGCAGATCAGTCCCGGAGAATAGATCATGGAGTTTTAAAATACATGAATGTGGTTTTGAAGAGAACAGCAGATCGGCACAGGGGAAGAGAACTTGTAGTTTCCGAAGGAGGAGGTGTGAAAAGAACATCAGATCAGTACAGGAGAAGAGAACAGGGAGTTATAGAAGGAGGCGTGTGAAAGAGAACAGCAGATCAGCACAAGAGAACAGAACAGGGAGTTAGAGAAGGAGGCAGATGGAAGATAGCAGAAAGATCATCACAGGAGAAGAGAACAGGGAGTTAGAGAATGAGGCGGGAGGAAGAGAACCGCAGATCAGCATGGGAGAAGAGAACAGGGAGTTAGAGAAGGAGGTGGTGGAAGGGAACAGCAGATCAGCACAGGAGAAAACAACAGAGTTAAAGAAGGAGGCAGGTGGAAGAGAGTAGCAGATCAGCACAGGTGAAGAGAACAGGGAGTTAAGGAAGGAAGTGGGTGGAAGAGAACAACATATTAGCATAGGAGAAGAGATCAGGGAGTTAGAGAAGGAGGCAGGGTGAAAGAGAACAGCAGATCAGCACAGGAGAAGATAACAGGGAGTTAAAGAAGGAGGCGGGTGGAAGATAACAGCAGTTCAGCACAGGAGAAGTGAAGAGACCAGGGAGTTAAAGAAGGAGGTGGGGTGGATGAGAGCAGCAGATCAGCACAGGAGAAGAGACCAGAGAGTTAAAGAACGAGGCGGGTGGAAGAGAGCAGTAGATTAGCACAGGAGAAGAGAACAGGGAGTTAAAGAAGGAGGCGGGTAGAAGGGAGCAGCAGATCAGCACAGGAGAAGAGAAGAGAACAGGGAGTTGGAGAAGGAGGTGGGTGGAAGAGAGCAGCATATAAGCACAGCAGAAGAGACCATGGAGTTAAAGAAGGAGGTGGGTGGAAGAGAGCAGCAGATCAGCACAGGAGAAGAGAACAGGGAGTTAAAGAATGAGGTGGGGTGGAAGAGAGCAGCAGATCAACACAGGAGAAGAGAATAGGGAGTTAAAGAAAGAGGCGGGTGGAAGAGAGCAGCAGATCAGCAGAAGAGAACAGGGAGTTAAAGAAGGAGGCGGGTGGAAGAGAGCAGCAGATCAGCAGAGGGAGAAAAGAATAGAACAGGGTTTTAGAGAAGGAGGCGGTGGAAGAGAGCAGCAGATCAGCCCAGCAGAAGAGAACAGGGAGTTAAAAAAGGAGGTGGGTGGAAGAGAGCAGCAGATTAGCACAGGAGAATAGAACAGGGAGTTAAAGAAGGAGGTGAGGTTGAAGAGAGCAGCAACACAGCACGGGAGAAGAGAACAGGGCGGTAGAGAAGGAGGCGGGTTGAAGAGAGCAGCAGATCAGCTCTGGAGAAGAGAAGTGAACAGGGAGTTAGAGAATGAGGTGGGTGGAAGAGAGCAGCATAACAGTACAGCAGAAGAGAACATGGAGTTAAAGACGGAGGCGGGTGGAAGAGAGCAGCAGATCAGCACAGGAGAAGAGAACAGGGAGTTAGAGAAAGAGGCGAGTGGAAGAGAACAGCAGCTTAGCGCAGGAGAAGAAAACAGGGAGTTAAAGAAGGAGGCGGGTTGGAAGAGAGCAGCAGATCAGCACAGGAGAAGAGAATAGGGCGTTAAAAAGGAGGCTGGTGGAAGAGAACAGAAGATCAGCACAGGAGAAGAGTACAGGGAGTTAGAGAAAGAGGCGGGTGGAAGAGAGCAGCAGGTTAGCACAGGAGAAGAAAACAGGGAGTTAAAGAAGGAGGTGGGGTGGAAGAGAGCAGCAGTTCATCACAGAAGAGAAGAGAACAGGGAGTTAGAGAAAGAGGCAGAGTGGAAGAGAGCAGCAGATCAGCACGGGAGAAGAGAAGAGAACAGGGAGTTAGAGAAGGAGGTTGGTGGAAGAGAGGAGCAGATCAGCACATCAGAGGAGAACAGGGAGTTAGAGAAGGAGGCGAGGTGGAAGAGAGCAGCAGATCAGCAGAAGAGAACAGGGAGTTAAAGAAGGAGGCGCATTGGAAGAGAGCAGCAGATCGGCGCAGGGAGAATAGAGGAGAACAGGGAATTAGAGAAGGAGGTGGGTGGAAGAGAGCAGCAGATCAGCACAGCAGAAGAGAACAGGGAGTTAAAGAAGGAGGTGGGTGGGAGAGAGCAGCAGATTAGCACAGGAGAAGAGAACAGGGAGTTAAAGAAGGAGGTGAGGTTGAAGAGAGCAGCAGAACAGCACGGGAGAAGCGAACAGGACGGTAGAGAAGGAGACGGGTTGAAGAGAGCAACAGATCAGCTCTGGAGACGAGAAGTGAACAGGGAGTTAGAGAAGGAGGTGGGTGGAAGAGAGCAGCATAACAGCACAGCAGAAGATAACATGGAGTTAAAGAAGGTGGTGGGTGGAAGAGAGCAACAGATCAGCACAGCAGAAGAGAACAGGGAGTTAAATAAGGAGGTGAGGTGGAAGAGAGCAGCAGATCAGCACGGGAGAAGAGAACAGGGAGGTAAAGAAGGAGGTGGGGAGGAAGAGACCAGCAGATCAGCACAGCAAGAGAGGAGACCAGGGAGTTAGAGAAAGAGTTGGCTGGAAGAGAGGAACAGATCAGCACAGCAGAAGAGAACAGGGAGTTAAAGAAGGAGGTGGGGTGGAAGAGAGCAGCAGATCAGCACAGGAGAAGAGAATAGAACAGGGAGTTAGAGAAGGAGGTGATGTGAAAGAGAGCAGCAGATCATCAGAAGTTAACAGGGAGTTAAAGAAGGAGGCGGGGTGAAAGAGAGCAACAGATCAGCACACGAGAAGAGAAGAGAACAGGGAGTTAGAGAAGGAGGTGAGGTGGAAGAGAGCGGCAGATTAGCACAGGAGAAGAGAACAGGGAGTTAAAGAAGGATGCGGATGGTAGAGAACAGCAGATCAGCACAGAAGAAGAGAACAGGGAGTTAGAGAAGGAGTTGGTTGGAAGAGAGGGACGGCCATTGATAGAGGGAGGGAGGGCGATAGAGTGAGGGCGATAGATAGAGAGAGGGCGAAATATAGATAGAGGGAGGGCGCTAGATAGAGGGAGGGCGATAGATAGATAGATAGAGTGAGGGTGATAGAGTGAGTGAGGGCGGTAGAGTGAGTGAGGGCGGTAGAGTGGTAAAGTGAGGGCGGTACAGTGAAGGCGATAAATAGATAGAGTGAGGGCGCTAGAGGGAGGGCGATAGATAGACAGATAGATAGAGGGAGGGCGATAGAAAGATAGAGGGAGGGTGATAGATAGAGGGAGGGCAATAGATAGAGTGAGTGAGGGTGGTAGAGTGAGTGAGGGCGGTAGAGTGGTAGAGTGAGGGCGGTAGAGTGGTAGAATGAGGGCGGTAGTGTGAGGGCAGTAGAGTGGTAGAGTGAGAGTGGTAGAGTGGTAGAGTGAGGGCGTTAGGGCGGTAGAGTGAGGGCATGAGGGCGGTAGAGTGAGTGTGTGAGGGTGAAGGGGTGTGAGGGTGAGGGTGTGTGAGTGACGGTGTGTGAGAGTGAGGGTGTGTAAGTGTGAGGGTGTGTGTGAGGGTGAGGAGGTGTGGGGTGTGAGTGGGTGAGGGTGAGGGGATGTGAGGGTGGGGGGTGTGTGGGTGAGGGTGGGTGAGAGGGTGAGTGAGGGTGAGGGGTGTGTGAGGGTGAGGGTGTGTGTGAGGGTGTGGGGGTGTGAGGGTGAGGGTGTGAGGGAGGGTGAGAGGGGGTATGAGGGTGAGAGGGTGCATGAGGGTGAGAGGGTGTGTGAGGGTGAGAGGGTAAGTGAGGGTGATCGGGAGAGAGTGAGCTACGGGGGCGGACTAAATGTCTGCAGGTGAACAGAAACATAAGAGAGATGCACAGAAACAAAGGGGATGAGAGGAAAGGGCGAACGGGGGAGACAGAATCGGACGTGGGAAAAGAAGCAACAGAGAGCGGGGGACATGGGTGGGACAACGAAAGCATCAAAGAAGGCAGGTAGCAGGCAAATGGTGGTGCGCGATGTGCACGGGGAGGGGGAGCAGCAGCCTTTGAAGTGTCTGATGTGAGGCACAGACAAATGGTGGTGTGACGTGTGCACACGGGGGGCGGGGGAGCGGCAGCCTTTGAAGTGTCTGATGCGAATTCTGATAACCCCGTCCCTCCTCGCCAAAGTTCTTCAGTGCTCTGTTGAAATATTTGTAAATGCACAGTGTGGGAGTAAAGGAAATCTAGGAGCGCAAGCCGGGCAAGTGTGTGCTTGTAAATGGTGTAGTGCTTAGTGAGGTGTGTGACAACAGCAGCACTGTGTGTGGGGGGGAATTCAAGCGCCTATGGGTCATTGAGCTTGCATTGCTGTTAACGCTGCATATGGAATGGCCTCTAGGCGCTTGTATGAACAGGGTGCTGGTGAGAGGTCTCATTCATGGTACTGTAAGCACTTGTATGATGATTGTGTGATGCTGATAAGTAATTTTTTAGCACTGCATACTGAATGGCCTCTAGGCGCCTGCATGAACAGGATGCTGGTGAGAAGTAGTGATTTATTTGCAGTGCAGTCTCAATGCACCGTAGGCACTTGTATGGTAAGCGTATGATGTTGAGAAGTACCGAATGATTAGCACTGCATTTTGAAAGTCCTCTTGGCTCAGGCAAAGCGCTGATGAGCCTGCAGGAAAAATATGTAAAATGCCTGACAAAAGGAAAGGAGACCAGAAGCGAGGTGGAGCGAGGGGGGGGCTGTGGCGAATGGAAGGAAGTGACAGATAAGGCGAGGGCCTGAGGCAGCAGAAAGGAAGGAGGAGAAAAGAAGATGGAAAGGAGTAAGGAACAGAGGAAGGCTAATGGAGGGAGACAGGAATAATGCAGTGCCTAATTTGTAAAAAGAAAACAAGCGCGCATGCTAAAGATGTATTGTTTCAATTGGTATGCGCCGCTCTTGCCATTATCAGGCAAAGTGGCGATGATCCTGCAGAAAAAATATGTAAAATGCCTGCTGAAAGGAAAGGAGATCAGAAGCGATGTGGAGAGAGAGGTGGGGTGCTATGGCGAACGGAAGGAAATTACAGGGAAGGCGAGGGCCTGAGGCAACTGAAAAGACGGAGGAGAAAAGAAGATGAACGGAGTTAGGAACAGAGGAAGGTTAATGGAGGGAGACAGGAGTAATGCAGTGCTTACTTTGTAAAACAAGCTCTCGGCATTGCTGTGGTGGGGGAGCGGAGCGGGAGCGCATTCCTTTGAAGTCTGATGCGGCGGGCTGGGGAGCGGCAGCTTTGAAGTCTGATGCGAGGCACAGACAAATGGTGGGTTGTGACTTGGCTGGTTTGTGCACGCGCATAGGTCACATGAACAGTGGCTAATCCGCCGTTTTGGCAGACTTTTTGGACCGCTTACTAGAAATCTCGACAAATAAGCATTGCTAAAGCAATGCTTTAGGTCGAGACCTAAAAATCACATGGGCCCCACCTCAAAAACTTTAAAAATTACTCTGTTAAACTGCCCATGTTTAAATGAGTCTAGACTTATTTAAGCATTACAGTTTAGTTTTGTTCCCCCGTTTTAGAAATGCAATCAAATGCATGATTGCCAAACATACTGTTGTGCCCAGACAGGCCTTACTAACGTGTACACGTATCCACAGTGTGATCATTAGAAATGGGGATTGGTGTTTCGAAGAATATTTGGAGTCCCTTTCCTTTTGACACCTTCACCCAGCCGGGATATAAATGACAAAAGATGTTAGTGATGGCCCAATACAATGTGGATTACTGCCATTTTTAGGTCGAGGACCGAAAGGCTGCGCTTGCGCAGTCTCCGGTCGGAGATTTCATGTTTTTTAGTACGGGGCTTGAACCCGCCTCTCTCCTCCATCTCTCCTCCATTGTCTGGCTTCCTAAACGGAGGCCAGCCATTGGAGGAGAGGGGCTTCACTCCAATCAAGCCCGTCTCTTTCAGGTTCGGGGGCGTGTTTTTTGCGTTCTTTCCACCTGTGACGTCATCCGTCACTCAGAACGCCAAAACACGCCCTGAATCCGAAAATGTTCAGAGCTTTGCGGCTGCCATTTTTTTTCCCCAGCCGAAATCCTGCTCCTCCTCGCCGCTTTGTCTTGTACACGTACAAGCCATACTCAAGTTAGGGAACCTGGAGCCGCCCCAAGCCGTGACTACACCGGCAGCTGCCGCCCAAAGCCCTCAGCAGAGCGCAGGGGGCCCGGGCCGCCTGCTGCCACTCTTGCCGTCCTTCCTGCTGCGGGTCTCTCCCTCGGCCGGCCTCCTCCTCCCTGTGCCATGCCAACATTTGAAGCAGGACTTCTTAATGTTACTAAGAGGCCGATCCGCAACTCCGCGCACCCGGCCCGCGGCTCCCTCAGCCGGCTCTGGAGCTCAGACTGCGAGGGAACCTGGAGCCGCCCCAAGCCGTGACTGCACTGGCAGCTGCCGCCCACAGCCCTCAGCAGAGCGCAGGGGGCCCAGGCCGCCTGCCGCCACTCTCACCGTCCTTCCTGCTGCGGGTCTCTCCCTCGGCCGGCCTCCTCCCCCCTGTGCCCCCCTCTGACAGCCCGGGGGACAGTGACACAGATTCTGGCTGAGACCGAGGGGTGCTGCTGGCAACACGTGCTGCCCTGAGAGGAGGCTCACACCGACAGGAGGGCACCCCAGAGACCTCGAAGTGGGACCCTGCTGCCCTCAACCCCTCCAAAGCCAGGCGGATTCCAGCTCCTCAAAGTTTGTCCCCGCTGCTTCTATGTTCTTCCCGACCGGGGAAAATTTTGAAGTGCGGAGCAGGATGAAAGCTAAGCGAGGTGAGTTGTGTTTGAGTGCCAGGGAGTGGGTTTGAGGCTGGTTACTATGCCAGGAAGCGTTCACTGTGCGCTTAGAGAACATATGGGGGGTAGGGTGACAAGTTTTGTAAACTTTAAGGTGCGCAAGCTGAGGTAATTCAAAAAGTGGACTGAACCGTGGCAAGAGGCTTTTGGTTTCAGCCGGTGGAAAAAGCTACATAAAGGGGTGCTGTGTGCGAGTTTTGGGCTCAGACAAAACATCCACAGTCGTCCTGTTGTGTGCCCCTGCACGTTACCATGCTGCTGGCGCACTGTCAAAAACAACGTGTTCAACTGCCTCCCTCCTAAACTGTCTTTTCGTTTTCTTACTTCATGCCCCTTATTTTGTCTACTGAATCCCACCTTTTAGTATCGTGACTTGGTGCTCCTTTTACCTTATTTCAACTTGCGAGATTGGGTATGTGTGAGAGAGGGGGTGCATGTGTGAGTGGGATGTGTGAGAGCGAGAGAGGCCAGACTGTGCATGAGACTGCGTTTTCACGAGAGAGGGGGCTTGCGTCTGGGAGAGGCTGTGTGTTTGAGAGAAAGTGTGCGTGTGAGGGTATGAGCACGAGAAATTGGTTTTGTGTGTGTGTGAGAAACTATGCCCAGGTGATGGAGGGGTGTGCGTGTATAAAAGAGTATGTGCGAGCGAGAGTCTGTTCATAGTTGTGTATATGCGGGGTGTTTGAGCTGCGCTTGTGAGATACTGTACTGTCAGCTCATTTCATCAATGCCCTGTGTGATCCTGTGCAAAGCTTCTTGGATGTCTCGTTTACCGCGTGTCCAGGATGCTTTTGGGCGTTGAGATGATACAGTCGTAGTGTGAGCGCTTTAATCATGCCTGGCTGAAATCTATATGGGTAGAGGTGACACCCACTGCATGCCTCGGTGTAAATGTAGCCCGGCAAACCTACCTCCCAGGGTCTACACCTCCCCCTTGTAAAGAAGATGTGGCCTCACACAGAGCCGTGCAGATCTGCTGAAACAGGAAGAGACCTATCTACGCACACCCGAAAGTCGGGCCACGGTGTAATACTGTTCTAGCAAGCCGCGGGTATTTAATTCATTATAAATACATTTATGTGAGAATAGTCACTGAGCCCTGCCTCCTCAGAGTCCCATGAGGCCATTTTTAGGTCTCGCCTGTCGATGCGCATGCGCATCGAGCAAGCGAGACTATTGCGAGTTATCCACACTTTATCCACACTGCAAGGAATCGTGGCGATTCCTTGCAGTGCCCGTGACTTTTAAGGTCAATGCGCATGCGCATTAAGCTTATGCGCATGCGCATTGACCTTTAAAAGTCACGGGCGCGTGCACGTCCGTGTTTGTTTACCCTTGCCTACTCTCTCTCTCCCCTCTCCGCCCCCGTTCCGCCCCCTCCCCTCCCCGCCGTGTCGCATTTCTCCTCCCCCCTCCCCTCTCTTCCGTCCGTCCGTCTTTCCCACTCTACAAATTTTTGTTTACCCGTGTCGCATTTCTCCTCCCCCTCCCCTCCCTTCCTTCGTCTCACCTCTCCCCTCTCCGCCCCCTCCCCGCTGATCCTGTCTGCAACAGAGGCTTCTCCGAGGCCCCATCTCCTGGCGCCGGTCCTGTCTGCCGTCTCTCTCAAAGGCCCCCCTTCCCTCGCTGTTTGCGTCAGCCTTAGCGCTTCCCCAATCACCCGCTGTCCCCCCATTGGCCTCTGCCCTCGCCATCGACATGCAGTACACACGGTTGTTGTTTATTTATTTCCTTCGTGGTTATTGACCTAAGCAGCCATGTGACACGCATCTCATTAGCACGTTGCCAAGGAAACCCCGAAACATGAGGGGGCGGTAGGACGCCGGCAGCTTTCCTGGATTCTGCGACCTCCTCACACGGCAGAGGATGAAGAGAGCGCAGGGTGGCACGGCGCTCGCTATGCCCAGATGGGTGCCCAGGGCTGCGCGCACAGGGAGGTTGGCATGTTTTATTCCATGCTCTCAGGATCTGGCCGGAGTGCGTACACGGATCATGTCTCAGACGCTAAAAGTGTTCATCCGAAATAGTGAAACCATCTCAGCTTTTATTATATCCAAAGTGAATATGCATGGCCCATTTTTACATAATCTCAACTTCTGTGGTGGTTATTTGCATATGCGTTGGTCATTCGGAAAGCAGGACTAGATTTTGGGTTCGTTGGCGATTAATAAACGCTCCATTAATGCAATTACAGTATATAACCCTCCTCGCCCACAATAATACCACAACACTCAGCTGCCAGGTACTAGATTGTAACTCTAACAGGCTGCATAATAATGCCCTTATACCGCTTGTTTTCTTAACCTCCGAGTTCCTGCAGCCCAGCTCTGCCATGAGAGCGGAAGTGCCGTGAGAGAACAGCTGTTATTTATTTTTCGTCTCCTGTGACATAACTGGTTGGCTTCTCGTCACTGAAATGTCCTTACCTCCCAATATTGTGTAATTTATGAAAGCAATTGATAACATGCGAGGGAACAGTGAAATATACGTTTGCCACAGGCTGGGATACGTTTTTAATACAGATGGATCATTCATTGCCTCGTAGTCATTGGTTAACAGTTGCAGTTTCGTCCTTTACAATGGCATGGATGTACACGGTCCTGAAATCGCAGCGACCTTGTTTTTAAATTCTCTCAGATGACTCTGGCTTATCGGGCAGCATGGATATTGCCCCTTTAGATCTGTGGCAGTCACACATCAGGGTCTGCCAGGCACGTGACTGATTTTGCCATACCTACTTTGTGATCGCGAACCAGTGGTGTGCTGGAGGACCTCATAATTTCCTTGCATGCCAAAGTACTTTTGAGTACCTCACAGTGGTAATGGTGTAATGTATTTACACTGCTAAGAGTAGCTACATCAAGCGTATAACACAGTTGGAAGCTTTTTTTCTGTATAGGTATGTTGTTTTAGTCTATTTCTCCTCCCCCCTCCCCTCTCTTCCCTCCAGCTTGTTTTTTGTTTATTTGACCCGCTCCGCCCCCTCCCCTTCCCGCCGTGTCGCATTTCTCCTCCCCCCTCCCCTCTCTTCCCTCCGGCTTCTTTTTTCTTAACCTCCGAGTTCCTGCAGCCCAGCTCTGCCATGAGAGCGGAAGTGCCGTGAGAGAACAGCTGTTATTTATTTTTCGTCTCCTGTGACATAACTGGTTGGCTTCTCGTCACTGAAATGTCCTTACCTCCCAATATTGTGTAATTTATGAAAGCAATTGATAACATGCGAGGGAACAGTGAAATATACGTTTGCCACAGGCTGGGATACGTTTTGAATACAGATGGATCATTCATTGCCTCGTAGTCATTGGTTAACAGTTGCAGTTTCGTCCTTTACAATGGCATGGATGTACACGGTCCTGAAATCGCAGCGACCTTGTTTTTAAATTCTCTCAGATGACTCTGGCTTATCGGGCAGCATGGATATTGCCCCTTTAGATCTGTGGCAGTCACACATCAGGGTCTGCCAGGCACGTGACTGATTTTGCCATACCTACTTTGTGATCGCGAACCAGTGGTGTGCTGGAGGACCTCATAATTTCCTTGCATGCCAGTGTACTTTTGAGTACCTCACAGTGGTAATGGTGTAATGTATTTACACTGCTAAGAGTAGCTACATCAAGCGTATAACACAGTTGGAAGCTTTTTTTCTGTATAGGTATGTTGTTTTAGTCTGATGTGACAGCTAAAGTTGCCCCCGACAGTTCAACTTGACGGCCATATGATAAGTGCCAAACTGCCACTTTAATCAAATGTTATGATTTCTTGTTTCTTCACTGGCCAGAAATCAACCATAATCTATAGCTACATTCCGTTTAGATGGTTTGGTTTGGCAACAGCACAGCAATGATTACCAAGTAGTCTGTATACGTAGCATTATTTTACTTTATAGGACCTTCTTAGAGCTCTTGGTTTATATTTATCAGAACTTAGAGCAAATTAATTACATCATATGTGGATAACCGTACGTTAGATTTATTAGTCAAGCATCTGAACTCAGTGCATGAAATAAAAAGATCTGCTCTCAGCATCTTGCTAAAACTAACCCTTGCATGTGTTCAGTGCCTTGCAAGCAATTGTATTCATACGATTTGAGTGGGAAGTGAGCTGTTAAAAATATCTCTGGGTTACACATTGTCTGTTTAATGCCAAAAGCACGGAAACCCGAGCAATACTGTTTTCTTTTTTTTTTTAAATTACAGGTAATTTATACACATTTAACTTCATAGAGGTTAATATTTATTTTCAAGAATGCAATTGAAGAGGTATTTACATGGCAATAACATTTTTTACAGCAAAAGTACGCAAAATCAAAGTAAATTTCGAATTTAATATTCTGAAAGCATATCTATGGTAGCACGTTAAATTGAATGCCTACCAGTGCAAGGTTCAACTACATTTTACAACTACGAAGACATAGCTGGGTATATACCCTCACTCACCCTCACTCATCCTCACCCTCACTCACCCTCACCCTCACTCACCCTCACCCTCACTCACCCTCACTCACCCTCACTCACCCTCAACCCCTCACCCTCACTCACCCTCAACCCCTCACCCTCACCCTCACCATCACTCACCCTCACTCATCCTCACCCTCACTCACCCTCACCCTCACTCACCCTCACCCTCCCTCACTCACCCTCAACCCCTCACCCTCACTCACTCACCCTCACTCACCCTCACTCACTCACCCTCACTCACCCTCAACCTCTCACCCTCACTCACCCTCACTCACTCACCCTCAACCCCTCACCCTCACTCACCCTCAACCCCTCACTCACACTCACTCACTCACCTTTAGCATTGGCTACAGGAAACAAAAATGCTAAAGATTTACAAAAAAAAACCATAAACAATTCTAAAAGCACTAACTCTAATGCTGCGAGACCTATTGCATTTCCAATGCTTGTGTTTTGAGGTGTCTGACATAGTGAACAAATAGCACAGGAACTCTAATGGTCGATTGTACCCCTCCACCGGCAGCTCCAAGTTTCCGCAAACATCGTTCACACTTGTAGATTTCCCACCACCTACAGTTAGGTTTAGGGAGGTGCCCCCTGATTGTGCCGTTTTTTCTTGCCTTCTGCCCCCTGATTGTGCCGTTTTTCTTGCCTTCTGCCCCCTGATTGGGCCGTTTTTTCTTGCCTTCTGCCACCTGATTGTGCTGTTTTTTCTTGCCTTCTGCCCCCTTGCTGTGCTTGCTCCCCTGCTCCCTGGCTGTGCTTGCTCCCCTGCCCTCTGGCTGTGCTTGCTCCCCTGCCCCTGACTGTGCTTGCTCCCCTGCCCCCTGGCTATGCTTGCTCCCCTGCCCCCCTCGCTGTGCTTGCTCTCCTGTGTGTGTGTATGTGGCTCTGGGTGTGTATTGCTCCCTGGCTGTGCTTGCTCCCCTGCCCCCTGGCTGTGCTTGCTCCCCTGCCCCCTCGCTGTGCTTCTTCTCCTGTCCCCTGGCTGTGCTTGCTCTCCTGCCCCCTGGTTGTGCTTGCTCTCCTGCCCCCTGGTTGTGCTTGCTCTCCTGCCCCCTCGCTGTGCTTGCTCTACAGTGTGTATGTGGCTCTGGGTGTGTATGTGGCTCTGGGAGTGTGTGTGGCTCTGGGTGTGTATGTGGCTCTGTGTGTGTGTGTGGCTCTGTGTGTGTGTGGCTTTGTGTGTGTGTAAATGCAATAGGTCATGATTATGCGAGCGATTAAGCAATTGGCATTGAAAATAACAATGCAATTTATTTAACGATTAAGCTATTGGCAATGTAAATGACAATACCATTTATTTATGATTTAAAAAAAAAAATCATGTGCAATGCCAATAGCTCCACCTTTAATAATGCTGAGACCATTGCATTGTAAATGCTTGTTTTTTTTCTGCTGAAAAGAAAGCACTGTTATCAGCATAATACTTATTTTGCCCAGAGCCTGGTGTCCCCCTGAGATCACTTCAGGCCCCCCTAGGGAGGCCCACCCTCCAGTTTGAAGACCCCTGGTTTAGAGGTACGCAGGAAGGTATGTGACTACCTGTCTCGGCATCTGTGAGCGAAAGGTCTCTCTGTTGTCAATGTGCATACATGACAATAGACCCGATTATGGACTCTCGATATTTGAAGCAATACATTGCTTTATTTTGCCTGTCTCCTGCCTAAAAATGCCTCTCCTTCAAAAGAACTCAATAGCAGAAATGTATTTTACCGATTCATTTTTGTTTAATCTCCCTCTTGCCTCTCCTAAAATGTTGGCATGTTTGAGTGTGTAGGTGTGTGAAATTACATGACTGTAAGTCTCAGCGCCACTGAGTTCTGTGGAGCTTCCGCAGGCTGTTTCGTATTGTATATGTAATCCATGTACTCTGAGGTAATTATGTAATGTGCTTGGCTCTATTGCAAAGCGCTCTGACAATTTCGGGTAAAGTGCGCGCTATATAAAAAGTAAAAGGCATAGTTAAATAAATAAATAAATAAATAGATAGAGCCATTGTTTGTGTTGAACACAACCCACTCGATGAAAGCCTGCCCGGGTGAGAATTTCAGGCCTAGGCTTCAGGCTGTGACATTATCATGCTCAGGCACACACTAACGAAAAGGCTGGACTCTCCTCTGCTGCATTCCCCCTTTAGCTGTGCCCTGAGTTCCCCAGCACAGCCGAGCCCCGCGTGGGCCTCCGGGAGATTTCTTAATGAAGCGGGCGGATATCACTTCCAGCTGTTGCATTTCCTGGCCCGTTCTCTTTCTTGGAGATTCCAGACACTCCGGGATTCAGGGGGGCGAGAGACGAGGAAAGGCGTGGGGGAACGAGGTTTAGTACCGGGCTGTACAGACTGGGAGGGGATACCGAAACTCCCTGCCGGAATGCCCCCCAGTGGGAGCGGGGCATTCCGTCAGGGAATTTTGGAATTGGGTGTTATTAATCAGGAGCCCCCAGCCCGATTTATAACAGCCAGTGTCCCCTCAGGCCTACCCGGAATGTCCGTGTTGTTTCTGGGGTAGCCTAGCTACCTCCTTGTAAGGTACACAGTTGGGGAAAATCCACGGGTGCCCCGGAGGGTGCCAGCGGAAGCACGGCCTGGGACAGAGGAAGTGGGTGCGGCGCCCCGAGGCGAAGGAGGGCACCCGGAGCGCTAGTTCCCAGCCATCGATAGTTCTTCCCGGGACCCACGCGCGCGCGCTGACTCTGCAGAATGCCTTAATGGAGTGACTAATTCACAGCTTTAGAATAATTACAACTGTCAAGGGAGGAAACTGGGGTGACCCACTTTCATGTACATCCTTACCCAATGTGCTCCTGATAACTTTCCCTTAATTATAAACACACCCAACAAAAAAACGGAGTCTTCGATGACGAGTTTATTTGAGAGTGTCCTGGTGCTTATTTCGCTGAGCAATTAAAATACCGGCTAAAGGTGGCACCAACTGAACTGACAGGAACTGAGAATCTCTGATTGGACATCACAGGCCACTCCCCGCATGTATGTGATCCTTTTGCTAGTCCAACCTGCCAGTCCTGAAACATTGGGCCTTCCAGGTACACGTCATCCATTTCATGTGCGACATCAGATTTTTGCTGCGTATACAGTTTTTTAGGGATGTTGAAAGCCACAGGTGCACCGTCATATGATGACCAGTCATAGCAACAATCTCGGGGTTTAAGTTAGCTTCAATCAAACTTGGGAAATTTGTGTGGGAGGACGAAGTCACACATGGATAAATGCATTCCCGCAGACTCGGATATCTGGATGCTATGCATTTTTAGTTCTGGCATTACCTAACACCTTTTTATTCCCTGCCCCTCCTCCCCGGAGTTTGACAAGCACGGAGAATCAGGACGCGCGCACTTAGGACCCGGCTCCTCCAGACCCCGCCCCTGGTCACTGGTGGTTGGGCGGCTGGGTGGCCCAATCGGCGGCCGGCCGCCCCACATCCGGGTCAGACGATGACGCGTGTCCTGGGTGGTAGGGGGCGGAGACCTTTGGCCTATTTAGGGTCAACTCCCTGTGACCGGGGTCTCTGTTTCCGCTATCACTCCAGGATACCTGACTGCACACGCCGGCACCGAAGCCATTCTCATATTCCAGGCCGGCATTCTGAAACTAGAGGCAGAAGGATCGGGCGTCGTCCACGTGGCCAGGTAAGGAGTCGAGTACCTAGGGGGGGCTTCGTAGGCAGCCGTGAATTACGGTGGGTGCCGGGACGGGTGTAGCATTGTCACTGCCTTTAAGGGGGATTTTTTACGGCTGTGTGCGGGGCTCCTTCGTGGTGCGGGCTCCTGCCGGGCAGCGTGGGCGGTGCTTGGGGAGGGACCGGGAGCAGGGAAATCTTGGCCGGGTTAGCAGCAAAGCAAAGCCTCACAGGGCTTCACAAGGAGCGCGCGGCATCAGGGTATCAGCGATCCCGAGTTAGTGCTTGAGGGCTAAGTACAGGCAGCATGGCGCCCAAGAAAGGAGGACAAAAAAGGAAGGATTCTGACCCGGGAATAGCACAGATTATGAAGTTACTTCTGGCAAAATTGAGCAAAGACGCTACCGAGAGCGGAGAGGATAGCGATTCCTCGCAAGAAGATCAGCCGGAGGTAGTGGAGCGGCCTCGCAGGGAGGGGGTGCCGCCAAGGGCCGCTTTCCCTCCATTAAAAAAGAAAACCAAAGCACAGCCAAGGAAGAAGGGAGGGGCCAAACAGAAGAAGCGTAGGCCTAGCCCTGCCGGGGAAGAGGAGAACGAGGGATCAGCAGGTCCCATCCCCTCTCCTCCATCCGATGCAGATGCTGGTGTGCCTTCCACACCCATTCCGGTAGTGCCACAGGGCGCAGTTCCCTCTTCAGGGGCTGGGGCTCCTGCGCCATCATATCCAGTGGGGTCATTACTGTCCGAGATTAGGGAGGCGCTGAAGGCATTGGCCCCGGGGGGCGCGGTACCAAAAATCGTGGATCCACCGGCCCCACTCCCACCGCAGCCGGTGGCCACAGTGGCGGTCGCGCAGGACCCAATAGAAGGCTTATTGACATCAGTGACCGCATTAGTGGGGCAATTATCTGCTCCGAGTAAGGTACTAGAGAGGGTGAGCACAGGAGCGGCAGCACCTTGATGCCACCCCAGGGTACAGAGCAGGGCGCATTACAGGATATTCAGAAACAACTGGCGCTCATAGTTGAATCGCGCAAGGCGACCCCCAGCGTGGCAATTGGAGCGCAGCCCCCGCGGCAGCACTAGCTGCAGTACCGACAGGAGGTAAGCCAAGTGACACAGCAGCCAGGAGCAGTGAGATAGGGGGGGCGCAAGGGAACGTGTTGTCTCAGTCAGGGATGTTAGCTACGCACGTGACTATGGAGGTGCGGGAAAAAATCTGGAAGGGCGCTTATGTAGATATATTCTCCCTTATCAGGCCCAAGAGAAGGGATGAGGATTACAAGGACAGGGATGGAAAGGAGCTACCCTTCAGGGATCGGAGACCTAGGGTTGAGGAAACGATAACGAACTGGCTGTTCGGTTTTCATGTTTATGTCACAGTATTGTTGGAGAAAAGGCCAGAGTTGGCTATCCCTTTGGTGTTTTACACTAACAAGATCGTGAAGGCACACTTCACACATGGGGGCTCAGTTTGGTTGACTTACGATAGGGAGTTTCGTTGGGCGAAGGAGGAGACCCAGCCATTTGTTGGGATCAGGTAGAGGTGAATGCTTGGTTAGAAAGCGTGAGCAGTAGGGAGCACCCCGCTAGGCAGCCTTTTCGGACTTCCCAGGGAGGGCCGGGTGAGAAGAGAGGGACCTGCTGGGCATTCAATAGCAAGGGGTGCACCTGGCCCCTGGGCAATGCAAGTTTAAGCACGCATGCGCCTTTTGTGGTCACTCCTCCCACCCTGAATTCAAGTGCAACAAGAAAGCCAAAGAGCGTGGGGGTGCTGCTCCCAAGGATATCAAGCCCCCCAGGCATAATCTGCCTACCCTGGTGGATATTGGAAGACTGATTTATTGGCTTGACTTGTACCCAGACAGGGCAGCAGCCAAGGTGTTGTTTGATGGTTTTTCTGAAGGTTTTCGCATCCCAGCTTTGCATGTCTCCCCTGTTAGCCAGTGTAACAACCAACTATCTGCGAGATCCCATTCCTCAGTAGTGGCCACGAAGGTGGACAAAGAACGGGCCTTAGGCCGAGTAGCAGGCCCTTTCCCGGCTCCCCCATGGGAGAATTATGTTTGTTCCCCACTGGGGGTGGTGCCCAAAAAGGAGCCTGGACAGTTTAGAATGATTCACAACCTCTCTGCACCAAAAGGTGTGTCTGTAAACGATTCCATTGATCCGGCGTTGTGCTCTGTGACGTACTCGTCCTTCAATGCCGCTGTTCAGAAAGTAAGGGATCTGGGTCGGGGGGCATTGTTAGCTAAGACGGACATTGAGTCAGCATTTCGCCTGTTGCCCGTTCACCCCGACGATTACCATTTGTTAGGCTTCCAGGTACACCAGCAATTTTATTATGACAAATGTATGCCTATGGGGTGTGCGGTCTCCTGCAGGTACTTTGAGACTTTTAGTTCCATGTTGCAGTGGGTATTTTCGCTCAGGTCTGGGTGTACAGATGTGATACATTACTTAGATGACTTCATGGTGATGGGCCCGGCGGCATCGGATGTGTGCGCTCAGGCCCTTGGTGAACTGGCAGCTATGTTTCAGGAATTTGGAGTGCCGCTGGCACCGAACAAGACAGTGGGCCCTGACACATGCATGTCCTTTCTAGGCATCGAAATCGATACGGTAGCAGGGGACTGCAGGTTGCCGATGGATAAAGTGAGAGCCTTTTCCCTGGCCATTGAAGCGGCCCTGGTGGGGCCTAAGGTGACCTTGCACCAGTTGCAGGTGTTGGTGGGACAGTTGAATTTTGCTCTGCGAATCATTCCCATGGGGCGCCCTTTCTCGAGGTCCATAGCTAGAGCGATGGTGGGTCTTACCCAGAAGCACCACCGGGTGCGCTTAAAAGCAGGAGTTAAGGATGACCTCAATAGTGGTGCGATTTCCTTAGGGACTTCAACGGGCGGGTAGTATGGCCCGCACCGCCGGTGTCTAGCGTTGAGCTTGGCCTGTTCACTGATTCGGCTGGCAGCATTGGTTTCGGCGCGATTCTGGGTCCTGCTTGGTGCGGGGCAGTTTGGCCAGCGGCGTGGCATAAAGCAGGCTTGACTAAGAACATAGCATTTTTGGAACTCTTCCCCATTTGGGTGGCGGTCACGATCTGGGCTGAGTGCTTCAGAGACAGGGCGGTGACTTTCTGGTCAGACAACATGGCAGTGGTACAAGTTATCAATAAGCAGGGGGCCACTTGCCCGCACGTGCTAAGGTTGTTAAAGCTGTTAGTGCTAGCATGCTTTAGACTGAATTTGAATTTTAAGGCAGCGCATATACCAGGTGTCGATAACCGTGCTGCTGATGCTTTGTCTCGTTCCAAGTTGCAGGATTTCCGGAGGTTCCATCCGCAGGCGGAAGAGCGCATGACTACGTTCCCTACATCACTGTGGACAATTGGAGCCCCGCTTTAGCGGGGCTGGTAGGTGCTGCCCTGAGTGATCGCACCAAACGGGCTTATCAGCTGCATTTTAACGCTTATAGGTCATTTGTTGAACAAGCGGGGACGGCGAGGATCTTTTCTCCTGAGACGATCTACCCATATTTACAGGCATTGAGGGATCAGGGCAGAACGGTGGCTTATGCAAGGGCCAATCTTTCAGCGATAGGCTTCTTTGCTAAACTAGCGGGTGAGCGGGACCCTGGGGCCTCTTTCTTAGTCAGGAAAGCATTGGCAGGGTGGACCAAACTCGAAGGGCCAAGGCGGGACTGTCGTAGGCCTTTGGACCTCCCGACCTTCATTGATGTTCTGGGGGTGTTACCGTCTATCTGCGACTCACTATTTGAGGGGGTCATGCTTGGGGCGGCTTTCTGCCTGGCTTTCTATGGGGCGTTCCATCTGGGGGAGATAGTGGGGGCCTCCAGATCAGACCATGGGGGGGGGGGGGCCTGCAGTTCCGGGACACAATCCTTTCCCCGGGGGGGTCTAGTGGTGCTTTTGAGACGTTCCAAGACAGATCAGGTGGGAAAGGGGGCCACCATTTGTTTGCAGCCAGCACCTGGAGTCTTGGCCTGCCCCGTATCCCGTATGCGGGCGTACCTGGCCCTACACCCAGCTGGGGGGGGGGTGGGGGGAGGCGGCGCTGTTCATTCATGAGAATGGGGATTGCCTGTCTCAATACCAGTTCAAGGCAGAGTTTGGGTTGGCTCTGGAAAAACTGGGGTTAGGTGCAGCAGTATACTCCTCGCATTCCTTTAGAATTGGTGCTGCCACGCTGGCGGCCAGGGCGGGTCTCGCCCCTAATGCTGTAAAGGGCATTGGGCGCTGGACGTCCGAGTGTTATAAGAGATATATGAGGCCAGAATTGTTGTGACAAAATGTGACGGTCGCATGTCGGATTGTGTTTAACCGTTTCATTTCTCTCTCCCGCGTCGGTGGTGTGGGTACTCGGGCACTCGTTTGTGCGTCGCGCGACGGTGCGCTTGCAGCAAAGACAGGTGGTGAAGCCGGCAGAATTGGGCGAGACCGAATTCCTGTGGCGTGGCGTTGGGGGGATGCGAATCCGGCACTTGAGGCAGCTCGTCGAGGAACTCAGGGCACAGGAGGGACACAAGTCACCTGGTTGGATTATCTTGCACTTGGGAGGCAACAACATGGTCGACAGAGGACGCTTGGCGGTCAAAGAGGCCCTACTTGCAGAATTTGCCTGGTTGGGGCATACTTTTCCATCAGCCAGGATTGTTTGGTCAGGCATGCTATCACGCAGGACATGGGGCCCAGGAGTCTGTGCGAGATTATTGAACGTTTCCGTAAGACGATTGAATGGTGAACTGGCAAAGTTGTGCTCAGTGAAGGGCCGCTTGCGCTACATTCAACACCGGATGATTTCTGGAGCAGCGATGTACCACCAAGATGGGGTACATTTGTCGGACTTAGGAACAGATACTTTTATAAGAGAACTTTGGTTGTTTATTCTGAACGCAGGTGGGGAGGGTGTCAGACCTGAGGGCCTTGGCCACCCTTGTGGCGGAGAAGAGACCTGCGATCAGTAAACAGTGACTAACAAAATGGATGGGAGGCCGCCTGGCGGACTCCATAGGCCAGCTCTGAGGGGGGATATGGTAAGCTCTCTGCTGGGAGGAAGTGACCACCGGCTGGGGAGGCTAGGGTGACAGATTTCGAGCCTCCTGGGTGTCCCAGGGCAGCCTGGTGGTCGAGAGGTGGGCCCTGGTAATGGCGGACAAGGACCGGAGGTGGGGGCCAACCACTCTAGGGGGCAGGTGCGCGGCACCTGGCGTAGGATACCCAGTTGCGAGATGTGAGCCAGATGGGGCTCCTCCCTTGGGGCTGGGAATTTGGGAAGATATGTTTTTGAAAATGTAATTGTAAATATCAGATATGCATGTTATTTGCTAGTCATGTTTATACAATGTTGTGATTAAACATGGCCTTTTACCCCACCCGAATTTCTTTGTGATTTCAATGTGGGGATTGTTGCATGTCTATTTTGGGGAGGTGGGGACATACCTGGAGGGTACGTGTCCTATGACAAGCGCGGAGAATCAGGACACGCTCACTTAGGACCCGGCTCCTCCGGACCCCGCCCTTGGTCACTGGTGGTTGGGCGGCCGGGTGGCCCAATCGGCGGCCGGCCGTCCCACATCCGGGTCAGACGATGACGCTTGTCCTGGGTGGTAGCGGGCGGAGACCTTTGGCCTATTTAGGGTCAACTCCCTGTGACCGGGGTCTCTGTTCCCGCTACCACTCCAGGATACCTGACTGCACACGCCGGCACCGAAGCCATTCTCGTATTCCAGGCCGGCATTCTGAAACTCCCACCCACCCGTCCCTTAGATATAATGGTTTGAGGGACATTTTGGCGGAGAAGAGACCTGCGATCAGTAAACAGTGACTAACAAAATGGATGGGATGCCGCCTGGCGGACTCCATAGGGCAGCTCTGAGGAGGGGATATGGTAAGCTCTCCGCTGGGAGGAAGTGACCACTGGCTGGGGAGGCTAGAGTGACAGATTTCGAGCCTCCTGGGCGTCCCAGAGCAGCCTGGTGGTCGAGAGGTGATCCCTGGTAATGGCGGACAAGGACCGGAGGTGGGGGCCCACCACTCTAGGGGGCAGGTGCCCGGCATCTGGCGTAGGATACCCAGTTGCGAGATGCAAGCCAGATGGGGCTCCTCCCTTAGGGCTGGGAATGTGGGAAGATATGTTTTTGAAAATGTAATTGTAAATATCAGATATGCATGTTATTTGCTTGTCATGTTTATTCAATGTTGTGATTAAACATGGCCTTTTACCCCACCCGAATTTCTTGGTGATTTCAATGTGGGGATTGTTGCATGTCTATTTTGGGGAGGCGGGGACATACCTGGAGGGTACGGGTCCTATTATATAGCGCGAACTTGACCCAAAGGTAATCAGGGTGCTTCCAAACCCTACAAGCTTTTCTATTGGACAATGACTTCGGGGAGGTAAAATCTCCTGACAATGACATTACAATTTTCTCTAAACAGTCTTTGTCTAAAGTTGTATAACTTCCTAGAGAGGAAGAGGAAAAACTACAGTTTCAACTATACATAATTTTAGTAACTTTCATTCTAGAACCTCGCCTAGACAGGAAAGATGTATACTATTCTCTGCATTCTTTCTAAGGAGCCATTTGTAATCTTTTACAAGGGCATACGAAAAGAAAAGGTGCACATAAGCACAACCCCTAACAAATACACTTGTTGAGGCCTACATAATTTAGCAAAGGAAAAAGGAGAGAGAAATATCATTTTCTAAGGCGTACATAGCCTTTCACAAAGAATAAAAAGCTTTTGCTCGTGTTTGCAGTTGTTTATTCCTGCAGCTCAGGAAACATTAAAAACATTTCTATTTAGACTGACAGAATAGTAATTTCTCTCTCATTCTTTTATTAATATTCATTTCTCTTAATGTTAACTCCACTACTTGTGTTATTCTTACTTTCAAATGCGTGCAAATTTTGCACAATTCTCGGTCGTAGATCTAGAATTTGCATTTTTTACTTATTTTTTGGTTTCTCACACACGTTAGTAATTTATTAAAACACACGACGCAAGGGTGGATTTTCTCTGAGCAGATTTTATATACAAAAATCATATTCCATCAAAATCTTTAGCTGATCTGTTATTTTGAAGAGTCTTATATGGTAAGTTAGTATTTAAATTCTTTCAGGTTTTTTGCTTTCATGTGGCAAACCCATAGGAGAATTCCCTACTAGTTAGTGTGAATGTGCTTTATTAGGGAATCCTTAACCTTTCAATTACATTTGGATGCGCTGTCAGCAGCACTTGAGAGAGGCAATGCCCAATGTATTTACCTGCTGGGGAAGGCAAGGTAGGTCTCAAAAGTTTGTCTTCTGGACATCAGTGAGAGGTGAGCATAACCGTGTCAGTGTAAGATACGAGGAACAGCAATGGGAGGTAAAAATGACGATAGGTCAAATAGGAACTGCCATATCACTAGTGTTATAATAAATGTAGAAAATGAATAAGACCCACTCATGTCAATGCATCAGCAGGAAGATGTGTACAGATGTATGTGTTAAAGGAGATACAGGCCTAAGCTTGTAGAAAAGAAAGCACAAATGGAGAAAAGAAAGCACAAATTGAAAGCACAAATGGAGAAAAGAAAGCACAAATGGAGTCAGGACCTGGGGGGAACGGGAATAGACACAAGCTTTAGTAGAATAGAGAAACATAATTAGACACAGCAGAAATGGAAAGTTACAGGCCTGCATTGCAAGAATGGTTGTATGATAGAGGCATGTTCGGCTAAACCACGCGTGCCTCTACCACACAGCTCAAACAACGAAGGCGTCTTAACCACGCATTCCTTTACCACGCATACCTTTACCACGTAATTTGTTGGTAAAGGCATGAAGAGTAAAGGGGTTATGGGTGGCTAAGTTCACCACTACTCCGACCCCCCACCCTAAGCTACATAACCCCTACCTGCCCTACCCATCCTGAGGCCCAAAACCTTCCTGCGACCACCCCTGTGCTGTTTCAACCCCTTCCACTGCCTTTAGACCTACTACCCTAACCCCTAATTTTAAAAAAAACGACCCAAACCCCCCCTTTAGCCCTAAAAACTACCCCGCCCACACCTAAGCCCTAAAAACGACCACAACTACCCATTCCCCTCCCTCTGTCCTGAGACCTAAATCACTGCTACTTTACATACAGTACCCCGACCCCCTCCAACCCCCTGCACTGTCCCTAAAATTACCCCCCACTGCACTTAGGCCAAACACTCTAACCCCTAATTAAAATAACTATCCCAACCCCCCCCCCCCCCATGCCCTACAACCTACCCCGACCCCCCAGCCCTAAAAACGACTCATCCCCCCCCCGCCATTAAATGTACCCCGCCCATCTCCCCAGCCCTGAAAACTACCTGACCCCAGCCCTGAAAACAACCCGACCCCCAACCCTGAAAACTACCCCCAACCCATACAAACTACCCCACAAACAAGCCCCTTCTTATCTCATCGCGTCCTCTGCGTCCTCGCTCGAGATCTTCCTGCTTCCGAGTTCCACAGAGCAGCAGCCAGCAGCTAGACCGGGCACTGCTTTAAACACGCATATGTGTGGTTAAGGCATATACGTTGTTGAGGCAAGCGTGGTATTGCTTCCATAGTCTGAACAGGTGTGGCTGAGGCCAGTGTTCCAAATGTTTCCCTGCAAGAACACGTCTCTGAGAAAATATGCAGATGAAGTAGTGAGGCACAGATAGAGATTAGGCCTTACAGAGCAGCACACATGTAAGGAGTAGAGCTTTGCAAAGTTTCAAAGAGTCAAGCTAAGGACACTGGTCGTACAGCGATGATGTGGAAGTGTAACAAACAACACATGCACACGAGACACATTCCGTGAACGTGGGATTAGCTGTTTTTGCTGAAACTATTACCTTTTGATATAATGTTATGTTTAAGCCAATTCTGATTATATATGCAAATGTATGATGTATTTACGGTTGCGCACGTATAAAAGAAACTGTCTGCCACATTGTAAGTTGAAGCTCAGATTCCAGTTCCACGGAGCTGACTGACCTTACTGTGCTTTTGTGTAAACTCTGTACTATATTGGCAACAGAAGCCGTGTCTTCTTTTTCTTTCGTCCAGCAACACTAGGGTTGTGTGAAATTCGCTTAATTTAAATTCGAGTAATTATGGTTAAATTGTGAAAATTGTTCGTAATTATGTGAAATGCAAATCCATCATTTACCGCTATATTGTAGTGTGAAATGCATCCTCTCATCATTTTTAGTTGTGAGGACGCATGTTGCAGTAGAAAACAAGCATTAGAAATGCAATAGGTCTCGCAGCATTAGAGTTAGTGCTTTTAGAATTGTTTATGGGTTTTTTTTGTAAATCTTTAGCATGAGGTGAGGGTGAGTGAGGGTGAGGGGTTGAGGGTGAGTGAGGGTGAGGCTGAGGGGTTGAGGGTGAGGGTGAGTGAGGGGTTGAGGGTGAGGGGTTGAGGGTGAGTGAGGGTGAGGGGGTGAGGGGTTGAGGGTGAGTGAGGGTGAGTGAGGGTGAGGGGTTGAGGGTGAGTGAGGGTGAGGGGTTGAGGGTGAGTGAGGGTGAGGGGTTGAGGGTGAGTGAGGGTGAGTGAGGGTGAGTGAGGGTGAGGGGTTGAGGGTGGGTGAGGGTGAGTGAGGGTGAGGGTGAGTGAGGGTGAGGGTGAGTGAGAGTGAGCGGGTGGGTGAGAGTGAGTGGGTCGGTGAGAGTGAGCGAGTGGGTGAGAGTGAGTGGGTCGGTGAGAGTGAGCGAGTGGGTGAGAGTGAGTGGGTGGGTGAGAGTGAGTGCGTGGGTGAGAGTGAGTGCGTGGGTGAGAGTGAGTGCGTGGGTGAGAGTGAGTGGGTGGGTGAGAGTGGGTGGGTGAGAGTGGGTGGGTGGGTGAGAGTGGGTGGGTGAGAGTGGGTGGGTGAGAGTGAGTGGGTGGGTGGGTGAGAGTGAGTGGGTGGGTGGGTGAGAGTGAGGGGGTGGGTGAGAGTGAGGGGGTGGGTGAGAGTGAGGGGGTGGGTGAGAGTGAGGGGGTGAGAGTGAGTGGGTGAGAGTGAGTGGGTGAGAGTGAGTGGGTGAGAGTGAGTGGGTGAGAGTGAGTGGGTGAGAGTGAGTGGGTGAGAGTGGGTGGGTGAGAGTGGGTGGGTGAGAGTGGGTGGGTGAGAGTGGGTGGGTGGAGTGGGTGGGTGGGTGAGAGTGAGTGGGTGGGTGGGAGTTTCTGACTAATAAATGAAATGATGCAGCCAGAGATATCTTGGTCCATAACAAAACAGACAAATATAGAATAAAAATGCTGGTGACACAGGTAAATTACACCTAAAAAAGGAGAAATAAAACACTTAATGTTTTAAAGATCATGTGGTCTTAGATGAGATTCATTAAGAGGAAGCCAGCTCTACAAAGATGACGGAAAGGAGAAAAAATGATCAACTGTACAGCAGGATCTAGGAACCACAAGCTTACACCCGCTGCGCTGGTGGAATGGCAGGCAAATGTGGGTCAGAGGAGGGGGTGCATTCCCATTATTGCACCAAAGAAAAACCGGAAGCTCGAATACAATACCTAGCAATGGGCAGACCTAGTTAATGTGAGGGTTCCAACAACATGGTATGCTATCTGAAGATGTTGGAAGAAAGAGTTTGGTAGTACCAAATGAAATGCACTGTGATAGCTGAGATATGACCGCATTGTTGCTGTAAATGACACACTTGTTACTTTTGAGGCTCAGACAGAGTCCTATACAGAGAAGTATGGTATCCCAAGCAGAGAGATTGCCGCTTGCTTTAGAACAGAAAGAATGGATCCTATACAATGGGATCGATAAGGGCGTTGTTAAATACCAGCGGGCAGCTCTTTATGGATCCTACCTGGATAAAAATCAGTGGGTGGGAAATCATATTTCTTTGAAAATAAAAACGACAGAAAGCGGACCACTACCCAAGAGACCATTTTTTTTTTTTAACAAGGCCAGGACCTCAATCCTTGAACGTGAAAACGTGAAAGCTTTATGTTATCCACATGTGTAGGACTATCGCTTTAAAATGGGAAGAAACGTGATCATAACTCCAATGTGGTATGAAAGGAAAGTTCCTTCAGAATCGGGATTTTTTTTACTTCTGGGTCAGAGCACAGAGAGTGATTACAGTCAATTCATAGGGCCGCTTTAACAGCTAAATGCTTTGTTTCAGAAAAGGGTTTTAACTCTCAGCTAAGAGAATTTAAGGTCAAGCTGCTAATTGCAGCTCATTAGGTTCCTGCTTGCATCGTATATCTTTAATTATTGTACATTTCAGAATTTTCAGCGGGAATGGATTCACTCCCATAGCTGCCATTCAGGGTAGACTCGCATTGTGTGTGGCCCTCCTTTACCTGCCGCTTGTCACTGCTCTATGGCCCATTGGCAATGATGACATTTAGTTTAATACCGCACATCCCCTGTTCACCACTACAGTGCCCTAAGGGCCTGGTGTACATGAGGTACAATTCTGAAATAAATTATGATTATTTTCTAGAAATAAGTTTTGGATAACTCTCTATTAAAGTACATTGTGTCCTAGGCAAGAATTGGGAACATATCTTCAAGGAGTGTGGCACAGTGTACTCATGAGGTGCTTGGATTGAGTGGAATAATGGAAGCAAATAAGCCAGGGGGGCCTAAATTAAAGGGGTAGGGGGGGCACCTAGAGTGTGGAGTCCAACATGCAGGGGGCCCTGGGGGTAGCCGAGCAACATGGGGGAGGGGGGGGTCCAGTGGGAAGCCAGCCAGGATTGGAGGTTGAGGAAGGGGGTTAAGCCCCGGAGTAGACATTTGAGCCACACTGAGGGATGGATGGAAGGCATGGAGACGACGAACACCGGGGTGGACAAGCAACAGGAGGAGGGAAGAAGAGGGGAGCCAGAGTGTTTCCAAGCACCAGGGAGCAGCCCACCAATCAGGGGTCAGGCATAGGTGGACAGTCGGAGACAGCTGGCAATATGGCAGCCAGGGCACGCACTGGGTGGAGCCATGGGGTGGGGGTGAACAATTTAGAAGAGCGGTGGTTGCAAGCGTGCAAGTAAAGGCAAGAGTTGAGGAGAATGTGTGGAGAGCAAGAGTGAGGATGCCAAGGGAAAGGGAAGTTTCAAGGAAAGAAGGAAAGAAAAAAAGAAATGGGAAGAGAAAAGAGAAAAGAGGATTAGCATAAAGAGAACAGATAAAGGAGCGATATGAGGAGGGAGGCTGCAATAGGGCGGAGTGCACTCTTTGTGCTCGTGTTGAATTCCTTACCGCTCCAGGGCACAAACACTCCCAACCGTAGGTCGCTATGAAAGCCCAATGGTCTCTGCAAACTGAACTGCGCTTCCCAGTGGACTGGACTAGATAGTGCTTGCCTTAACTCAGAGGTTGAAACGACAGTCTTAATAAGATGCTGCTTATTTGTTTCAATTTAATAATAATATAAAAAAACATTAATGTTTGATGACTAGTTCTTTGAATAGAGCTGTTCCGTAAGTAAAATTTTCTTTCTAAAGAATGCTGTGTATTTAATGTTGCACTGTGATCTATTTTAAGGCCTGGCCTAGAGAGAACTTTAGATGTCTCACTAGTCCCATATCAAAGAAAGATATACATCAACAAGGAAGAGAGGGGAGGGGGAGGAGAAATGCGACACGGCGGGAGGGGGCGGGCAGGGGAGGGGGCGGTAACCTAGTGAACTTAAAGTTTAGAACCACATCCCGATCAAGTTGAGACTGATCCCCTGTCTAAAAAAAAACCGTTTTACTACACCATTTGAATTTTTTTTAAATAAACCATTTTTAAACACATTTTTCTAAATACGCCGTTGTTTTCAAGAAAAACAATTTTTCACTTTTTTTGTAAGCCTTTCCCAACAACCTTTTTTAACATTGGCTCATTTTCATGATACAGCATTTTTTCACAAGAAATGGACCATAGAAGCTACCATACTGTCATTAGAAAAAATGCTGATCACATATTAACCAGGAAGTGCTGTCTTTTGAGATTATAGACAGGCACATGTAAGTCATTTTGGAAAGTTCTCGTTCTAGTCTCCGGCGCTTTCCCAGTGTTTAGCGCATTTTTCGGATTAGCAAGCAAGTTAAAAGACGGGCTACGAATGCTCACAATACGTTCCTGAGAGCCACAAGAAGGTAATACCCGGTTGCGAGTGCAGCCTCCAGCATGTAAGTAAGATGACGGCAAGTCTTAAAAACAGCCGCCCATTGATAACAAAAGTTTAGCTAACCTACTAAGAGACGGGAAACTTTCAACCCATGATTTTTACCCCGCAGTGTCTGATCGGGCTACGAATGCTCACAATACGTTCCTGAGAGCCACAAGAAGGTAATACCCGGTTGCGAGTGCAGCCTCCAGCATGTAAGTAAGATGACGGCAAGTCTTAAAAACAGCCGCCCATTGATAACAAAAGTTTAGCTAACCTACTAAGAGACGGGAAACTTTCAACCCATGATTTTTACCCCGCAGTGTCTGATCACAGGCGCCCTCACCTTCCGTGCCAGCTCATGGGGGTATTTCTTCATTGAGCCTATGTTTGCATACAGAATCACCGGAAGACGCAAGGAAGAGAGGGGAGGGGGAGGAGAAATGCGACACGGCGGGAGGGGGCGGGCAGGGGAGGGGGCGGAGAGGGGAGAGGTGCGACACGGCAGGAAGACGAAAGGAAGAGAGGGGAGGGGGAGGAGAAATGCGACACGGCGGGAGGGGGCGGAGGGGTAAACAAAGACGGACGTGCACGCGCCCGTGACTTTTAAGGTCAATGCGCATGCGCATAAGCTCAATGCGCATGCGCATTGACCTTAAATTTATCGTGCACTGCAAGGAATCGCCACGATTCCTTGCAGTGTGGATAAAGAGTGGATAACTCGCAATAGTCTCGCTTTGCTCGATGCGCATGCGCATCGACAACAGGCGAGACCTAAAAAGTAGCACGAAAAACATCAGGGGCCTCATTTATGAGGCCGTGCGTCACTTTTACGCCGCCGGTGCGTCACTTTTTGTGACGCATCGGCGGCGTAAAACATGCCTCCTGTTGCGCACTATTTACAAAATGACGCATCTAAGCAGATGCGTCACTTTGTAAACCCCTGCGCTACATTATACCTGCGTCAGGTATAATGTATGCAAAGGGGAGTTCCCCCGCAAAAAGCCTTGTAATAATGACGCAGTGAAATCTATGAGATTTCACTGCGTCACTTTTAGGACGCTGTTGCGTCAAAACCTTGCGCCTGCCTCACAGCAGGCGTAAGACTGACGCAAGCCCTTTCACATGGGGCTTTCCCCATGTGAAAGGATGCATTGCTGGAGTTGAGTCACTTTTGTGACACACTCCAGCAATGCGTCACTTTTGCGCTTACAGATACGTCAGAAATATTGACGTATCTGTAATTCCTTGCGCAATGGTCCGTCATATTGTAAATATAACGCATCATTGGGGTCGCAAGGAGGTCGCGATGAAAAGTGACGTGTCGCTGTTTTCTCGCAGCGATGCGTCACTTTTCATAAATGAGGCCCCAGGGGTGCGAGCAACAGCCACTTGCATTCTTGCTGTTCACATTACTGCTGCACGCTTGCGGTACATTTTATTACGAACCGCATGTGATTACGCAAGTGGCATAATTTCTGAAATTTTGTGTAACAAGCGTAATGCAAAACTCTCAAAATGATGCAGATAACGCTGATGTAATTTAAATTTCAGCGGGGCATGCATATAACCAAATCATGTTCCTCATATATTCCAGTTGCATACCGCAGAACAACTTTGTATACATTTGCCACTGTGTGTAGAAAAATGAGTGCAAAAGCTGAACTTGCCCTCGGCTTAATTTGAGTGGACTGAAAACCATTTTACAATCAGGTGGAAATTGTCTTGCAATTTAAAGGTCATTGTTAAATTGGGGCTACTTTGCAATCTTTGAGAATTAAGAAAATCAGGAACTTTTCATTGAAAAATAACTTTACCCATTGCTACTTTTATTTTGTAAATAATGATAGGTGGGGGAGAGATGGGATGCTTTTTCACCCGCGATTTCTCTTAACTGACGCTCTGATGTATCTGCACCCTACCTGCTCCCTTTATGAAGACGGTCACAGATGACCCGACAACTTAGTGTGACTTTGGGCCTTTTTCTGTTGAGATGGGAGTAGATTAAAGGTAGGCTTTAAAATATTACTAATCACAAAAAACGGATACATTTGATGCTTTTTATGAATTCTACCCCAGTACGTACATCCTGGTAACCCCCCACACACACATACTCAAAACATTCTCAAGTCATCATTCTACCACTCACACAGAAGCTCTTTTGTGAAAAGTCCACATAGATGCCACACACCTCCCTTCGCGCAAAGCAGATTCGGGGCCCAATTAACAAAGTTACATTTAGACCTTAATTATAAGTTTAGACCTGTTGATGGACTCAATTCACAAAGGTAAACTTAAACCTGAAGTCTAAGTGAGACCTGAAGTGTAAGGGCCCAATTCACAAAGGTAAACTTAGACCTGAAGTCTAAGTGAGACCTGACGTGTAAGGGCCCAATTCACAAAGGTAAACTTAGACCTGAAGTCTAAGTTTACCTTTGTGAATTGACCCCTTAGTCTGTTTCAATTCAGAGTACTACATACAGTCAGATTCATGAAAAGATCTCACCAAATACTAATAAGACACTACATGAACACAATAAAACATATGGATCCAAATTCCTTACCTCCTTCACCACACCAAAGCCCAACCACCTTTGGGAGCAGCAATCCCAATATGGATTCCATACCCCTTCCTGCAACAATGAATCAAAACAGCAATGGAAATGTGCATCTGAAATACACCTACTCCTGCAGCACTCCAATGCATGCTCACCTTGCAGCATAATGCTAGGAAAAAGAGACTCCATACCCAGGCTTGTCACACAGCAACAAAGACGTCAGAGAACCATCTGCTATGTAATCTGCCAGGGCCTGCTTGCCTTGAAGTCAGAAACACCACCACAGAGACTTCATATTCCAGTTTGTTCAAAAATAAATGACTGACAAGCTCACACTGATATTCCCACAATGCCACTCACTCATTCTTAGCTACACAAACCATTGTTCACTCTTAAGGGTTACCACTCACAAACAACAAACGTACCACACAACCACCATGGTGACGTGTCTTCACACATCAACATACTAACTTCACATGAATGAGTAATAAGTAGGCTTTCACTCACAAGGGGGCTCATTTGCTGCAACGTTTGCCACTACATTATGGAAAAAGAGTACTGCACACCAGAATGCTGCCCTCACAGCATTAAAATGCAGTCACTGCACTAACTGCAAGACAGCGTAACCCTGTTCCTGCAGTCTGACAAGAATGCTGCAGCAGTTATCGATGTCGTCAACCCGCCAGGTCGACCCTTAAACAACTAGCGACAACAGGGGTGCTTTGGGTTTCCAGAGCTGGAGACCTGTGGCTTTATATACCTGGGCGTCTTTGTGACCAAGGAGGCATTAGACAGTTGTACCAGGATTATGGTCTCTCTGCTGTACTGTCTCAAAAAAGGTCTGGAGAACTGAACTGTCTTCCATAATACCACACACACTTCCTAAGCTATTACACACGCTACAAAATGATCCACTCCGCATACCCTACTCCTTAGTCACCAAGGTTGTATCGTTGCGTGTGTGCTTTCTATGAGGGCAGAGGGTCTTTGGGGTTCCATGCCCAAATGTATAAACCCTTATGACATCGTCCTTATTGTGGTGATGGATATCCTCTTGCAATATTGGGCCTCGCACCTTCTTGGTGTTAATAAGTTGTGATTGGCTGCTAATTCAGCCTTGTCTTTGGGAAAGAAAGATAGATCCTGGTCCAGGTTAATCCACTGTATTACCTGTATGGAGAGAAACTTCCCAGACACATTCCCTATTCAATCAAACATGTATTAAGCTATGACGGCACCTTGCCCGCTATTTATTGGGATTGAAAGTTGACAGGAGAGACTGCATTGTGGATTTGGGCATATCTTTCACCAGTTGGATTGCTTCAGGGTTTTTCCAAATGGGACATTAGTAGCATCTCGATGGTACAGGATGTGGTAGATCACACACAGATGCACATCTGTATAGATGTATAGTTTGAATTTGGGCTCTACCTAGCCCAATTCTTCAGATACTTGCTATTAAGAGTTAAAACATAGCATTTCCTCATAAGTACATGAGTTGCCTGATATCTCTAAATTTAACCCACAGAAGGCAAAACTCATGACAGGCATGTTGGGGACAAAATGTTATCACACCTTTGTAGATCTCTTTTTATTGCTAAATCAGGCTCTCTTTTGACCCTGTGGGTGATAGGAAAAACTGACACAGGCGCTTTAACTAAAGAAGATTGGAAGTGTGCTTTAATATCAACAGGGGACGTCTCAATTTCGTCTTAGTATAAGATAATCTACTTACATTATCTGCAGAGAATTTAGTAGAAATTAAAGAAATTGTGGCAGACTGGCAAATAGAGAGAGATTTATCCTCATATGATTTTGCTGCCATTCTGATGATGGAGACCTCCTCCATACGAAATGGAGCTTTTCATTTGTCCAGGCATTATGGGTGGAGGTCATTACATTCATATTCAAGGTGCTGATCTGGCCTAGACCCCTAAACCAGCTCACCTTCACATACTGAAATATATGGAGCCAACCTGAAATTCCTTCTTAACTGAGGTGTGGGTCTCGCTGAGCGAGATACTGAACAATACTGGTGGGCGGCCGATTCCCCAAATCTAGAAGGTTGTCTCCGGGGAATGAATTGGTGCAGAGCTTTGGAAAGCTCTATTGACCAGGCATGTGGATGCTTACACAATCATAAAAGGATTTAGGGATCCTGCCAGCCACAATTTGTCTCACGCCGATGAAACGATACCTTGAAATTCTGAAACCTAATATGACTGCTGGGCTGGCCACTTACTCGTGCCAATTTTTGAAACATAATCCTTTGTTGGAAATGTTATCTTTAGCCCCTGTTGCTGGCCTTGCTCATTGCTTTGTAAGATGCTACGATTACCATTATGTTTTTACATTTGAAAGATAGAAAATGCCCAAAAATGTATCTGCTTCCACAGATGCAAAAACCCAACTGAACATAAGCTTTGAATGTAATAGCACCTACATGTGTACCTTTCAAATTAAACAGCATTTGTGACTAAAAGACGTTTAGAGCATTTATGTATACATAAGGTAATTACAGTTATTTGAAACCATGTACAAATGTGCCACATGATACATGTGGACAGCAGACCATGTAAATGTTGCTGCTTGAAGGTATGGGAATTTATATAGAGGGATGTGAATAAGCAAACAAAACAGATGCTTCAGTGCCTCGTCAGGGGTCGTAAGAAATATAGAAATACAATAAATATACAATTACAAAACAGAAAGTGTTAAAGTGGAGCAGGCTCATAACACCATAGACACTACATCTGGGGCCAGAAAGTTGCCTAATTCTCATTCATGCAAAAAGAAACAGCATGGCAGCAACTCACAGGAGGTTTCACATGATCTTCTTACTGCATATGCATGCATTATTTTTATGTTTGTATTTCCATACAGTGTTCTTTTCCTCTTGAAGCCAACATACCTTAAATTTGTACTCAACAGTCCACACGTCTCTGGGGCACAGATCAAAATCATTAGGTCTCGCCTACTAAACAGCGCATGCACTCTGTTTTGCAAGGGTTATTGTTAGCTTACAGTGGGCTTATACCCTGCCCATTGCTTATCACTGTTGGCCTCACTGTTACTTTCATTCGCTTGTTTCTTATTTGTTAGCTTGTGTGGGCTTTACTTACTTTCTCTCTGTGCGTTTGTTCCTCCCCTGGAGCATGGGTGCATTACTTGTGTCCTTCCACTGCTCACTACTTTTTTCTTTTTTAAAGCACTCTACGAGCATGCATGTGTTTTCCAGCTGTCTCCCTTGTGTACTTCTCTCTCCATTCCAATGCGCTGTATTCCGCTCTATAGACAGCACTATTTTGTTCTCTTTTGACCATTTGCAGCCACCCCCAGCACTCCACTTTCCTATCTCTCTGTCATTTACTTTCCCCTACTCATGCTATGTGCTGCTTCCCCCACCACTCCATTTTGTTTTTGCCCCCTCATCCGTGCTCCTTTGTTGCTTATGCCCTCCACTCTAGCCAGCCGTGTTGTGTTGCTTCTCCTCACCCCCTTTCAAATAAACGTTTTTGCATTTTGTTTTTTAGTTACCAACCCAACTCGGAATGGTAATATAATAAAATGCAGCAGCGGAAATTCGTAAGCACACAGATGCGCGGTGCGAGCACCAAAAAATGCAAAAGCTGGCTGCATCAAAAAAGCTTTTTTGTTTTTAATTTGTTAGCCATGCTGCCCAACATCAGGAATAAGGTGCAGTATAGCTAAAAAAAGGTTGGCAACGCAATAAATCTCTTAGCTAAGACCTATTTGCTCTGCCAATGCTTGTTTATTCTGATTGCTTCCCTGCGGCTGCACAATCTGACAGAACGGCAATACAACAGTCCTTTTACTGTTCTCTTGTACTCAGATTCCTTCTAAACAAGGCCGAACATGCAGAAGTCCCTTTTCTACTTCTACTGTCTTTTCCCTAACTGTACTAGAGCTGGATCCAGAGTGAAGACAGATGGGCAAAGGAGTCTACTACTCATTGCTTTTGACTTGGTCTACATCAGTGTCATACAGCGTTATAGTAAAAGCAGTGTAAGTTGTCCCAATGGAGCCTTAAGAATATTAGGAAATCAGAGAGCACCAGAAATTAGTGACCACAAATGACATCTTTATTGGCAAAGTCAAATGTAACCCGATTGCTCTGCACTACACAGCAACATGTTAACCATATATATATTCCAAACAGACACCAAACTCCTCTACAAATGTGTCCATACCTTAGACACTATTTCACTCCAGGGTTTCAGGAGGCACCACTCAGGATCCAATACAGATGTCTCCAACGAATAGCTCCTGAGCTACCTGTAGCACTTCAGCTACCTGTGAGTAGCTCTCCTGCATTCAGCCCAGCCTACTAATAGAGAAGTGTTTGCTTGGTTGGATTATTATATTTATACTAACCTTTAAAAGTACGTTCTCAAGATGAAAATGTGTCTATTTTCAGAACTCATAAGCTGATGTTTGGCACAAAATAGTTGTGTTTTCAGAATGTTTTTAAAATATTATTGAGCTGGGGAGGTTGCTTTATCATATTATTTACAGTAGTGCCAGAGGGTTGCAGTTGTGGCTTTTATGTATTACCCATGCACAGTCATTTCAAATTCTGAAAGGATTTTTTTACATTCATACTGGAAATTCTGCATCATGCACTGATGTGATCACTGCTGACAATCATAGGATTTACATTTAACACCTGTGGCTTTTATTACAGAAAGGGTTCGAGACCCCTTATCTAATGCATCAGGGCACCTGCCAGTCATTACACGCCTCCCTCATGAGTCATCCAACAAAATGCTGATGCCACATGGCAGACTTGGAGGATGTGCAGCTCCTCGTCTCATTATGCAGATGACGCACGGGACATGTTAACCTAGAACACTCTCCTGGTGTTAAGCCCTTGACTGCCAGGGTGTTAGCACACTTTGACCTGTGTTTGTACACCTAAACATCAGAAGAACACTTCCCTTGATATTTGTGCCTCGTGCCCGTGACGTATTCATACATGTCCTAAGGACATGTGGCTACACAGTTTAATAACATTGGTTAAATACATTTTTCACAAAGGCACTCCAGAGCTTTCCTTTCCTTGTGGCACTCATTTTCCTGACAAATCAGAGGTGACTATGTCATCAGGCACTATGTGCAGTGTTTAATTTGAGCCGTTGGCTGCTGGTGGAACTCGCCGGCACTCATAGTTGGGGATTGGCAATTTTTTTTCCTCAAAAACTTCCATCCAGAGCAAGAGAGAGAAAAACCTAAGTGGGGGGTCAGAATGGAAGATGGAAGAAGAGTGACAAAGGGAGAAAGGAGGGATTAAAAAGAACTTGCAAAAGTGAGATACAGAGGTTGGGAGATGGTGATGTTTAAAAGTGACATCAAATGGTATTAAGACTACACAACCTTGTTATTCGGCACCTAAACCTATGCTAGCACCTAGAGGTGATCGAGCCACTGAAAGACAGGGCCAAACTTGAGCCTGGTGCCTGGCTTTACCTCAGCTCGAGGCCCTCTTAGGCTCTCAAACCCAAACCCAGCCATGTGGCTCTAACCTAATGTGCAAAGAAATTTGGCCGCCATAAGTGTGTCCCTTGCTCACTTTGCCACTGGATTCAAGCAAGCCGGGCTGAAGACGGCTGGAATGCCAGAAACCGGTCCTCGGAAGCTTGTTTCCGGTCCAGGGAAGACATGGCTTGGCAGATCGGGCTGGACTGTTCCCATGAGGCACAGGGTCAGACTGATTTGCATATAACCATGTCTGAACTGGGGTGGCAGAGTGGGCTAAAGAACGGTGATGGATTAAATCCAGCTCTTTTGACTGGGTGTGAGTGTTTGATTGATTCAGATGCTTCGTCCACCACCACCCCCTTTTGTACCGCTTTTGGCTGCCATAAGTGTGGCAGGGCATGCTCAGACGTGAGTCCCTTGCTCACTTTGCCACTGGATTCAAGCAAGTCGGGCTTAAGACGGCTGGAATGCCAGAAACCGGTCCTCTGAAGCTTGTTTCCGGTCCAGGGAAGACATGGCTTGGCAGTTCGGGCTGGACTGTTCCCATGAGGCACAGGGTCAGAATGATTTGCATATAGCCATGTCTAAACTGGGGTGGCAGAGTGGGCTAAAGAACGGTGATGGATTAAACCCAGATCTTTTGACTGGGTGTGAGTGTTTGATTGATTCAGATGCTCCGTCCATCGCCACCCCCTTTTGTACCGTTTTGGCCGCCATAAGTGTGGCAGGGTAGGCTCAGACGTGAGTCCCTTGCTCACTTTGCCACTGGATTCAAGCAAGCCGGGCCGAAGACGTCTGGAATGCCAGAAACTGGTCCTCGGAAGCTTGTTTCCGGTCCAGGGAAGACATGGCTTGGCAGTTCCGTCTGGACTGTTCCCACGAGGCACAGGGTCAGCCTGATTTGCATATAGCCATGTCTGAACTGGGGTGGCAGAGTGGGCTAAAGAACGTGATGGATTAAACCCAGATCTTTTGACTGGGTGTGAGTGTTTGATTGATTCAGAACCTCCGTCCATCACCACCCCCTTTTGTACCGCTTTTGGCCACCATAAGTTTGGCAGGGTATGCTCAGACGTGAGTCCCTTGCTCACTTTGCCACTGGATTCAAGCAAGCCGGGCTGAAGACGGCTGGAATGCCAGAAACCGGTCTTTGGAAGCTTGTTTCCGGTCCAGGGAAGACATGGCTTGGCAGTGCGGGCTGGACTGTTCCCATGAGGCACAGGGTCAGACTGATTTGCATATAGCCATGTCTGAACTGGGGTGGCAGAGTGGGCTAAAGAACGGTGATGGATTAAACCCAGATCTTTTGACTGGGTGTAAGTGTTTGATTGATTCAGATGCTCCGTCCATCACCACCCCCTTTTGTACCGCTTATATGTATTACCCATGCACAGTCATTTCAAATTCTGAAAGGATTTTTTTACATTTATACTGGAAATTCTGCATCATGCACTGATGTGATCACTGCTGACAATCATAGGATTTACATTTAACACCAGTGACTTTTATTACAGAAAGGGTTGGAGACCCCTTATCTAATGCATCAGGGCACCTGCCAGTCATTACACGCCTCCCTCATGAGTCATCCAACAAAATGCTAATGTCACATGGCAGACTTTGAGGATGTGCAGCTCCTCGTCTCATTATGCAGATGACGCATGGGACAGGTTAACCTAGAACACTCTCCTGGTGTTAAGCCCTTGACTGCCAGGGTGTTAGCACACTTTGGCCTGTGTTTGTACACCTAAACATCAGAAAAACACTTCCAAGAACACCTAGAACTACATGAGTTCAGACAGTGCTATACAAACACATCTCTTATGTTTGATTTAAATAAACTATAGTGTTGCTCCATGTAGATATCTAGGCCTCGTATGGGGGCGCATGGCAACTGACTTACCTCATATGGAGGTGTGGCTAGCAGGCTCAGTGCTAGGGCCTACTTATCTGGCATCATACGCGCTGGCACTGCCTCGCTGAACCTGCCAGGAGGGACCCTTGCGATTGGAGGCACTGGAGCCTTGGCGGGAGCTGCGTCTGAGGCGGTTCCATTAGCAGTTTGAGCATGGCCAGTGCTCCCCATCACAGCTGACCTGGGGTGGCCATTTTGAGGAGGAGTCGCCACCGCCGGGCTCTCATTGGACCTGCACCTCCAGACTCTAGGGAGGGATGTTAGGCCTTTTACTGAAAGACATTGGAGACACATGCACAGCGCTTGAAAACACCATGGATGCAGTTGTGCAAGACATGGGAATATTGTGAGAGAATGAGCGTAAACTCTCAGAAAAAGTACATACTACCAGCGCAACGCTTCAAGCCATCCAAGCCTGCCAAAGATGCAGAGGGAAGTGAAGGGAGCGCCAAAATAACTAACCTATAGTGGGGCTGCCTGAGGGATTTTAAGGCCACAACCCCACAAAGTACATTGAGACATGGCTTCGGACAGAGTTCTCCCCCCATGGCGTCTTCCCTTTCTTCGCAGTTGAGCTCGCTCATAGGGTGCCTGCCAGGTGGCTTCCTCTGGACAACGCGCCCTGGCTATGCTATGTTATGCTAAACTAAAGTATTTGTAGAGCACATGGTGACCCGCAGGTATCCCAGCGCTAAGAGGAGAAGTATGCACAGTGATCTGGTAGGTTCAAACATCCAGGGCCCGTAGCGGCCCGTATACTGAACAGAGGGGCCGAGGCACACTACAGCAAGCCTCCAGAAACACAGGTTACTTCAAATAGAAATTGCACAAGTTATGATATTCTCGAATATTCCCTCGCTGTGCAACATAAAGGATCCTCTTTTACTCAAGTTAAGAAGTAATTGAGAGAGCTTTGTCTGGAATATGTACTCCTATTTCCTGCCAAGATACAGATCACAGTGGATCAGTGCTCACATTTTTTTTGGGAATGGATTGAGCAACACCATTCCCACCATCTCATCAATGACGGGGGTAAGCCGCAGCAAAATTTGAGGGCTCGCCCACGTGGATGCAATGGGAAGACAGTGACGCTGATACATTCCATTTGGGACACACAACAGATCGTGGTGGAGCGCACGGAGGCTCTTGCAGTGACCACAACCATTAACAGGCCTGTTGCTCCCCCACTGATTCGTCTAAGAGCTCATCCTCATCTTCTGCTGAGACCTTGACCATGATGCTCTATATGGCTTGCAGCTCCTCCTTGTTGTCATTCTTCAGACAGCAGACAATATGATTTGATACTCTTATTGAATGTATTTCTTGTAGCTTTAGGGGCTACACCGCACCTTGCTTGGCCACAGTCCCTCGTGAGGAGGATCCTGAATCGGCTATGACATACTCAGTGGTGCCTTCCCTGTACCGCAGGGTGCAGTGTGATGGTGGGGAGGGGAGCACGCAGTGGTCAGGGGCAGGGGTGGATCACAGTACCCTGGCATGGTTGTGTGACATTTACATTCAATGCATGGTTGTATCATTATACTATGCTCTGGTAACACGCCAAGTACATATATCTTTGCTGACCCCTCTCCTCGCCTCTGAATGCTCTCATGGTTAGGTGGGTAATGCTGCTTGTTGAAGCTAGGAAATCGCATGGACAGAACGTTGGGGAAGTCTGTCCTATGGGGAGTGGGTTGGAGTCTCATTGTGGTTATTTTAGTTTTGTTGCATCTGATAGAGCGCGCAGGTCACCCGACTAGGGTCTTACCAATAATCGCCTGGGCCCATAATTAAAAAAGATCCTCAATTTTTATTACCTCAGACAGGTTAACCCACGCTCTACTACCAGTTGTGTTTATACTAATTCCTATACCAGTAACTTACCAATCCAGTCACTAGATACCTAAACACGATGAATCAGGGAGTTAGATAAGGAAAAAGGCAGTCAAAAATATCATGACATTTGCATTTATATAATAACCACAGACTCAGGGTAGGTTCAAACTCTTTATCTAATCATCATCAAAAGTCATGAGCCACAGATTAAAAGCAATTAAACTATCAATAACCAAGATCAGAAACAGTGTATAGCTATGTAAAAGATAGATTTAGCACAATAACTATAGGGAAGGTAAGAATTGGAACACACTATAAATTCAGCTTATCTCCTTTAAGTGAGGTTGAGAAAAGGAACATATACTATTATAGAAACATTTAGCATTGACTAAAGGTGGGTTGAAAATTGGAACACACAAATAGACAGTAATACATAATATTCTCATTTGCCAAGGGACGGGAAAGAAAAAGAAGATATGCAATCAAAGCTATGCAAATTTCAGGAAGGGTAAAGAAAAGGACGCAATTTTAGAAAGACGATTACCCACACAAATTTATATTTACCTAGAATAGTGTGAAGACCAAACCTGGCCATGGGTCAGTTGGAAATGACAGGAAAAACCCCAAAGACTTCAGTGCCAGTAGGCAAACAGGTGCAGCTGATGGAAAATCAGGACAGGATAACCCCAGAATTTGGATCAGGACCGGATCGCCAAAGGTTAAGATCAGCACCCGCAGTTTCGGTTGCCACGCCTGCACTACTCCCTCTCTGCAAGGAATCTGCCCAAACCCCGATTGGGTTACAACTTTCACCAACAAAGTGCTTCGCCGGCACTTTCCCTTCCCAAAGACCCCAATTGGGTTCTTGAACCTCCAGAGAGTGCTCCGCCGCTCTCTGCTCTTAGTCACCTATTGAGTGTGTTGGGTCAGTGACAGGTCAGCTATTCAGACAAGTCGGACAATTTCTCTAGCTAAACCTACGCTAGTTATACTGTTTTTCAGGTCAGTGTACCACCCCCCAATGTTGCAAGTGTGAGGATCCCCAATTTTGATTGGACAAAGGAGGAGGACAGGTCATCACACCACCTAAATTATGGACTTTCTTAGTCTCCTTATTTAAATTTAGTCTACGCCCATTAAATTTCAGGTTCTCATGACATATGCCTTTCGGTTAACAATGGTGAATTTAACATTAAATACATTGTAATAATTTCAGTACAGTTCAGCTTCTTCTAGCAGGTGAGGGTTCATCTTCCCAGGCGCATCTTGGCTGTTGCTGCCATCTGGCTGGGTTTCAAAGCCGCAGAGTTCATCTCCCCTCTGCAGAGTGACATGCGCGGAAAGGACTTTCAAAATGGAGTAGTAAGCACCTCCCTGGCCCATAGAATACGATACATGAGAAGCAAAAAGAAACAATTTAGAACACCGAGATAATGATTACACTGTATACCATGAATTTCTACACTATACCCATTACTTTATAATAAACTATAGCATTAGGATTAAGCAGAACGAACGGCTTAGCAAAAGCAGCAGTGCAAGCCTCTCGCATGTGAGAACACAGAACAGCCATTTTAGCACTAGTGCGCAGATGCGACAGGGTTCCCTCCAAAGCTGCGAGTACGTCATGTCACGTGGGCATGGCAGACGCATGCGCAGTAGAAATTCCCGCGTAGCAGCAGCCATTTTAGACGCAAGCGTATTAGGGTTAGAAAACACATAAGCAAGCTTCTCTCGGATACCCCATGTAAGTGTAAAAGTGCACAAATTAGTAAACAAACAGGTTGGTTACTTTGTTATTCGAGGCTCATGAGTACGAGCAAGTCGCTTCATATGCGAATCCTTGCTCCATCACAGCTATACTTCACCCAGCCTTAGTGGCATCTGGCCGAGAGGTGGCAGAAGGAAGACAGTGGGGGCATTGTCCTCGCTCCTTTCTCTCATACAGTGCCTATCAACTCGCTACTGGATGGCGCGCTATGTGTTAATTTCCTGAAATGTGTTGAATGCTCCCATTAAGTGGTATAAAGCCCCCTCTGCGCTAACGCGCTGGAACGTTCATATAGTGCTCCTACAGGTATTTAATACCACATATTCCGCATTTGCATATAGGGCCCAGATGGCCGATGTGTTCTACTATATGGCAAACTGGATGGCATGCGAATAGTTCTAGGCTGTGTTTATGCTCCGAACGTGGATCGTGGCAAATACTGGAATTCCCTAACCAGGAAGCTATCCACCTGAATAGGTGTTCCACAGATACTGTGGAGAGACTTTAAGTGTGACCTGGACATATCAATGGACAGATCTATACCTCAATTTCAACAGGCATCCCTGGCACAGCAGGCTAGAGTGCTATGCAGTTAGATGGAGAACTGCGCGCTTGTGGACCTGTGGCATCGCCGCAATCAGAATAAGCAAGAATACTACTTTTACTACCGATCTCACATCTCCACCAGATTTAACCCAGTTGCTTGCTCATCAGAGGTACTCTGCTTTTTCCAGGCTGCAGGATACAATACCTAGAGTTATTTTAGACCATAATCGATATCCACAGCGCTAGGGCAGGATAGGATTCGTTCATCGATTCCGACTTGGCACATGCAGCTTATGATATTGGAAAATGCCGCCTTTCAAATCGGTTGAAGGCCTTTAAGGTCTTGATCAGGGGACTGCGTATCCAGACATTGGTGGGGGACCGTAGGACCTTCCTCGATATTCTACACAATTTGGAACAAGAACTGCATACTAACATGGCACGTGCTTCCATCAGAGGGCAGTCTCCTGAAACACTTTCTGAACTACAGAAGCAGCATGCCACTTACATGAAAAACTGAGATGCCTTAATTTTCTTCGTACTCAGAAAGACACATAAAGAGGGTGTCAAGGCAGGCAAACTACTGGCATGTATGGCTAAAATTCTGCACACACACGCCAGGCTAACTTCCATCAGTGATCATCTTGCGCACTCTCACTATACGTAAGTGGATATTAATGCTGCATTCTTTATTTTTTATTAGGCTTTCTATAGGAGGGCTGCTCCTCCCCCTGACGAATGCAGGTAATAAATACAGGGTCGGTCCAACTGCCATGTTTGCTGCCTGATTGGCTGGTCCCCATGGAGGCGCCATCACTGAACAGGAGATCAAGGGCGTCCCCCTTGAATTGGCGACTGGGAAAGTCCCAGGCGTTGAGGGATTCCTTCCGAATTCTATGCGATTTTCTCACCCCAATTGGCACCTAAGCTGGCAGTGCTCTGTAACACTGTGTACCAAGAGCGTTCACTGCCTCACTCCACAGACGAGGCCCTTATTACTTCTTTACTGAAGCCAGGCCATGGCGCCATGGACATGTCCTCTTACGGGCCCCTTTCTATACCAAATGCAGACTACAAAGTCCTAGGAAAACTTTTGCCACCCAGAAATCTCCACGAGTTCCCTACTTTGATTCATAAGCACCAAATTGGATTCATCCCTGGGAGCAAAACCTCTTCAAATCTCAGGAGCTGTACTCGATGCAAGTCCGTGCCCGCTTGATATCCCAATTCAGCTTGTCGCGCCTTTGACCTTGAAATGGTGTTGGAATGGATTTGGAATATATGCACTCAGTCTTAAACATGTAGGGGATTGGCAAACGCATCACCACCTGGTTCTGAATGGTGTACGCTAATCCTACTGCCTGGGTGAAGACAAGCCAATGTATTTCAGATGCTTTTCTGGAAACACAGGGGCATGAGGCAGGGGTGACCCCTTCCCCGTTGCTCTTGCTTTGTCAATTGAACCACTTGAGAGACCTTCCGCAGAGCCAGAGTGAACGTGGGCATCAGTGACTGCGACCACTCAGGTGGTCTTGTTCTATGCAGATCATCAACGCGAAACATGTCTGCACTATTCTGACCCTTGTAGCTAAAACATTCGGAACATATTCCGAAATTGCAAAGGAAGAGGTTACCTGAAGGGACCATGTGTCAGAATGCACTGGGAGGAGATGGAGGCTTTAAAAGTGACACTGAGGTTGTTGAGGTGCTGAGAAACGAAAACACTGTGTTAATAGAAATTTATTTTAACACACATTAAACGTGACAAGGTAAAAAAATGTAAAGGCGTCTTTATTGCTCATTCACCCATCTGAAGTCAAAAATTGTAATTTTTGGGGTGACGCAGCACCCCAATACTTTTATCACCTATTCTTTCCAGTGAGCTAATGAGATGAACACGTTAGCAATAATTTGTAGCTTAGAAGTGAGCCCTGCTTATAATGACGAGGAGTGAGGTGGTCACGCTAGTTTCAAACGACGAAATGAAAGCGCAAACACTGTCAGGCCTACCGACCAGCAATGGCGAAATTAAAGTTCTTCAACATTGCCTTCGGCGTGGGTTCTCTAGTTTAACCTCTCAAGGGAAGCCCACATTGGTCGACACTGGCTTCCCAGAAACGCAGTCACTGCTGTGGCACCCAGAGTCGGCTCGTGCTGCCCCGAATGGTCACAAAAGTTTCGTGGAATTGAAACAAGCAGCAACAAATCCTTTCCAGCCGTTGCACCCTGTACACCTCTGTTCTTCTCCGTCTTGCCTCGGGTCTCACTCTCAACATGACTCACTGCTCACTCGGCCAGTAAAAAATCAACTCGACTCGATTCCTGACAATGCAAACAAACCCCGCTCAAACACCGCACAGATAAGGAGTTTGAACCAACCGCGCATGCGCAATCGCTCTCACATTCATTCTGCGCGCGAGGCTGCAGCCGGAGGCGGGTTTCCTTTCAGAGTTTTGCGTTTCAGAAATGACCCGGCCTGTGGGAAACCCGATTTTACACATTTCCCAGTAGAGATTTTTTCTGGTGTGTTGTTTGTTTTTGCAGTTTCTTACGATTCTATGGTCTACCATCTGCTGCGCCGCGCCTCATTGTAGTCATTGGTTGCTGACAGTTGCAGGATGCCACAAAGCGCAGTCTGTTTACCAGCAAAAATAGCGAGTTACACTTTTATCATGGAAACTGATATTCACTTTTTTTTCTCTGACTGCTAACGTTAGAGCATTTTATACAGTTCTTGGGGCCGCCTCCGGGTGCCCCAACGGTGACTGCGCTTCTTGGAGTGCAGTCTGTACAAGCTTCTTCTATTTTACAGAACATTGTCTGAAAAACAACCATAAGTTGCGTGAAAGTGCAATCTTAGAAAGACATTTGCAACTTTAGCTAGTGTTAAAATGCAATATTTTTAGAAGCCTTCGTTCATGTTAAAGTGCAGACTCTTTATGGAAACCTTTTCTCAAGAAATTGATAAAGGATAGTCAGCATAAAAGTCCTTCCTCACCGTGTATTAAAGGCAAACGTTGTGCCAGTAAGGTCTCCTTGCATTAAAGTGCATTTGTACACCCCCCATATATGTGTTATAAAGATGCTTATACAAGCACATTCTCTCTGTCCTGCATATATTTGCAATCTGATAGCAGCTTCATCTGCTTCTTAATGAAAGTGCATATTCTTTCAAAGATTCTCCCCATCTTTTCTCAAGCTACATTGTGTACATCGGTACAAAAGGGGGTGGTGATGGACGGAGCATCTCCCCATTTTCTATATGTATTTTTTTGTCCTCTGTAATAATCTCTTTTCTTTCTGTCTTAAATAAAGTGCTACCAATACAGAAGGGTTTCTTTTGGTTTGAGAGAAAATGGGGACCCAAGAGGAGAGGTGATACGTTCTGCAAAGTGATTTGCCTTAATTTCTTTCTGAATTGCTGGCGAGTAGGAGTGGTCTGTTGCCAGCGGGGGTGTTGTTCGATATCCTTGGTGTATAACTCAGAAGGCTGCCCTGCTGGTGGTTTCTGTCCTGTACTTCTTCATCTCTGGTTTGGAAATACAATGGCTCCTTTTGTGGAGTAGTCCTGTCGGCGATACCGCTGGTCTTCCAGACGTTGTGTACCTGGAGGAGGAAGTCAGTGAAGTTACTTCGTTATGAAGGCTGATATTTTCAAATGTGTCCAGGCTCTTGATGAGACAAGTGCTAGTGTGTAAAATGCCTTTCAGGGGTGCAAAAGAGTCGAATCGGCCTCCATTCAGGTGGTAGAGGATGAAGGCTTGCACTGTTGTTCTAAAGTTATTTTGGGGTATGAAGGGTTTTACTTTTCTTTACTAAGAGTACTGGTACCATGCTATGTTTGTTTTCCTATTGATTTGTTATTTAAAGATAAATCCTGTATACATGGTGATTCCAAGAGATTTTTCATGCAATGTCATCTGAGGGTTAAATCATCATGTTTTGCGTTGGTAAGTCTCTGTCAAATCAATGATAGCTGTACACTACTGGTTAGCAGGAGGAATTCTATCTTAGTTGACTTGTGTGTGAAGAAGTTGCTTTACACTCGGATTTGAGTCGATTTGAGGCCGGTTTTGAGTCACTGAGTGTAGTTAACTGAGGAGATTGTGAGGTAGGGTACACAGACAAAATATCGAGTTTTAAATATCGATATACAATAATATCGAAGTTTAAATATCGATGGGACAAAATATCGAAGGTAAGTAATATCGACAGTCTTAATATCGATATTAGTATGATATCAGTAATATCGAAGTTTTAAATATCGATGTCAATAATATCGAAATAAATAACTTCGATGTTACTAATATCAATTTTTAAATAAATTTAGTGTATAATATATTGTATTTATTATGTTTTATTATTTATTTTTAATGTAATTTAATTAAATATTGTCTTTTACTACTGTAGCGGGTTGTGGGTTTATAGGGGAATAGGGTGGGAAGTAATTTAATTATGTTAAATGAATTATTAATTCGTAGGAATTATTAATTAATTAATTGAGAAATAATTTTTAATTAATTTTAATTAATTGATTAATTGATAAATATGTTCTGTAGCGGGTTATGGGTTTATAGGGGAATAGGGTGGGAAGTAATTTAATAATAATTAATTAATTCATATACGTTTGTCCATATTTTAATTAATAATTAATTGGTAATTATTTTATATTAATTAGTTAATTAATTAATATAATTGTGTACATATTTTTAAGTATTAATTACTTGGTAATTAATTAATATTAATTAGTTAATTACATTAATTATAGTAATTTTTTTAAATATAATTTTTTGTTATTCTTACTTAATTAATTGGGAAAAATAATATTAATTATTAAATTAAATTAATTACAGCTAATGTGCTAATATATTTACTTTATTGTTATTGTTAATTAATAATTAATTGGTAATTAAATAATATTAATTAATTTTGGGTAAAGGAGTATTTTTAGGGTTCAGGGTCAGTTTTCAGTTTTTGGGTAAAGGGGTATTTTTAGGGTTCAGGGTCAGTTTTCAGTTCTTGGGTAAAGGGGTATTTTTAGGGTTCTGGGTCAGTTTTCAGTTTTTGGGTAAAGGGGTATTTTTAGGGTTCAGGGTCAGTTTTCAGTTTTTGGGTAAAGGGGTATTTTTAGGGTTCAGGGTCAGTTTTCAGTTTTTGGGTAAAGGGGTATTTTTAGGGTTCAGGGTCAGTTTTGGGTTTTTGGGGTACATGGATATTTTTAGGGTTCAGGGTCAGTTTTGGGTTTTTGGGGTACAGGTGTACAGGGTAAAAACAAAAAAATATTACATTAAATCAATTAAATAACATTAAAAAAATAAAAGTACATTAAATTATTAAGTGTTTTATTTATTTTAAATGTATATGTATTAGTTTTAATTTTGTTTTAATATTTTTATTTAATATTTGTAAAATTATATGTATTTTAAAATTATTTTTACATTATTATTAATACATTTAAAAAAACGATATTTTTAATTCCGATATTTTTGTACTACGATATTTTTTTTCTCGATATTTTTGTACTTACCTTTATGAAGATAGGATTCCGATATTTTTGATGTCGATATTTTTGTTCCGATATTTTTGTAGTTCGATATTCTGTCTGTCGATATTATGTCAGACATTCGTGAGGTAGAGTCGTGTAGCATCGGCATACTGGTGGATGCTGATGTGGTCGTCAGTGAGGAACGAACCAAGAGGTTGAAGATGGTGGGAGAGAAAGGCTTTTCCTAGGGGTTACTCTGCAGGAGATGGATAGTATCTGGGATCTTGAGGTTCCCATCTGAGCGAGCTGGTGTTAGTTGAATAGGTGAAAGGTAAGCCACTGCAGAGCTATGTCACATTGCTAGCCCAGCATTGAAGATGAGCAGGATCAAGAGAGAGGGTCCTTTTTCATTGAAGGGCAAGGAATTGTTGGCTGCTTGCAGGGTTGGTGTCTCTTTGCTGGCACAGGATTGTTGGACCTTTGGGAGATTGTTCTTGTTCATCTGTCCCTGTAGTGAGTGGCAACTGCTTTCTTGAGGATTTTTTCGAATGAAAAGAAGGTGGGGTCGATTTGTTGGTAGGTGGCGAGGTCATCTGGGTCCATGTTCGGGTTTATTCAGCATGAGAAGCGCCTGTACAATTTTGAGGTTATCTGGGTCCATGTTGGGTTTATTTAGCAAGGGAAGCGCCTGTCCAATGTTGAGGTTATCTGGGAGCGTTCCATGGCCGAGGAGGCATTGCAGAGCTCAGGAGAGGTGTTAGGGCATCTCTAGAAATAGATGTAATCACAGTGAGGGCTACATGCTGTTTATGTAGGAGATGGTCTTTAGTGTGTTGAAGATGTCAGTTCAGGGTGAAAAAGGAGATTATTCACTCGGGGGCTAGAGGAATGAGAGACTGTGGGGAGAGCGGATATCCACTTTATGTTTACGATGTGGACTCTGATGTTATATAGATGGAGAGAAAGTGGCTGATAGCCCCACACTTGTCAATCGCTAGAAGCATTTAGGGATATAGAAGTGGGTCGAAGCAGCGCTTAGCATGTTAGAAGAGAGTTTCGATTCGGCTGGTCGCTTCATTTGTGATAGACTTGTAGTGAAGGCTTTGGAAGAGGCGATGAAGGATATGCGCAATATGAATTGATTTGGAACGCTGGGGCCATTTTTTGCCCCCTAATGAGGGGCGGGATCCCAACGGCTCAAAAGCAGCTTCAAGGTGCACGTTGCAAACAAATCAAGCCAGAGTAAATTATTTAAAAATGGAGCACAATTGTCACCATTAAAATAACTAAGAATGTAATATTCCAAGCATTCCCACTTAATAACCACAACATAGTAGCTTCATTGCCTATCAACAACTGAAAATAAAAGAGGTAGCCAGCTCTGTAAAGCGTAGAGATCCGACATGCATTTTAAGGTAACCAGGTTTGAAGCTTCGCTTACTTGGTATCGACTGTTGCAGTGCTTGCACCTCATTTGGCTGAATTTCTTTTAGTTAGATTGTGAATAACAACTATCTGTTGTTGATATAGTGCCAGTCTGCGTGGCTTTTTGAAGTTCAGAGTGTAAAATGCCCTTAAAAGGACTCGGAATAGTACACTGAGTAACTGATTGCACATGTCTTTCACAAAGTGTTCTTTGTCTATGCTGTGTAATCAGTGACAGCATTGGCATAACGAGACCTAACAAGCAACCCTTTCATGCGCGCACGAGCTAGTTTTCGTATGTGCTATGTATTGAGTGGCAGTGTTGGAATTGTACTGTGAGTACCTGTTTCACGTCTCTTCAAAGAGCTATGCTTTGGCTGTTCTGTGTGCTTCGTGACAGTGCTGTAATATTACAGCATGTACTTGATTGCTCAAACCTTTCATTAGCCATGTTTTGTTTGTGCTGTGTGTTAAGTAATAGTGTTGGAATAGTACAGTGAGTACTTGTGTGCACAGCTTTTCCAAGAGCTATGCTTTGATTGTGCTGTTTGTTCCATTACAGTTTTGCAATACTATAGATTGCACAAACCTTTCATGAGCAGTGTTTTGTCTGTCGTGTGTGTTCAGTTATAGTGCTGGAGTTGTACAATGAATACAGTGAGTAATTGAGTGGACAACTCTTACTTGGAATGACCTTCTTCTGAGCTGTGTATTCAGTGCTAGTGTTGGGAATTATACAGTGAGTACCCGCACGCAGAGGCGGCTCCTCCGCTATGGCGGAGGAGTGTCGTCCTTTCGGCCAGCTGCCTCAAAACGGTCAGAAAGGAAAAATACAACGATATTAAGCACCTTTTATTACTGTTCTATTTTTCCTTTCCTGACGAGTCTTTTCGGGTGTGCCACGGGGAATGACAGGCTGCAAGAGGACTGGGGGGGCACTGTTGTCAGTGCGCATGATTATTTGGCCGGCTGCCTCAGGCCAGCCAACCCGTCATGCGCACTGAGGCAGTCTCCAACCCAAGCGCAATTTCAGAGCGCTCAGGCCGATCCTGAGGATGCTCTCATGATGAGTGCAGCATCAGGATTGGCCGCAGTGGAGTCTGGGAGCCTGTGCCTGCGAGGAGAGGAGCAGAAGAGCGTGACGCAGCCGGCTGCAGGTACGTTTAAAAAATATATATATATATTTTGTCCCGCCCGGCCCCATCTCCCCATCCCTCTTCCACAGCACCAAGCGCTACTGCCTGCACACACAGCTTTTCCAAGAGTTGTGCTTTGTCTATGCTGTGTATTTAGTGGCAGTTGTGCAATACTATGGGCTGCACAAACCTCTCATGAGTTGTGCTTTATCTGTGGTGTGTGTTCATTTATAGTTTTTGGAACAGTACCTTGAGTACGTGATTGATTCAGTGATAGTTTTGTCACTGGGTATCTGATTAAGCGACCTTTCAAGCACTGTTTTTGCCTGTACTGTGTATTTCGTGAGAGTGTTGGAATAGTATAGTGAGTATCTGATTGCACAACCCTTTGTCGAGCTGGGTTTTGTCTGTGCTGGGTATTCTTTGATTGTGTGTAAGTACAAAGGAAGTCAGACATTCTGCTGTTCACTGGTAGATATAGTTGCAAGTAGTTAAGAATCCCTTTATCTATCATGGGCTTTATCTAAATGAATAAGGACAGATTGAGGTGTGGGAGCTGCGCCCTGCCTCCCCATCCCCGAGGCAATCAGGTAGATTAGTGACGGAGTGCAAAAGGCCTCTTTATTAGAACAGGGCTGCATCCTTCAATAGCCCTGGCAAGCAAGAAGCCTTAGAGGCTATGAAGAGAAAAGTCTGTCTCAGTAACACATACATAACTGTCCCCAGTGCTTAATTTGTGATAGAACGAGTGCCGATGCCCAAAGCTCTGCTCAGAAATCCATGGTCAGTGCCTCTTCCTCCCAGTATCTGACACTCCCCAGCCCTTTATATCACTCTAGCAGGTTCCTGCTTTCCCCCTTTGCGGTGTTTTTTCTTTCTTTCTTTCTCCTCTTAGGTCTTTCCCCTTTGTGTGGCTTTCCCTTGCTAGCTTGTGGTCAATGTCTGATGATGCAAATTAAGTGAGAGACCCCCAGGGCTTTAAGTGGGATGGAAAAATTGGTGGGTCTCTCAAAGGGGCGTGGTCAATGTAATTAAGGACATGGCTTAAAAACACGTAAGCTAAAAATCTGTGCTTAGCATAGTGTGCCTCCCAACTTGCATTTGGCTGTTTCAGGCATTGCATCCAGATATAAGATGCAACAAGTAACACTACACCTAAAACAAGCCAGGACTATTGGCTTTGTCAATGGTTGTTGGATGCATAAGATAAATAAGCAGCAACTATGGCTTGTATATAATATTGAAAACTCTTCCTCTTAAAGCCCTGGTGTGAGAAAGTGCCATCTGTCAGCCCCTAGTAAATGGTACCCTAGGTACCCAGGACATGGTGACCAGAGAAGACCCCTAAGGGCTGCAGCACTTATTGTGCCACCCTTAGGGGCCCTGTACCCTGACACCCACACACTGCCTTTGCAGGCTGAGTGTCTAAGTACAGAACTAAACAAGGTGTCGACATGGCACACATTGTGCCATGCCCACAAGCTCACTGCCCTGGCATCCATCAGTTACCCCTCTAGCTGGGTGCCGTATGCCAGTGGTGTGGGCACAGGTGCATGAGCCCTGTGCCCCTACAGTACCCAGGGCCATTCCTGGGCACTGTAAGTGCAGTGCTGCCATTAAGAGTATATGGTGCTGGGAGGCTGTCATTACGAACTCCACAGCACCATGATAGCTTCACTGAAGACTGAGAAGTTTTATATCAAACTTCTCAGCACATTAAACCCGCACTGATGCCAGTGTGGGATTTAATGTAAAATGCACGACAGAGTGTAAAAGACAGGTGGTCTTATTGAATCCAAGAAACAGGAGTTCTTCAAAGAAGTTTATTTCCATAGGTTTCCAATCACAAGAGGAGCGCCCCATCAGCCAGGAGTCCGACTAGCAACTGAAGATACACAACGGACTCCTGGCCTCTGAAGGCTCCATACATTTAAAGGAATACATTCTCTGCATGCGCTAACGCATGCGAAACGAATACCAACCCAGCACGAGATGACAACACTTTTACAAATACATTACACTACATCACCTTCCCCCTTATACAGAAACACAAGCAAAAACAGCAAAAATTACGTCCACTGCGACTACAAGAAGGGACAGCAGGATTATTAGCAATGCCAGAGGAAGGAGAGAAATCATCCGAAGAAGTGAGAGGATGAGTATCCAATTTAACATTTGGTTGTAACCAATGCATCCAATCACACCCCTCCTGAGTTGAGACACCTGAATGGTGCAATGAGGAGAAACATTATGATTCCAAATTTTTTTTTCTAAAAATTTAAAGACATCCACCCCAGAGGCCAATGCAGTTTGAATTCCTTCCTTCAAAATCTTATTCCTAGGTTCAACTAAACCATTGGAAGAAGGGGAATAAAGCGCCACTTTAAGTTGTTTCACATCATGAACCTTCAGAAATTTGCAAATTTTGTCTAAGACGAAATGATTCCAGTTATCCTTTACCAACACCTGAGGTGCCCCTTTCAGAAAAAATACCCTTTCCAAAAAAAAAATAGTATTATCCGAATCCGGGGCCTCCACGAACCTGTAATACATCCACTTTGAAAAGTAATCAATAGCTAAAATAAGATATCTTTTCCCCTCAGGAAGCACATTATACGGACCTGAAAAATCCAGACCTACCTTCTCCCAAGCAACCCCAGGAAATTGAGAAGGTTGCAATGGAGAATCACGTGTCTTCCAATGCTTATCCGACAACAAGCATTCTTCACAGCTGTTAACTAAAGCCCTCACTTGAGCATCAATGCCCGGCCACCAATAATGAGATTTAATTCTCATGCATGTTTTCGTCACTCCCAAGTGACCACTGTGCGCCAGCTTAACAACAACATTTCTCAAGCCACTCGGTGGAACAAATTTGTCACCCCTCAACAAGACGCCATCCTTCACTGAGAGTTCCTCAGCCACTTGAGCAAAATTCTTCAAGTCCCCCGACAAATTCCTCACATAAGGCCAAACCTTAGAAGAAAACTCCATCGCTTGAGACAAAATGACATCCTTCAAACTAGCCTCCTTCCAGTCCTTTTCAGAAATGGCAGAACTCCATTCCTCAACAGCATCTACCACCGACACACATTCCACGTCCTCTTCCACCATATCATCGTCATCATCCTTATCCATTAACATCCTGGATAAACAATCAGCCCTGAAATTTTTACCCCCGGCAATATGCCTTAACTCAAAGTTAAACTCCTGAAGTTTAGAAACTAGTCTGGTTAACCTAGGAGAAAGACTGTTGGAGCCAGACACCTTGCTAAAAATAAAAGAAAGAGGTTTATGATCCGATAACATAACAAATTTACGACCCCAGATGTACATCTTAAATTTCTAAGCCGCCCACACACAGGCCAACGCCTCTCTCTCAATTGTGCTATAGTGTTTCTCAAAATCTTTCAAAGACCTTGAAGCAAAAGCCACAGTTTGCTCATTTCCACCCACCTGCTGACTCAACACCGCACCTAAACCTTTCATACTAGCGTCCACTACGATAACACAAAGAGAATCATCCCTGAATGCATGAAGTGAGCGCGCTGAAACAATGAACTCCTTGACCCTAATGAAAGATTCATCCAAATCCTTAGACCAAATGAATTTCTGGCCTTTCTTAAGAAGCAGACGAAGGGGTTCCACCACCTGTGCATAATTTTCCGCCAGCCCTAAGAAAGAACGCAGAGAATCTTTATCCCCCGGAGGTTTGGCTTCCATAAGACCTCTGACAACAGAAAACTTTGGCTTGATACCGGACTCAGAAATCATATGGCCCAAGTATTCCAACTCAGACACCCCAAACTTACACTTGTCCTCTCTCACAGTCATTCCTCTTCCACCAAGAATGGACAACACTTTTCTCAATAAAATGTTATGTTCATCCATTGTCTTTGCAAAAATTAAAATATCGTCCAAATACGCTTGAACCCCCACCAGATCTTTAAATAAGGAATCCATCAATCTTTGAAAAACACTGGCTGCCGATGCTAACCCAAACGGCAACCTCAAAAACTTAAAAGCGCCGAATGGGGTAACAAAGGTAGTCAGCTCCTGTGAATCCCTTGATAAGGGATCTGATGATAAGCGGATTTTAGATCCAAAAGTGAAAACCATTTGGCCCCACCTAGATTAGCCAACAGTTCCTGAATATTTGGAAGAGGGTGACAGTCAATCTTAATATTTTTATTGAGACCCCTGAGGTCCGCACATAACCTGATCTCATTATTCTTTTTTCGGGCTATGACGATGGGGGCGACCCATTGAGAGGATTCAGATGGTTCAATAATTTTGTCCTTGCATAAATCCTCCAGCATTTTCTTAAGTTCTGCCCTGACACTCAAAGGAACTGGGCGTACCTTATGAAAAACTGGAGTTGCCCCTGGAATTAACCTAATTTTGTGTTCAGCCCCTTTCACCAGACCAATCTTATTGCTAAAAACATTCTTGAACTCATTCAAAAGATCCACTCTGTCAATGTTTGCTTCTTCCACTAAACAAATAGGACACTCACGCACCTTAATAGGGTTTTCATCACCTGGGACCAGATACAAACCCATTTTAGCTAGGTCCTTCCAACCCACAATATCTTTGCCTTTTATCGCCACATAAATCTTAGTAACAATAGATCTCCCAAGAACTTGTAAATTTCCCAAGAAAAAACCCAACATATCTATATCTTTCTCTCCGAAAGCTTTCGGGTCGACATCAGTTTGTGTTAATTTCATATCTCTCCCCCATTTGTCATAAAACGTAGTGTCCCTGAGAATTGTAATGGGCGAGCCCGAATCTGCCATTATCTGTACCTTAATGTCATCAATTGAAGCTTCACATAAAGGCCCCTTAATAAGAACAGAACCCTCATTAGCATCCACCATTAACATAAGGTTGTCTACATTTTCACAACATTCATCCATGTCCACATAGTTAACTTTAACAGGTTTCTTTTGAAATCTACATACTTTTTGGAAATGCCCCATTTTCTTGCACAAAACACAGCGTTTATTAACAGCTGGACACCCTTTGAAATTCCCGATATGGAATTTAGAACCACATCTAAAACAAAAGTTTTGTTTGTTTTGATTAAAATTCGGTTTACTTTGCCACTTCTCCTTATTTTCTTTACCAGAAATAGCATATAGACCTTCCTCGGTCATCTCCTCAGAAACAAAATTTACTTTAGAAGATGAATCAACCGTCATTGCTTTTGTAGAAATTATTGATCTTTCAATACTAAGACTTAGATCAATAACTTCTGATAAAGACGGATTCTTACAACTGAGAATCCTTTCTTTAACCTTAGGAGAGGCACAATTAAATACAAATTGGTCACGAATATAGTTATCAAGTAGGGGGCCAAAATCACAAGTAATTGCTAACACCCTTAAAGCAGAAATATATTCATCAATTTTTTCGTCTTCCTTTTGTTTTCTTTTATAGAACTTATGTCTCGCTAACATAATATTAGGAGATTCCTCAAACTGTTTTTTTAACCTTGCAATAGCCTCAACGTAAACATTCCACTGACTATCACCAGATTGAGCAGAAGGAGGAATAGGTACTAGACTCTTAAAAATACGTTGTGCTGCTAGACCTAAACTACCAAACAACAGAGCAAACTTCCTAGGAGGTGAATAGTCAGCAGCATCAATCGCCATAATGTGATTCTCAAATAAGCCAAACCACTCCGCCCATAACAAAGTGGGTTTTCAAGGCTTTTCGAGAAAAGGAGGAGGTTGAGTGACTTCTCTAACAGCCGACATGTTAAATAAAAGAAATACAGAAATCAGCAAGCACCAAATAAATAAAGCGATGTTAAAATCAACAGAAAAGAGATTGTATAACCAAAAACAAAAGAAAAGAAGACTTGGTGAGTTAAATGTTCACACAGTACCAAAAATTCGAAGAAATAACTTCCTGAACGATAACCCTTCCACTTTTAGAAAGAGAAATTAATGAGGACTAAGGCGTGTGAATCGCCGTTAAACAGATCACACGCAAAGCGAAGAACTTATTGAAGTCTTCAAAACTTCTCTAAAATGGCCCCCGCACGTAACGTGCAACGTGTAACGTCACACGTATTCCCAGCATGCACAGCGGGACCACAACCACGAAGACTCGAAGATTCCAGGCTCCGGAGCTCAGCCGTGAAGATTCCAGGCTCAGAAGCTCAGCCGCGAAGACTCCAGGTTCCAACAGTTCGGTAAGCGCATGTCAGAAGATGTTTTTTTATGAACAGATCGCGTAAACTGATAGCGATAAATCGGTCAATGACACATCAGAAGTAGGGAATTAGGAGACGAATATCGTGTGACTTCTCAAAACACCACAAATCCAGTTCCGCAATAATTCCACTCCTCCTCAAGACGCAATCTCTGCGGAGATTCCAGGACGATTCTTTGCCCCAAAATAATCCTGACATGTCAAGAACCACAACAACTTGGAAAAAATCAAACCTTTTCTTCTCCGTACGAAGACTCACAAATAGTCACAGTGAAAAAGGTTTCAAACACTGAACGAGTAGAAATCCAAGAAAAGCACCAAATTGTCAAATAATTCCATTGCGTGGGTCGGTGATTGGAAGCAAAAATCTCGATCGTCGCCAATATGTAAAAGACAGGTAGTCTTATTGAATCCAAGAAATAGGAGTTCTTCAAAGAAGTTTATTTCCATAGGTTTCCAGTCACAAGAGGAGCGCCCCATCAGCCAGGAGTCCGACTAGCAACTGAAGATACACAACCGACTTCTGGCCTCTGAAGGCTCCATACATTTAAAGGAATACATTCTCTGCATGCGCTAACGCATGCGATACCAATACCAACCCAGCACGAGATGACAACACTTTTACAAATACATTACACTACACAGAGGGCATCTTAGAGATGCCCCCTGAAACCTAACCAACTCCCAGTGTCCTGAATGCGTGGCTACCGAGGCTGCCACCACCAGACATGTTTCTGGACCCCTGGGTCGAGAGCCTGCAGCTCTCGGGGGCCTGAAATAATGCACATCCTGGGACGAGGTGCCAAACCTCATCCCTCAGGATGGGCAGGGGGAGCTTCAAAGGGATGCCACCTTTGTGAGCTTCTCCAGGCCACTTGCTGTACTCAGCAACTGGCCCCCACCTGTTCTGACCCCCATTCTGGCGGGAAGAACGTCGGAAACCCTAAGTGAGGAAAGCGGGTGTGCCAGCCTATGCCAACTCCACCCCTCAAATGGGAGAGGCGAGGTGAAGCACGGCTCCAGGCTCCGGCCATATTGAGGATGGGGAGCCCTACCCAATCAGAGCTAGGCTCCTGTCCCCCTCCTACAGAAGAGGAGCAGGCTAGGGGGTGTACTCACACCAGGACAGGGACCCATTGGTCCCTGCCCTTACCCTACCTGTAAAAATCCCAAATTTAGGATTTAGGGGAACCCTGAACCTTCCTTCCTCAGATCCCGATTGCAACAAGAAAAAGAACAAGAAACAAGAAAACCTACCGTGCAGCTGCTAACAAGCGGACCACACCCACTGACTTGGCCCCAGAACCCTACAGGGCTGTTGATCCTTGAACCTGCTCCTGTGAAACTTCGGAGTCTCCTGCGGACAGCAACCTTGAAAACCCCGGAGGACCTGCCTGCCTTGAACCTTCCAAAAGACTGGGACTCCCACGAGCAGTGGTTCTGCTCAAACAGCAATACCCCTGGTGCCAGCCAGGAACGGCAAATCCAGCCCACTCTGCACCCGCCGAGCCCGGCCTGTGTTTGAGTGATCCAAGACCACGAGGACGTCCCCCCGGCAACTGTGACCCGGAGTCCAGTGCCCAAAGACCATCCTTGACGAACCAGACGATTCCTGCAGCCTCAGAACCAGGGACCCCTCCAACCGCGACCAGCTAAGGGTAAGATTTCCCGACACCAAAAGACACCCCTGCACCCGGCGCCCAGTGGCTCCCTGTGCCTTCCTTTGGGGTATCTACCTCTTCTCCAAGATCCCAACTTACCTCTCGAAGTGGTGGTCGCACCTGAAGAATCTCTGTCCCCGAGTCTGCAGCCTTTGTTCAGTTTTTAACTCTCCAATTGGATAACATTGAGCGCCCGACGGCTCAAAAGCACCCTGCACCCAGCTGCCTGAGTGCCGCTGGAAGTGCAACTACTACCCTACTCTACTTCCCCACTTGCCCTGAGTAAGTGACCAGGAGCTCAGCTCCCACAGCGTCCAACCGAAGGACCCCAACCCCCCATTGGATTTCATTGGGCCTACTTTCTTTGCACCCGGCTGCCCCTGTGCTGCTGAGGGTGTAACAACTGTAAATTTCCAACCCTGGGAGACCCCTGAGTCTATGCCCGGAACCTAACTCTACCAGTCGAGTACTTACCTAAAAGCTGATAACTAATTTTCCTTCCATAGGTTAACATTGACTAGTTTGTCTTAGAAATTATTTTAAGTGTGGAGTTTTAAAACTTTAAAATATTCATCTAAAATCAGCCAAATAACGAATTCCGAATTACTCACCTGTGATCAGGAGAGAAGCCAGTACTGTACCTTTTAGCCCAGTACTGAACCGAAAAAGTAATCATAACTGTACTTACCAGTAACTTGAATATCCTCCCATAGGATAACCTTGCTTGGTTTTCACTGAAAAGTTTGTCAACTTTGAAAATACATTTATCTTCTTTAAAATTCACTACTGTAACCAAAACACTTTTACTTAACTGTTTACAGTACATGTCCCGGGACTGAATCTAGGATCCAGTCCTGGGGTTAGAAAAGTAATCCATAAAGTAATCAATTTCATTTACCTAGAAAACCCCATTGAGCTCAATGTTACATTTTGTTTGAAATTGTGTTGCCTATTGCAACTACTGTAGATATTGTACTTACAAATTCTATTGCCTTTTTGCAAAGTAATTTTCTAAAGTCACTCATATTGAGAAAAGTATATTTTGATACCTGTTTGTTCTAAAATAATATAACTATATGTTTTGATACAAAACAATTGGCCTAGAGTTCAGTTCTTGAGTGTGTGAGACCATTTGTTGACTGAGTGTGTACAACAAATGCTTTACGCTGTCCTCTGATACTGCCTTACTGCTCGACCAAGCTACCACTTTAGAGAGTAAGGTTATATTTAACTTTAACCTCTGCAATACCTCTGGAGACTGGGGACTCTATACACACTGTACCTTACTTTGGTCCAGTATATATAGAGCCACTTTCGTACACCTGGTGACACCAAGACAATGTTGCTGCTCCTGAGTTTCATAAAGAGAAGGGAAATCCAGAGAGAAAATGACTCTTTAAAGGATTTCCCTTCCCCTACAACGCTCACCTGGCAAGACGTCACGCAGTAACTTCTCCACTAGTGAGATGTGAGCCCTCAGTTACTCTCTCTCTGGCGTATCCACCTCTCATACCTTAACCCATTTTAATGTCACAGGTTCTTCCATTTTTTGCCTTCATCCCCCCAATCCTACCCTCTCTAGCCTTCTCCATTTCAATACCTCTTCTTGCTAAAAAGCTCCAAGCCTCAATCAACCCTAATGTCACCCGAGCTGATTTGTCAGCACTATGGCAAAAGCAACCACCCAAACACAGGAATAGATTGTTCCCAACCTCTCCTCAAAATTAAACAACCCCTTCTAACACCTCCCAACAAGTGGCAAAGTTAAGTACTCACCCAAGTGGGAATCAACTGGTCTAGCAAAACCCCAATAAGCGCACCATCATTATTCAAAGAGATAGTGAGTACCTGCACATCTATATTCCAATTTCATCCACTGCTCCCTGTATCAACCCTAACCTTCATTAAACCCACCCCTTCCTTTCTTAGCTAGCTCTACTTCCATAGGCCGTTGGCCTATGGAAGTAGAGCTTCCATAGGCCACAACACTCACTAGAACTGCTCACGTGGAGACCTTGCTGCCTCCAGTGCTGTTCAATGCCATACAGAACATCAAGGCTGCCTAGTCTTTATTATACCTCATGCCTCATTGTTCCACCATCCTATAGTTTTTCTCTGTGTGTCAAAGTTCTGCAAATTGTTTTTCTTCCCTGCTTTCTCTCTTTGCCTCTGTTTTTCTAGCTTTCTTTTTCTCTTTTGAACCTTCTCTGCTTATCGCACACTTGCTCTGGGCTAAAGTCTACTGATGAAAAATAGTTCCCTGTCCCCAAATATTACAGCTGGTGCCCACCACACACACTCACCTACACAAACAAAACAATACAAGTGAGTGATGGTTTGCATCATATACACTCCTTGAGGCACATGGTTCCCTTTTTTAGGTCTCGACTGGCGACACAGTGCATACGCTGCTCGCATGGCGAGATCTATTGTAGTTAATTTTTCTTCGGAAGGGGGACAGGAGATGTGCACGCGTACGGATAGGAGATGTGCACATGTACGGTTATGGGTCGCTGCATTTCAGGACAACGAGCGCATGGTGCACTTACGCTTTCCCTCCCTCCCCCCGTTGTAGAGACAGGGGGTGGCTCCTTTGCCGTGGGACAGTTCGTATCATCAGACGGTGAGTGCTGAAGTCGTCTTATACCAGTGGTTTAGGGGCATGCCATAATTTAAGGATTTGTAGTACCCTTTCGTATGTATGTACGTTAATTCGATGGCTCAGCTCGAGGTTTTGTTAAATGTTTTGCTTTCCGCCCGTCATGGACTTTACACCGAAAGCCGTTATTTTCATACGCTTTGGAGACAGTCATGAGAAACTACCTTGCTCACTTATTGATCACTTTGTCTGGGACTTCTGAGGCATGTTCAACAGGCACTGCTTGCAACCCGAAGGTGTATGTATGCACGTTAATTCGCTGGCTCAGCTCGAGGCCTTGTTAAAATTATCACTTTCCGCCCATCGTGGACTTTACACCGAAAGCCTGTATTTTTATACGCTTTGGAGACAATCATGAGAAACTACCTTGCTCACTTATTGATCACCTTGTCTGGGACTCCTGAGGCGTGTTCAACATGCACTGCTCGCAACCCGCAGTGCCTTCAACACCTCACACTCCAGTGTTATATCGCATGAGCCATACACAATGGGAAGACCAGAGGCAGCGGGCTTGCTCATGGTTCTCTCACGCTCTCCCTCTTGCTGTTCTCCTCTGCTCCTTCTTGTCAGAACTAGGCTGATGTGAACCAGCTGCTAACCCCAAGCTGTTTCACCAAGCCTACTGCAGAGGCCTCCTCTACACCAAGGCTCTCAAATTGGGCGCTCTGGAGTGCAGCAGCAACTTGACCACACACACTGGGCTGAGGCGGTTCTTTTCATTAATTCGTCACCTCTGCTAGTGTCCAGAGCGCTGTAGGGAAGAGGCCCTTGCTGTGCACTCCAGTCCCAGCAGACTGTTTTTGGGGATGGTTTTGCAGGTTATCAGCGTGACAGTAAAATACATTTTTAACAATTTAGTTGGATCTGTGGTGTTCTTTGTTTTGGAGTGACCATGTTAAAGCACTCCCATTTTTGAAGTGATCTGTGGCACAGACTCACTATGTGCTCTCATTCATGGTATATGCGCACTGAGGCCAGGTACTGCACAAATGCACTTAAGGTGAAGCATAAAACACATACTCTGTACCATCACACTAACGCCTCACTCGAGGCTACCTCTTCCCTGTCCTCGATGCTGACCTATAGAACGCCATCCACCGGTCACCACCAGTGCTCCCAACCCTAGATCACCTAATCCTCAGACAGACTCCAACAAGTATTGGCAACCCAACAGGTCTACCTTTGTGTCAAAGCATGTGAACACAAGCATTCAAAAAATGCATTTTGCATGTGTTGTATGCACAAATGTTTGTTACGTGAGAGACAATCCTACTGGCATTGCCAATTCTGGGGAAAAAATGCAAGATAAAACACATTGTTCTTTACTACGCCATAGCTAGAACTCTTAAAATGCGAGACTTATTGCATTGCAAATGCTTGTTTGAAGGCTGAGTGCGTTAAGGGTTATATGTGAGCGGCCGACTTTAAAGCTGGTGAACCAGGTTCGAGTCTGGTGGGAGACACAAGCATCCTGTGATTCTGGGCGAATCACTTAGGGCCATATGTATCATCAACTTGATTTGCGATTCTCAAATAGCGATTTATAAGAAATCGCTATTTGAGAATCGCAAATAGGTATGTATGTACAAAATCGCATTTTTTTGCGATTTCTTAAAATTCCTTAATTGCGATTCGTAAATTGCGAATTGCAATTAAGGAATACATTCCCATTCATTTCTATGGGCCAGAGGCCCATAGGAATGAATAGGAAGTTATTCTCAATTTGTGATTCGCAATTTTCTAATCGTAAATTGAGAATAATTTCAAGGGTGCAGGGGTGTCGTTGCGCCCCTGAAATATGCATGGGTGCACATGTGGCGCACATACATGCCCTAAGGGCATGTATGTGCGTCACATGGCACTTTGAAAAATGCAAAAATGTGCATTTTTCAAGGAATTCGCAACTTACCACCAACTAGAAGTTGGTGGTAATTTACGATTCCTTAAGGACATTTTGCTATTTTTTTTGCTTCATACATTACATTTAAGGAATCGCAAAATTTGCGGTTCCTTACATGCAATTGCAAAATAAGGAATCGCAAATTTTGCGATTCCTTGTTTTTAAGCAGATTTTGCATAATACATACCATTTAGCAAATTCGCATTCGCAAAGGCCGAAATTTGCGAATGCGAAATTGCTTGATACATATGGCCCTTAATCTCCTCGTTCCTAAGATGAATGAATGAAAACTGCAAAAAAAACACACACACACACAAACTAACACGGTAAATGAATGTAGGGCCACAAAAGATTTCTCTGCTGGCAGAGTGACCGAAGACACCACCGCCCCCTGCAGGCCAACCACCGCCCCCTCACACTGCGCTCCATTTGGTCTCCTCGAGTCAGTTTGACGTGCGGTTAAAGTTCGGTTTAGGTTTTCGTTGTTTGTTAATCTGTGAGTGGCAATGACTCACCCCTGCACACTCATCTCTGCTCCGAGCAGAACGTGAGCCAGCCGCAGGGAGTGGGGGGCGGGGCGCGGTGCGGGAAGTGTCCTCATCCACCCGGGCTGCACCGACAGCTCACTCTGCTGACAGCCGCAGCGTGCTGCCTGCTGTGTTTACTTTAGGCAGTGTTCAGGACTGGTTTGACAGTGCAGCTCCCTTTAGACCGTACGCGACCAACAGAAACAGAACTTTAAAAGCAGTGCTATGAAACTGACTTCACCTGTATGTTGATTTTCTTCCCAAATCGATTTCATTTGGGAGAAGTTGTGTGCTTCCACTGAAAAATATTGCTTGCATTGCACCGATTATGATCAATGTGATAGATCCTAGTTTGTGATGGCGACAGGGCTGAAAAGCTGCAGTCTGTCCGGCTTCAAGATCAAATATAATAGGAAGATGTAAAACAGTGGCGTAACAAAACTTGAGGGCACCCCTGCAAAGTACATGGGGGGGGGGCAACCAGGTGCGCAACGCCCATTGGGCTGAAAGAGCGTCAGCCCCCCCCCCCCTCGCCCCTCCCCTTGTGTGTGTCTGAGACAGCTTCCTGGGCAGACACAGAGACAGTTTTTGAGTACTTCACAGGTATTTAAAAGACCAGTTACATTTTAACGCGGCTTTGTTCTTTTTTCACCCCTTCCTCTCCACTCTGCCTATTGCTGGAAGAATTGTCCCTCCCCCGAAACCTTTAGTAGCCCCCCCCCCCCCCCGAATTTGGTCTCTAGTTGCGCCTCTGTCCCCTAAGCAATGACCTAGTAAGGAGCTCTCAGGCCATGAACCTGCCACCCTTGCACAATACTGGCGGGCTGGGGGGGTGGGGGCTGGGGCTCGGCCCCCGCACTGTGTGGCTATTGTTACACCACTGAGATGTAGCCTAATACAGTTTGAAGAAGTTTCACATTATAAATACTGACAAATCTAAGAGGTTTTACAGTGACTGCTTGCCTAAAACCTTACAAAGAGACTATGGGGCAGATTTATGTTGGAAATGCGCCACGTTTGCGTCACGCGACTGCGGCGTAAACGTGGGGCATCCCTACGACCCATTTACAACGTGACGCATCTAGGCAGATGCGTCACATTGTAAAGCCCTGCGCCACTTGTTGGCGTTCCGGCGCAGGTGCGCCTCGCAAAAGTGGTTGAGTGAAATCTATAAGATTTCACTCAGTCACTTTCAGGCCAATGCTGCGTCAAAACCCTGCGCCTGCTTGAAGCAGGCATAGGTCTTGACGCAGCATTGTAAAGATGGGGCACCCCCGAGCCTTGCTGGATCTGCGTCGCACTTGCGACGTAACTCCAGCAATGCGTCACCTTTACGGCACAGATGCGTGACGCAGCTGTGCCGTTTTTGCCCCATGGTACGCCGCATTGTAAATGCGGCGCACCATGGGTGGAGGAGCAGCAGCGCAAAATAACTGGCGCATCCCTGGGGATGCGCCAGTTATCATAAATCTGCCCCATAATGTTGTGTACTCTCTGACAAATAATATAGATTGGGGTTTTACATTGTGAACTCCTTGCAAACACCGTAAACAGGGGATTTACACTGCGAACACCGACAAATGCAATAAGAAGTTTTACATTGTGAACACAGACAAACAAAATCGGAAGGGCCTATACATTTTGAACGCTGTCAAATGCAATAAGATGGGGGTTATTTTGTGAACTGCATCACAAGCACCTCTGGGCGAGGCTTTATATGTTGAAATATTTCACAAATACAATAAGCATTTTTTTTTCCACGAGAGACTCTGACAAGTGTAATAGGAAGGGATTTAGTGCATATATCCCTTTTTAGGCCTGTCCACAGTAAATGCTTTCAGATTAGACCTGAAATCATGACACCTTGTAGATGTTAGCAATTGTAATTATAACTTTTTGTGTAGTATGTAGTTGTTTGTTTTTTACAGTTTTCTTTTTAAAGAAGCATTGGATGGACATTGATGTATTGTTATTTTGTGCATTTCTGATTTTTTATTTTTCTAGCCCACACCACCTCCCTGAGTCTGCCTCACACTGCTTTTCCTTATTGCCTTGAGATTCAAGTACTAAACAGGGCACCTGGTTCCCAGTGTGAATGCCCGAGGTACTGAGGCTCCAGCACCGAACGAGAAAGACTGCGCTTGTCCCAAAGGGGTCCAGTAATAACTGACTGCCCTGGGACATTCTGGACGAATGAAATTAAGTAGTTGACTCTCAATGTTGTGGTCTTCAAGACCACGTTTATTTAGGATATAGTGAATATGACACCCCATCCACCATACAGCATCTGGTGTACTCGACCTCTAGATCTCATCTGCTTGTTGCAATCTGAAGTATCACACATTGCATTATCAACATTCTTCATGTTACATCATAGTATAATACAGTGCATTATGCAAGATACTACTCACCTCACTCGTACTACATTGAAGAATAATGAATAACATACCTACTTTTATATTTGTAAAACTAAAACTAATATAGAGATGCCAAAATATATATGTAAAACTAATAAAGAAATACCAAAAGAAATATAGCATACAAGAACGCATTAAACATTGCAACACCATCGATGCTAGTGTTAATTTCCTCCTGTGCTCAGCTTTTGGTTTTCCCATTGTTCATGACGAGCTCAGCTCGTCATGAGTGTATGGAGGTGTACATCATGACGAGCTGAGCTCGTCATGAGCGTCGAAGGAGTTTTAAAGAATCATGTAAATGTCCAGGTATTTTCACTCTCCTGCTTTTTCTCAATACATAATTGGCACTTTCTTGTTTGAATGCACATCTGATTATGCATTATTTTGGACCAACACTATCCTCCCTAAATTCCAGATGGGGATGTCTTCCACTTTCACAGCATTGCTTAATATCTTGTTTCCCTTTAATAGTGGAGAAAATGTTGAGCCACTAGCAATACCACTCAGGTTTCTGATCCTGGCCAGATCACCAACAGAATCCTTGGTATGTTCTGTGGCATGCTTCTAATCAAAACACCTTTTACTCTCGAGAACCTTCCCACATTCCTTCTCCATCCATTTCTCTGATTACTGGACCTAACGCCTTTATTATTCATACAAGATAGATTGATTGATCAAAGAATTAGCTCTCCTGCAGCTAGCCCCTTCAAGCTGTCATCAGTTATCTCAAATACAATAGGAAGGGGTTTTGCATTGTGAACTCTTTGACAAATGCAATAGGAAAGTATTTTTCATTGTGAACTGTTTGCCGAACACCATAGGAAGGAGCTTTATTGTGTGAACCCTTGATAAATGCAATAGGAAGGGGTTTTGCATTGAACTCTTTGCCAAATGCAATAACAAAGGGGTTGGCAATTCTGACAAATACAATAGGAAGGGGTTTTACAATGTGAGCTCTCTGACAATGTCAATAAGAAGAGATTATATTTTGTGAATACTCAGATAAATACAACAGGAATGGGCTATTAATTGTGAATCTGACAAATGCAACAAAAAGTGGTTTTACACGGGGAACTCTGGCAAATAAAATAGGGAACAAATGTGCATTGTGAACTACAGGACAAACACCATAGGCTTTACATTTGTAACTATCTGACAAATATGACAGGAAGGGAATTTACATTGTGAGCAGGTAAAACAATGGGGTTTTAGTACATGTGTACCTTTTCCTGCTCTGGACCTGAACAATGTTTGATATCTGTACAGAGACATTTAAGGTTCATGTCAGTGTATACTTTAAGTCTACTTAGAAGTATGCAGGGTCTCTCTAGGCATAGAGCACATGATCATGTTTTTTGTATGCATGGTAATTCTAACAGGCTTTCTTTATTAATTATTAAAAGTGGTGACAACAGCAATAGCCCATTCATTTTACATTGCAAACGACTTGAAAAGCGTGTAAGCTTAATCTTTTAGATTGTAAAAATGCTATGTTTTAAAATAGGGGCATATATGACTACTTTATTTATTTAATAGTTGTATATAGCACTAGTTAAACCCGAAGGTATCCAAGCGCTTTACAACAGTGAATATTCATATCAAATATAACAAGTATACACATCAGATCAAATCAGTGGTTGAGCACGAGGTAAATGTTTACACACCATAGTGTAAGTCAAGTCACTCCCCTCACCCGTAAGGGCAGAAGCAAAACACCCCATCTTTAGTTGCTTTTCATGCACACATGCTAGTATATATCCTTTTTACAGGCAGATATGAGCATACCAATTATCTGCCCATCACATTTAAATTCAAAGTTAACTTAATTCTAGGTTTCTGGCTAGTTATAGGTCCAATTTAGTTTATAAGAATCATAAATCGAATTCAATCTGGTTGGGACTGGTTTGTAAGGGCCAGATGTATGAAGCCTTTTTCCTGTTCGCAAACAGTCCGATTCTCAGAATCTGCCAGTTTGCAAACAGGAAAAAGCCTTTGTATGTATGTATGTATCATCCCAAAAGGCCCTCGCAAAATTTGTGATTCCCTATTTTGCGAAAGCATTTAAGGAATCGCAAATTGCGATTCCTAAAAGACAGTTCTGGAAGCACCCAGGTTGTGCGGATTTCCCTTAAGAAATCACAAATTACCACCACCTTCCATTTGGTGGTAATTTGCAATTTTATTTGAAAAATGCACTTTTTTGCATTTTTCAATGTGCTATGTGGCGACATTCATACATGCCCTTAGGGCATGTATGAGCGGTGTGCCACATGTGCACATATGCATATTTCAGGGGTGCAACAGGGTGTCCTTTTGGCACCCTTGAAATTGCATTTGCAATTTGTGAGTACCTATTGGGTACTCGCAAATTGAGAATGTCTTCCCATTCATTCCTATAGGCCTCTAGGCCCATAGGAATGAATGGGAAGGTATTCCTTAATTGCGAATCGCAATTTGCGATTCACAATTAACACCTTGGGTGCTAATGGCTTTTCCCCTCCGGTGCTGAAAGGTCCAGATCTGCATTGTTCATGACAAGGTCAACTCGTCATAAGCACAGCTCCAGTGTACTGCATGACGAGCTGACCTTGTCATGAGCGTAGAAGTGGTTTTAAGGAATATGTAGGAATCGCAATTATTATTGCGAAACCTACATACATTGCATTTTGCGAGTCCTTAATAGTGAATCGCTAAAATTCGCTATTAAGAACTCGCAAACTGCAAAGATCATACATCTGTCCCTTAGAGTTTAATTAGAACATCTAAGATGGTACATATTCATCACAAACGGCCCAATGCACATTATATGGTGGTGGGGAAAACAAGCTGAAAACCACTGTAAACAGTTGCTGCTTTTTAAGATTAAAGGCTACTAGGGTACAAATAATCACCTGGTACCTCACAGGTAATAGAAGCAAATTTCATTTACAGGTTTAATTGCTCCCTGTGAAATCTCTTTTGGGTTTGTGACTTGCACCATATTTAATTTGCGAGGAGATTCCAATTTTTAATTCCACCCAAATACTTGTCATTTTGATTATAGTATTTATATATGTGTGCAAGGAAGTGTTTGAATATTGTTCTTAGTTTCTAGCCCACAAGTTTTACCATTTGACAAATGAAGTACGTATGGGTTTACATTCTAAACTCTCTGACAAATGCAAGAACAAAAGGATTTTACATTGTGAACACAATGACAAATAAAATAGTAAGACATTCCAGTTGTTCAATCATCAATGAACATGATAAGGACGGGCTATACATTGTTGAACACTAAAAGACCTTCTGACACAGACCTCTAGTTCAGGTGGTTAGAGAGGTCTTAATTCCACTGTTTTTATTTGTAATTTTATGTTTAGTATTTAGTAGGGGTGGGCGGAACTCACAGAGTTTCACTGCTTTAAATTCTGTGAAGTTACTGTGTGAGATTCTGCAGAGTTCAGTGAGTGGTGGAATTTATACGTCGCACTGCCCACGTTGATAATTAGTGCCAGAAACTTGTCCCGCGCTGTAAAACCAGTGCGAATGGCACCATGCAGTGCGTCAGAGAGTGCTGCTCTGCCACTCAAGTATATTTTCTCTTGTGCAGCAGTTTTCTTAACATGAGCGATTTACAAAAGGGGGTGGTGATGAACAAAGTGTCTGAATTGAGCAGACCACTCTTACCCAGTCCAAAGATCAGGGCTTGATCCATCACCGTTATTTATCTCACTGCCCCATCCCAGCTCAGAATCTGGCTATATGCAAATCAGTCTGTCCCTGGCCCAGTGCATCATGGGAACAGGGCAGACTAAACTACCAAGCCAATTCTTTACCAGAAAGGAGACAAGCTACCGGGGACCGGTTTCTGGCATTTCAGCCTCTTCGGCCCGGCTTGCTTGAATCCTGATGGAGCAGTGAGAAAGGGACTCATGTCTGAGTATACCCTGCCACACCTATAGTGGCCAAAATCGATTTACAAAAGGGGGTGGTGATGAACAGAGTGTCTGAATTGAGCAGACCACTCTTACCCAGTCCAAAGATCAGGGCTTGATCCATCACCGTTATTTATCTCACTGCCCCATCCCAGCTCAGAATCTGGCTATATGCAAATCAGTCTGTCCCTGGCCCAGTGCATCATGGGAACAGGGCAGACTAAACTACCAAGCCAATTCTTTACCAGAAAGGAGACAAGCTACCGGGGACCGGTTTCTGGCATTTCAGCCTCTTCGGCCCGGCTTGCTTGAATCCTGATGGAGCAGTGAGAAAGGGACTCATGTCTGAGTATACCCTGCCACACCTATAGTGGCCAAAATCGATTTACAAAAGGGGGTGGTGATGAACAGAGTGTCTGAATTGAGCAGACCACTCTTACCCAGTCCAAAGATCAGGGCTTGATCCATCACCGTTATTTATCTCACTGCCCCATCCCAGCTCAGAATCTGGCTATATGCAAATCAGTCTGTCCCTGGCCCAGTGCATCATGGGAACAGGGCAGACTAAACTACCAAGCCAATTCTTTACCAGAAAGGAGACAAGCTACCGGGGACCGGTTTCTGGCATTTCAGCCTCTTCGGCCCGGCTTGCTTGAATCCTGATGGAGCAGTGAGAAAGGGACTCATGTCTGAGTATACCCTGCCACACCTATAGTGGCCAAAATCGATTTACAAAAGGGGGTGGTGATGAACAGAGTGTCTGAATTGAGCAGACCACTCTTACCCAGTCCAAAGATCAGGGCTTGATCCATCACCGTTATTTATCTCACTGCCCCATCCCAGCTCAGAATCTGGCTATATGCAAATCAGTCTGTCCCTGGCCCAGTGCATCATGGGAACAGGGCAGACTAAACTACCAAGCCAATTCTTTACCAGAAAGGAGACAAGCTACAGGGGACCGGTTTCTGGCATTTCAGCCTCTTCGGCCCGGCTTGCTTGAATCCTGCTGGAGCAGTGAGAAAGGGACTCATGTCTGAGTATACCCTGCCACACCTATAGTGGCCAAAATCGATTTACAAAAGGGGGTGGTGATGAACAGAGTGTCTGAATTGAGCAGACCACTCTTACCCAGTCCAAAGATCAGGGCTTGATCCATCACCGTTATTTATCTCACTGCCCCATCCCAGCTCAGAATCTGGCTATATGCAAATCAGTCTGTCCCTGGCCCAGTGCATCATGGGAACAGGGCAGACTAAACTACCAAGCCAATTCTTTACCAGAAAGGAGACAAGCTACCGGGGACCGGTTTCTGGCATTTCAGCCTCTTCGGCCCGGCTTGCTTGAATCCTGATGGAGCAGTGAGAAAGGGACTCATGTCTGAGTATACCCTGCCACACCTATAGTGGCCAAAATCGATTTACAAAAGGGGGTGGTGATGAACAGAGTGTCTGAATTGAGCAGACCACTCTTACCCAGTCCAAAGATCAGGGCTTGATCCATCACCGTTATTTATCTCACTGCCCCATCCCAGCTCAGAATCTGGCTATATGCAAATCAGTCTGTCCCTGGCCCAGTGCATCATGGGAACAGGGCAGACTAAACTACCAAGCCAATTCTTTACCAGAAAGGAGACAAGCTACCGGGGACCGGTTTCTGGCATTTCAGCCTCTTCGGCCCGGCTTGCTTGAATCCTGATGGAGCAGTGAGAAAGGGACTCATGTCTGAGTATACCCTGCCACACCTATAGTGGCCAAAATCGATTTACAAAAGGGGGTGGTGATGAACAGAGTGTCTGAATTGAGCAGACCACTCTTACCCAGTCCAAAGATCAGGGCTTGATCCATCACCGTTATTTATCTCACTGCCCCATCCCAGCTCAGAATCTGGCTATATGCAAATCAGTCTGTCCCTGGCCCAGTGCATCATGGGAACAGGGCAGACTAAACTACCAAGCCAATTCTTTACCAGAAAGGAGACAAGCTACCGGGGACCGGTTTCTGGCATTTCAGCCTCTTCGGCCCGGCTTGCTTGAATCCTGATGGACGGTGTTGGATCTAGCCCTGATCTCTTGACTGGGTGAGAGCTTTCTGCTTAATTCAGAGACTCTGTCCCTCACCACCCCTTGTTGTAAATATTTTTGTCCACCCTAAGCGTGGAAGGGTATTCTCAGATGTGAGACCCTTGCTCATTGCACCATCAGGATTCAAGCAAACCGGGCCGAAGACGGCTGTAATGCCAGAAACCGGTCCCCGGGAGCTTGTTTCCTTCCCAGTGTAAGAATTGGCTGTTGTAGTTTGGTTTGCCCTGTTCCCATCATGCACTGGGACAGGAACAGACTAATTTGCATACAGCCAAGTTCTGAAACTGGGATGGTGCAGTGAGCTAAAAAACGGTGTTGGATCTAGCCCTGATCTCTTGACTGGGTGAGAGCTTTCTGCTTAATTCAGAGACTCTGTCCCTCACCACCCCTTGTTGTAAATATTTTTGTCCACCCTAAGCGTGGAAGGGTATTCTCAGATGTGAGACCCTTGCTCATTGCACCATCAGGATTCAAGCAAACCGGGCCGAAGACGGCTGTAATGCCAGAAACCGGTCCCCGGGAGCTTGTTTCCTTCCCAGTGTAAGAATTGGCTGTTGTAGTTTGGTTTGCCCTGTTCCCATCATGCACTGGGACAGGAACAGACTAATTTGCATACAGCCAAGTTCTGAAACTGGGATGGTGCAGTGAGCTAAAAAACGGTGTTGGATCTAGCCCTGATCTCTTGACTGGGTGAGAGCTTTCTGCTTAATTCAGAGACTCTGTCCCTCACCACCCCTTGTTGTAAATATTTTTGTCCACCCTAAGCGTGGAAGGGTATTCTCAGATGTGAGACCCTTGCTCATTGCACCATCAGGATTCAAGCAAACCGGGCCGAAGACGGCTGTAATGCCAGAAACCGGTCCCCGGGAGCTTGTTTCCTTCCCAGTGTAAGAATTGGCTGTTGTAGTTTGGTTTGCCCTGTTCCCATCATGCACTGGGACAGGAACAGACTAATTTGCATACAGCCAAGTTCTGAAACTGGGATGGTGCAGTGAGCTAAAAAACGGTGTTGGATCTAGCCCTGATCTCTTGACTGGGTGAGAGCTTTCTGCTTAATTCAGAGACTCTGTCCCTCACCACCCCTTGTTGTAAATATTTTTGTCCACCCTAAGCGTGGAAGGGTATTCTCAGATGTGAGACCCTTGCTCATTGCACCATCAGGATTCAAGCAAACCGGGCCGAAGACGGCTGTAATGCCAGAAACCGGTCCCCGGGAGCTTGTTTCCTTCCCAGTGTAAGAATTGGCTGTTGTAGTTTGGTTTGCCCTGTTCCCATCATGCACTGGGACAGGAACAGACTAATTTGCATACAGCCAAGTTCTGAAACTGGGATGGTGCAGTGAGCTAAAAAACGGTGTTGGATCTAGCCCTGATCTCTTGACTGGGTGAGAGCTTTCTGCTTAATTCAGAGACTCTGTCCCTCACCACCCCTTGTTGTAAATATTTTTGTCCACCCTAAGCGTGGAAGGGTATTCTCAGATGTGAGACCCTTGCTCATTGCACCATCAGGATTCAAGCAAACCGGGCCGAAGACGGCTGTAATGCCAGAAACCGGTCCCCGGGAGCTTGTTTCCTTCCCAGTGTAAGAATTGGCTGTTGTAGTTTGGTTTGCCCTGTTCCCATCATGCACTGGGACAGGAACAGACTAATTTGCATACAGCCAAGTTCTGAAACTGGGATGGTGCAGTGAGCTAAAAAACGGTGTTGGATCTAGCCCTGATCTCTTGACTGGGTGAGAGCTTTCTGCTTAATTCAGAGACTCTGTCCCTCACCACCCCTTGTTGTAAATATTCTTAACATGAGCAGCAGCTTTCTCACCTCAAGTGGTAGCGTTCTGCCACAACCCCATGCTTTGAGAAACCTTGTGAGGAGGCGGCCTAGCATTAGATTTTCTCACTCACGCTCGCAAACTTAACATTGACAAGCCGCGTGCAAGAAAAAACTCTGCCATGTGGCAGTTGGTGGAGTTTTTCCAGAACTCTGCACATGGGCCAAACCCCTAGTTCTTAGGTGAAAGTGAATTAAACTGGACCTTGATTTATTAAGGATTATTGTTTGGCTTGTGGAGTTCCTTAAAACTTATTTCACTCCTTTTTAGGTCTCGGCTAGCGTAGGCTGCACACATGCGCAGTCCCGCTGGTGAGATTTAATGACTCTGAGTAGCGAGGGTAAACCCCGCCCCTCTTCTCCATTGGCTGGCCTCCTAAACGGTGGCCAGCCATTGGAGAAGAGGTCTCAGTTACGTCATTCTCTCACTCTAAGCCCCGTCTTTTTCGGATTGGGGGCGTGTTTTTTAGGTTTGTTCTACCCTCTTCTCCATTGGCTGGAATAGTCAAAAACACGCCCCCCCAGTCTGAAAAGGACGAGGCTTAGAGAAACTTCCATCTGTGCCTGCTACCTCACTGTAACCCATGCCCACTTGCTATTTTCTCCTCATGTAACATTACTGTTCCTATTATGAAGCGCTCTGACATCAATTCGCGTAAAGTCCGCGCTATATAAAAAAGCATAAATAAATAAATAAATAAATTTGCCTTTGTCATCGTAATACGTAAATGTAGCAGCCATCTTGATTAGGGAAACCTGTCGTTTATTGGGAAAGATTTATACCATGAAGGTGTCCCGCCCTACTAATATGACGTCATTAAGCTTTTTTTACGTCTAACACAAATTATATATCGGGTTCCTGGCTTCGCCTTGTCTATGATCGATCACAATTAGGACCGGTAGAAACATTAAATGGTTATCGATATGTGCATGTATACGTGTGTTCTACTGCCCAAGTCAGCTTAACGCAAAGGATGTGTCCGGGAGGCAGTAGCTGTTAATCTATATTCACCCGGAAGCTGAAGACATGCTGTCTTTCTAGCCGAAGCAACTTCCGATGTCTGAGTGACGGGTTAGCCGAAGGAAGATGGCTGCGCCGAAGGAGCTGGATTTGACCCAGGAACAGACCGAACAGCTTTTGCAGTTCCAGGTAAGGGGACTGGTATTTACAGGCAGGTGAGTTTTAGAGAAGAAGGGAAGATTGGAAAATGTTTATGTGTTGAAGAAGAGTTTTACAGTGACGGGTTAGAGATGGACTGTCAATGACAGGGTGAAGATTGGGCTCCCACAGTCCCAGGCTTCTTCCTTTTGAACCAAGGGTTGTCCTCTCAGAAAGAGAGAGCTCACATGGTAAGGGGCAGGCTGCTTTCAAGAGTGTGGTGGCTGCTATGTCCTTTACCTGAGGGGAAAGGGTCCCACTCGGAGGATAAATAGCAAGTCCCCACATACCTCTGAGGATATAGGGATCCGTGAATCTTCCGTGAAGAAGGATACTGGAGTCTGTCTGGGGAACCTGTATCTTAAATATTTAAGGAGGGAAGGATGGCAGTTTTGCTCTTATGCTTGTTGTCTAAGCTAGCCTCCTTTACGTAAACTGTCTAGCTTGGCCAGGATAGAGACATGACGCAGGCAGTTTCGGTTTTCTTTGTCACAATGAGTCTTAATTACATGTAACACATTAACATTGTGTTCTTTATATACGACTTTACCGTTATTTTGTCGTTTTAAAGGCTATTCATAACGGGGGATACAATTGCTTGGCGTATGTAGTACTTGCTTTACCCACACCAGAAGGTGTAAGGATTAGTCGTAATTCGAACTCGTGACCTACATATAATGTTATGCTTCAGTGACGAATATTCTACTCTCTGAGCCAACCAGAGAAGTTTGGGTACCTTTACTCTTTATTCCAATTTCTAACTCATCTACTTTGCAGTGTATTAAACAGTTGCACAAGCAGTTGAGAATAGGTTGCACAGGAATCCGGAATCCCAGCACCCCAAAATCTGCCATCAGAATTGAACATGGGTGGAACAGGACTCTGCTTTGTTGCACTCAACAATAGGGTTCAATCGCATACTGTTTTTCGAAAACAAATTCATACCATTTGAGGGCCATTACCCCAAATTGTACATGGGCATACTTTTCTTAAGAAAGACATTGCTCTACACCTGTGTTCACATTGTTGTAATCTGAATCCTCTTCAATGTGTGTGTGTGTGGCTGTGTGTGTGTGTGTGTGTGTGGCTCTGTGTGTGTGTGACTCTGTGTGTGTGTGGCTCTGTGTGTGTGGCTGGCTGTGTGTGTGTGGCTCTGTGTGTGTGTGGCTCTGTGTGTGCGGCTGTGTGTGTGTGGCTCTGTTTGTGTGGCCGTTTGTGTGGCTGTGTGTGTGGCTCCATGTGTGTGGCTGTGTGTGTGGCTCCATGTGTGTGTGTGGCTGTGTGTGTGTGTGGCTCGGTGTGTGTGTGTGGCTCTGTGTGTGTGTGGCTCTGTGTGTGTGACTCTGTGTGTGTGTGTGGCTCTGTGTGTGTGGCTCTGTGTGTGTGTGGCTCTGTGTGTGTGTGTGGCTGTGTGTGTGTGTGTGGCTCTGTGTGTGTGTGTGGCTGTGTGTGTGTCTCTGTGTGTGTGTGTGTGTGGCTCTGTGTGTGTGTGTGGCTGTGTGTGTGTGTGTGGTTCTGTGTGTGTGTGTGTGTCTGGCTCTGTGTGTGTGTCTGGCTCTGTGTGTGTGTGTCTGGCTCTCTGTGTGTGGGTGGGGGTGCAAATGCAATAGGTCTCGTATTTGCAAGAGATTAAGCTACTGGGATTGTAAATGACAATGCCATTTATTTATCAGTTTTCAAAACCAACACATAAATAAAGAAATTGTCATTTACAATGCCAATCGCTCTAACTTTTTCGAAGGCGAGACCGTTGCATTGTAAATGCTTGTTGTAACTATGATTTTGATATTCAATTGATGATACAACAAAGTGAGAGTAACTCTGACCTTCTTCCCCTCAAACTTTAGACACTAACAGCTGCAACAACTTATGTCTCTGGGGTTCCTCCATTTGTACATTCCATAATGATTTAGAAGTCTGTATTATATTCCCATACTGCACAATGACATATGGGGATATAATACAAAGTTACATCATACTCATGAATGAATGTGTCCAAGTGGATAACGGTCCTAGGTGACTAACTGTCTTCTACTGTCACTATAGCAACTTCAGTCCAATATGAGAGTTTGCGCACAGAGATATAAGCAGACGGTCACCTTGTGGGAGCCCAACCAGTGGTAACCCTGAGGCATACGGGGAGCATCACATTGTTTTCTTAAGGCATCTCTTCTAGTATTTTAGCGCAGTGGACACCATGCGTTTAGGTGTTTTGAGTTTAACATGGATCAATAATACTATTACATTGATCCAGTCTCCCCCACAGCTAGCCCATCTCCTCCCTATTTTCCCTGTTCGGCCATCTCACCACCCTTTGCAACTGGGCCACCAGATAGTATAGTTTGTAGTCCGGTACGCCTAAGCCTCCTTCTAGATTAGGCCTCTTAAGTGTTTCTAACGAAACCGGTTGCTGCCTGGCCACCATCCCAGACCAGGTCCCTGACAAGTGAATCCAGATGTTGAAGCCAGGTTGATTTGTAAAGAAATTTAGTAGTCCAGGGAGGATGGCCATACTAAGGGCTAGCCACCACAGCTGCAGCTTGGTCAGTAAGATTGTAGGGGGGCCAGCTTCAGATTTCCCAAAAATCATGCTGGCACATAATATTCAAATACATTATAAGACAATCAGGGCACTTTAGAGAGACTTAAGGGGCAGGGAAAGGGAGAGGAATGAGGATTGGTAGGGGTCCTAAGTGAGAGAAAGCAGATTCTTTTGTGAAATAACCAACAATGTCAAAGTCTTTTCTAACAAAGAGGGAGAGAATGTGTGAGTTTTTTATCAGTGTGTGTAAACATTCCTTGAGAAATCCGACAGACACCTCACCATACCCGACTGAAAGCACCTGCCCCAACTATTTAGCACAACATAGACTTATCATGGGGGGGTGTTACACTCCACCCCCCCCCCCCCCCCATGAAGCTATGCTCCTGCTAGTCACGCCATAATTGGAAGGAGCAGGCAATACCAGAAAGAAATATTACTCTCTAAAGCTCTAATTTCCACGCCCAGATTCCCATCCTACGACCACTTGCGTCATGATATATGTGCACCCCTAGATACCTTTTGTGTGGGGAGATCAACTAATTACCAGTTTTGCGAGTTCCAGTTATCTCACCCGCTGGTGTGATTGGGAAATCCCAAGCTTTGGGATACTAACCCTGAGCTCAGAGAGTGGCCCAAAGTCTGTCAGTAATTCTAGCATCAGTGGCAGACCTACCTCTCCATTTTTAACATTTTACAGCAGATCACTGGCATACAGCGATATGACATGTATGGCCTCCCTCAATGGTATGCGCCTCTCCCACCCCTCTTTCCTACACTCAGCTACAAGTGGCTCAATAAGAAGAGAAAGAGGAGGAGGGAATTTAAACAATCCTGTTGTGTACCATGAAATATTCGATATAGCTGCAGCAACCAAAGTTAATGCCATTCTTTTTGCCCACCACAGAAGGGTGAAAGCCTGAGTAGACCCGCCGGGTCCATTATGACAAATACAGATTACTGGAGGGGATGCAATAGTCCACTGAGCCACTAGCCCCAACGTGTGAATAGGTTTTCCATGCCAAGAGCAATGATCTATATGTATTGACTACTTGTGTCACTCCATGACCTTATTAGAGCCAAAATATAAAAAGTCACAACACAATTGACTGCTCATTTCACACATTTTTCTCCATTACCACGTAGAGCCAAATTTCAAGTCCCCACATAATCGGCCTTTCATAAATGGAAAGTGCCTGTCTGAGCCCAATGTTCCATGAAGTTTTCTATTGGCTGCTGAGGAAATCAGCAACCCTACAGTGTGAGCTCAGAGGGTTCCTTGAGGCCTGAAATATACCAGCCGAGAGGTTGTAGGTCATGTGTGAAACCTTGCAACCACTTCTGGCTTTTCATCCAGCAGCACACTTTACGCAGTTTTAATAACTGTATACTTATAATTGTAAATCTAGAAAATACAATTCCTAGAATGTAAAGTGCTGGTGGTAACTAGAAAGCCAGAACTGGTCTACAGTGTCACACATGACCATAGTGTTGTAATCTGTTTTACCTTTGTTTGACATCAAGGTAACGTCTCTCCCTTTTACCTTGTTCTGTCTTTCCTTCCTTGATTCTTACCTTCCTTCCTTCCTTCTTTCCTCCTTGTTCCTGCATAATAGAGGGAGATGTGTTGTAATCAGCTTGTAATAAAATGTTATTTATAGTGGTACATTGGGAGATGTGTTGTAATCTGCCCATACCTTTATGTATAATTATAGTGGTACATTCCTTCCCCCCCTTGTCCCCTTCCTGATGGTATGTTCCACTGGAGTCTACTGTAGAATGTTGACAGCCACCAGGCAGTCTTGGAGAGTGGGTGACAGAATAAACACAGTTCTTATACTTCCTGCCTCAAGTATTTACTTTGCAACACATAGCTTCCAAACTTCCCACTTCCATGTGTGAAGTAATGTGTCATTCCATTTTTTCCCCGTGAATTATGGTAGTTGTAGTTTTGTCTTGTAATGGAATAAGTAAAACTACAAGTCCCAGAATTCAAAGAAATACCCTAGACTGGAGCAGAGCATCATGCTTGGCCCTGGGAAACTAGGCAGTGCTGCATGACATGGGGGCATTAGGTATCAGTGCTCTTAAGTTTTTTTCTTCCATACATGTGTAAGTACCATAAATGCCAAGATTTTAGAGGAGGAAAGTGGGAATTTTACAAAAAAGTAGTATTCAAGAGAATGAATTTCCCCCATTGACTTTTATTGAAGGAGAGGAAATTTCAGATGGGAGACAGCCAAAATAAACAATTTGAATTGGGTCTATTGGCATGTATGCTTACCCAGTCCAGGACTTTTCTTTGAACTCTGGGACTTGTTGTCCTGGTTTTATAATGGTTTCCAGTATTAAAAAAAAGATGGACTGTCACCTGGGTAACTTGAGAACTTGGGGTAACTACGGGCCTGGAGGCTTGTGGTCTATGTTCTTCTAGCACAGGTTGTGTAGGGCTAAACTATGACCACGTTGGATCTAACTCAGCCACCCTCCCCTCCAGTTCACCTCCTCTACAAAGGAAGGGTTTGCAATTTTTGCCTGGAACTGGGGTTGCACTGAGTGGCAGACGTGGGCTTACAGGTCTGTATTAGAAAGGCGGCCGGAAGTGGCAGGAATGAACTGCTGTGAGCCCGTCGTTTGTTGCTACTTCCTGTGCTGCACCCACGGGGAGTAGGCGAAGATTGAAATGCACACAGGACGAAGGGGACCGACTGTTGTGAATCACTGCGCTCTTTAACCCCCAGGGGTAGGAGAGTCAGCCACGGGTAAACAGGAGAGAGGGCGGCAGGATGGGGTGCAGCTTCCCACTGGTCAGGACCTGAACCCGTGGGAAGAGGCGAGCGAGATCAGAGAAGCTTTAAGCCACGATATTCACTGCGCCCTCCGGTGGAGCTGAATGTACTGAACATACCTTACAAACAGAGCCAGCTGGCAGGTTGTATAGCAGCCACACGTTAACACGAAAGACACCTTGAGCCAGTTCTGTTTTTTGTTTGTTTTTAAATTCAGTAGCACAGTTCAATGCATACTAATTATTTTAACCCCATTATTACTACCACAGTAAAATAAAAACTATAAATCACAGAGTGCTCTGGCCAAAAAGCCAAAAATGGCCCAGGTGTCACATAGGTCATGGGGTCACTTGATAGCTATGCAAGTATTGGAGATGCGACTGTGCGTACAGAAGACGATTGCCCCCCCCCCCAATGTAAAATATTTTTTTGGCAAATACAAAGCAGCCAGAGTGTTATAGTTCATTAAGGCTCTTAACATTTAGTAATGCGCTCCCTAAAATGCTGCAAGAGCCCCATCCAAAGTAAAAAGTCTGAGCGTAGAGGGACTCGTGGTGGGGGGAGGGCAGTATTTTTTGTGGTAGTTCGATAATGATAGTGAAGTGGTGTGGCTCACTGGTTAGAGGCGGCAGACCCGAGAGCAGAGGACGGCCCGGGACCAGGGTTCGATTCCCGGCGCGGCAGGTTTCTGGACCAGGGTCAGCGGACTCGATAATTCTCTCGCCTCGGTGCCCACTCTGATCAGCGATCACACTTGGCAACTCTGGGCATTAGCTTGCCTCATCTTCACTAACGGCCCCACCAGACCGCCGGGGATGCCTGGTCTCACCCTGGAGATACCCATTAAGGGACCATCTCTCAGGGAAGCCAGGAAGGGTTTCGCAGCGGTCGAAGCGCCTTGGGACCCTCCGGGTAAGTAGTGCGCTATATAAATGCCTATACATTTACATAATCGGGCAGTTAGAATTCAGCAAGGTGTTACTTGAAGGAAGGGAAAGACTTCAGAAGGCCTTCTCCCAAATATAGAGTTGTGGGCCATATGAAGAAATGATACCTTCTGCACGGCTTGGACATAATTCATACCCATGCCCAGGGTTGCACCGGCATCAGTAAATAAAGAGGGCATCCATTCAACACTGTCACAATAAGGATCATCCGGAGAAGAGAAAGGAACTGTTTTCTTGACCCATTCTTCCATTAGTAACAGTCACTAACAATAAGCTTCCTAGAACGTTCCTTGGTTTGATGTTTGGGTGTTGAAACCTATTGTGACATCATTCACTGGATGGCCCATTTCAAGAATACCCCTTTTTTTGGGGTATACCAATGAGATAATCACCAAAGAAGGCGGTATTCTGGAATCCATATTGCTGGTGATTACTGGTGAGGTAAGGTAGCGGGTATCCTTTGGAAAGCCAGACCCCATACTACCAAATGGTACTGCGATAACATACTAAAGGTAAAGTATGTGCCTTACAAGAGCTTATTAATGACAATAACGGGGTAAACGCCTCCGTACGATATGGGACAGGGGGTACGTGTACCTTTGAATTGCAGCGAGAGTCTGCAAGGGTGCATCCTCACCCCTATTTTGTTCCTCTTATACATTAATTGTTTGAACATTACGCTACAATCCGAAGGGAAGGATCTTCCCAAGATTAAGTTCATCTTAGTCCCAGCTCTTCTTTATGCAGACAACGCTGTCTTGATGTCATGCACCCCTAATGGGTTGCGGGCACCAATTGACAGCTTCGTCACTTTTATGGACAATTTAGATCTAGACCTGAACATCTCTAAAACCAAATACACAGTATGCTCCAACAGAACAGTCAAAACTAGCTCCTTCTGGATTAAGTGTAAATGTTTAGAAAAGGTCACAAACTTCTCTTATTTTGGAATTTTATACGACACAAAAAATTCCCGGGCCCCATGCGTTGCTACTCGCTGCCTATGCTACAACCACTCGGTCAGAATATATGACCTTGCCCAACGCTTAGGCCACAAGCCAACCAAGTCAGCCCTTGAAGTCTACTCAAAAAAATGCTTACCAGTATTAGTGTATGCTGCTGGGATCTGGGGCTCCTGGGATGTCTCCAAGGTCCAGGTGGAGGAGAATATATTTTGTCTGCACTCCTTAGGTCTCCCCTGCTCCACCCCCCATTTATTCCTGCATGACTAACTTGCGCTGTCCTACATATCAGATCTCATCAAGGTTGCTCCCCTAACTCTTTGGATTTCAGTCTGGACCAATAGTCTCATGCCTAATTCGGGAAATCAGCCAAGTGCATTTGATGTGCGAGAAGGGTATTTATATTCTCTGCATAAATTGTGCGAAAATCTGTTGCTAATGACATTGGCTGGAATGAGCTATTCTCCTGCCCCTATTCCCTGACCAAATGGGACATTCTCAAAGCTAAGACACTATTTCTTAAACATATGACCTCAGCAAGAGAACAATAAGAATTAAAAAAATCTTCCTTGTGTAATTATGTCCTGGTCCAAACAACTCTTCTCACCGAACCATATCTATCAAGGGGTTCCCAGCTCTTGGGAAAGGTTCCCTTTGGCAAAATTTCAGTTAGGATCAATCAGGTCAATGCTTTTTTTGCCTTTTGGCCAGTTTGACAAAACTTCCCTCATTATGTATCCATTTGATGAGAGCTCAGTTCAAGCCCTGAAACACTTTTCTGTAATGTTAAGAGCACCTAACAAAAAAGTTTTCAAAACATATTCTTAAATTGTATGGTCTTACTCAGTATAGGCCAGCTATGTATTTTCTCTGCCATCTTACAACCCCTGAAATTTGTTAATACATGGGCTGTTATTTAAAGTTAGCGGTTTACAAATGCAAAATATTGTCTATTGGCCATTTTGCATCTTGATATTCGATGGAGTTTGTTTGGTTATATACTTTCCTCTTTGCACATTTGAGGGCCATTTCCCATGCTGAGCCCCAATGATGCCCTCTTATCTATTTATTTTCCCTTGTACATCTGTTGCTGATTTGCACTTTTTAAAATACCTGTATGTTTTACGATGAATTGTGATGTTATCGCTTTTTTAGTGTCTTTTGCTTCTTATTGGAGCCTTTTAACCACGTTTGTTTTGTATCTTTTATGATCATTTGTCTTTTAACGATCAAATAAAGAATTTAATTGTATAACACTAACTGGATTTTCCGGTTGACTAAACAGCCTTTTAAACAGTACCATGGATAATTCAGACCACTAAAGTTTTCTTGTTTTGTGCCCAGATGATGTATATAATTTGAGCACTGGTGGGTTGAGCCACTGAGAAATAAGGGGTTTGTTTACAGACCACTGCCTGTGAAAGGCTGAGGTGTGAGACAAGCATCCACTATGGGGTCACATTTATTTTCTGACAAGCTGGCTTTGAGAGACATTGGCCAGTCACATAGGCCAATCTTCACATGTGTCCCACCAGAGAGTAAATTGCAGTTTTAGGTGTTCCATTTTGTCCTGTCTGGGAAATTTACTTTTGAAAGACCGATGTTGATTATAATTGTAAATTGTACATTAAATTGAAAGACCGATGGGGATTTTAATTGTAAATTGTCTAGTAAATTACATTTAAATGGCGTCTAACACCCATCACGAGGCGTTGAAGCTCTTTGTGACAAGTCGCTTGCTACTCCGGAATGCAAGATTAGAGTTGAATAGTTAGTAGATTAGCAATGGGTGTTTATTATTACTAGACCAGCAAATCATAAGCAGGACAGGACCAAGGTTGACTCAAGCGGCGCGTTCTGCTCTCGACCTCTAGTAACCTCTACTTGACTCTAAGCCTTTGTAACTAGGCAGGAGGGGGGGATTCCCTTTGTGTCAATGAGGAGCAGGATGAGCTGTACATGCCTCAGGAAGGAAGGGGCATCCTCCATTTCCTTACTCAGGCTATTGTTATGTTTTGGTGACTGTAATTGAGAATTGCAAAGTAGCAAAGATGATGCACTGAAGGGGTGGGGGGGGGGGTGGGGGGGGGGCTGAAACTACTTTGCCATATGACTTGGCTTCGTTAATTCCAGAGCCTGCATGAGCTGGCCTCCCTTCTCCCAAACTGAAACATCCCGGTGTCCTAATTGCATCATAGGGCTTGGCATGACTTAAGCAGGCCCTTCAGAGAGGGAGTGCAGGGTGCTAATCACCCCCCTAGCCCTGTGATTTATTGTTCAGGTCCCTGCCCTCGTCTTGCAACATTTATTTAAAGATTTTAAAGCACAGCTGCCCTATTTGGTATTTACGAGGCAACTAATGCAACCAGTGCTTAATTTGAGCCGGTGGTTTCTGGTGCTCGGCACCAGTACTTAATTATCTTCATCACACATAGTGGCGCTGCTCATCTGATTTAGAGATGAGCAGATTAACGGTTGTTTATGAATACAATATACATTAAAAATAATAATACCTACTTCTCCAGCCATTCCTTTAGCTTTGGGGACCTGGAATTATCTGAACTGTCGCACTTGCAGGTGAGAGCAATGGTTAGTAGTTGTTTTCCTACCATCATTGGCAGTGATGATGGGCCAATGGGTGGTGCAAGCTGGAGAGGCCTCCTGGTCAGGGCCCTGGCACTTATTATTTTACAAATTAAGCACTGAATGCAACTAAAATTCCTAGATGGAGCCAGAGGACAGATCTGGAGAGTGTTCTCTTTCCCTGCAGGACATCTTCTTAAGGTTTGAGTCAGGTTTCCCTCATATGATGGCCCCCCGCTACGATTAGTTGCCCCGGGCCATGCCAAAAACCTCTGACTTGGCTGGGCATAAGTCCTAAAAACATGTGGGTGGATTAATCAGCACACGTAATGCACAATGTCTGTCACCAAATAGCCAAATAGAGTGATGTCACAGGAAGTGATATTTCTGGAGGTCTGTTCATTCTTAAAAGATCATGGTTTGATGTTCATGCTTTTGTTTCCTGATGTTGTGTTTGTTTTAACCAGATTGAAAATAGAAACGTTACTTTCTTGTCTCATTCTCACCTCATTATGCCCAAAATACAGCTTCTAAAGGATAAATAGTGGGCAGTTGCCGACGCAGCTAAGTCAATCTGAGGTCTTATGTTGACAGTTAAAAACAACATCATGTGAGGTCTCATTTCAAGTGTATTGTCAAGCACAAGAGCAGCCACGATTAATGCAGACCAGACAAACTCAGCACTTGTCTAGTGGACTGAGAAATCTTGGGCCCACTTAAACATTTATCCTCAATAAGATGGTCTTTGTTGCTGCATGAGAGGTAAGAGGGAGAACTCAATAACAATATATATTTTCAAAATAGATTAACAAATTTGGTCAATCAATAATTCAATCCACAACTGAATATAGGATCAGTAAGGTTTAATTTTAAGTTAAAAAATAGGTTTATATAAACCAATCCTAGCATAATGGTATAGAAATCCAGAACAAATAAAAAGTGTCTAAATCTCCTAAAGAGATTTATCCTATACAACAAAAAAGAGTATGACTAGTTAAATTATAATTGTATAAGCAATGAGGAAAAAGAACTGAGAATTCAATTGCATCGGTTGATTTTCAGAAGTAAGAATTAGTTTGCCGCAACTTTCCCTACGTTACCTTAACAGGACCACTTTCACTAAAAGCACCAGAGATTTAGAAATATAAGAGAAAGGTGTCAGCTATCAGAGTCTTTAGGAGAAGGCACTCCAACCATGGGTCACGTAGGATAAAGCCATACTATATGCACAAGCATGGGTCTGCTCCCTGTTTAGGCTAGCTCAGTATATGATGCATATCTACTGGTGATGCATCCTGCACTGAGTCCAGGCAAACCTCAGTGATAGTATAAATGGTCCCTGATAACTAAAGCTCGCAAGGGGTTGATGTGTAGAGCAGTAAGGCTTATTCAGAAGGGGGTAAAGCAGGTGCATTTACCACACACGTCAGTCAGTGAAGCTTTACACAAGAAAGAACCACACCAGTGTTAGAAAAATACAGTAGTATTTATTACACACCAACACTAAAACTACCTTGGTATATCTCCTACCCGGAGATATTAATACACAATATAACCTGATAACACGTGAGTAAGCACATAAAAACACATGGACCCCTATGAGGGGGCCAAACCATATACTAAAAAAATTGGATGCAAGGTGAGTACCCAACCAATACTCCCACCCAAGGATCTGTAGGACCGGGGAAGCAAGGAACTACCACCGATAAGTTACTATGAGACCCTAGGCACCCATATGCAGAGGTGATACCCCGGATCGGTGTCCATTTAAAACATAGGGAAGATGCGGTTGGAGTTTTGTGGATTAAGGACCCTTCCCAGAGGACCCCAAGGACACTGCTGAAACTATGGAGGTTGTGAAAGGATAACGGAGCCGCCTGTTGAAGTCAATGAGGACCCTCAGCTGTCCAGCTGCTACAGTGACCCATAGACCAGTTTGGTGGAACCCAGGTGTGGATTCCGGATGAGGAGTACCTGTGGAGAGAGGAGACAGAGTCCAAGCCAACCGGAGTTCCCCCGGAGGTGCAGGAGCACAATGCCAACCCTTCTCGGGGGTACTTCACTGTAGGACAGAGGCCTTGAAGATGCAGATGTGGAATCCAGGCAATGCTGCAGAAGCAAAGGACACAAAGGAGCCATCCACAAGCTGCCTCACGCCAGAAGACGGATTGCAGGAGGTCAGTAGCCATCAGTACTTTCCACCAGCCTTGGCAACTACAAAAGATGTGTTGCAGTAGAAAAGGCAGAGATGCAGACCAGCAAGGTCAGAAGGGACTCACCCACCACAGGTAAGTCAGAGCCGGGCCTCAGCAAGCATCAGAGCCAGTAGGTAGCAATAGAGACCCCACAAGAGCTCCCTGGCAGCAGGCACAGAGAGTCGCAGGGAAACCTCAGCAGCACATGGAAGATGGAGGCCCATGTCGCAGGGGATGCAGTGAGGACATCCGTTTTGCAGCTGTGTGATTCTCTAGGCTAGGGCCGTTTTGAGCTCGACGGTCTTCGGGTGGGAGAGTCAACAAGCCTTGGCAACTGCAGACTGACATGGTGCACAGGAATGCAGTTCCAGTAGCTTCACGAGAGATCACAGCTTTCCAAGTTGCAGGGAAGACTGGTCAGGCATCTAGAGATCCAACAAACCATCAGCTGTGTTGCAGAGACTGGAAGTGTCCGTGGGACAACAGGATCAACAAGGCAGTCTTCGTCATAGAGGTGCCGGAAGTTGCAGGAGAGTGACTCCTTCACTCCAAGGGAAGATTCCTTCGTGCTGTCCTTGATGCACTCAGAGTCCTTATGACTCAGTAGGAGACACAACCACAGAGTTTGCAGGGTCTTAGAAGAGCACGGAGACAAAGTTGCAGTAGGAGCCTTCCTACCAGAAGCAGTCTTGTCGCAGTTCCTGGCTCAGTCCAGCAGCAGACCACAGTGTTTTGAAGCAGAAAAATCTTGTAGAAGAATTCTGCAGACGAGTCTTGCATGGTATTCCTTGTTCAGACAAATCTAAGGACCCACCCTCATGGGAACCCATAAGTAACCCACAAAAAGGGTTGGACTCGTCTGCGGTGACCCACCTATCAGGGGTGGTCAGGGACTCTACTCTGGTGGACTGACCAGTCCGATGCCCCCCGGGGCCTCTGCCTATCGTAGATTCAAGATGGCAGATTCAAGCAGCCACCTGGTGGAGCTCTGGGCACCTCATGGGGGAGGAGCTAGACAGGGGGTGGTCAGTCTCCTGTCCTCTGTGTAGGTTGTCACCAGAGTGAGAGCCAATGGTTCCTGCTCTGGAGCAAACTAGCTTATGCAAGTAGAGGACCATCTGTGCCCTTCAAAGCAGTCTGGTGGCGCTAGGAAGCACTACCATCCTAGCCCAGAGACACCTAATTCTAAAGGGGAGTTGGTTACACCTCTCTTTTACAGGAAATCCTTTGTGCTGCCTTCCCCTACCGGAGTTAGGCTCATCAGCAGGAGCGTAGAACAGTGTCTGGGGTTGGCAGCAGCATTGGCTTGCATGCAGACCCTGCAAGGCTACACAGGTAGACAAGGGGGGGCCTCTAAGGAGCCCCCAGTACATGGGGTCATGCAACTAACACTGGAATTGGTATAGTTGCATGACTCCAAAATGCTTGATACCAAATATGATCGGTTTTGGTGAACAATTATGTAGTTTGACAGCTGTCCACTACATAGCCTTAAATGGCTTCCCCACACTTACAAAGCCCAGAGAATGAAGTCCTGGGTTTGTAGGGGGCCTCTGCTCATGCAGGGGCACCCTCACACTTAGAACCATGCTCCCTGCCTTGGGCTCAAGGGCCTACCTTAGGGGTGACATATAGGTTTAAAGTGCAGAGATTGTGATATAATGAAAATATTATATCTGGGGTGAAAGGTGCATGCACCATTTCTAAGTGTGGGCTGAAAATTCATTACGCTCACGGAATTTGTGGATTTTCGGCAATTTCGCAGTCTGCAAATCTTGCAAAATTGCAGACAAATCAGCAAATCTGCGAGCGGGACGAATTTTCCATGAAGCACTTACAGGGTTCCAGCAGGTGCCCAAGCTGAAGCTAATTTCTTTGTAACCATTTACAAAATGGTTACAAAGAAATTAACTTCAACTTGGGCACCTGCTATAACCCTGTAAGTGCTTCCTGAGCGGCGCCTCCAGAATTCGTTGCCTACTTGCAACTATTCTCTGATCCTGCTCTGACCCTCGAAGCAGGGTCAGAGAATAGTTACAAGTATGGCACGAGGCTCCTGTCGCAAAAATTAAACCTCAACAGGAAGCACTTACAGATATGAATAAAGCAGGTGCCCGAGTTGAAGCTCAAATTCAGTAACGTTTTAATCAGCCCAAAACATTAGTGAGCACGGTCGAGGCTGGGCAAGTGTGCTTTAACCCCATATCTGCCATCGAACATTAGCTGTAATACTTCGAGGAGGTCTTTGCATCCATGAGTTTCTCGAGCGTGATCCCCATGTAGTTCCTGTGGCCAGGAGGCTGCTTTCTCCTCACCTGCTGCCCTGCTCGCTCTCTGACCCTTTATACACAAGAGGCATGTGAAAACCCATAGCAGCCCCGCCCGTTCGGCCCCACACCACACACTAGTGGTATCAAAAGTCTTCCCGCCCTTTCCCCACTATGATGGACAGCTTCGTCCATCATAGTGGCATCTTCGTGGATAACTATACAGGGCAGGATTAATTCTGGAATAAGGCTCCTGTCACAAAAATTAAACCTCAACAGGAAGCACTTACATTAGAAGCTGGTGCCCGAGTTGAGGCTCAAATTCAGTAACGTTTTAATCAGCTCAAAACATTAGTGAGCACGTTCAAGGCTGGGCAAGTGTGCTTTAACCCCATATCTGCGGTCAAAAATTAGCTGTAATACTCGAGGGAGGTCTTTGCATCCATGAGTTTCTTGAGTGTGATCCCTGTGTAGTTCCTGTGGCTAGGAGGCTGCTTTCTCCTCACCTGCTTCCCTGCTCGCTCTCTGACCCTTTATTCACAAGAGGCATGTTGACACGCATAGAAGCCCCGCTCGTTTGGCCCCGCACCACACACTAGCGGTATCAAACGTATTCCCGCCTTTTCCCAACTATGATGGACAGCTCACTCAAGGGACCTCAGCGCCTTTTGGCGCGGTGGCAAAGTTACAGGCACACACGGTCAGTGGAGACAAATCTTCTGACCCTTTACACAGCGGCAGTGTAGGAAGAGCACTATACATTAGTGAGCAAGGGGCGAGGCTGGCCAAGTGTGCTTTAACCCCATATCTGCCATCGTAAATTAGCTGTAATACTCGAGGGGGGTCTTTGCATCCATGAGTTTCTCGAGCGTGATCCCTGTGTAGTTCCTGTGGCCAGGAGGCTGCTTTCTCCTCACCTGCTGCCCTGCTCGCTCTCTGACCCTTTATACACTAGAGGCATGTGAACACGCATAGCAGCCCTGCCCGTTTGGCCCGCACCACACACTAGCGGTATCAAACGTCTTCCCACCCTTTCCCAACTATGATGGACAGCTCACTCAAGAGACCTCGGCGCCTTTTGGCGCAGTGGCAAAGTTACAGGCACACACGGTCAGTGGAGACAAATCTTCTGGCCCTTTACACAGCTGCAGTGTAGGAAAAGCACTATACATTAGTGAGCACGGTCGAGGCTGGCCAAGTGTGCTTTCACCCCATGTCTGCAGTCGAAAATAAGCTGTAATACTCGAGGGAGGTCTTTGCTTCCATGAGTTTCTCGAGCGTGATCCCTGTGTAGTTCCTGTGGCCAGGAGGCTGCTTTCTCCTCACCTGCTGCCCTGCTCGCTCTCTGACCCTTTATACGCAAGAGGCATGTGAACACGCATAGCAGCCCCGCCCGTTCCGCCCTGCACCACACACTAGCGGTATCAAACGTCTTCCCACCCTTTCCCAACTATGTTGGACAGCTCACTCAAGGGACCTCAGCGCCTTTTGGCATGGTGGCAAAGTTACAGGCACACATGGTCAGTGGAGACAAATCTTCTTGCCCTTTACGCAGCTGCAGTGTAGGAAAAGCACTATACATTTACCCAACGAGGTAGCACTTACTGATTAGCCAGTAGAAAGTACTCCAGTTGAGTATAGTGCAAATCGCAAAAAGATCCGCGATTTCGAGTGGAAATCCGCAAATTCGCAGATTTGTTTGCGATTTTGCGCGAATTTGCGGACCGCAGATCTGCAAAATTCACCCATACTTAACCATTTCCCGCAGACTGTGATGGCAGACCTGTAGGCACAGTTTGCATGAGCACCCATGGGTGGCATAATACATGCTGCGGCCCATGAGAGACCCTGGTGTACCAATGCCCTAGGTGCCTAAAGACCATACACTAGGGACTTACAGGGGTACATCGGTATGCCAGTTGTGGGGTGTACAAAGTACTTAACAGTTAATTTTAAGGAGAGAGCACCAGCACTGTGGTATTGGTTAGCAGGATCCCAGTGTACTACAGTCTAAACATACTGACACCAGGCATAAAGTGAGGGCAACCATGTCAGAAACATCCTTCTTTCTACACCTGTGAAGTCCTAAGATGTCTCTCCTGACTCTCACTAAGTTACAGCATAAGATATGTTATGTTATTGAGGAGTGCACTGCTACTCCATAGAGTGTCCCGGTGCTGAACAGGCATCGTGGGGCTAACTGTGAGCTCTTAGCTGGCCAATTTCACACTATTGCTGGAATAACCAGGTTTTCAGTAGTTTCTAGAAAGGGAGATGCTCCTGCATCTGTCGGAGTTCCAGCGGCAGCTTATTCCAGAGTTGGGCTGCTTGTACCGGGAAGGAGCGACCACCAATTCGGGCATGGAAGGATTTAGGAATACAGACTAACTGAAGTGCCGCAGACCTCAAAGCGCAACATGGGTGGTAGGTAGGGGGCCCCCAGCCCATGAAGAGATTTAAAAGCCAAAAGCATGGCTTTAAAAACCATCCTCTTAGGGATCTGCAGCCAATGCAGGGTTCTCAGATGGGTAGCCATCCGTGTTCTGGTGCCCAACATAAATATTGCGCTGGCCGCAGCATTCTGGACAACCTGTAGGCGTGTCTTCAGGTATTCTGGGATTCCCAGATAGAGAACGTTAACGCAGTCCACCCTGGATAAGACCAGCGCTTGGACCACAGTTTTCCTGTGTGCCACCGACAAAAGGGGCAAGAACTGCTTCAGCATTTTGAGCATTCCAAAGCATGTGCCTACTACTGCTTGTACTTGGGCATTCATGGATAAATTCTCTTCCATTCTGACTCCTAAATTTTTGACGGTCTTGACCGAGTCGGCGGCGGGAGACATGTCCTGTGGCTACCAGTTACGCCACACACTGTCTAAGGGAAGACCAAAAAGAATCATTTCCGACTTGTCGGGATTACACTTAAGTTGGTGTAGTTGGAACCAGGAGAACACTTCTGACAGGCACGCGTTTATCGCTTCCCCTCTAAAATCTGACTTCTTATCGCATGTGAAGAGTAGTTGTGTGTTGTCTGCATACAAGACGATTTTGGCTCCATGGGCTTAGGCCAGGTGCACCAAGGGAGTCATATAAAGGTTAAAAAGTGTGGGGCTAAGGATTGAGCCCTGTGGCACCCCCACTTTTAAGGAGGGAATAGGCGCTGCATAGGGAGGTGATCAGACCGTATTAGTTGCATTCAAGTTAGACAACCCCATGTGACTTTCTCCAGTACTTTTCAATGATTCCGGCACAAATTGGATACTTGCACCACCTTTACCACAGTAATAAGTTGCAGCTTCAGTCGTCCTTGGTCATTTTTCTCCTCCTCCATGAGAACTGGCCTTCTTGCTCATCACCGCATTTCTCCTTGCCAGACTTCATCTTTTCATACCTTGTTATCTAACTAAAACAAAAACCTAACAAAAACCCTTATTTTTTAGTTATTAAGGCTGTGTATACACCTATATACAAGCAAATACATTGTCCTTTGAAGGTTAAATACAAATTACATGTTAGACTTTAAACGTGAGCTTGAAGTGAAAGGTTCTCAAGGCCCAAACCTTTGTCAATTTAGCTATGCACAGGGTTACATGAGATCTTATGGTTTATGTATATCAGTATCTGGATTTAACCAGTGATGTTTTTCCGTCCTTTTGGTAAATTACCATCAGATATACAGACATTTAACTGTGGAAGTATGTTGTTTATTTCTATGAAGTCACATGACTCACTATGTCACCGTGAGGGGGTGGTCACAATGTGTAATTAGCATTTATAAAAGCATTGAGTTCGATGTACTTGTTGCAGCGTGAACAAGGGCATATCTTGCCAGAAACGCGTAGCTGCTTTCTGTTGTTCAATAAAAACAACTCTGCTGATGTGATGTGGTCCGTCTCCTTCCTGTTTGCTGGTGTGCTGTGTGGTTGCTGAAACACCGAGAGATCCAGAGGAGTCATGTGCTGTAGGGTTACAAATACGTGCACATTTCTACACATAAAACAAATGCAGTATATTAATGCATGAATAAATTGCAAAGAATTACAAGAATGTCATTTCAAAAGCAAAAACCTGAACATAATTTCTTGTTACATGTATAAATGTTTAAACTTTCATCTACGCATTCCCATTCTATTTTATCTTGATGTTAACTTCACCTGAAATATTAAAATGTAAATATTACAAAGACCTTTATTAGTTATGTTTCTATGCACACAGTGATGAGTCTCATTAATTTTCATGTGGAGTACTTTAAACACACAATACTCCATCTTTTCTTAGTAATATTAATCACAAATAATGTATTCGAGTGCATACAGATGATTATGATGCCCTCCTACAGTCTCTCAGGGTGGGATGAAAATGACGCATCTCCAGGAACAAGGAGGCAGACCTCTTGCAGCTGCTACCCCTGGCAAGCCCTTTAGTATCCAGAGACTGCTTTTGCAGTGCCTGACCAGCCTAACTGTGTTTCAAACTAAGCTGCAATCTGTGAGAAATCCAATTATATATGTAATCGTAATTACACAGTTGCTCGCATTCCAGTGCATTAGGGACTATTTTAAATCTCGAAAGTACTTTCGATTATCACACATTAAATTATGTTGTTGCTGCTTTGTGTAAAGAAAGCAATACATTTTTGCTTTGTTCACTGCAGAAGATATTCTGTAATATTTTAGTCAGGACTCAAAATCAAACCAGGTGTGTTGGCTTCGTCAATGCTTGATTGTTGTGTGGTAGGTTTTAGTCATAACATTTCTTTCATTTTCCAAATTACAATTTTGATTTGGCGGCAGTGCAATGCTCCTGCTCAGTTTGTATTCAAATTGATGCGTACAAAACTGGAAACCACAGCTCCAAAAACAAGTGAAATCCATTAATATATTTATGACAGAATACCAGGAAGTAGAACACAGATTCGACACATGAAATTACAGTATTATTATATATAATTAAAATTCGGCTGCAGCCCAGCAAGTGTAGTATCTGTCAGTGGCTTTCCATACAATTATCAGAAACCCACAAAAGATAATGCGGTGCCCTACTGCTAAGTGCACCGAACCTTAGCACAGTCGTGATAGGCTTGTCTTTCGCACTGTATTGTATTCATATTCTTAAGCACCATTTAGCTAGAGACACAAGGAAGGACATACTGACAAGAACCACATGCGGGGGAAGTGAGTCGTCATAACTCAAATATGCTCTGTGATGTTTACCGCTCCCAGATCCCTCGGTGTGATTTTAAAATGAATCTGTAAGAAATGTGTCAATGTGGAAGAATCCCTCCCTAAATGCTTTTTCTAAGTCCAGGTGTTGCCACTGCCTTCCTTGACATCAGCATCAAATAACCCTTTTCGGGATGTCATCAGGGTGAAAGGTCACATGGTATCATTTCCTGTGATGCCATTGCATGGACATGCGTGTGTAATGGAAATTCTGTTACTGCTGACATTTTGGTGAATCAACTTTCATGACGCAGTCTTTTGATTGTCTTTGCACCTTCTGCCCTGTGAGCAAGGGCAAATGTAATTTTTTTTAATGCATTTTCATACTACTTAAATGAACATTTTCCGCGTGGCATCTATCATTAGGCCCCACTCCAAGCTTTATCCACATTATCTATGAAGAACAATTGGTCTGCTCACCATTGCCTCTTGGTTTCAGTGTTCAGACCTTAGCATCATGAAAATTGCTGTAGGTCCCCACATGACTATGATTTGGCATGGACAGTGAATTAAGATTACTTTTATTCAAATTAGACAGTGCTTAAGTTGCAAAAAAACAGAAGTGCCAGGGTTCTGGTCAGGAGGCCACTGTTGCCTGCACCACACATTGCCCCTGCCTTGCTGCCAATGATAGCACAAATGTATGACATTACAAAGCATACCTTTACAACGCATGCCTTTACAACACAGTTTTTACACCGCAACATCCCTTGCAATGCAAACATTTACATTGCATGCCATTACAACAAATTTTTTAAAACTACATTTACAACGCATTCCATTACATCACATTATACCTTTACAATGCATACTATTAAAAGCATACCATTACAGCGACGGCTCGTGGAGGGAGTTACGGTGGGGCAGGAGGGTGGGGAGGGGGAGGGGCAGGGTGGAGGTTGCTAAAAACCGGCATATGGATAATTGCAGGTAAGTAAACAATTTAATTAATAAAACGAATTTCGTAGCTCGCACTGCATTGCATTTTGCGATGCAAGGCGCACTACGAAGTTCGTTTTATTAATTAAATTGTTTACTTACCTGCAATTATCCATATGCCGGTTTTTAGCAACCTCCGCCCTGCCCCTCCCCCTCCCCGCCCTCCTGCCCCACCGTAACTCCCTCCACGAGCCGTCGCTGTACCATTACATTGCATTTAAGGTAAGTTTTGGATAGTGTAGGGGAAAAAATTACTATTCTAACTCCAGGGGGTGAGACAGTAGGGTAAGTGTTCGATAGTGAGAGAAACACAGTGACCCACACAAGGGAAATTGTATACAAATTGTATTTTTTGCCAAATAATGCAACAGTATTTTCCAAACATATAACATAAACGCTTTCCAGAGAGAAGTGAAGTCCAAGTCTTGAAAGTTGTATTGGAAGACTTTTTATTCATGAAAAATAGAAATTCAGAAAATTGCTAGCTGCCAACGCGTTTCGTCACAAACGTGACTTCTTCAGGGACTTAAAAACTGTTTCCTAGTCCCCCTCGTATTCAATATGGCTTTTAGGTATGTTCTGTATTATACAGCAGTTTTCGATATTTTACATCCGCATCACAAGGATATTGACAAGGGTAATATGGTATATCCCCAGTGACGTCTCTCTCTGTAAATTTTGGAGTATTGTAGGGCCCATCAAGGTTTCTTCAGTAAATAGCGGGCATTTTTAGCGTGCCACCGGCGTCTCGTACAAGGTCCTTTCCAAGTGAGTCACTTGGAAAGGACCTTGTACGAGACGCCGGCGGCACGCTAAAAAAATAATTTCTATTTTTCATGAATAAAAAGTCTTCCAATACAACTTTCAAGACTTGGACTTCACTTCTCTCTGGAAAGCGTTTATGTTATATGTTTGGAAAATACTGTTGCATTATTTGGCAAAAAATACAATTTGTATACAATTTCCCTTGTGCGGGTCACTGTGTTTCTCTCATTGCATGTGATGTCTTCCATCACTATTTAGGGGGTGTTCACGGGTCACGCCCTCGACCAATACGCACAGGGTTCTGAGTACTTGACAAAAGACTATATATAGTGGAATAGTGTGCAGGTAGAAAATAGCTCTGACCCCAGTTCTGCTGTGTTTTTTAAGTGTTGGATAGTGTAGGGGTACTGTGCGTTGTAATGGTATGCGTTGTAATGACATGCAATGTAATGACATGCAATGTAATGCCTGTGTTGTAGTGACATGTGTTGTAGTGTCATGCGTTGTAGTGACACGCAATGTAATGGCTGCGTTGTAGTGGCATGCGTTGTAAAGGATGTTGCGATGTAGTGCGATGTGATGACTGCGTTGTAAAGGTTGTTTCCCTACAAACACAGCTACAAACAGTCACACTCCTACAAGTGAGACAATTCAGACTATTCCAGGCCCCCAATCTGTAAGAATAGCTTGGGCGGCGGGTAATAGTCATTTTTAAAGTATATTTTAAATTAATAATTAACTATTGTTTTGGTCTTTTTAAATTTAGCCAGACTGTCAAAAGCACAATTTTGGCAATTAAGTTCCGGTGCTGAGCACCGAAAATCACCAGCTCAAATTAAGCACTGAAATTAGAGCGCGTCAATAATCGGACCAAAGAAATGATTAAATCCTTTTGGGACCTATTCACAAAGTCGCTGTGGATTATATGAAGTAGTGCTGTTACATATCTTTGTGAATTAAACCCCAAAACATCTGAAATGTGAATAAAATAGGAACATTCAAATAAGATAAGCATAAATACGAGGACTGTGTCCTCCTTAACTTTTACTAATAGGGAGTTGGACCTTGCAGGATTCACAAAGGCATGTAAGTGTACGTAAAAGAGCACTTCTTTGGAACTACTTCCTGTACTCATTAATTGTTAAGTCACTTGGCCCTATATTATTTCCTCTGAGTGGTTAATTCCTGTGCCCAATTCTGGCCACCCTCAGGCTTTCTTCCCAATTAATTAAAAAAAATATACAGTGGGGGAGCACAAAACAGCATAGTACACAGGACCCCAAAGCCTCAATCTGCCATAGGTTGCAGGAGTCGATACCATCTGGGAATAGCGAAAGGTCTTCTATATGTACAAACATTGGTCTCCTTGAACAAAAGGTATGAATATGAACATTGTGTATGGCCATTTCCGTTTCCTATTCAAATGTAACTCAGGCTTAATGATGCTAGGGCATGGCTATCTCTCACCCAAAAATATCTCATTATTCTTATAACTTTAGGTCCAAAGGACAAAAATAAGCAGAAATTGTAAGTGGTAATACTTCAGAATAATGACTGGTCCTAGTTAAACAATTTGTGGGTCCTGCACTATCAGAAATAAAAGGATTTACTGCATCGGTTACTATGTCAACTGCAATAATCGGTACCACACCGGGTATTAACGTGCATGCATGAGGTGTGTCGACAGAAAACAGTCATAAAGACAGGAAGTAGGTCATTGTGAAGCGGTAGATGGGCACAGGAATGCTACCAGGTGCCCCTCTTGGGCTGGATTTCACAACGTATTTAAATTCTCTTCAAACAGGTGTCATCCAGTCATGTAATCCACAACATAGTTGCACCCTGGTCTCCAGACGACTCCTTAAAGGAAGTTACACAGAAAGAGTGCTTGAGGTGCTGGCAAATCAGGTTGTAGAGGAGAAGCTTGTACTTATCAAGCACCTCCTCCAAAAAGAAAGTGCAAATGGCCAGGAGAGAATTTGCTGAAAGATCATAAAGAAGGCGACTGCTAGGGGCGTGGCTTGGATGCCGAGGAGGTAGGCAGCGAGAGCCCGGAGCTCCGCGCCCTATCCCGAATATCATCCTGATTATCCGTGCGGATTCCAGTAAAACTGGGATAATCCATAATCTGAAGTCATCGCGGAAGCTACGGCGTTCAGAGTGGGCGACCTGGAGCTGTTCCTTGTCCTGAAATTTGACTTTGAAGACCAGCGCCGGGTGTGATACCGTCGATCTAAGATGGCGCCCTGAGGCCTGGACAAAGCAACGACGGGGGCACGAGGCCTGATTCTCCTGCTGATCTATTGCTGGCAGTGTTTACTAAACTGGAGGGCCCCTCTTGACCTTCTCGGTGAGCACGGGTGATCTTTCCTCACGCTGGTGCGAGCTGTTGGGAAAAGCGACCACAATTACGTTCGCCGACGAAGTCCTAAAATGGCGGCGGCTTTGTGACAACGGTCCCGATTATCCGAGCACAATCTGGCACCTTGCTGCTCAGCGGCAGCAGTGGACCCCTGGGAACTGAACCATCTAGTGCGATCGGAGCAGAGCCCAATGCCCTGAGGACATACTAGGTCCCTGATCCTATTGCCCGGGGAGTTATCCAGTGGCGGAGCTCTGCAGTGCGGAGACAGTGAGGGGGACAAAGGGATTCTAAGGGCGCTAACAGCTGCAGCCAAGATGGTGAAACCAAAAGGGAAGGGGGGCGGAGCGACCGACACAGATGCGGCGGACGGAGCGGATCGCGACCAGTCTGCTCTCCAGCGCATGCAGGATCGTATACTGGAGGCCATCGCGACCACGAAAGATGCCCTACAGCAGGACATCGCCCAGGTGGCGACGGGCTTGGGTCTCCTGAAAGCGGATCATGATAAACTTAAGGACAGAGTCAAGTCTATGGAGATCGCTGTTCAGGAATTGGCCCCGGACCACGCAGCTGTGAAAGCGCAGATGGCGGATGCTCTGGATAGGCTGAAGGTGTTGGAGAGGAGGGCCGAGGATGCAGAAAACAGGAGTAGGCGCAATAACGTTCGCCTCGTGGGCCTTCTGGAAAAAATTGAGGGCGACGATATGGTGGGCTACCTCGACAACTGGCTACGTACTGAGGTGGCACCAGAAGGACTATCTCCTTTCTTCTCCCTGGAACGGGCCCAGAGGGTTCCGGCTCGACCACCGGCCCCGGGCCTGCCGCCTCGCCCGGTGGTGTTCAAATTGCTCCATTACAAGGACCTGGACTGGCTACTACAGAAGGCGAGGGAAGCGGGATCCTTTCAAGTTGACAACAACAGAGTCACCATGTTCCCGGACTACACCTTTGAGACCCAGAAACTCAGGGCCAACTTCTTGTCCCTCAAGCGTGAGCTCCGTGGAGAGGGCTTAAAATACTCCCTGCTTTTCCCAGCGAAGCTGAGAGTTGTGGTGGACGAAAAGTCGCTTTTTTTCACGACCTCGGCGGATGCTTGGGCATGGTGGTACACCTATAAAGCTGGAACGGATGGAGCTAATGCCAGGGCTGAGGAGGCTAGAGAGACACAGCCGATCAGGAAGTCGCAACGGATCCGTAAAAATTGCCGGAGAACTGAAAAACCATCCGTGTCACAGACAGAGACAGAGAGGAAGGCGGCCCTACAGGCGGTTGTGGACCTATCTAGCACAACCAGAAGTCAGTCCGGGAAGGGCACAGACTCTGATGAGCAGGGCACGGGGTCGGAGACGGGGCTCTCGGAATTTGGTGGAGCCAAAGGCCCTATAGTGACACCGCAGACATCTGGGGAGATAGTCGAGGCATGAACCGCTGGACTGGAGGAGCGGCTTATTGGTCAGACACTGGGGCGCTGTGCCCGTGAGCGCAGTTTACGGTTGTATGGGATTTCGTGAGTCTATTATGGGGGGATCAAGGGGCGGGATAGGCGGGATTGATTTGCTTTAACGAACTCTCTCGACATCGGTCCACGCCCTACTGGCCCTTATGGTCATCGCAGTGGAGACTGCGAATAATAGTGCCTTCCTTTGAGGGGATAGTTGGTTGTGATAGCGGGGGGGGCCTGTCCTGGGGGGGTGGGAACCGAGAGTAGTTGGGGACGCTCAAGTTGTTTTTGGGGGGTTGGGGGGGTTCACTTGTTTGGAGTGGGAGGGGGGGGCAGCTCGTTGTTGGCAAAAGCGCATGGTCGATGGCTTTTATTGTTCTGTCTGTTTGTGCAAGAGGACATGGCTAGTACGGGGGCTTTGAAATGTGTGACCTGGAATGTGCGGGGTCTCCATACTATGGTGCGTAGACACAAGGTTCACGCGTATCTAAAGCGTAGGGGTGTGCATATAGCTTTCCTACAAGAGACGCATATCACCAAGCAGGTGGGAATTGCGCTGCAAAGAAGGTGGAGGGGGCAGCTGTTCAACACGACATATTCGGCCTTTGCGAGGGGGACGTTGATTTGGATACGGGCGGGGATCCCTTTCCAGGTCACTAAGACGGTGGTGGACCCGGAGGGTAGGTTTGTGGCGGTGGAAGGGAGACTCAGGGGCCGGGTGGTATCTCTCTGCAGTGTGTATGCCCCGAATGTAGATTTGCCCGCTTTTCTAACGACACTCTCGGGCAAACTGGCGAGTTATTTGGCAGGGCCGATGCTCATGGGGGGGATTTTAACTCGGTGGTGGATATTGATTTGGATAGATCTCATCCCCCGCTGCACACACCCCCAGTACACAGGGTAGCGAAGCGCAGACTGGAATGGCAGAAGAGTTGGGCGCCTGGAGAACACTACACCCCACCACGAGGGACTATTCCTTTCATTCACAATTACATGACCTGCATGTTAGACTGGATGCGTTTCTGTGCTCGTCACATATGCTCTCAACAGTGGGTAGCGCGGAGTATTTGGCTCGCACGATGTCGGACCACAACCCTTTATTGTTGTCCCTGAACTGGATGGTGGAAATCAACTGCGTACCAACATGGCGGCTGCAACCTGATACCTTAGATGACTTGCTCTTTAGGGAGGCCTTGGGGGAGCGAATAGCGCGTTACTTTGAGGAGAATAGTGGCTCCGCCTCTACAAGAGCTGTGGAGTGGGACGCGTTTAAGGTGGTGGTCAGGGGTCACTGTATTGGGAACACTGCAGGGGCTCGTAAAACTTTGCTAGATGATCTCGAGAAGGCGGAGAGACGATTGAGGGAGAAGGAGAGGGAACGCCCGAATCACCCCGAGCTTCAGGAGGGGATTAGTGGCGCTAGCGGTGGAGTTGGAGCGGCTGCGTAGCTTCGACCATAAGGCGTATATGACGAAGGCGCATGCGGAAGGTGATAAGGCGGGGTCGATGCTGGCGTGGCTTGCTAACCCGATCAGGCGGGGCGCGCCGATCATGGCGATTCAGGCGGAGGGGGGGGGGGGGGCTTTGCCACGCCCAAGCCGGGATTCTGGATAGGTTTAGGGCGTACTACGAGGGTTTGTATGAGAGCGGACAGACGAGTGGGGCGGACGAGCTGGGCACCTTTCTCGATGGGTTGCAGCTACCACGATTGGAGGACTCGGAAGCAGAGGAGCTGGGTCGGCCTATAACGATTGGGGAGATAGGGAGTGAAGTGAAGCAGATGGCTAGAAATAAGACTCCGGGGCTTGACGGTCTCCCGATAGAGTTTTATAGCAAATACTTGGAGTATCTGGCTCCGCAACTGCAATTGGTTTATAATGAAGCACAATCACGAGGTAGGCTCCCAAGCTCCATGTGCGAGGCCCTTATGATCCCATTGTTAAAGCCTGGCAGAGAGGGCGCTGCCCTTTCATTCTACCGTCCATTGTCTATGCTCACGACGGATTAGAAGATCCTGAGCAAAATCCTGGCAAATAGATTATTGACCCACATGACCGGGCTGATTCATAGGGATCAATGCGGCTTCATCCCGACACGTAACACTACCCACAATATCCGCAGGCTTACAAGGCTGATGGGGGCCCAGTGGTCGGAAGCCACTACTCCATTCGTGCTCTCTATAGATATCGAGAAGGCCTTCGATAGTCTTGAATGGAACTATCTGTATGAGGTGATGAGGCGTTTCGGGTTGGGGGACGGGTATATCAACTGGACCAAAGTCCTATATACGGAAGCCACAGCTAGAGTCAGAGTGGGTTCATTGATCTCGAAGCAATATCCGGTACGACGAGGCACTAGGCAGGGGTGCTCCATTTCTCCCCTCTTGTTCGCTTTGGCAATGGAACCTTTTGCAGCGGAAGCCAGGTCTGGCCGCCATTACACGGGGCTGATATACAGGGACAGGCCGCATGTCATCTCCTTGTACTCGGACGACCTACTGATGTTCTTGGCTGATTCGGAAGCGGAGTTACTGGGGGCGAGACGTTTGTTGGAGCTGTTCGGGCGGCTGTCGGGCTTGAGGGTCAATTGGCCCAAATCTTGTCTATACCCTCTGAGACAGGGGGAGCCGTGCCCTCTCACCGCGCAGGAACTCCGTTGGGAACCGCATTGTCTGCACTATCTCGGCGTTTACATCTACCATACCCCAACGGATATGCTGGATGGCAATATTAATCGCTGTATTACAGCCCTGAGAGGGTGTATGGATTTCTGGGCCACTCTTCCACTCTCACTGGCTGGTCGGGTCTCCCTACTTAAGATGGTGGCTCTGCCCAGGCTGTTGTATTACTTTAGGACCCTTCCGGTATGGATTCCGGGCTCTGTCTTTCGACGCCTGAGATCATTGACCATAGCGTTTCTCTGGGGCACGGGCAGGCGACGAATCGCGCTGGATACCCTCTTGCGACCCAAGGATGAGGGAGGCATGGCGGTGCCCGATTTCGAAGGCTATTATCTGGCGGCTCAGCTGCAGACCTTCACTCAGGAGGTCGCGAAGGTGTATCGAGGCCCGGAGCATTCTAGAGATGAGGCCACCCCGCGGCATGTGCTGGCATACATCACGCTGCATCAGAAGCTCTTGGTTAGAGATCTGACAGTGGAGGAACAGACGTTCCGACTTTGCTGGAACCGGGCGCGCAAACGAGCAGGTATCCGATACATGTATGCTCCGGAAATTCCGCTGGGAATGGTTACAGCCTTGCCTCATGGTGGGGACTGGTCGCGATTGCTCGGCTGGGAAGAGGCTGGGGTTCAAATGCTGGGCGACTTGTATGAGGATGGTGCGTTGCTTCCGTTCCAGGAGTTGCAGGAGCGGTTCGACCTCCCGCGAGGAGATTACTTGTTACATGCGGCGGTAACAGGCGCCATGCAAGACCACTGGGGAGAGGGTTTGCAGGAACCTGCGACATCCATAGCATGCCAATTTACGATGATGGCAGCTGGGACCTTTAAGGCGGTAACCTGCCTGTACTCCAGAATGTTGCGGGAGGCCTTGCAGCCGCTCGCAGCTTTGAAAGCTAAATGGGAGTTGGACCTCCAAATGGAGATCCCTGATACAACTTGGGGTCAATTGCTGCGAAGGGCGCGGAAAAGCTCAAGGAATGCTAGGTTCCAGCTTATACACTTTTATATTATTCATCGGGCATACCTCACGCCTGGGAAAATACGGCAATACTTTGGGGTGGAAGAGGCGGCCTGTCCCAGGTGTAACACAGTTGGGGCAGATCTGGGTCACATGCTGTGGGACTGCCCTACCTTGGGGGAATACTGGCAGGAAGTTGGGAGGGCCCTGAATAATGCAACAGATAGGGAAATACAGTACACCAAAGCAGTGAGGGTCCTACATTGGTTTCCACACACGTCTAAAAATAAAAATACTAGCCGATTTATAGATTTGGGGTTGATCCTGGCAAAGAGGGAAATAACGAGGAATTGGAAGTCAAAAGTGGGACCCATGTATAAAAGGTGGTATGGTGAATGTCTGCGGTGGGCAGCCTGTGAAAGCACTTTGAGGTACCAGATGGCTAGGAGGACTGATGATGAGAAAGCCATGGAGAGGGCTACAGCGTGGGAAATGATGGTGCAGGCGCTCCGGGATGATAATGATGAGGAGGAAGCAGAGGAGGTGGACTCGGTAACAGCTGACCCCACCAACACACCTGGGAACACACCTTAGTGAATGTATAGGACCTCCTTGCACACCAGACCTTAATCATATCTGACTGGGATTATCACACAGCGCTGCCACGGGGGGTGGGGGGGGGAGTTCGGGACTGTAAGAAGTTGGGGGAAGGGTGGTTGATGGGGATGGGGGAGGGGCGAAAATTACAAAAGCAGTCCTCTTCTTCCTGTGAATGTGACCACGGACATTGAACTGTGCAGCAGGGAATGGACTAAGCACGATGGCAGTTTAGTCTTCTTTCTGGAGACGTGCCTGGTATGGTGGGGGAAGAGAATTGATAATGTGCCTTCCGGCTATGATTAATGGATATACCATAAAGATATTGTCTGTACAATCATTTTGGTGCTGCAATAAAAACGATGTTACAAAAAAAGAAGGCGACTGCTAGAGGGCGCAAAAGCTCATAGAGATGCGCACCTCTGCAGTTCCAAGATAGGCCCGCGCGTTATCGCTAATGAGATTATGGCGGCCAATCTTGGAGCCTCTCTGTTGATCTCCCACTGGGCGTGGCGTGCTATACCTTTCAACATAAGGGTCTGCACTGCGCTTTTGTATGTTTAAGCGCTTCTGATGCCCTATTAGGGTCTGCACTCAGCGCACGGTATATTGAAGCGCCTGTTATTTGGGTATACTCACCCATGCCCTGCCCAGTCAGTTTAAGGGCATATTTGTGTTCCGGGGGTTTAACCCTTTATAAGAGCCGCTATATTTGATAGCAGTTGGTAGCCCCAATTGCCATATTCCTGTTATGCAGGACAATGCTGCCTCTTCATTCAGGAGGAACAGATCCAGTACTTCCCACTGGACGATGGGTTTTGTGACACGGTAGACACGTTTATACATAGGGAGGCCTCTTATCCCCTGGCTTCCTACGACAGGACATTACAGCGGCTGATGGACAGCTGCTATGGACCCCTCTATTTGAGGGAAGACTTTGGCCTGTTGGGCACACAACCTTGGGGACAGTCACAAGCTAAACTGGGCAAGGCCAAGCACAAACACGACCAATTTGACACGGCATATCTAATATAAACGTGAACTGGGGCACCTATAATGTCAACATGAATAGTTTCAACATACGTCGTGCCTATGGTCATATGTAACTCTTGAGTGTGAAAACATTTAGGCCCTGAAGGTAAGGTGGAGCCATCAACAGAACTCACCGGTTCTGGCGTCTTTTTCTTCTCTACGGGTAGTCCCAATTATTTAGCAAATGTCTGATCAACATAATTTCCAGTAGGTCCTGAGTAAAGCAGAGCTGAAACATGCAATTGGGTACTGTCAGGTAGCACAAGTTCCACTAACACATTTAAGTGAGCCACGGTGTTCTGTAGAGTATTAGCTAACAGGGTTGAGGTTTCTGTGGCCGTAACTCTCGAGTATGGAATCTCAGGCAGAGCTCTCCCTAGTCGGGAGTACTAGGGCTGCGAGCAAACTTTGTTCTGCCAGCATCTCCGCTTGTCAATCACTCGGAAATTGATTTTTAAAACGTGTAAAATGTTTATCTTGTGAAAATTCCTTGGGGGTTCTTAATTACTTTATTAGGTAGCGGGAATTGAAGTTAGGCACACTGACACCTTCCACGCTCGACCTTCTTTTCTCCTGCCTCGCCTAGCTGCTTGTTTGTGTCAAAGGCGGCGGCGGGCGCCATCTTGGGTGTGGGCTCGGGCTGCGCTCCAGTCGCGCCGGCCTCCCGCCCTCCCTGACTATTTAGTCAGGAAGCACTCGTCGCTCGCTGCCTTCAGAGCTCTCCCTAGTCGGGAGTACTAGGGCTGCGAGCAAACTTTGTTCTGCCAGCATCTCCGCTTGTCAACCACTCGGAAATTGATTTTTAAAACGTGTAAAATTTTTATCTTGTGAAAATTCCTTGGGGGTTCTTAATTACTTTATTAGGTAGCGGGAATTGAAGTTAGGCACACTGACACCTTCCACGCTCGACCTTCTTTTCTCCTGCCTCGCCTAGCTGCTTGTTTGTGTCAAAGGCGGCGGCGGGCGCCATCTTGGGTGTGGGCTCGGGCTGCGCTCCAGTCGCGCCGGCCTCCCGCCCTCCCTGACTATTTAGTCAGGAAGCACTCGTCGCTCGCTGCCTTCAGAGCTCTCCCTAGTCGGGAGTACTAGGGCTGCGAGCAAACTTTGTTCTGCCAGCATCTCCGCTTGTCAACCACTCGGAAATTGATTTTTAAAACGTGTAAAATTTTTATCTTGTGAAAATTCCTTGGGGGTTCTTAATTACTTTATTAGGTAGCGGGAATTGAAGTTAGGCACACTGACACCTTCCACGCTCGACCTTCTTTTCTCCTGCCTCGCCTAGCTGCTTGTTTGTGTCAAAGGCGGCGGCGGGCGCCATCTTGGGTGTGGGCTCGGGCTGCGCTCCAGTCGCGCCGGCCTCCCACCCTCCTCACGCCCCATATATTGGAACCATGCCCAGATGGCGCAGCGGGCTGGCGCAGCGGGCGCGCGCCGAAGCCGCGCCAAAGCCAAGCCCGTCTGCGTCCGTCAGCGGCCGGACCCGGCCCAGGGCCACAACCCCTGGTTCCCGACTGCTGTATTCTCCCCGGCACCTACTAGCGCTAAATCCCGGTAAGCCATGTCAGGCCTGTACTACTGCTGTCCTGTCCGCTGTGATACCCACTCGCCCTTTCACATGTCCAGGCTGTAACTATCAATGTACCACAACCTGTCTCTCAGCCCACTCTGATCTTATCCACGGCACACCATTTGTTAGAGAGACTATAACCCCACATGGTTGTCGAGCTGCGCTTATCAATGCGCGCTCGCTCCCATGTCACAGCTTCTACATCAATGAGCTTATAGTCACCCATGACTTAGATCTACTATTTGTTACCGAGACCTGGGCAGATGCCGGGTCAGGCCCGGATTTCTGCAACGCTACTCCAGCTGGATATAGCGTCGCTAGACATGACAGGCCTATAGGACGAGGTGGGGGCCTTGCCATTATCTACAAGGACAAATATCGCACCACACTCGATCCTATAAACTCGGTTAACTGTGAATCAGCAGTTTTTTCCATCAGTATTAACCCCAAACGGGCACTAAAGGGTATAATACTTTATCGACCCCCTGGCCCCCGTAATTCTTTTCTCTCTACCCTCTCTGACCTGAGTGACAATGTCATCTGCTCTGATAAATTTACCATATTGGGAGATTTTAACTTTTATTTGGAAGATCAGGACAACCCAGACACTGCCCAACTCATGACTGATTTTGCCAATCTTGGACTACACCAACTAGTCAAGGGTCCTACTCATCAAGCCGGACACTCCTTGGACGGGCTATTTACTAATGATCCTGATATTACTGTATCAGATACTATTCCAATTTCATGGTCAGACCATAGGGCTATTATCTTTCAATTAGATACACGACTCTCCACCTTTCCGCACCCCAGACCTCGCACCAAGATAGGTGCCCGGGCCTGGAAAACTGCAGATCTCCCTCAGATGCTGCATTCTCTGGCCTCCTCCTGTCCTCAGGGAGGAAATAGCTTATCACCATCAGCTTCAGAGTTTCAGGACTGGATCAGAAGTGCCGCTGATTTAGTGGCCCCAGAGAAATTTATGCAACCAAATAGAGTATCTCCTTCAGCCCCCTGGTATAATGAAGATCTCCGCCTACATCGTCAACATTGTAGGAATTTAGAAAGGCGCTGGAGGAAAGCTTACTGTGACACAGCTAGACAAACTTATAAAGATGCTCTTACGATCTATAAAAAGGCGATCCTGGCCCGAAAAACAGTCTTTTACTCAGCTCAAATTGAGACTGCTGCCAACTCTGCCAGAGAACTTTTCGCCGTTGTCACTACCCTGTCCACCCCCCCCACTGGACCTGGAGTGGAGCCCTCACAGACTTTTTGCAATGAATTAGCCATCTTTTTCACTACTAAGGTTGCAGATATCTACGCTTCATTTGGAAACGATATTAGAGCTGAACATAGAGGTGACAGCAGGAAAGAAATACTGTCACACCCTAATCCCAACTCCTTCTCCTGTTTCTCACCTGTCTCACATCAGGATGTGACCAAAATCATTTCAACCATTAAATCAGGCTCTCCTTTGGACCCCTGTCCCCCGTCCGTGATGCAGAAACTCACAGAAGTGATCTCACTCCCATTGATGGAAATCTGCAATAACATATTCCTAACAGGCCAATTCCCCAGTATATGGAAGAAGGCTGTTATTAAACCCCTCCTAAAAAAACCGTCCTTAGATCCTACTGCTGTCGCAAGTTATAGACCTATCGCGTGCCTGCCCTTTCCTGCGAAAGTATGCGAATATCTGATGAATCAGCAGCTCTCAGAGTTCGTCGAGACTCACCAACTTCTCGACGAAACGCAGTTTGGATTCAGGAGAGGGCATGGAACAGAGACTGCCTTAATAAAGGCCTCTGATGAGATCAGGACGATTATGGATCAGGGAGGGGCGGCTGTCCTTATCCTTCTGGATTTGTCAGCAGCCTTTGACACGGTCGACCATGTCACTCTTGTCGACCGTGTCACAACCCTGGGTATAAATGGTCGGGCTAAGGATCTCATTTCATCCTTCCTGGCAAACCGTACCCAGACAGTAAGGCTTGGAGACTACTACTCTCCCATCTCTGCACTCCCTTGTGGAGTCCCACAAGGCTCCTCGCTAAGCCCCATGCTCTTTAACATCTATGTAGCGGACTTAGCGAGGATAATAAAGGCCTATGGGATACAGTTAACATCGTATGCAGATGATACCCAGCTGGTGCTGGGTATCCATAAGGATGGCCTTACTGTAGCAGCCAACTTCCAGAAAGCTATGCTCGAGGTCAGTACCTGGATGGCCTTGAACTGCCTCAGGCTTAACTCGGACAAGACCGAGATCATGACCTTCGGAAAACTCTCCCCTGAATGGTCTCTCGGTTGGTGGCCAGATAAGCTCGGCCATCCACCTGTCCCAGTGGAAAAAGCCAGAAACCTGGGAGTGACTTTCGACAACAAGCTGGTCTTTGACCACCATGTTAATAAGGTTGTGTCATCTTCATTTTACATCTTGAAAAAGATTAAGAAGCTGCTACCTTATCTCCCTCCGTCAGCTGGGAAGACTCTGGTCTCTACCTTAGTCTTCTCAAAAATAGACTACGGGAACGCTCTCTTCCTCCACACTCAGAAGCGTGTCATCTTGAAGCTGCAATCTATTCAGAATGCGGCTGCCAGGATTCTTCTTAATATCCCTCGCCGCAAATCTACCACCTCTGCTATTCGCCAGCTTCACTGGCTGAGAGCTGAGAGCCGTGTCAAATTTAAGGCCCTCTGTATTGCCTATAAGGCCATACATGGCACAGGACCCAGATTCTTGATCGAAGCCTTTCAGCTCTATACCCCCAGAAGGCACCTTAGATCGGCCAATACCAGTCTTCTGCCGGTGCCACGTACAAGATCAGTTACCTGGGGTGATAGGCGCTTTCTTGTGGCCACTCCAAAACTTTGGAACCTTCTGCCAACTGCCATAAAAGCCGCTCCGAATCTGATTAGCTTCCGTAGGCTTCTGAAAACATGGTTGTTTAACCAGTGAGAAGACGGTAGGATGATGAACTCTTGTTGCTCCACAGCGCCGAGACACCTTCGGGTATTTGTTGCGCTATAAAAGTTGCGTAAATAAATAAATAAATAAATAAATAAAAGCTTCAGTTTTCTCCCACCTGAAAATATACTAGGTTGTCTACCCTGACCACCACTTAATTGGCTACCAGGGTGGTGGATTCAGGACCCTACCCCATGTCCTGCATTCCTTAATAATATGGCTGCTCCAACCACAATAAAGGCACAGTTTCAGTTCCCTATGCCAATCTCTCTTTTCTGTGGACAAGGGCCCTCGCATGCCCTCTACTTGCATTGGTGGGTTGGAAAATTGCCTGTAAATGGTTTGTTGGGTCTCACATACAATATCGGGATTCAGTTTTACTTCTGTCTGTTTTTCTCTCAGACAGTCGAAGATCCAACTGAACAATAACAGCAATTCATTTGCTAAACTCAGTGGGAAGATTTATGAATTGTGCCAAAAGATCATTTAGTTCCATACGAAGGCCGTGGTAGAACATGGAACCCCTCTTTTCTTCGGGCCACTTTGTTTGGGTTATTAACCTATTAAATATACCTGATATAGGTAAAAAGATCTTGAGATCCCTGCTTCAGAGTCAGAAGTTCCTTTCCAACCACAAGATATGTGCCTTTCTATCAAACAACTTTGGCATTTCTGTGTGAAATTTATCAATCTGGTATAGGATAGGATTGGTCTTTTCAATCAATCGGGAAAGAAACAAAACGCTATAAATAGCGTGTAATGGCGGGTTCATGTTAACATGCCTGATGGAGTCGCACTCTTTCTAAATATGTGGATGCCCTTTTAAGACCTTTTATTCCCAGAACACCTGCTTATATTAGAGACACTACTGCTATAATTAATAAAGTTGAACATCTTCCTTTCAATCAGGCTACTGATATTCTTGTCTCCCTTGATGTCGAAGCTTTGAATAGCAATATCCCCCAAGATAAAGCGCTCCTCGCCACCTCTTGGTTCATTGATTAGTATGATGTCCCCTGCCCGAAAACTTTTCTTCTCCAATGTTTAGACATTGTTCTAACAGAGAATACTTTTGAGTTTGGAAAAAGTTTATATAAACAGATTAAGGGAGTAAGCATGGGGGCCTCTGTAGCTCCATTTCCAGCTATTTACACTTGGGTGTGGTTAAAAGCTTCTTTGCTTTCGTCACACTGTATCCTCTTTTCCAGCTTCTCTGTTTTCATCACAGCACCAGCCAGTTTTCAGCAATCTGCACTATGCACCTTATTTTACCTTGTAACAGCTCAGTGTACTACAGTATGTTATTGATTAAGATTATATATATTTTTTCATGTTTTTTCATTTAGAAATCTCAAGTGGTTCTCCAGAAGAAGGCGTGTCATAGGCCGAAACACGCGTAGAGATCTACATCCTACCCACTTTTGTTGTATTTATTTTCTGTATTGTATTTTATTATTGAATGTATGTTTGATCTTCAAATATTGTTTTGTACTATTTTATGTCTTACATTTGGTATATGTTTTGATCATTTCCATGTTTGAGAATAAGATTGTTTTTTATGTTTTTTTTAATATATATTTTTAAACAATAATAAATGAACAATATTTTCTTATACATTTTGTCGTTATTAGCTTAGTACACTGTAGTTTCTGTTATTATTTCTTGTGTTGTACCTGCTACCCTTCAGGGTCTGAGTTGCCTAGGAATTTTTTTAATATTTGACATAACTGCGATGGTGCTATAAATATATACTGGGAAATGAACAGTGGCATTGAACCTCAGACTCCTCAGCGCTTCACTGACTAAAATAATGTGGAGATTTGGGCTTCCTGAGGAAACTGCAGCGTGTGGGAAACTCAGGCCTAGAAGAGTGTCTTAATGCCTTGCCCTGAGAAGGTTTTTTCTACTGCCCTGGAGTAATAGTGGCATCTGCTGAAGCATGCAATGGTGACCCTACGCTACAATAGTTCTGACTCACCCCACGCCAGCTTGGGCCCCCAGGCTCTGAACACAACCAAGACCGACAGTCGGAACAAAACAGGTGACGCCAGCAACTAAGGCTTTCGCACACCCAGAAGCATGTTCCCCTCAACCCATTACTTGCCGCTCAGTGTACTCTGAAGATCAAGGCTAAGTCAGCACCGAAGGCAGTGAAGTCCGGGTCATATTCTCAGCTACTCTAAGCTACTCATAGCACTCACATCACCCCAGGTACAAGGCTTTGTGGATACTCGGCGACCTTCACACGCCCAAACACTCAACCGATTGGGTTCAAAATTCGGTGCCCAGCACTCCAGCACCACTGGTGCTAACATAGGTACGTCCCAGCCGGCATGCTACCAAACATCATCACAGCAATCTTAACTTGAGAAGTGGAGTCAAGAATGCAGCTTCCTTTCCCCCTTCCTCCATTAGTACGGAATCGGAATACCCGCATTAGTGGATGCCAAGACACTAGGCAGTGACATCGGAAGCAGATCTGGACCACGAGGACGACGACTAGTTAGGTTTGCAGAAGGGAGAAAAAATAGAGGTGCATCACTGTCAAGATACTCCTTAACCCGAGTATCAACACAGTCGATATCAGATCAGTGACCGGTCTATACAAGGATTTGCCGTGTAAGCCTGAACTATCCGCAGATCTCAAACACGGATTGTTCAACATAGAAGTGTATAGAAACGCCCCTCTATGCCACCACAGTACACCGTCTTGGACTTATGGGCGAATGTCCAGGAACAAGCACGGGAGCAAGTTCTCCAAACAACTCCCTTTTGCAGAAGTGCTCAAACAAACGCGCAATATGTCTACGAAAGGCGTCACCCCACCTGCAAGTAGTCTGCCTCAAACCGCTGCAGCCACTACCTGCCCCGCACAGGGTGAGACCATGGATCGATACTGCAGTAAATCTCAGCTGTCAGTCGATGACTGGAAGTCATAGACACTAACATATCCTCTCTGACATCTAAAGCCAAATCGATCAGGGCGGACATCGTGGGCTTTCGCACAAGAGCAGAAGGGATGAAACATCCCCTAACAGTGGTGGAGAGCCGCCTTGACTCGGTACAGGACAGGGATCCGGAGCTGCGATTCCTATGCAATAAGTTGGTCAACCAGGAAGATTGCAGCAGAAGGGACAATGTTCGCTTCTTTGGGTTCCGAAAAAAATCGAAGGTCAGAATGCCAGAATGTTCCTGCGTGACGTCCTTCTGAAACTAGTTGGCATTACCTTTGACCCACCACTAGAAATACAGCATGCACATCGCATAGGCCCTTTATGCAAGGACTCTGCAATACACCCACATCCCCTCATCACCTGCTTTCTTAGGCATGAACAAGTGAGACAGCTGTTGGCTGCAGCGCTCGTAAATGGTCCATATACATATCATGGGCAGGACATCCGTATGGCGGACGATTTTTCCACGGAAACCAATGAACGCCGAAAAGCATTCCTCTCTATGAGAACTCAGCTGATTTGATTTGATTTGATTTGATTTGATTTTATGTTTTCTAGAGCGCGCAGCTACCCTGAGGCATCCCGGCGCTAAAAAAAGACCACGGTACTGAGGGAAGGAAAGGTCAGGAGGTGAACTCAGGGGAACAGTAAGGTTTTTAGTTGTTTCCTAAACCTGAGGTAGTTGTGTTCTTGCCTCAGGGAAAGGGGAAGGGCGTTCCACAGTCTAGGAGCATTATAGGAGAACAGGCGGCCGCCTGTTCTGGCCTTCCTAATTCTGGGGACATTGGCTAGGGAAAGAGAGTTGGATCTTAGTTGGCGACTTGACTGTTGTTGAGTCACCAGTGTCCTGAGAATGGGAGGGCCTTCATTGTGCAAAATTCTATGAGTAATGCACAGGGTCTTAAAATTGACCCTCTCCTTCACTGGCAGCCAGTGTAGACTTCTGAGAGCTGGTTTAGCTGAATTCCTCGTTGAAGTTCCTGTGAGGATTCTTGCCGCCGCGTTCTGTGCGCATTGAAGTCTATGGAGCACCGAGGCTGGGGCTCCCAGGTACAGGACATTTCCGTAGTCCAGTCTGGAGTTCACGAGCCCCTGCAGCAAGAGTTTCCTGGACTGGAGCGGAAGTAGATGTAAGATCTTCCGAGCCATTTTTATCAGGCCGAAGCAGGTTCCCGCCGTTTTTCTCGCCTAAGTTTTGAAACTTAGATCCTGGTCAAGCCATATGCAGCAGCTGCAGCAATTGGAAATCAAATATGGCTTATTCGAAGCCGCTCACCTTCGCATCACCAAGAATGGGGACTCAAAGGACTTCTATGATCCTGAGGACCTGCAGCACTTTCTAGATCGCATGAAACCACAGGATACGGACACACATCATACTTCAATGGAACAATCACAACCTGATCCTGGAATTTCTCAACAGAAAGCAGGCAACAGGCGAATGAAGACCAGTGGTTCCCGTCACTGTGGTAGAGAACTTGAAAGTTCTGCCGTACTCATGAGGACAAGGCCTCGCCCCTTCAAACAGTGTCTGCCTTCATGCAAGAACAACATAGGGACATATCCCGCTCCCCCTAAAGCCCACCTCAGATGCCGAATAAGACTAAAGTATTTCCAGTCACGGTTGCAATTCAACTTACTGCTGTAATTAGGATTGTTACTGTGATTATAGCCAGGACCGCTAATGCTAGAGATAGAGCGGGGAGCGGACAATGATAATAATATGATATGAAGAGAGAAGACACCCAGACACCAGGCAGCTGAGTATTGCCCTCATTATATTTTATATTTAATGTGTTATTTCTTAATGTATTTATGCCTACTATATTAACTGCACTAGCTATGTTAAAAGCCTGACTAGGTTTATAAGTAGTACATGTTATCCACAGATTTTGCCCATTTGGGCTTTGTTATGTTTGTTAGGTACAATGCAACTGACATAACTGACATCACTGCCACTAAACAAAGCTAACTCCACTTGCAACATATCAGTAATTTTACCTTCTGCTCTCATGTATGTTTAATAATGAACTACTATGTGTTAACATGTTACACCATTGCATACTTCCCTTAATTAACAGCTCACACTGCACATACCCTGACCCGTCGGACAAGACTATTTTTCGATTTACCCTAGCTATCACCCAGCCCTCCTGATGGAGACCCACCTCCCGGCGGTGTTCCAGCGAACCCAGACCGGCTGTTAAAAGTTCAGGGCCCTCACTGCTACTACGCGGCAGCCTACAGGCTCCATTCCCAATTGCTTCCCCATCACCACCTCCCCTTTTTTCTGTACCTCCCCCTAGCAAGCCACTTTATTCCTTACGTGTCCTAATCCAGACTATCTTATACATCACTGCCGGCATCGGTCATCCAATTGGACAGCAACACCTTTGCTTTGAGCCCGGGCCCCTCCCCATTATTATCTATATACCTTTCCTTACCCTCTCATCCTCTTCCCTCCTCCCTCCTTGAAGTACTGGAAATATTTTACGCATCCCCCCATACATCACTGAAGATTTATAAACACACCCTCAGGGTCCGCTTGGCACAGTTTCCCATCCCTTAGTCCTCCTAACATGAACAACACTCATCCCCTATGCGCAATAACATGGAACGTACATGGTCTCCCGCACTACAGAAAAAGAAAAAATACTCTCTTATCTCCAAGGTGGGTAGACATGGCACTACTCCAGGAAACGCATCTAGATGCGCTGGAATCTGACAAATTGCACAGAGACTGGGTGGGAAAGGTGATTCACAGCAGTGAGCAAGCAGGAGAAACTCCAGATGTGAGCCCTATCCGCAAATGCGGAGTAGAGATCATCATCCGAAAATCTCTTCCGGTCACGTTGTCAAAGACATGGAAAGATCCAGATAGGCACTTTGTTTTTGCTAAGTTGCGAATAGAAGAAGCTCATGTCTGCGTGGGATCAGTTTATGCCCCTATGGGAGCGAAAAAATTGTTCCTTCTCCAATTGAACCATTTACTTACAGAAATAGGTGCCTCGCAGGACCTTATTGGTGGGGATAGGATCTTGGTGAGAGATCCAGTATTAGACAAAACGGGTCCCCTTGACGGGAGCAGTGCTTCAGATAGAGCCTTGATGGGTGACAGATTAGCGGATAATGGGCTGGTGGATCACTGACGCCTTTGTCACCCGACTGATGTAGAATATACATTTACCTCCCCTACTCATGGCATGCTTTCTCGCTTAGATTATTTCCTGGTATTCCAGTGAGCGGTACAACTGGTACAGGAATAGGGTAAATCCCAACTACGAACGTAGCTTCAGGATTATCCCTACACCAATCAAGGGTCTGTGGGCTCAGGCAGGACTATTTGTGCTGCGGCTAAAGCCACCATTAGGGGTCAACTTATGCACGATGCAGCACAAGCCAATAGGCAAAATGCTGCTCGACAGAAGGAGCTGGAACAGGACATTGCGCCCAATACCCGCTAATACACAGCAAAGCCAACTCTACAGCACCGAAAATTGTTGGAGCAAGCCCGCATGACGTTGAATGGCCTTTTCACATCCAAGGCAGAGTACGCTCTACAGAAAATTAAAGGAAGACACTACAAGCAGGGAGAAAAGGCAGGGAGACTGCTGGCAGCACAGCTACGCCAAAGAGAAGCCGCTAAGGCCATACCGGCCATACGTTCAGCTGGAGACACCACACTCACCCGACCCCAGGATATTGTGTATGAATTTACCTCATTCTACAAGTCTCTCTACACCCCGGGGACACAGGCTGACAGATAAGATTGTTACCTTCCTCACAACAGCAGATCTTTCCCGTCTTTCAGATGAAGGCAGAGAACTCCTTGAGGGTGAGATCAGTAAAGAGGAGATTTCACATACAATAGTTAACCTGCCTTATCATAAAGTTCCCGGGGAAGACAGCTTCCCAGCTGAATGTTATCGATGGGCAGGAGACAGTGTAATTATCACTTTACACAATGCATTCCAAGAGGTGGATCATGAGACCTCACTAGGACCTCTCTCTAATAAATCAGTAATTGCTGTCTTACTTAAACCCAGAAAAGATCCCCTACTTTGCGGCAGTTACTGCCCCATCTTGCTGTTAAACAGTAATATTAAAATACTGGCTAGCATCCTGGCCTCCCATCTACATAAAGTCCTGCCTTCCCTGATACATCAAACGCAAGTGGGATTTGTACTAGGGCGCTCCTCTAGGAACCTCCTGCGCACTTTAGCCCACACATTGTGGTCTGCCAAATGTCTTTCAAATGATGCATTAGCATTATCACTTGACGCGGAGAAGGCGTTTGATCGCATCGAATGGGAATATCTTGTGAAAGTAATGGAACGATTCGGATTGAGGGACCAGTTCATAGCCAAAGTACGACTGCTATACGATAACCCCACCGCCCAAGTAAATTACGAGAGGTTATATTGGATCCATTCCCGATTCGTAAAGGAACACGCCAATGGTGCCCCCTATCCCCCCTCCTCTTTCTTTTAGATACAGAGCCCCTACCAGCCACAATACGTCAAACAGCCAGAGTCACAGGCATACGCCTCCCTATGGGAGAATCTAAACTTTACTTGTACGCTGATGATATCCTGCGTACTCTAACGGATCTTCCCCACTTACTGCTGTCTCTACTCCAAATTATATATGATTTCTCCTCCTTTTCCGGCTACAAAATAAACTGGGACAAATGCGACACACTGCCCATCTCAGATGGAACCACAAAAGCAGCTATACACAGATTTTCCTTCCACTGCAATTCTCAAGTCCTAAATACCTGGGATTTTTGGCAAAAAAGGGTATAGAGGGGATGGTTGCAGATAACTTAACCCCCCTGATCACCCAGATACAGCGTGACTTTGAAAAATGGAAAACGCTGGGGCTTTCGATCTGGGGTAGGGTTCAAGTCGTTAGAATGGTCACAGTTCCGTGCTTCGTATGCACCCTCGGTATGCTCCTTCTTCAGACCCCCCTGTCCACGCTACGATTAATAGATTCTAATATAAAATCTTTTGTGTGGGGTTCAGCAAGACTTCGCCTTGTTGTGGTGAAACAGAAAGCATATCACTCTTATGGAGGATTGAGCTTTCCGTTGGTCGAACACTTTGCCATTGCGTTGCAATTATCTCAAGTGCCGTACATGTTATCAGGAATCCCTGATGTGCCGCAATGGGTACATGTAGAAAGGCACCTGTTGCCCACAGAACCAGGTCCCTCAGCCTTATATGGGACAGGAACAAGTTGCCATGACCCCAAGAATCTGAGACTATCAGCTATGTGCAAGGCCTGGCAACGGGCACACCAGTTGTTGGATTTGAGTTCACGAATCCATGAGAAAGCACCCTTGTGGGGTAATACAGGTATACTCATTAATAGACAAACAATATCCTGGCCCTTGTGGAAGGCAGCAGGCATCCACACCCTGGATCAGCTCCTCCATGACAGTGATTTTAAAACATTTGCGCAATTAATGGAAGAATTCAAGCTTTTGACACAGCAATCCTTGAAATACACTCAACTTCAGCATTGCCTGAAGAACAGTTTGGGTCCACTCCCTTTGTAGATTCAGACCTCGCCAGTAGTATCATATCCAAACACATAGGGTAAACATAAGGGAGTAACGTCTGGTTTTTACAGAGTACTCACGTCCCATCTCTTTTCATTCCCCCAATTGCGGAATCTTCGTACAGTTGGCAAACCCGGCTATCGGTCTCCTAAACGGATGAAGAATGGGTGGAGATAGTGGAGGACTTGGACAGGGGCACCCGGGAAGCAAGGCTAAAATTCTGTTTATTCAAAATCCTCCATGACTAGCACTTGTCGCCGACAAGATTGCATAAGGCTGGACTGCTTCCACATGCTAACTTCTGGAGATGCGCTAATACCGGTTGTGACACGACCCATATTATATGTGAATTTCCGATGGTGCAATCCTTCTGGGTCTATGTGGGCAAAGTCCTACATACCACAATGCCTCTGCACCTCCGACTCACACCTGCACCATCCTCCTGCACTATTTGCGACTCTCCCCAAAGCTTTCAAAACCACAATGCCGCATCCTTCACACAGCACTAGCTACAGCCAAAATATGCATACTGTGACAGTGGAAATCACAAACCCAACCATCGCAGGAGGAATGGCTGGTAGCTATGATACACACTGCCTCCCATGAGCGAGTCATTTACAATCTCCAAGACCCGACTGACCTATTCCTTCAGATATGGGCACCTTTCCTGAATGTGGAGATTGACACTGATAACAGCTCCATAACAAACATTCCAACTTTAGAAGTGGCAATGATAAAAGTTGATGCCCCTTAATCGAAAACAAGAGTAATGACCCCATGCTTACTTAAGATATCATCTTTCTTCCTACCATCCCTCATCCGTGCTCATGTGTTCTTCCATGCACTTCAAACTCCTCCTCCCCTATCTATACTGCTCAGATGGACACACTAGGTCTTCTTTACATCGTTCATTATATATTCTCGACATTTCCAGTCATCCTGTACCCTCAGCTGAACATTGTGATGATCCTTTCATAAAGCAAGACTCACCTCCATTGACCTCACCTCTAAGAAGGCTCTACTACCTTCCCCCAGGGCCGTATCACCCCTTGACCTCTTAGAAAAGCGCAGATCTACCAACCTGAACACCAAGAACAATGCGTCTTGGGGCCCCTTTACCCCATTCAGTGAAAAAGACATCAACAAGATCCTTCAGAATATCAACCCATCCAACCACTTCAGTGACCCGTTGCCCCCGGCCATCTTAAATAAAAATTACGAATGTACTCATCCCCACCTGGACAAGGATTGTAAATGCTTCTCTTCCACAAGGCATGATCCCCAATTGCCTAAAAGCAGCCCAGGTATCACCTATACTAAAAAATACTAACGCAGACAAAGCTGATCTCAATAACTTCCGCCCTATCTCCAACATCCCCACCCTAGTGAAACTCATAGAAAAATGCCTACAATCACAACTCTGTGCTCACATAGAGAATTCCTTGACCAGCATCAATCCGGCTTTCGGAAGGGGCACAGCACCGAATCGGCGCTCACTCACGCTAAGGATGACATTTTAAAAATGCTTGACCAAAACTAATCCTGCCTCCTGATCCTCCCTGACCTTTCCTTCGCATTTGACAGGTTAATCATGACAACGTCCTTGCCATTCTGAAAAACAGGATAGGTTTTTCTGGTAAGGTACTACAATGGTTCTCGTCCTTCCTTCACCACAGATCTCAAAGAGTCAATTCAAACCACTCTCTCTCCCAGCCCTCTCCAGTTCTCATGGGGGTTCCCCAAGGGTCCGCCTTATCTCCTATCCTCTTCAACCTGTTCTTGGAACCTTTAGCTAACTCATTGAACTCCACTAACATTCTCTTCCATATGTATGCGGACAATACGCAACTCTATTTGAAAATCTCTTCTACGGAAAACATCATCTCACTCAATACTACCCTAACGTCTCCTCAAAACTGGTTAACTGAGAACCATCTCCTGCTCAACACCTCCAAAACGGAATTCCTGCTCATCTCCCCTCCGAACCACATCCCCAAGCTATACCCGGGGCTGAGTCACCTCACTGCCTTCAACTGCACTCCTCTCATCATAGACTCAACCAAATCGCTTGTAGTCACCATGGACAAGCACCTGAATATGAAAAATCATATAATCAAGGTGTGTAAGGTAGCAAACCACTTGATGAGACACTCAGAAAAATCAAACCTTTCTTTCCACAAAATGATTCCAAGCAGGTGGTCTAAGTGCTTGTTTTGCAGAGGCTTGACTATGGCAGCGCTACCCTCTGTGTCCTTCCCAAATACACCCTGGCTCCACTAAGGGCAACACTGAACACAGCGGATAGACTGGTTACAGGCACCAACTGAAATGAGCATATATCCCCAGTCCTAAAATCTCTTAAATAGTTGCCCTACAAAGCACAAATTCAGTTCAAGATTGCTGTTCTTGCACACAAAGCCATTCACTTTAATACTCCCAGGTACCTAGCGTAAAAACTTGAGCTATCTTGTGGTGTAAGAGCCTCAAGAAGAGCCAATACTTTCCACTTGAAGCCACAAATCCTTAGCAAAAAGAGAACTTGTCACAGAGCCTTTTCCTGCGCTGCCCCAAAGATATGGAACTCTCTTCCACCGGAAGTACGCAGAACCTCCTCAACAATGGCGTTCAAATTGGAAGCCAAAAGATTCCATATGAATGAATTCTTACCCTAATTGGGCTAGGCTTATCTGCTTGAACACATTTTTTCCTACTTTCATTGTACCATTATTTGTTACTGCTCCTCTTTACCGCATACTGTGACCTCCTTCATTGCCCGCTTATACCTGTCCATTGTTTTACCCTCCATGGTGCAATTGTCCTGGAATCTGCGATCAATCTTGTTTTTTTTACTCCTACTTGATGCCGATTTTGTATTTATGTCCATCGTTCCATCAAAATGTAAAGCGCTCTGATATCCTTCGGGATCTTGTTCGTGCTATATAAAACTTTATAAATAAATAAATGCCCTACAGGTTCTTTTCTCTCCTCTCTGCTTGTTCCCTGTTTTTCCTAACCCACCTCTTCTCCCCTCCTCCTTGCCTTTTCCCTCCGATGCCCCCCCGGTCTACTCTACTCTGCTCTGCAGTACAACACCATGCAACACAGTATTGCAGCAATTTAGCAATTCGGATACTTTGCGATTATTTTGTGCTTAGATGCCGTGCAGTGATCCAGCAACAGAAAGTGCATATTAAGAACCCCCTTCCGAATTTCAACACCTATCCACTACTAGGCACAGTAGCTACACCCAGGAATAGAGAGTGTATTCCCCCAGAGTCACAAGTTGGTTTGCTTGATTGCTAATTGGCTCGACCACATACGCTAAACCCAATTATACGACCAAAATCGCTACCCTTATTCCTCACGCATTAGACCTTCATTGAATTAGCTATTATCATTATACCTATCAGTTCTTTGATTTCCTTGTACTTCTCCCCCCACCCTTTCCCCTCCCTCCCCGAGCTGTATTTCTATTTATATATTTATGTCTTTTCTTAATCATCAAGAGGCATGTCGCACACATTTCTTATTAATTTGTTCGCTTGTCTATTGTAAAAGTGCAGCTGATGCCATTGTTTTCATGATGAAATATTGTTAAAAATCTTAATAATGAATTATAACACACAAAAAAACAAAAAACAATCATATGAATACCTGATGCCAAAGGAGCCACCTCACATTCACTATACCAACAAACCCATCTATGCCAAGCCGATTTCTATCGTTTGTGCGTAGAGGGACCCCAAGATTGTGACAGAAAAACATTGCATCCTGCAAAACTCCCAACATTTGCCAGCGTCGCGATAAAGTTTCCAGGCGGTGAGGGACAACTGTCCCTGAGTCACAGGCAGATGAGGAAATCCCATTGGATCCTGCAGAAGGTCCTGGAGGGAGAGAATTTGAATTGGAGGAGCACAGGACAGGGCTAGTGCCACTGGAAAATGTGACTGCGCCTCCCAATTAGGAGTGACCAAAATCATCACTGCTCCTTGGCGACGGATCTGCGCCAGTACTCGCTGAATCATCACGAATGGGGGAAATGTGTTAAGTTTGCCCGTCCTCCATGAATGAAGAAATGCATCCAAATTGAGTGCCCGGGGGTCCAGCCAGCAACTGTAAAACAGGGGTAGTTGGGTGTTCAATCATGATACCAAAAGATCTATTCGGCACGGACCCCACTTCAAGTCCAGTTGTTGAAACACCCTAGGGTGAAGTCTCCAATCTCTGGAATCCCAAAGAAATCAGGAAATCGGCCCCACATTGGAGCTGCCTGGAATGTATTCCGCCGTCACTGAGAGATGGTGTTGAAGGCAATAATACCAAAAGTCCCTGGCTATTTCTGCCAGGAGACATGACCTTGTGCCTCCCAAACGATTGATGTATCGCACCGCTGACACACTGTCCATTCGCCGCAGGATATAACAACTCGTTTTCCACGTGGAGTCCAAATAGCAACGGAACACTCCAGGAGTTCCAGACAACTGATGTGTAGTTGTAGTTTCTCCGGGGACCACCTGACCCTGTCCCCACAGAGTCGCAATGGGCTTCCTAGCGCCTTCGACTGGCATCCTATTCTATCACTACCTCGGGAACCGATGCAAAATTGCCTTGCCATTCCATGCATCCACATGATACAACCACCATGATATTTCCGTCCTGGCTTCCACGGACAGAACAGTCTGTTCCGAGTAAGTCATATCTTTGTGAAATGCTAGATCTTCAACCGCTGCAGGGCCCAATAATGCAGAAGGCCCAGGAAGATCGCTTGAATTGAAGAGGCCAAAAGACCCACCAGATGAGTAACAATCCTCAAGGATATAGTCAAAGAGGCAAGCACTCTCCTCAACTCTTTCTTGATCAAAATCAGTTTCTTCAAAGGAAGCAATAGTTGTATCAACAAAGAGTCCACTTGGAGCCCCAGAATCTCCATCATCTGGAAGGGGATCATGACTCACTTGTCTGTATTGATGACGAACCCCAGGTGTTGAAGGAGCTGGATCATCCAAGATAAGTGGGGTAAGACCGTCCCCATGCTCTGTGCCATGACTAGAATATCATCTAGATAAATGATCAGATGAACTCCCCTTTCTCTGAGATATTGTTCAACCTGTCTGAGCAACTCAGTGAAACACCAAGGGGCGGAGGAAAGGCCGAAGGGCATGGCTATAAACTCGAACCATCAATGTCGCCATTGAAACTGCAGGAATCTCCGATGAGGTGGGAAAATAGGAACCGCCAAATAGGCATCCTTGAGGTTGAGACGAACCATCCAGTCTCCCTCTATCTTAAAGTGGTGAAACCCGATCCAGGAGTTGAACACTTTGAGGTTTAAAACAAGCCTGAATCTTTACTCTTTCTTTGGAACCAGAAAAACCGTAATGGTGAATCCTTGAGGGTGAGGGCATGATTCTGTAATCGCCTCTTTCTGCAACAGTGTTAACAGCCTGATTCATCAATGTGAAGTTTTGCGAGCCTGAAATAGCGATTCATAAGGAATCGCTATTCCAGATTCGCAAAACGGCATTCATGTAGGATTCGCAATATGTTTTGCGAGTCCTACTGATTCCTTATTTGCGATTAGCTAATTGCTAATCGCAAATAAGGAATAACTCCCCATTCATTCCTATGGGCCTAAAGCCCATAGGAATGCATGGGGAGTCATTCCTTATTTGCGATTAGCAATTAGCTAATCGCAAATTAGATTGCGATTTCAAGGGTGCAGGGGTGTCCAAAGGACACCCTGTAACACCCCTGAAATGTTAAATTACACAGATGTTACACACACACATGTCCAAAGGACATGTGTGTGTGTAACATGCAACTTAGAAAAATGCTTTTAAAAGCATTTTTCTAAGTTTTCGCTATTTACCACGAGGTTTGACCTTGCGGTAAATAGCGGCCCAAAATTGCGAAATCGCAATTTTTAAATGTTTCAAGAATAGCATTTAAGGAATCTCTAATAGAGATTCCTTAAATGCTATTCCGTGCAAATTTGTGAGTTCTTAAATAGAGACTTTTGCTTTTGGGATGATGAATCCCAAAAGCAAAAATTGCACTTGCAAAGGGCCAGATTCTCAGAATCTGGCCCTTTGCGAGCGCAATTATGCTTGATGAATCAGGCTGTAAGTTACATCGTTTTCTATTAAATCACTCTCTGTTAGGGCAACATGGTGAGGACTCGGTTTGTGATTTTGGGTTGGGTAGGAGTAGAATTCCAGGTGAAACCCCTAGACCGTCTGAAGAATCATTGGATCTTGGGTTAACCTCCCCAATTGTGGAGAAACAAACAAATCCTTCCTCCCACAAACACTCCCCAAGACTGAACGATCCTTACCTGCATACAAGGCGCACCCGGGGTTTCTCCCTCCTCTATATCCTCCACGGTTTTGTCTGCCTCTACCACCCCGATTGCGGGTGGGATAGTGTTAGACCTGTCAGCCCTAGGGTGGTCTTACCCCGCATTTTTTCCCTTTGCGCCTCATTTTTGCCACCATCTTTTTGTTGGACTTAGTCCTCTGGGCGCCTTACCACTGCAAAACAGGGCTGAGGTGCAGGTGCTCTCTCCTTATAACATGGCTGCCACAGGCCCCTGCTACTGATACTGTATCTTTGCCGTCCCACCTTTTTGTCCCATAGACAGACATGGAGAGGCTCCTGGAACCTTCCAGCCCAGGGAGGAGCTATGCTTTGCCGCCTTCTCAGGAGGGTCACCTGACCTAGGGGTTTAAGAGGAAAGGAGGGAAACCTGACTAGTTAGTTGGGACACCACTGGACCTGGGGGAACCTCTGCCGGAGTATAGGTGGTTGGGCCTAGGGGGGAACCTACACTACTGAGACTGACTGAGCTTAGGCCCTGCTGTACCCAAGATAGCTGAGGGACTCCACCATCTGCTGACCTTGCCCAGTGAGGGGGAAACCCAGGGGACCAACTCCAGTGTGCTGCAGGGAACCATCCTGCCTTTTATGCCTGCCAACTCAACCACCCTTTATTTTATTTTATAGCATTTATAAGGCGCGCAGCTACCCACCAAGGGTTTCCCGGCGCCAGAAACGCAAAACACTCAGAAATCACTGGGGAGAGAACAGACCAAGCAATTATTTATTAAAAAGCCACGTTTTTATGTTCTTTCTAAAGTTCACATAACTTTCCTCCTTGCGAATGTACGAGGGCAGTGTGTTCCACAGCGTTGGCCCCAGGTAGGAGAAAGATCTCCCGCCTATTCTGGCTCCTTTAAACCTAGGTACTGCAAAGTTTGCCGCTGTACCTGAACGCAGGTTACGGTTTGGAAGGTAGGGCTTAGCAAGGGCCTGAAGATATTTGGGGGCAGTGCCAGCTTTGATTTTAAATAAGTAGCTCAAGGCTTTGAAACGAATACGGTTCTCGACCTTAAGCCAATGCAGATCCCTGAGATGTTGGGTGATCCTAGCAGATCTGGGGATTTTACAAAGTAATCTAGCCACGGCGTTCTGCACTAGTTGCAGACGCTTTATCACTGCCTTATTAGAGCCCAGGTATAAGATGTTACCGTAATCAAGCCGAGATGTCACTAAGGCGTTGACCACGGTCTTCTGGGTAGTAGGCGGCAGCATCCAGATGATTTTTCTTAACCATTTGATAATGGTGAAGCATATACCTGCCACTTTGTTTGCTTGCTGGGACATGGATAAACAGTCATCAATGGTGACCCCAAGGTTTCTAACCTGCGAGGCTGGAGATGGAAGTTTACCCAATGATGGTGGCCAATGGGAATCATTCCAAAGATCTTTGTTATTTCCTAACAGGAGTACCTCCGTTTTATCTCCATTAAGTTTAAGTTGGTTGTCTGACATCCAGCAAAAAATTTCTTGGAGGCCTACTTTTAATGCAGATGGAGAGGACATGTCAGATTTGGAGAGTGAGAATAGGACTTGTGAATCATCTGCATAGGTCATTAAACTTAAGCCGACATTTTCTACAAGATTGGCCAGTGGACGTAGGTATAAATTAAAAAGCAGAGGGCTCAAAATAGATCCCTGTGGTACTCCGTGAGGAGAATGGAATACCTCAGAGCAGGCTTCCGAAGAGGAGATCTGGAAAGTACGGAGGGAGAGGTATGATCTAATCCATTCCAGAGCTTTGCCTTCGACACCATACTCCCCCAGCCTGTCCAGCAGTATAGAGTGAGAGATGGTGTCGAAAGCCGCACTGAGATCTAACAAGACCAGTGCTACTGTTTGGCCGTCGTCCATAAGCTCCCTGATCCTTTCTGTGACCCCGAGCAGGGCCGTCTCAGTAGAAAAACCACTCCTAAACCCCGATTGAGACGAGTGTAGGAGATTATTGTTTTCTACATAAGTTGAGAGTGCTTTGTGGATATGCCTCTCTAGGATCTTGGAAAAGGCGGGTAGCAATGAAATTGGGCGATAATTGGCCAATATCATTGGGTCTGCGCCTGGTTTTTTAAGTAGGGGGCTGACCATCGCATGTTTCCATAGGGCAGGAACTATGGCTTGCTCTATGGATACGTTCAGTATTTCTGCTATGGGAGTTAATGCAGCATCCTCTAATTTGTTTACAATACTGACAGGAATAGGGTCACGTGGGGAGCCCGATTTGATTGATTTTAGTAGTTCCTTCAGTATGTCTAATTTAATAGGAGGCCAGGCTTCAAGATGGCAGTTTACTCTAGGGACTAGGGTGGTATTTCCTTGCTTGTCTGTTAACTTGTTAGCATTTTTAATATTAGAGACGATGTTCTCGATCTTATTCGTAAAGAAAGAGGCCAAATCCTGGCATTGTTGGGTGTTGAGAGGGGTAGGTTCTGCTCTAGCGTTCTCCCCAGCTAACTCTTTTACCGCGTTGAAGAGAGTCTGGGATTTGTTTACGGCCATGTTAATTGTATCAGTGACATAGCAAGCTTTGGCTTTCATGCAAGCTGAATGGTAACAATTTCTGGCCTTTCGGTAAACTTCTTTTTGGTAAAGGTCGTAATTTTTTCGCCACTGTCTTTCTAGGTTTTTACAGCCTTCTTCTCCTAAGAACCTGTAAACCTGAGACCTGCCATCCACTACCAGCGAAGAGGTTAGGAAGCGCTGAGAACCCCCCCAAGGTAAGCGCTTAGCCAACTAAGCACTATATTGAAAGAACTGACATTCATCAATGACAACGATCTACTTGATGACACCCAGTTTGGCTTCAGACAGGGGCACGGAATGGAGACAGCACTGCTTAAAGCTGCAGATGAAATCAGAGCAACGATGAGGGAGGAGCGGCGGTCCTAATACTTCTGGACCTTTCCGCTGCATTTGACACGGTCGATCATGTCACTCTGATCGACCGTGTCTCGGCTTTAGGAATAAGAGGCAAGGCCAAAGATCTTATTGCTTCATTCTTGGCCAATCGCCCTCAGACAGTCAAGATGGGTAAATTCACCTCCCAGACCTTCTCCCTCCCATGCGGAGTCCCACAAGGCTCCTCGCTAAGTCCGACGCTTTTTAATATCTATGTATCGGACTTGGCGAGGGTGATAAAATCGCATGGAATTGCACTTACAACGTACGCCGACGATACTCAACTAGTATTATCGGTGCACAATAATGGAACATCTGTCGCAGCCAACTTCCAAGAGGGAATGAAGGCGATAAGCTCCTGGATGTCATCAAATTGCCTCAAACTAAACTCCGATAAAACGGAGGTGATGACATTCGGGAACTTGCATCCGGCATGGTCCCCACAGTGGTGGCCATCTCAGTTGGGTCCCCCCCCCAACCGGTAGTCAAGGTCCGCAATTTAGGAGTCACATTCGACAATAAGTTGACTTTCCTCCATCACGCCAATGCTGTGGTATCATCTGCTTTCTACACCCTAAAAAAAATAAAAAAACGACTTCCTTACTTACCTCAGTCCGCGGGCAAAACACTTATCAGCACCTTAGTGTTCTCAAGAACCGATTATTGTAACTCCCTTATTCTGAACGCTCAGGAAAGGGTACTCAATAAACTCCAGACGGTGCAAAACGCCGCGGCCAGAACCCTACTACCCATCCCCAAATTCACCTCCACGTCCCCTTACATCAAAGAGCTACATTGGCTCCCTATCAGGAGCCGAATCAAATTTAAGGCTCTGTGTATAGCCTACAAAACTCTGAACAACTCCGGACCACAGTTCCTAAAAAAAGCCCTCTGCCCAGTGGAACAACCTAGGACCTTACGATCGTCCTCAGCCTACTTGTTGAAAGTCCCACGGACAAGAAAGGCCAGCTGGGGAGATAGATGTTTTACTATCGCTACTGCCAAGCTGTGGAATACATTACCACTCCACATCAAAACGGCCCCTACGCTGCTCAAGTTCAGAAAGAGCCTTAAAACATGGTTGTTCTCTGCCTAATTCCCCCTCATCGTAAGAAGTGAGTTCTGTAACGATAGCGCCGAGACACCCGTACAGGTATTTGCGCGCTTTAAAAATTGCATAAAATAAAATAAATAAATAAATAAACTGTCTGCCTGCTGTGAGCACTGGGCTGATTGGCGCTGCCCTGAAGAGATGGACCGTGTCCTGTGAGCGCTCAGGCTGTGCCCATCTGCTACTGCCTGCTGGCGCTGCTGCGGGATGAACCAAGGCCCTGCGTGTATCCGCATTGCCAAGCCATGTGTCATTAAAGTGCTAATTGCCTAGATCACTGCCACGGCCCAGGAACCGGTTGTGCTGCCACTGTGAACGCCCCCCCCCCCTCCGCTGTGGGTGGAAGGAAGCGCTGCTGTGTGCCCGATCCCAGGAGCGGGGTCGAGCGCTGAGCCGAGGGAGAAGCGCTACTGTGGGGCTGGACTCACCGCCACGGCCCTAGTGCAGCTGTAGGAAGAGTATTCTGGTCCAAAGTCACCACCGCCGCCCAGGCGCCACGCCGAGAGAGGACACCCTTGATTTGTCCCTGCCGAGACCAGGGGTAGGCCGCCACCGCTGCCACGTAGGCTTCACCGGGCCCAGGGAGCGCAGGAGAGCATTGCAGGGCAACCGGGGTGCCGGCAGCATCATAGGCCGCTCCCCTGGTGAGCCACGCTGCTATTGGCTGAGGCTGCCGCGCCCCCCCTAGAGCCGTACTCTGATTGGCCACAAGGCCGGGGAAGGAGCTGGAAGATCGGAGCCCATCCAGGCCTCGGCGCGGGGGCTCCGAGGAGTGCGGGAGCCCCCCTACCTTTCCTGGCCAGCTCAAATGTGGGTGAAGGCCCGGAGGGGGAGTAGAGGAGCCGCTGGGGGCCCGCAGAGCCTGCGCGGGCCCCAGAGAGAGCACAAAGCCACAAGGTAACCCCCTGGGGGAGGGCGGAAACACCTGTGGGGATAGCAGGGCTGCAGAAGGAGCATCACCATATTGGAGTGGCAGCCCTGTGACCGCCCCTCTCCCCAGGAGACTGGAACTGTGCCGTGAAGGCCCCAGTTAACCCCTTCTGTAGAACTGCTAGGGGCTGGGCCCACAATTAAACCCCAGAACTGCCTTCACTAGCCTGAGTATTGGTATTAACCCTATGCTGCACGAGATAATATGTTGTGGTTATCATGGTACCTCTGTTACTCTCCTGCATAGTAAATGTTGTACCTGTTACTGCTATGATACCCAGGCCTAAGAACCGTTACTGGAATTTTCCCCATGCAGAGGAATGTTTTAATGTTTTACTGATGCCATGAAGTGTTCCATTGATGTCCCCCTATCTAGGAAATGTTTTGATGCTGTATTCATGCTCCCAAAGTGTTGCCTCATTGCGGAAGTGCAGAGGAGAATGTTACCTTTACTAATGTTTGCATAAGAGATGTTGCCTATGATGTCCCTAAATATCAAAAGTGTTATTTTTATTGAATTGATGACTGAGAGATGTTGACTCCATTAGCCTAATATTTTAAGAAGTGTCACCTGCATGAACTAAAAGTAGATAAAGAGTCTTGGTTTATAAAACAACCTGGTGTGGTGTTGTTCCATTGCGTGCGAGTTACTGTCTCAGTGCGAGTGTGTGCTGCACCACTGCTTTACACATTGCCTTCGGGTGCCTTCCTACCTCGCGCCAAGCTACTGTGTCGGAATTGGTGACCCCAGTTCTAACAGATCGAAATTGGAGCGGATAACTCCACCACATCCTCTGGACTCATATCCTCTGGAGGCCTGATAAAATCCATGGCCAGGCGCTGGACCCCTGAAGTGTCTGGCCCTGGCAAAAAGGCCATTGTAAAAAACTTTTTTCTGTGAAGTTTGGGCCTTGTCGAGGGCAGAATATGTGGAGATATATTTCCACAGATCGTTGACGAATTTGTCACCAAACAAAAGACTGTTACCCTGACAGCCGGCCTCAGTAGAAGCCAAGGCAGCCAATTGAGGGTCGATTCTCATCAGAAAAGATTTTTCCAAGTTCCGTAGAAAGGTTCACATTTAAAGTTCCCTTGAAAACATAGAGCTCTCTTTGCCCACTCAAGAACTTCAATCGGATCAAGATGGGTGTTCGAATCCTTACGGCGGACTACCATGCCTAAAGATCTTGGTGAGGGGACCCAAGACATCTAGGAGCTTGTCCTGGCATCCCCTGCAAGCTCTATCCAGCCCCTTCTCCTGGTCTGTAGCAAACTTCTTCAGAAATGTTGCCATGTAAGGGTCTAGTTCTGGGGTTTCCGTTACCTTACCTAGAAGGGTAGTCCGAGGACACTCTACTTTAAAGTATTGCACAACTCGCACTCAAAACCCTGTCTTCTATTTTCCTGCACATAATGTGCGACCTCTATGCAGGGCACCCATTCCCTAGACCTCGGGGGAACAATATTCTTGGAGTGAAAAAGAAGGCTATTGTTGGTCGGGACCTCTGATCCCAAAAAGTGTGTCTTTTGCTTTCATTTAGTCACGGGGCGTCATTTCTCCTGCGCCTTCTCCGAATTGAAGTACCCAGTGAAGAAGGGAAGGTACCCATAGAACCCAGTACATAGAAGCTTCTATAGCTGTGGTCTTTTAAGACCGCAGACGCCACTTGTGACAGCACTTTTGCAGAATTTAAGGAAGACACCTCTCGGGCAAAGGCCATGAATGCCCAACTGCACTTCTTTAATAGAGGATTCCTCCCCTAGCTGTCTTCCCAACACACGCCTGTCATAATTCTTTAAGGGTATGGTAAAAGGATGCAAGGCCTTAATCCTTGCCCTATTCACAGAGTCCTGCACATGTGAATCTAGGGCTTCTTCAAGCTGCTCTTCCATATAGTGCTTGTAAGGCAATTCTTCAAACTCTGCATATTCAGTGTAGTTGTCTCCCTCCTCAGCGTAGTATGCCATTGTGCTAATTAAGGGGAGAAAGAGGTTCAGGGGGAGAGTATGCCCAGAGATGAACAAGTATTGGACCTTCACAGGCCTACAACCTCAAGTCAGCAAGTCTGGTTTTTAAAATTGTAAGGAAATAAATAGATGCCAGAATTACCTTAAATATCAATCAAGCATGGAGGGAGCTACCCCAAACTTTCCTAGGGCAGTGCATTTTTTTATTCATGCGCCCCGTCGGGTGTGCCGATCGGACTGTAATTATCTCTGAACGGTTGCTCATACATTCACACCTTGGGCAGAAATCGAGATTGAATGTTTGCCACTAGAATGCATGAAGAGCATCTGTCCCGCTCCCCCTCCACAAACAATCACGGAATAAATATATATATATATATATATATATATATATATATATATATATATATATATATATATATATATATATATATATATATTCCAGTACTCTATCTTTGCAGAATCCAGTCAGCAAACCAGGGACTCAGATAGACAACGCGGACCCAATTTCTTCGTGCATTCTTATTTATTTAAAGTTTTTTCGCCCCGCATCAGTATGCCGCCATGACGCGTTTCGGTCCGACCTGGACCTTGATCACATGACGCGTTACTCACGGACCAGCGCCAAATTTAAAGTGCAAGGTAACACAAAATTGTAAACAGCTGTGACATTACAAAAATAGAACTGAAAAACAGACTATGTAACGCACGATGTATATATAACAGACTGTACAGGGAATATATGAAAACCTCAGTGGATTGTACAAGTAAAATCATACTTATTTACAAATTATTTCATATATGTACATCTTCATATTGGTAAAAAAATATATATCTATACAATTCAGTATAAAAATATATATATATCCCACAATAGTTAAAGACATTTAAAACTGCATGGCTCCTCAATTCATTACGGAACCTATACCACATAGACCTAATATGTAGTAGAACCACTGATCACACTCTCTGCGTGCGTCTTCCCTCAGTCTGTAATATGCTGTTTACATTAATATTGCCCAAGTGGGCAAGCACTTCAACAAAGTTGGACATCCTGATCCTAGAATTCAATGATCGATTTTATCAGCTACCTGAAATGTATAGGCGTTGAATTACGTGATAAATTAACAGTGAACCAGTGAAAACTTAAATATAAATCCTATCCAGAGCATTATATTTGATTATAACATATATCCACCAATGTGTTACGTGAGTTAAAAAAGACAATGCTTAGGTACATAATTAAAGCGTAGATGTTAATCTAGAGAGGCATTTGAGAGGCATTGCGTAATGAGTAAATGGAGAGTACGAACAATGCCATAGCAGTATACTGTTCCAAATATAGATGCCCATTCATAAAGGTAAAGCAATGCTAGCCCATTAAACTGATTGTCATCACAGGGACATTAAGGCGAGATCTATAAACAGGTGTATAAATCCTCCGTGGTATTAAGACCATTCGGTACCTTGGAATTTAATTCCAAAATATATCTGGTCTCCAACACCCTCAAGGCACTGTCCCTGTTGCCCCCCTTGCGAGATGATGGTATACAGTCAATGGCAAAGTACTGAAGCAAATTGTTGTCACTACCATGTTTGGCTTCAAAATGCCGTGCTACCGGGTATGTGTGGTCTTTGTTATTGATAGCCCGGAGGTGTTGAAGAATCCTCATATGCACGGGTAGCTTAGTACTGCCAACGTAGCGCATAGCGCAAGGACATTCCAACACATAAACCACGTATTCGGTTTTGCAAGTAATACGTCGTTTGATTTTCACAGGTTGGGAAAAAAAAGGAGTATTATATTCCTTTACATTTTTGGCATGCTTGCAAGCTTTACAATGAAAACATTTGAAAAAGCCCTTTTGTTTGGACAGCCAGTTGGTGGGGGGCCTAATTTCAGGATTACATTTATCAAGGCAATTACCCATGGATCTGGCTTTACGGAAAGTTATTTGAGGGGTAGGGTTATCTCTAAGCAAATCATTGCCTATAACGGGGTCCTTCAATAATAGATCCCAATGCCTTCTGAGAATCTTTCTAATGGCCGCCTGTTGTTTGTTATAGGTGACAATGACCCTCACCTTTTTATTGGCACCACTGGCCGTGACAGGGACTCTGGGTGATAGAGCACTTACACGATCAAGAGACTCAGTTTTATGAATTGCTTTCTCTATAAGCGCCGGGCTATATCCCCTTTGAAGGAACCGTTCTTTACAACTTTTCTGAGCCAGTTTACACTCCTCATCACTACATATGCGTTTGATCCGCAACATCTCCCCATAGGGGATGCTGTTGATCAAAGGCTGGGGATGGTGGCTAGAGGCATGGAGAACTGAGTTACCAGCAGTAGGCTTGCGATGTAATCTAGTGCATATAGCGTTGTTTTTGATATATACTTCAGCATCTAAGAAGACTACAGAAGTCTTGCTCATATGAGCAGTAAACCGCAAGTTCAGTAGATTGTCATTCAAACTGTCAATGAATTCCCTAGCTGCTGTTTCTGACCCTCTCCACAAAATGAAGAGGTCGTCAATATACCTCAACCAAAGGGGGACATGAGTTTTGAAGATGGTTTCATGCTCTCTTTTTAGGACCTGCTCCTCCCACCAGCCCATGTGAAGGCAGGCGTAACTCGGGGAGAAGCAGGCCCCCATGGCTACCCCCCTTATTTGTTGGAAAATGGTGTTGTCAAAAGAAAAATAGTTATGTTCCAAACATATTTTAACCATATCCACCAACATCTTATTGTGGAGAGTAAAGCAAGCCGGCCCACGATTGAGATAATATTCATTCGCCCTGATTCCATCCCGATGGCTAATGGAAGTGTAAAGGGATGTAACATCCATGGTAATCAAAATCAGATCCTCAGACCAATTGTTGTCATTAATTTTTCTCAAGAAATCAGAGGTGTCCCTAACATAAGATGGTAAAGAGAGCACCCATTCTTGTAAGAAAAAATCCACGTATTTGGAGGTGTTTTCAGTTAAACTCCCAATACCCGAGATTATGGGCCTGCCAGGAGGTTTTTCCAAATTCTTATGCACCTTGGGAAGAAAATATATAGAAGGTACTGTAGGGTAATCATTATGCAGAAAAAGATATTCGTCATTGCTGATTAATCCACTACTTTTCCTAGCTAGTAATTTGCCATAATAATCCAACCAAGATGACTTCATTATTTGTAGATTGCTACGTTTGTAACAAGAAACATCATTGAGTTGGCTGTATGCCTCATCCATGTACATGAGTCTTGGCCAAAGAACAATGTTACCCCCCTTATCAGAGTGTTTTATGATAAGTTCATCCTTGGCCTGTAACTTTTTCATCAATTCTATGTAGCACCTATGTTTACAATTCATTTTAGTGTTACATTGATTAGTGACTCTGTACAGATCCTTTAAATCTGAGGCAACCAGTTCATGAAACCGATCTAAGTTATCATGCAACATTATAGGCAAAAAAAAGATTTGGGTTTGAATGGAGTTTTGATAGTACAACCAAAGTCCATACCTTCCAACCCCAAAGCATCAGTGGGTTCAGTTTGTTCTTCCTGGAGCTGCTGTAAATCAAAGAAAAGGTTAACACCCCCAGCAGAAATTAAGGGAGGACTGGTTGCATATAGAGGAGTCTTGGAGCTGTCCTTATTGGATTTTGTCTTGTGAAATTTTTGCAATTTTAATTTCCGAATAAATCTAAACACATCCATTCGGGTCTCTGAATAATTGAAATTGCTCTCAGGACTGAAAGAAAGGCCAAGAGAAAGTATCTGACATTCAGCTTTATTTAATGCAATGTCTGAAAGGTTGATAACAGTGTTGGCAGTGTCTTCAAAATTCATTTTCTGTTCCATCTGCCCTTCGTTGTTTTTTTCGGAGGCTTGCTGCCGTTTGCGTTGCCTGTTGCGCTGCCTCCTGGCCCCCCGCTTGGCATTTGCGCGCCTTTTTGTTGCTGCGGTTTCTTCCGCGGTCTTAGCTTGTCTCTCCAGTCTTGGCAAAGGACATTCATTTCCTCTGCCCGGGACATAATTAAAATTCCTTCTTTTGGCTGGTTAGAAGGACCGCTTTCCTCTTCATTTTCGCTTCCACTAACAGCACTTTGTTCCAAAGTAGAAGTGAGCGAGGGTGTACTGTCGCTAGCGGTACCTTGTTTTTTCCGCTGAGTGGCAACGTTACTTTTACTTTTAGCTGCGCCGTACCTCCGGGCAAATGTGAAGACATTGCCGTTTTGATAATCAAGTTTATCTCTGTTAAATTTGAAAGCTTTGCGTTTTTTAATCGCATCCTCATCCTTTCGCAATCTAGTCAGCATATCCTCTCTCATTTTCTTGATGTTTTCAGTCTCTTCAATGGCAGCTATTTCCACATGTAATGCATCAATTTGTGCTTGTAATTTTAGTCTATCGCTCGCTGCATATTTCACCAGTATTCTTATTAACTTGGCTGATGATTCGAGATTCGCATCCGCCCATTCACCAAGCATGGCGGGGTCAGGGTTCTCATAGCTAGGCGCCAGAGTAATCCGCAACCCTCTAGGGACCCTGCCCACCTCCAAGTAGCGAGTTAATGACTTCTCCTCCCACCACTTAGACTGCTCGGCACGCATCAACTTCTCCAGGCGCCTGAATAAGTCTCTCACGCTAGTATTCACTGAAGGTGCAGTGTTCTGTTCCTGCACCGTCACAGTTGACCCCCCAGCCGGGGAATCATCAAAAATGTCGATCGCTGCCGCTTCTCGGCTACGTAACGCCTCCACGGCCATGATGCAATTACGGGAGATTGGAATTTTAAACAATGGGAGTTTTAAATCATACTTGTCACTCCACACTTAGCACTCTCCTAACTGGATAATCCGACAATGTTTCCACCTCACCAGATATCTTCAGGTAGCTCGGATTCAAGCACTCCGGCCACCTCGATTCCGGCACCACAGGCAGAAACTTCTCCACGGTATCCAGGGGCTTCCGTGCGGTGCGCTCCACACCAGAGCAAATGAGTGCGTCCCGCCGAGACAAGACCAGCTGCTTCCAATGCCGCAACGCCCAAAACAAGGAGGGGTTATCCGCTCGTGTCAAAGAAGCAAATTGACACCAAAGTATTCCAGTACTCTATCTTTGCAGAATCCAGTCAGCAAACCAGGGACTCAGATAGACAACGCGGACCCAATTTCTTCGTGCATTCTTATTTATTTAAAGTTTTTTCGCCCCGCATCAGTATGCCGCCATGACGCGTTTCGGTCCGACCTGGACCTTGATCACATGACGCGTTACTCACGGACCAGCGCCAAATTTAAAGTGCAAGGTAACACAAAATTGTAAACAGCTGTGACATTACAAAAATAGAACTGAAAAACAGACTATGTAACGCACGATGTATATATAACAGACTGTACAGGGAATATATGAAAACCTCAGTGGATTGTACAAGTAAAATCATACTTATTTACAAATTATTTCATATATGTACATCTTCATATTGGTAAAAAAATATATATCTATACAATTCAGTATAAAAATATATATATATCCCACAATAGTTAAAGACATTTAAAACTGCATGGCTCCTCAATTCATTACGGAACCTATACCACATAGACCTAATATGTAGTAGAACCACTGATCACACTCTCTGCGTGCGTCTTCCCTCAGTCTGTAATATGCTGTTTACATTAATATTATATCTATATATCTATATCTATCTATATATCTATATCTATATCTATATCTATATCTATCTATCTATCTATCTATCTATCTATCTATCTATCTATCTATCTATCTATCTATATATATATATATATCTATATATATATATATATATATATATATATATATATATATATATATATATCTCGCGTGACCAAGCGCAGCACCGCCCAAAGAACTATGGACTGCACAATCGGAGCGCGGCACCCTCACAACTAACCACAGTGAATACAAACGCATGGAACAATAGCAGAATAAAAGTGTACTTAACTCGCTTCTGTAGCAGCAAAGAAAGAGGAAGGACTTCTGCATCACTTTGTTATAGGCCTTATGGGATGAACGGTGATTGGTCGAGAGAAGAAGGGTGTATACCTTCTGGGTTATGTAGTTTAAAGTTTTATTGGCTGCTGTAATTGCTTCAGTAAAGAAAGAGAAACATAATCAGAAGCCTCCATTCCTGACATAGAATCAGGCTCAGCGCCATAGAAGCGGCCCTGGTTGCAAAGCGGGAAATGAAGCAAACAGGAACTGGAGAATGAAGGGCAAAATTTGATTGAGATGCTGCAAGTACGGGAGCCAAATCAATTGTCAAGCAAGCGCAGCTCTGCTCGCTGCCCTGAAACGGCTGCCGAAACACCTGTATCTCGTGCAACATAGGAACCGTCAATTAGGGGGATCCACGTCAGTGAGTGTTGAGCCACAAGTAGACCTGGGTGCGGCCGAAGGTATGCCCATGCCCGGTTCGAACCGCTGTAACCCATTCCAGCCCGCAAAGGGCTGAATGGGTTACAGCACACTGATGACCCCTGACACCCATATTATTTTTCTAGCTAGATCTGGTAATCCCACGTTTTCATGTCCCTCAATTTAATTGCTACAACTGATAAATAACACTTATTTCCTTATTTTATTTATTTATTTTAAAGGTTTTATATAGCGCTGGCTAGACCCGGAGATATCAGAGCGCTTTACATCAGACCATAGTTGCAGGTTACATTGTAACAAAGGTTACACAGTTATTAGAGCTTGCAAACATAGTTACATGTAAAGTCGAGACAAACAAAAAGGACATATACGTACGGGAAAAAGCAGGCAAGGGGAGAGATTCAGGGGAGGGAGGGTAGGAGCAGGGGAAGAAGACAGAGAATGGAGGAGGGAAAGAGGAGGGGAGGATGAGAGACACAGCATGGAAAGAGGAGGGGAGGGTGACCGGGACACAAAATGGTAGACGAGTCAAAGCTGTGTCTAAAGTACAGTAAGCTGTGATCCCTGGGGAAGTGGTATAATTTCCCCATCTTTGTTGCGAGAGGCTCCCTAAACGCAGTGGACTCTCTCAGAGGGGTCTCTGAGACTCCAAGGCCTACATACTGGATCCTTCCCCAAAAAGGGGAGAGGGAGTGCTTTGGCAAGGGGTGCCATACCATACCTCTATTGTGAGTGGCTCCCATGGCGCTGTGGACTCTCTCAGGGGGTTCGCTGAGAATCCAGAGTATAAATATTGGATCTTTCCCCAACAAGGGGAGAAGGAGTGCTTAGTCAAAGGGCATACAAGGACAGGGGGCTAGGCGGTGTAGTAGGCAAGGGGAGAGATTCAGGTGAGAGGGGATAGGAGCAAAGGAAATATACAAAGAAAGAAAGAGTGCTAAATGTACCTTTAGTCACTTTTTGTAGACCCCCAAACGCCCTGACTTTTGGTTCTGAAGGACGTGAGTAGCTGACTCAGGGCCACCTAGAGGAAAAAGAAGCAGGACTTAAACCCCCCCCCCAAGTCTCGTAGACTGCAAGTCTTCCGCTCCATCCAGATCTCCAGCTATGCTGCAAGTCCTCTGAGACGTGCGCCATCGTCCTTTGGTAACGCTTGAATACTGGATTCATTCCGGAGTTTTCAAGTTCAGTTTTCCCACCTGTCACCACTGGCCTCCTCCGTGACGGTCAGGCAGTCATTCACCCCCTAGAGTCCCCTGAAGATGTTGCAAGTTCCAAACGTAGCAAGTCCGCCGCTTCTGATAATTCCCAAAGTGGTGGTGCTTGTTATTCCACTGGAAAATAATCCTGAACGGGTATGTCCACCGGTATCCGATTTTCTTGTCCCTGAGCAAATCCGTGACTGGCCCGAACTGTTGTCATCGCAGGAGTGTGGCTTGGGCCACATCTTGGTATATCGTGCATGTGGCATTCTGAAAGGTGATCTTGTCCGCTACCCTCGCTTTTGTAGGACCATTTCCTTCACTTTGAAGGAGATTAACTTTGCCGGAATGTCACGAGGTTAAGTAATAATATCTCAATGTAACTATTAGAAATTTGACTCACTCTACGAGTGAGATGGTAACACTCCTATATGAAGCTAAAATCAGCGGCATAGGGAATTGGTACAAGAGGCTCCATTGTGATGGGCAATTAGTTATGATAGATTGCCATCTAGATAAAATAAGTAGTCTAACACAATGTAACTTAACACGCAAAGATTGGGAAACCGTAAGCTTGTTGGGCTATAAATCATTATGGGCCGCTAATTTTAAGAGGATGGCTTTCCTGTCCCGCTGGTTAGCATATTGAACTCCGGAGGCACTTGAGAAAAGGTTCCCGGAGGTTAGAAACAAGTGCTTCAGATGCCAAGCTGACGGTCAGGGTGGTTGGCTTCATATTTTTTTCACTTGTCCTCAACTGAAATCTTTTTGGGAGGCCATTCTCTCAGACATTGAGGCAGCTATAGGGAAAAAACGTATGCCCTCAGCGGAATTGGCCCGTCTTTGGTATATGCAATGACAGAGGGTTTCTCAAAGATGCTGAGGAAATGTTTGTATTTATTTCTTGTGCTGTTGCCCACTCCCTAATACTCCAAAATTGGAAATCAAATGAACTTCCTTCCCATTTGAAATGGCTTAACAAAATGAGGAGGTCATGGAATTTTGAAAAAGCTTATGCTAGTAGAGTGGGAGCAGTTAGGAGATTTGATAGAAATTGGAAATATTTTGAGAATCTGGAGGAAATAAGGGGGGGTTAAGTTAGAAATTAGATTAAATACTGATAATAGGCCTATATTATGCTTAAGCAGTCTTGAAGTGTTGGTAGGTTTTATCAATAAGTCACTAGCGCACTTTTTTTCTGTGGTATTTGCACTTATAGTAATTCTGAAGCACTAGCACTTTATTTCAGGTTGGATTGTACTGTATTGCATTTGCACTTTACGACCGAATTTTGCGGATGTTGCATATTACTTGTATTTGAAAATGTATATATATAGTTTTATTAACATTGACAGCTTATGGCTTTTAAGTATTCAAAATCCTCCCTTTTAATCAGCTTTTAATAGAAGAAGCTTTTAAATATTTTGTATTCATTTCCATTGTTCAAAATGTCCATATATGTATTGTACCTTAACTATGCTCTGCTCAATAAATTTTTTTTTAAAAAAGTAACTATTAGAAATTTGAAGGCCACTATTTACAAAGGTAAATTTAGTTGCAAACATACATTTATGGTCAACGTTATTTTTTTTAACCTTCCAAATGGTTCGCTGGCAGGTGTAAGTTTGTTTACTTGTGTACATATCTCTGCCACTTGTGTGGAGTTTTCTATACCTATAAATCCCGCTCAAAGGGTGGGAATATGGGTGTTACAATGCTTAATTAGCCTTGGTAGTTTTAAGCACATTTATGGTTATTCACAAATTTCTCATTTCCCTCTATACCCTGGAAATGGGAGCATTTTTACTTAATCACGGTACTGGCATTAATCGCTTTCCAGGTTGAAAAGGGGAATTAAGGACTTCAATATTTGGCGGGGTGTAGTGGAAGGACTTTCTGAATGTGGAAACTATTTTTCCCTGGGAGATAAAAAAAAAAAAAGTACATTTTGACAGGGGGCGATATTCTCTCTGTGCAGAGGTTTCTTTGGGGAACTTTGCACTGTGGGAATTGGATCTTGATGAGCATGTCAATGCCGGAGTTTTCTACACAGATTGCTGCCAATTTTTGCCAATTACCGGAAGTAGTAAATCAACACTCCTACTTAGATTCACTTTTTGTTGGTGAATTGGGCCCTTTATTTGTTTGTTTCAATGTGTGGATGTGAATTGAATCCTGAAATAACCCAATTACAGCTGACAGTGTGTGAATGTTGTATCTGTTTATAAAGCATCACATGTTTACAACTGATACAGGGTGTGTGTGTCTTTTTTCCTAAAACATTGCAGCATTAATGATGAAAGTGAGTTTCTGTGTCTGTTTCTGAAATAATCATGTTTAAAACAACAGGAGTAGAAACCCGTCAACCTAGTTGGGATTGGGGTAATAGGCTATATATAATAAACAATTTCCAACTGGTGTGATTAGAGGACAAATAGTAAGGATATGAAAACATTATCCATGGAGGCACATGGAGACTCTATTCACTCATTACATGTGCTAAAAGCATCAGTTTTAATCAACATTTAAACCATAGGACAGAGAAATTGTTCACAGTTAATATCAGCACTGCAATTGTAGATACAAAAATTTCATTGTAACCCAAGTGTGTACAAGGTGCACGAGTGAGAGGTGGGTGACACTACGGCGACGCAAGTGACAGAATGATCAGCGTGGACGGCGCAAAGTGTTCTGTGCAAGGATATTTACAGTGACTTCAAACATAGAGGTTTCTAAACACTTTCAACAATTGACTTTGTTTGTTATTTTTACAGAGAACCGCTATGCAGGAAGCGCCTAAATTCTGGCTGAAAAGTCGACGGCGTTTCGATCCGTGCAGTTTAGGATCATCTTCAGGACTAGATGGGTAGAGTGCAGTGCTGTAGGGGAAGAAAGGGGAAGTGTCATGGAGGGGTGAAGGAATGCGGGAGGAAAGGGAATGGGGAAAGGGGGGGGGGGTTGTTAGGAGGGAGAATGCTAATGGTTAGGAGGAGAATTGTAAAGAATCTCACCCGGATTCGCAATCAATCGGTAGTGATGGTCGGGCTCCTATGTACGACCCGGAGTCCCGTGGGTGCCACACGGGGCAGTCCTAGAGTCTGGTAGGTATAGTGAAGGGTTTCAGCTTGGGCGTAGAGTCTGGGGAAAGAAAGGGAAATGCGCTGATGGAGGGCGTGACGGAAGAGAGTGGGTTGATGGCGTGGGTGCAGGGAAGCAGGCCCGTCATTTGATGATAGCTGGAAAAGTCAAGCCCACTCACCATTATTTAGTCCATCAGCAATGAGGGTCTGGAGAAGCACGGTCTCGTAAGACCCGAGGATCAAGCCGATGTGGATGAAGTCGGCGGGTCCGGGAGCCGGTCAAAGAATGATCGGTCCAGTGGCAGGAATGAATCTGGAAAAGAGGGGAGGGGGCCGTGAGGCAAGGACACAGAGAGTGCAGGCTGATTGTGGTCTGGCAAACTGGAGACATACCTCTGGTCGATTGGCAGTACGGGTGAGTGAATCGCGGTGCCGGCGTTGCTAGGGCAACCCCATGCCGGTGGAGAGCGCTAAATACTGATAGGAGGGCGCATGGAATGCGCTGCCGTGAAGGAGTAAGCTTGTAAGCAGGACGGCTATAGGGCACTACCAGATAGGGGGTGGAGCGGAGGGTGAAATGGAATCGGGCCGGGCCTCCCAAATGATAATGGATCATGTCAGAGGGGGCGGGGAAAAGGGGCACTTTGAACATTGGCCACACCTGCGTGCCCAGTAAACAATCTGAGTGATAGCATCTTATAGGTACTCAAATTCAAATCAACGTGAAATTTGTAACAAATGGAATGGCTGTAGTAGACGTACATCCATATGTATAACCAGGGGAGGAGTCACAATTGATTACATAAGTGGCATATTCTCAATCATAGCGTCACAATATGTATGCAGGTAAAGAAAGAGTTGGCGGTGTTCAGGGACAGAAACACATAACATTAGGTCAATGGCAGAGATGTACATATGTCTCTTAAGATCAGAGTCTTACTTGGTAGTCCTAACATTATAGTTGCCACAGCGATATAGGGCACTGTCTGGAATGGAGGAAAGGGGCATAGGGATGGCAATAAAAGTAAAGGAACAACCAGATACAGTGGGGGTAACTATGCAAAATATTACGAATAATGAGAGGAAGGATTGCAATGCGATAGAGTGCTAGCACCAGAGTGTAATCCTCAATTGGTTATGGTTCCGTTCCACTCATCAATGGTGTTCAGTCCGGTATTGACAGAGTCCCAAAGTGTCATCCATTTGCATTCGCTCTTATTTAATATTGATCTGATGTCTCCACCACGGGTGGGTAATGTCACTTGTTCGACTACCTGCCATTTGATGTCTGTATCCTTGTGGTCTTTTTCCAAGAGATACGCCACCAGGGGGGCTGTAACGACTTTGCAATTGATCCGACTCTTATGTTGCACAATTCTGTTTTTGACGCTCTGGATAGTTTGGCCGATGTAGATCAGTTGGCATGGGTACTCGATGGCATATACCACATGGCTGGATCTGCAATTCTTGTGATTTTTCAAGGTATGGGTCCTGTCTTTATATTTAAACACTTTGGTGTTGGTGGTAAGGTCGCACACTGAGCAATTCTGGCATTTGTAATGGCCCAGTACTGGAGGAAGGCCCCATGCTGCAGTGATGGTGTGGTGATCTGTAGTTTTTTCCGGCCAGGTTATAGCATGGACTAGGTGAGACGACAAGTTGTCTCCCCGTTGATAGGAGAAGAGAGGTTCATCTTGGAAGGGTGCGAAGGGGCGGAGGATCGACCAATTCTTTTTGATTATTTTGGCAACTTTGTTGCTACTGGGGCTGAATTTTGAAAGAAATTGGATCCTTTTGAGAGGTGTTTTGGTTTGTGTGGTAAGCAAATGTTCTCTGTGTTGATTAAAACTGATGCTTTTAGCACATGTAATGAGTGAATAGAGTCTCCTTGTGGCTCCATGGATAATGTTTTCATATCCTTACTATTTGTCCTCTAATCACACCAGTTGGGATATTATCTGAAATAATCATGACAGATGGGCAATTGCTACTAAATTATGACAGAGTTTCAGCTGATAGTGTGGTTGGGTGTCCTTGGTCCTTAAATATCTCGAGGTTACAAATGTTATTGTGCAGATGTGTCACTGTTCCTAGAATATTGCAAAGTTACAGCTAATAGTGAGTGGATGTGTGCCTATTTCTGAAAAATTCCTGTGTTGATAGTGTGTGTATGCGTGACTATTCGTAAAAAATCACAGGGTTACAACTGAGGACGTATGGGTGTGTATCTCAGAGCCAGATGTACAAAGAATGGATTCAGTAAATGCAGTTGGAAATTGCAAACCGGCTTTTACTGAACAGGCTCTGTTTTTTCAAACTGACCTATTACTACTAGGTTGGTTTGCAAAATCCTGATTTGTAGTGGGTCGCAAATTCGACCTACCTCATGAATATTAATGAGAATGGGCCTGATTCACAGAACTAACTTAAGACAAAATCCTAAACTTACTACTTTTGGTATTCACAGAAGTTAGTATTCTGTCTTAAGACAGACTTATGACAGACTTAAGTTAGGATTCTGTCTTAAGTCTGTCTTAAGTCTGTCTTAAGACAAAATCCTAACTTCTGTGAATACCAAAAAGTAGTAAGTTTAGGATTTTGTCTTAAGTTAGTTCTGTGAATCAGCCCCATAGATCGCAAATAGCGGCCGGCTATGATTCGCAGCCATCACAGTGATGGTAGCATGCTGAGGTCAGCAGACCACCACTTCTGTGATTGCTTTTATTTGCAACCTGTTTTATTTAAAGAAAAATGGGATGCGTTTAAAAAAAATCAAAAGTTTTAAGCATCATTTTTTGAAAAGTAGGCAGTGGTCTGTGTCACCGAATTGCAATTTGTTTCATATATACATAAAAGTATTTTAACAGGCCCAATTTTGTGAGTCAGACCTTCTGCAAAGGCAAAGATTCTTCATACGTTTGGCCCTGATTTCCTGAATTATCCCATATTTACAGCACATACGGTGTAGTCCATTTCCGAAATATCAAGTGGTTGCAGATGACAGTGTGTGGCTGTGTGTAGTTCCCGATATATCGCACGGCTGTGTGTGGGTGCCTTTCTTCCTCCTGAAATATCCCTCATTACACATGAGTGTTTGCGTCATGCCACCCTGGAACCCACCGTTGTGTGCACGACTTGGCATTTCTGCTCTGTCTGAGAGCCTTTGTTTCCCGTCCCTCAGGAAGCGGTGCTGTTGCCAGATTATGATTGAAGACGGCTTGTTGCACAATGGGAGTGGGGGTGAGTCATCGGCTCTCCCTTCTCGCTGTTGTCTGCTCGCCCACGTGGCATGGCACCTCAGTTATACAACTGCTGCCCTCCCCTGTGGAGAGAGGGAGCATCCAGGGCATTGGAGGTTATGCCTAGAGAAACGAGCAAGTGCCACTCCTGGTATGGGGTTGCCATGTCCGCCGGGACACTTCCGAGTAGCCGTGCGCGTTATAAATGGAGACTAACATAACATAACATGGCGCAGCGGCCAGGGCGGCTGACTCCGGAACACGGGGGCTCACGGTTCGATCACCGGTGCCAGGTTAGCCCAGCACCATGTGGCTCTCGACAATAGCTCGCTTAATCTTCCTGACGGCCCCCAGTGCCTTTACACCATTAGGGGTAATTGTTCGCGCTTTACAAATACCGGATTAATATTACATGGCCACTATTCTACTGAAATGCAGGGCTTTAAATGGGATGAAAAAAAGTTGTGGGGTCTCTAAAAGGGGTGTGGCTTATGTAAAGGCAGGCATTGCTTAAACACATTAACTAAATTTCTGCGCTTCCCATAGCGTGCAGCCTAAATTATATGTTGGTGTCTCTTTGAGGTTTCTGTTATTGCATACAGATATATAGCAAAACAACTGACACACCTAAAACCAGCCAGGACTATTGACTTTGCCAATGGTTGCCTCTGTGTACTGAGCAGAGAGGCCAAGAATTGGATGGCCATGTACTCTGAACACCATGTTGACTCACTGGCAGGCACTATGAAAAGCTCGCACTGCCTTCAGGGTCTGCTCCAGAGCGCTCAATCCTGGCATATTATATAAACAGCTGGAGGCGACTCAGTTCAAAGTATTCACTATACACGGAAATATGTTATACGAAAAAAATACTGGAACACTTCCTAGAAATATGAGAATAGCCATATGCGAACACTGTTGTGAAATGCAAGATTAAGTAAAACAGGAATTATAAACAGGAACTAAATCACTGACATGGATTACATTACATTTTTTTACACTCTGTTCAGAAATCATCAGTGTCTTTACCAGTAAGAACATGACTGTAGGACCAGTTCCAATGTCCATTTTAAATTACTGCCGGGTCTGAGATCTCGAGAGACCAGGTCCACTTAAAGCCCTGATGCTATGACTTGTATGTTTAGGTCATGCACGATCCAAAAAATGGAAAATCAGCAAAACCACAGTTTTTCCTCTTTGAAATATAAGTTAAGCTTCCAACAGAAAATACGTGAAGAAATCACTACTAAAATATTTTAGAGCTCCCTCACCTATTCCTAAATGAATCTTAAAGCAATCAGAGGCAGGATTGTCATATAAAAAATTAATGTAGTATACTTTACTCAAATTATTTTTTTAAGCGTCAGTTCCTGCCCATACTGAATCTGTGTTACGGGTTATATTTTTCTCCCATGAAAGTAGTAACCCAGTGCCAAGCCCAAACGAGGTCTGCAGGTCACATGCCTATTAGCACTGGGAGACATCCATTACAACGCGGTCTTTACACCTCGATATGTTTACAATGTGGCCATTACAACGCAAGCTGTTACAACGACTTGCGCTGGATGGCGCTATACACTAATGAATAGTACGATTTACTATTCCAACACCTTCCCTACTGTTAAGTGGGCTGGAGTTCTAATATTAAATCATTACTTTTAAGTGATTTGACCAGAATCACAGGATTTTTTAGCCTCCAGCCAGACTCCAAACTGGTTCCCCATCTTTAAAGTCGGCCACACTAGCCGTTAAGCCACACCCTCTCTTCCCTGCTTCACCTCTGTCTTTTTACACTCAAGGATTCTTATCACGGACCTTGTACGCCACATGCATCTGGATCAGTGCTCTCAGTCATCTTTTTCATGAAATTTGCAATCATCTTTTTCATGCAATTTGGAACACACACATTCACGCCTTGATAAAGCCCAATTCAAGGGATGAAACGTGTTTGCTGGGTGTAGTTTTTCTGCAGTTCAAGTAAACAATTTTACAAAGGGACCTATGGTTAAGAGAGCTGGGAGTTAATACCAACTACCATATTGGACAACAAAGACCACATGTTAAGAAACTAACAAAGAAACATACCTTTTGACCCATTGATTCTGGACATTTAACCTCTTGGATGTGCAGCGTTGACTGGTTATTTTGTGCCAGGTAGTCCATGTGAACTCTCCCCTGCCTCATAATCTTTGGAATCTTTTTCGTGACCAGATTTTTCAACATTATTAACTACATTTCTGGGCCAATGTACAAACAGTGCATATATTTACTCCAGAATAGTATGATCGCATTAAACCATAGTACAATAGTTGTATACAACATTATGATATGCTAGAGAATCCAGAATCACAAAACTATATGGAACAGCCCATGCTGACATTTGGAGATCATGAAAATAGTGCTGCTAATGGCAAACACCGATTTATGCTGTTAGCAGTTTGTTTTTGGAAATAGTGAGTAGCAAATGAGTGCGTCCATGACAACACAACAACTAATAATAGATTGACAAGAGGACTTAGGCTTGATGCATGAACAAATAGCATACCACAAATAGCCCAGCAACTGATTTGAAGCAACAGTGGCAACAGCTGGTAATGAGCAGGAGCTGGAGATTAGCAGGGCTCACAGGCAGACACTGACACAATACAACATGGCAGACAGTATCCGTCTATTGAGCCAGAGCTAGACATCTTGGTGGGGGTTGGGCAAGGGTGTAAGCACATTATTTCTCTCAGTGCCAAAATATGTGTCTGGGTTCACAAAGAAGACATTTGTTCACATATCAAAAGAGATGAACATTTCCTAGGTGCACAATTCAGTAAGTGGTCTGTAAAAGGAGGTAAATCATTTGTCAAGAGGCAGGTAAGAGATTCAGTGCAGAGAATATCAATATATCTGCAAGAACTGAGGGAGCCAACAGAGCCAACATGGGGCACACACCACGTGACTTGTTAGTTGAGAGCCTGTTGGCTCCCGAAGCTCTAGCAGGCTTTGATAGACACCTTTGCACCTGAGGGTACTTGCAAAGAAAGAGCATGAAAGTGAGTGCTTAATCTTTCTGTTTGTTATAAAGTGTCACATACCTACAAAACGTGATAGGTTGCAGGTCTCAGGGCAGAGTAACAGTGTAACAGTGGTATATAGTGAAGTACGGTTCACATGGTAGATAGATAGATAGATAGATAGATAGATAGATAGATAGATAGATTTATTTTATTTATTTTTAGAGTTTTCTATAGCGCGAACTTGAACAGATTAGGTTATCAGAGCGCTTTACATAGCACCAGTTCCGTTACATGTTATCACAGCAGTTTACATAGAATCAGTTACGTTGCACATTTCAGGATCTTGAACCGATTAGGTTATCAAAGCACTTTACATAAGACAGCATTCGATGTCCAGTGCCCTCCTCCGCCGTGTAGCGGGGGACCTCTTCCAGCCCTCCGAAGTCGTCGAGCTGTCGGGACTAGGCTCCTGGAATTTCAGCTGCCCCTTTACAACTAATTTGTTTGAAGTCATGACGGAAATCTCAATCCCAGCAGCAACCAAGTGAGCTCTCTGTCTCCAAGTTTCTCTCCGCGCTTGGTGATAGTCTAGTACTTTGGATTTAGGCGTCTCGCACTGGTCATGTCACGTGACAGACTTCAGGAAACCTCGTTGTTTTGAAAGTTTTTCTCAAGGTCATAAATTCCCACAGCACAATATTTCCATCTTAATTCTTATGCGTGGAAATAACAGGAAACTAGCAGCAGGTCGGGAGGCAGGCCAAAAGTCCCAGAGAGGGCCACAGGATTAGCAGGAGGCCGGGGAAAAGTTGGGGCGTGCCAGTGGAAGCGGCGATCGCCATCAGAAGTCGCCTCCGGCCGCCATCTTAGGGTCAGGCAGGCGCTGGGAGGATTCCCTCGGTGGGGGTCTCCACCGAAGTGAAGGTAGAGGAAATTATGCCAGTAGCTGCGGCGAGAGTCTCAACGCGCCGGGGTAGCGCAGGACGCAATCCTACCTCCAGCGGCGGCCGCCGTCAGCAGAGTCCACGGCGCAGTGCCGCCCGCCATCTTGAGCGCCTCTGCCCTCTCCTCCTTCACCTCGGGAGAACGAGCCTGTCTGCCAACCTCGGAGCGATCGCTGCTGCTCCGCTCCTGCCCCACTCGCTCCGCTTCGTGCTGGACAAAAGAGCGGTCAAAATGACGGGCTGTAACTGCCCAGGGCCGGGTCAGAGCATTCCGTGGACCGGGAGCCGAGACGATCAGCGTCCGCCCGGCTCCCGGCTCCGCCCACCTGTTAGATAGATAGATAGATAGATAGATAGATAGATACAAGTGGTAAGACACATAATTTATGCAATTTGGGCAAAACCTAGAAGTTTGAAATAATGACAGAGTATGTCAATGTCATAAATCACATAGCCGTCTGCAGTGTTATGACCACACTGATAAAGGGAGCCATGGGCCATAATCAAAACATGTGTTCGTGAAAAATAAGGGCAGAGGATGGGTCAACTGCAGTCCACAGTACAAATGTATGCAATAAAAAAATTACAGTTAATGCAGGTCTTGAAAAATCATAACAACAGACCTACAGGTTTGGTGACTTAAAAAATCTGCACAACCTAACTGTAATGTACTTGTCCAGTAGACTGGTCTCAAATTGTGTAATCCTAAACTATTTTACAGAGTCCCCTTTTTTCTTCATTATCAGATATGAGAGCACCTTAAAATCCAGCATTTCTGTTGTACAAAAAAACCTATTTTGTTGGGTTTAATGGACCAAGCTTTTGCTCCATGTCTGCCCCACATATAGGGTACACATCACCTCTGACTTACATCTTAGTTCACTGATAGCATTGTCATCAGAGTGTAGGCAGGAATGTTTCGCATTTCATGTTTAAAAACACACTTTTAATTAATATATTACGAAAGCATGATGCAGAAGTGCACAGTTCTTTACCGAAATGGCCACAAACATTCCAACTGAGATGCAGTTTTACTGATAAAACTATATAATGTGTAAACAATAATCTGTGTAACTTGGGTTTCAGCAAAAATATTTATAATTTCCACATCACCAAGTAAAGTGTGCTGATTTGTTTTCATCCTATTAAAATGTTTGTTTGTATCACACAGCATTACAAAAAAATGTGCTTTCCTATCTACTGAAATATATTCTGAAATATTTGTACAGCTTGTTTACAAGCTATTTAAATGGTGTGTTAGAAAAAACCACTGACATCCTACAGCATTTCATTTCACACTGTTTGTACAGCACAATTGTCAGACAGATCACTTTACAAAATCGTCTAACTTTCCAGTCAAAGAAAGAAAAGTAAACACCAACCTCCAGGATAAACAAGCATTGGAAATGCAATAGGTCTCGCAATAGGAAAGTTTGAGTTTTTAGTGTTGAACATTTTTGTTTATTATTTGCTAAAAATAAAACTCTTGTTTAATATATTTGAAATGCCAATATGTTTTTCTTGCACATGTGACATGTATAGCATTAGTAAAGTTACAATATCTATTTCCCCCCTGTCTTACATGTGTTGCCTTCACAAATTTTAAAGTGTTAACATTTTTTGAAGTGAAAACATTTAACATATTATTTTGACATTTGTAATAAAGTTTGAAACATTGGTAGTATATATTTGAATATATAGATATATATATTTTTGGACAGATTGATGATGTTGTTGCTCTGAGTGATGTTGTTTTGTGTACAAGTGATGCTGTGGTGTTTGAAATATGCTGTTGTTGCGCATAGTGATGTGTGGTGCCCCTGAGTGATGCTGGGCTGGTGCTGAGTGTTGCTGTGGTGTTGTACAGTGATGTTTGTGTTTTGTTAAAGGATGCATGTTTTTTGCTGAGTCTTTTTGTGTTGTAACTGAGTGTTGGTGTCGTTGTGCTGACTTATGTGTTTTTGATGGGGAGTAATGCTGGATTATTTGTGAGTGGTGCTGTCCTGTTGCTGACATGTTGATGTGTTGGTGCTGAGTGTTGTTTGAGTTTTGCATAGTTGAGTTGTTGTGTTCTTGTGATGGTGTGTATTAATAGTTTTGTATATATGTTTGTCATGTAGTGTATTATATGTTGTTGCGTTATGCTTTGTGTTATTTGTTTTATAGCAATTGTCAGATGTGATGTGTGAGTGTTATTGTGTTGCATGTATGTATTTTATTCTAACATGTCCTTGTATGTATTTATTTTTAAGTATGTGTTATGTGTAGTAATTTTTTTTGTTTTTACGTTGTGTATAAAGTTTTATTGAAATAAAAATGGCGGGCGCTATGTGTTTCCTTTACGTGATTTATGTTAAGTGTTTAGCGTTCTAGTCTTTTTGTGTATTCTGAATGTGTTTGATGTATGGCGTAATCCTTAGCCAATCGCAGCGCTACGTTTGGTGACGTAGCGTTGCGTTTGACGTGCGTTAATTGGGAAATCCCCAGATGTTCGGGAACTTTCGTGGGGGAAAGGCGTGTTGTTGTTCCTGTCTTCTTCCGGCGTCGTTTGACAGGTATTTTTTTTTTTACAACTATTTAATGTATGATGTGAATGTATTATAGACTATGTAGAGATGTATTTGATTAATTTTTACAGTTTAATATTAATGTTAGACTTTTGTGTATCTCAACTTTTTTTTAACGTTATCGTATGTACTTAGTATATTATTAAATATGTATTGAACTTTCTAAATTGTGAATGTGAAATGTTGTAATGTAATTTTATGTAATGTATAGCAATGTATTGATTTTAAGGTATAGTCAAAGTGTGTATTGTATGCATTTATAGATTTTGTGTACTTTTTCTTTTTTGCTAATAGTATTTCCCTTTGTTTCCGAGTTGTTAATTATTAATAATGTAATGTCTTAAAGTATTGTCATGTTTCGATAGAATCGGTATATATTAAGTAGGTGTTGGGTTATTATTTCAGGTATCGTATGTACAGTATTGGTGTTGTATTTTTAATAACGTGAGTGTATTACTTCCGTCCCTTTTTCCAAGTGCATTTTTTTGCTGTAAATTGATTTGGTTTTTTTGCGTATGTACAGGAATGGTCTTTTAATTGTAATTTACAAGAGTTTTTTATGAGTTAGCAAGATCTTATTGTGTAGGTGTTTTTTTGGCGTGTTATTTAGTCCATCATTACCAGAATACATTGTATTGTTTATTATTTATTTAAATGTGGTGTAATCCTATTATTGTGTAGATGATGTTGTGAATTTGTGATCTATATAGATAGTTAGATAGGTATATTGAGGGCGATAGCTAACAACACATGCAGCATCACTTTCCAGCAGCCTAGCAACACTTACCAACACAGCTGCATTAATTAGTAAACAATAGTATCATTGTGGTGTTGTTGTTTGGCAATGTGGTGATGCAGAGTGGTGTTGTGATGGTGCTGAGTACTGTTGTATTTTGGAGTGTTGGTGTGGTGCTGTGTAGTGTTAATGTGGTGTTTGCGAGTGATGATGTGTTCCTTGAGAGTGATGTTGTGGTGTTATTGGGTGTTGTTCTGGTGTTGCTGAGCGATGTGGTAGTGTTGCAGTGTGACAATGTTAATGTGCTGAGTGTTTTTGTGTTGGTGCATTGTGTTAATGTGTTGTTGCTGAGTGATAATGTTGTGTTGATTCGTGGTGTTGGGGTGGTTGTTAGTAGCGTTGTTGTGTTGTTGAGTTGTGCTCTTTTGATGCTGTTTGATGCTGTTTTGGTGTTCGGTGTTTCTGTTGTTGAGCACTTAGCACCACCAAAACACTTCGTGCAACAGCAGCATGAGTTAGAGCAACACCAGAGTCTCGTGCTTTTGTGATTAAGCACTTTGTTTGCGTTTTTGATTTTTTCTGGCATTGTTTAATGGTTTATTTTCCCTTACTTTATTAAGTGCTTTATGTTGTGAATTTGTTTCCTTTTGCTCGCTTTGTCCACTTTTAATTTGTTGTATTTTTTGCTGTGTATTCAGATGTTTGCCTTTTTTGTGTGCATTTATGATCTTTGTGAAAGAAATGTTTTATTTTACAATCCCTTTATTCATTTTTGTGTATTAATTGCTGCACTGTCCTTGCGTTGTATTACGTTTTAATTTTTGAATAGCTACAAGTGTGTAATCCGATTTTTACGTATTAAAATAAATGTTGCCTAACGTTATTTATGCGTGGAGTTGGAGGGTGGAGTTGTAGTTGGAGGGTAGAGTTGTAAGGTGGTATAGTAGTTATAGGGTGTAGTTGGAGGGTGGACTTGGATGGTGTGAGTGTGAGGGTGAGTGGATGTGAGTGTTTGGGTGTTTGAGGGTGTGTGATGGTGTGTGAGAGTGATTGAGGGTGACTGTTTTAGTATGAGTGAGGGTGTGAGTGTTGTGAGTGTGTGTGTGAGGATGAGGGGGTGAGGGTAAATGTTGCCTAACGCAATTTATGTGTTTTAGGGTGTAGTTGGAGGGTGGACTTGGACGGTGTGAGTGTGAGTGTGAGTGGATGTAAGTGTCTGGTCGTTTGATGTTGTGAGTGAGGCTGAGCGTGTGTTGGTGCGTGATGGTGTGTGAGGGTATGAGTGTGATTGAGGGTGTGAGGTTGTGAGAGTGTGAGGGTGTGATGTAGGGTGAGGATGAGTGAGGGTGTGTGAGGCTGAGGGTGAGGGTGGGTGAGGCTGTGAGTGGTTGTGATGATGCCTATAAGTGATCATTTTTTTTTTCTCCGTGAATATTGTACACTTTAAATGTATTAATGTTGTGAAGCTTTTCAAGACCTATGTTGATTGATGCTGTTGTTAACGCTGAATCAAAAAACAAACACATCAGTAACGTTTTTTATATAATGCATGTAAAAAGTTATCATTTTTTTGTAAGGTACACATCAATTCGCACTGCAAAAGCTTGGCTTGCATTAACATAGATGCGCAGTGATTTTGTCTGTGTTTGCTCATTAGAGACAATGTTTACCTCCTTTTAAATTTTCGACTACAGATGCGCATTAATTGTGGCAAAGTATAAGTATGAAGCCACCTTTAAAAATTGTATTGTTTTTGTTGTGTAGTTTGAGTGGAATACTTTCTTGTACTTATGGAAGAATTGCAATTAGGATGTGAGGTCTCGTGCTCTTGTGATTACGCACTTTCTTTGTTTTGTGGATTCTTTCCACCATTGTTTAATGGTTTATTTATTTTCCCTTACTGTCCTCGCAATGCAGAAAGTTTTCATTTTTGAATACCTACAAGTGTGTAATCTGATGTTTTGTTATTGAATTAAATGTTGCCAAATGCTATTTACTTTTGGAGTTGGAGGGTGGATTAGTAGTTGGAGGGTGGATTAGTAGTTGTAGGGTGGAGTAGTAGTTGTAGGGTGGAGTTGTAGGGTGGTGTTGTAGGGTGGAGTTGGAGGGTGGACTTGGACGGTGTGAGTGTGAGGGTGAGTGGATGTGAGGGTTAGGGGGTGTGAGGGTGTGTGATGGTGTGTTAGGGTGAGTGAGGGTGACTGTGTGAGTATGAGTGAGCGTGTGAGTGTTGTGAGGGTGAGGGGGTGAGGGTGTCTGAAGATGAGGGGGTGAGGGTAATGGGGTGTGAGTGTGTGTGATGCTATGTGTGGGTGAGTGAGGGCGAGTGTTGTGAGGGTGTGAGTGTGTGAAGGTGAGTGAGGGTGTGCGAGTTTTAAGGTTGAGTGTGTGACTGTGGGTGAGGGTGGGTGAGGGTGTGTGAGGGGGTGTGAGGGTGAGGGGGTGATGTAGAGTGATGGTGTGTGAGGGTGAGTGGGTGAGGGTGAGTGAGGGTGTGTGAGGGTGAGGTTGTTGAGGGTGAGGGTGTGTTGTTGAGTGATGGTGTGTGAGGTTGTGAGGGAGTTTGAGGATGAGTGATGGTGTGTGAGGCTGAGGGTGAGGGTGGGTGAGGGTGTGAGTGGGTGTGAGTGAGAGTTGTTGTGATGATGGCTATAAGTGTTTATTTTTTCTCCGTGAATATTGAACACATCAAATGTATTAATGTTGTGAAGCGTTGTTTCTGAAGCTAAGAGACCTATGTAATGTTGATTGATGCTGTTGTTAGCGCTGATTCCAAATTCAAAGACATCAGTAATTTTTTTTATATTATACATGTTAAATTTTTTCATTTTTTTGGTAAGGTACACATCAAGCCGCACTGCAAAAGCTTTGCTTGCATTAACATAGATGCGCAGTCATTTTGGAGGGTGGAGTTGTAGGGTGGTGTTGTAGGGTGGATTTGGAGGGTGGACTTGGACGGTGTGAGTGTGAGGGTGAGTGGATGTGAGGGTCAGGGGTTGTGAGGGTGTGTGATGGTGTGTGAGGGTGAGTGAGGGTGACGGTGTGAGTATGAGTGAGTGTTGTGAGGGTGGACTTTGACGGTGTGAGGGTGATTGGATGTGTATATTTGAGTGTATGCTGCTCAATGGTAGAGAGGCTGGCTGATGAGGACTTTAAGGAGTTTGCACGTCTTCTTTTAAATGTTTAGGCTGTATGTTTGAGGCTAGAGTCTGAATGTATCCAATGTATGCTGCTGAATGGGAGAGAGGATGGTTGATTTCTGTTGTAAGACGTAAGGGTTGTGAAAGTTGTGGCTAAATGGTATGAGCTGATGTATGCAGCTGAATGTGAGCACGGCTGTATTGCATTGCCTGTTTGTACACAATTTTTTTGTACTGAAAGTTATACCCCCCTACAGTGAGTCAAAGTTGTGATGTGAGCCTAGAGTATGAATGTATAAAATGGCTGCTGAGAGGTGGCCATGAGGGTATAGGCGGCCCTGCGGCGATTTCATTAGTAATTTGTCTGTGAAGTCGTTTGTTTTTTGGTGGCGATTTCAGTTTCAAGTCTTTTGTTTATTGTGTTGTGCGAGCCTGGCTGTGTGCAGGGAGAGAGAGGGGAGGTGCTGGTGTCTGGGGAGGGGGAAGAGAATTGCGAGCCTGGCTGTGTCCGGGGAGAGAGAGGGGAGGTGTTGGTGTTTGGGGGCTGGGGGACAGATGTCGAAGGCTGGTGATTTTTTTTAAAAAAATAGTCTGTTTCAGTGGTCAAATAATGAGTTGTGCAGGTTTAAGGGTTTAAGACGAGACAAGGTTTAAGGGTTTAAGACGAGAGAAAGCCGTGATACTGCAGGGAGAGAGAGGGGAGGTGCTGGCGGATGGGGGCAATAGGTCTTGTATTGGAAAGAGTTAAAGCTATTGCCATTGTAAATGACAATGCCTTTCATTTATCTGTTTAGATAATTAACAATTAATTACAATGTCAATAGCCAGCGTGCAAATGCTGGTGAGCCCAACAAAATCAAAATACAATGGCAGCCCTCTATCTGTTTCGTGTGGCTTAATGGGGTGGGGGGCTGAGGGGGCTTTCAATGCGGCTTTCCTTTTGCTGGCTCAGTTTGAAGCCCTGGTCTTAAGTATGCAGCCTCGGCACTCGATACAAACGGAGTAGCAGCAGAAAGGAACGGGCTGCAACTTGCAACCAGCATTTGAACGCTGCAGTTCACTACCACACATCTAGACAGTGTATTTTTTGTTTTCGGTCCACGGCAAATTAATGTGTGTTAGTTAATACAAATTCTTTTAAGAACATGATGCTTCCAACATGTTTTAGTATTCAATGCGAAGATGTGAAATGCGGGTTTAAGACGAGACACGGCTGTGATACTGCAGGGAGAGAGAGGGGAGGTGCTGGCGGATGGGGAGGGGGAGGAGAAATGCGAGCCTGGCTGTGTGCAGGGAGAGAGAGGGGAGGTGCTGGCGTCTGGGGAGGGGGAGGAGAATTGCGAGCCCGGCTGTGTCCGGGGAGAGAGAGTGGAGGTTCTGGAGGCTGGGGGCTGGGGAACAGATGTCGAAGGCTGCCGAATTTTGTTTAAAAAATAGTGTGTTTCAGTGTGTGAGTTGTGCATGTTTAAGGGTTTAAGACGAGACACGGCCGTGAAAGGGTTTAAGACGAGACACGGCTGTGAAACTGCAGGGAGAGAGAGGGGAGGAGCTGGTGGCTGGGGAGGGGGAGGAGAAATGCCAGCCTGGCTGTGGAGGAATGCGAGCCTGTCTGTGTGCGGGGAGAGAGAGGGGAGGTGCTGGCGGCTGGGGGTGGGGATTGCCGTGAGAGGGAGCCTTGTAGCTTTCATGTGCGAGAGAGAGGGGAGGTGCTGGCGGATGGGGTTGGGGATTGCCGTGGGAGGGAGCCTTGTCGCTTTCATGTGCACACGCTTTTAATGTCAATGCGCTTGCGCATTGAGCTTCAATTTGACGGGCACTGCAAGGAATCGCCATGGAATCGCAAGTTGGTTAAAGTCTGTTTAAGCCCCCATGGTCTCGCAAGCTCAATGCGCATGTGCATTGACAGGCGAGACCTAACAAGCTCAATGCGCATGCGCATTGACAGGCGAGACCTAAAAAAGCAGCAAATTGTAAGAAGACATAAGCGGAGATCTGACCTCTGTCTTTGAACGCAGAGTAAATGCGACAAGATAAAAACAGGATTTAAAACCATATTTATTGCTCATTCACTTTCTAAGGGAGCAGACCACCTGTTCCCAACAAGGGGTCAGTAGGCCTGAAAAATAGCTCGACCTCGTGGAGAGTGGGCAAGTAGATTTCTCATGGCCTGGTTAATGACTTACTGGATTAAAGCATTTGGGGCACAGAGTTACCCAATCATGTATGTGAATGAATCTGAAAAACTGTTGGCAATTACGCGGTAAAGCGGAGAAGGTTCAGTACACTTAAATATGCAGTGGATGTTCACATAAAGGACTAACCTGAAAAAAACTGGAATGATGGAGAGAACAACAGTTAATAAATGTTACTCTTTTTCTATGCAAATTGGACTGTGGGGGAATGTTTGTCTCAAAAATGGTCTCCTAGAGGTTGGGCGAAATACGCCATGGTTGGCAGGTATAGTAAAAAACTTCTAGAATATTCACAAACACTGCATGCGGGGATGGTCAGTCAACAAGCTAAAAACCTCCGATCATTTAAAATCTGCATTATGGAGCTTAGATTGGGTGAAGCTCACACGCTTAATTGCAGGACCGCCGAGATCTGAATTTTGCGCTCTGTAGATAATACATAAGGACAAACATCAAGGGTAAGTGCGTCCTAACAGGTCTATCTGTGGTTAGAACCTGTGAGAATCAAGGGTAGCAACCACCTAACTTGGTACTACAAACTGATCAACAGCAGTTGCAAAAGTGGCCGTTTAATGCAGGGTTCAAAAGACAATGGTGCTTGGCATGGGGAAATCACAATTAGAAAGGCAGCTTCCAGCCACAACACACAAACAATGAGGCACCTAAGATAAAGTAGCAGGAGACTCATAGCAAGTACCAAGAACAGGTGGTCATTTGGATGGAATTTGAATTATAGAAAGGAAATTGGGACAAAACATTTTTGTACAGAAATAAAAAGCAGACTAGATAAAAGAAAAAAAGACTACTGCCTCATGTTCAGTCATGTCCTATGCTGATGGCAGCACTGGGCTATTTTACAAACCTAAAACCATAACTAGCAACCTACTGTTATATGATTTGGTCCAAAAATGCATGATTTGTCAAAAAGATATGATTTGGTAAAAGAAATATGTGCTGATAGACAATTAGAATACTTCTATGCATATACAGTAATGCAAACAAGACACTCCACTCCACCGTCTATTCCCAGAACCTCTATTTAGGAGCTTACAAATAGCCAACCATCAACTTCCCCAGAAAGCAACAACAGCAGCTCTTGGAATCCTCCACCCACCACCCTTCCATCGGATGGATCCCTTCTATAACATTCCATTATAACACAACACGTCCCCTTTTCCACAATAACAACATGAAATACTATAACTGATATACATTAAAAGAACAAAGTAACAACCATTTTAATACATAAAATGATATGACCCAATCACGAAAATGATCAAACATTCACCTCCATGTTTAACTCCTTTAGAGAATAAACAGTGTTACATTGCACACATCCCAAACACCATGATCTTCAGATATCATTGTATTGCCCCAAACTTGTACAATCCTTAAGTCTCGACCACTTGAACTCCCGATTCTTGGAAAACGTGCCCAATTTGATTCTCACCTATTCATTAGTTTAGAAACTACTCAATTGACATCTAGTTGTTTCATTGTGTCTGAAGCTATATTACTTGTAATGTTGATGTACACTTTCCTTTATATTATACATATCAAGTTCTTTCTGGTTCTTCTAGATCATCCATCCGGGGCACACTTTCAAGAATGGCATTCTTCCACGCAACATAACAAATGGCGACAATCTTGTGGCACTGTTTGGTGTTGTCCTGTAACTCCACAGAATTTTACAAACCCCAACCTCATCGCCACTAATGCAAACAAGATACTCTACTCCAGAGGTAATTTCCAGAATCTGTTTATTCAGGAGCATACACATAATTGACCAAAGCCTTCCCTGGATAGCAGCAATTGGTGCTCTCGGTAGCCTCAAACTATCACCATTCCACCAGATGGATCCCATCTTAACATTTCATTATAACACAACATATTGAGAGTAGGGTGAGATGGACTATAAAGTGGTTAGATTATGACAAAGCATGTGTCACAGTCTTATCAGGTACTGTGTTTCTGGCAGCAGTGCAACATCAGAAAAGGGTACGGATTAAGAATGCACAATGACTGGTTTAGGTCTTATGAAGACAAGACCAAGGTCAGTTATTGGATAATTCAAATAAAACATAGATAAGCTTCCTCCTGTCGCTCCACATCGTTGTTGAAATTAGATGTCAAGCTCCTTCGTAACATACTGCTTGCGCGCCTGCTACTTCATCTTCCAACCCTCATTCACCTGGACCAGTGGGGTTTATTCCTCAATGGAGTACCCTCCAAAATCTAAGGCTACTTTTGCTGGTGTTCCATGCCCCACAGTTGCGACAAGTCTCCAGTGCTTTAGCTCTCTTGAATATCAGACAAGCATTTGATTCATTAGACGGGTCCTACTTGTGGCAGGTGCTCCGGAAGATGGGCATGGACCCTAAATATATTCAGTGGGTCCAATTACTATACATGGCCCCTCGCACCAGCGTGCGATCCAGAAGGGAGGTATCGGAAGCCTTATCAATACATAGAGGAACTTGCCTTGGGTGTCCATTGTCACCCTCCTCTTTATGCTCGCAATGGAGCACATGGCAGAAAGGCTGCGCTGGACCATACACCCCTGGGGGAGCCCGACGAGAGGGACCACCCATGTGGTTTCTCTCGATGTAGATGATACCCTGATTTATTTGACACAACCAGAAAACTCGGTCCGATACTCCTAAATGCTATGCAGAAATTTGGTGAATTGTCAGGCCTCTGTGTTAATCACACAAAATCCACTCTGTTTCCATTGGAAGTCATGTCGGATATCCCGTTGGAGGTGCTTCCTAGGATAGGACTCCCCTAGGGGTCTGAGGGTGTGAAATACTTGGGGATTAAGCTAGCACATAGTGCTCAAACCTACCTGGATCTCAACCTCAGGAGGGTAATTGAAGGACTACCGTCCTCAATTCGTTTATGGAAAGGACTCTCCCTTTCTTTAATGGGTAGGGTTGCGATCACCAAAATGATTGTACTTTTTAGATGCCTATATGTCATCCAGGGAACCCTCTAACTTATTGCCCAGCATTAATCTAAAACCCTAGTCAGCCTAGTGATGGAGCTAATATGGGCCAATAAATGGAAACCTGTTGGCTTCTCATCTCTTAAATGAACGCTGGGGCAGGTGGATCCTCAAGGTCCCCCGGATGGAACTGTATTATGTGGCCACATATTTGCAGCTTACAGTCCACTGGTTGGACTCAGAAGTTAATTGGGAGAAGAAACTCCTCTTTGGCTCACACAGGGACAAAACTCTCCCGTCCTATTGACGGGAGGTACGAGAGTGCTACTGGACACACATTACCCAGCATGCTTGGTCTGTGAGTTATGGGAGGGGCAGTCACGCAATATTGTCATTGTGGTCCATTCAACCCTTTATAAATATAGCGGACTCCATGTCCATTCAGAAATGGAAAGACAGGGGCTGTAACACTTTAGGAGATCTTTATTCCACCCCACGATTTATCACACAAAATTATGCTATGGCCTCCTTCGCACTAGGAACAATCCAGTACCCGCCATACACAAAGATCGCAGTGTCTGCTTGTGACCTGTGGCCATCCTTCCCAGACACCCCACGCCCCTGTGACATCCTAGGGACTCTGTTGAACATAGCAGGGGGACTCAGATTGATTTCTAACATTTACAAGGCCCTGCATGCTGACATGCCAACTCAGACACTTTGAATTCAAACGAAATGGGAGGAAACAATGGACGACCCCATGACCACAAAAGACTGGACGAGAGTGCATGAGGGTGCGAAGATGATTAGTTCCAATAATAACTTTAAATTATTGCAATACAATTACGTACATCAAACTTACCTTTCCCCCCAAGACACTGAATGCCATTTACCCTACCAGTAGTGATAGTTGCCCACGTTGCGGGAGAACAGAAGCCAATTTTATACACGTGGTATGGTCCTGCCCCATACCTATACTCTACTGGGAAACAGTGGTGAAATACGTCAATAGGGCCACTGGGTGGAATATTCAGATCATGATGAAACAGATACTACTAGGACTGATACCCTCTCCCTCCATGAAGAAACTCAACAGAAAGTTATTCTTACTCTGTCTATTGTTTGCAAAATGCAGATATCTATTAGGTGGTGAAGTTCATATCCCCGAAGCTCTTTATTGCATATGAAACCTCAATAAAGGTCATTAAACAAAAAAAGAATAGAGTAAAAACAAATTTGTTCTGAATGTAGTTGAGAAAGGAAATAATTACTTGTCAGGTGAACAAGAGTATTTCCATGTGTTGTATCAGACTGTGTTGTCAAGCATATGCAAGATAAAAGATAATTGTCAAATTTATATACGAACGGAATCCCATTTATCAATGGCTTTGAGGCCATGTTTAATGGAATCAAGTCAGTCTTACATTTGTATGTATTTTAGATTTCATTGTGGTTACAACCTCTTATTTGGGCTATGAAGGTATCAAGTCAAGTCAAAAAGTAAGTTTATTTAGATCGTAATCTTTAAACCAATACATAGCATTTAGTTGACTTAAAATTTTTCCCATCAACAATAATTCATACAAATTTGTAGTTAAAATCTCAATCCTTTAAAAAGACAAATGAGGTATCCTTGACTTGCTACCTGTGCAATTTGTAAGATTCAGGCCACGAGTGAAATTGCAAAGCCTCCAAATAACATATTGACTCTATCGGTGATACAATTCATGTGCCTTTGTGAATGACTGGTACATTGTTGTGTTCATACAGAACTCAAAGAAAGCATAATGTCAACAGCTTCCAATAGTCTGGGCAGGCTTGGTGGCTGGATTACTTATAGTTTTCTCTATCTCTTGACAAACCATCGGTTTGTCAAAAACACCATCTTTAGTGGATAAGATATGGCAATGTCGTCTTATGTATTTACTAACCTTCTTTTTTGCTGGCTAAGAGTGAAACCCAAATGGTTCTTTCATTCACATTAGTTTTGGGAATGGAATGTGAGTAGGGGCTGCTTAATGGCTATGGCATGGGTCTGTTTCAAAGAGAGCAAGACCTGTCTTTCTTTTTTTATATTAGACTGAGCGTATGATTTTGAGTGTTTTGAGGGCAACATGCCCTTAGGGTCACTGTTCCAAATGTGTTAAATTGTGCTACTTATGGAGCATGAAGGTGGAAGGGGATCTGAGACCTGTTGTGTCCTGTGTTGCTGTGTCTGTTGTTCCCCCAACTTAGGGGCCGATTATGATCGCGGACGGACTTGCGTCCGTCCGCGATCACTGAGGAGGAGGGGACGTCCGCATGGGCTGCGGAGTCCCCTCCTGTGCGATTAGGATGTGACCGCCACCCTCGCGGTCACATCCTCTATTTTTAACATTGCGGCGGGTGCGGCTTCAAGCTGCACCCGCGGCAATGTTCAAAATGCTGTCATTGCATTTGCATGCAGAAAGAGGCAGGCACCTCGCGGTGCCTGCCGCTTTCTGCATACAAATGCAGGGGGGTACCATAGGTACCCCCCATGTGCACCCCCCACCCCCCCTTCACCTAGGGGGCCCACAACGGGCCCCCGCAGTGAAGTTACACATGCTTCTCCACGGCAGAAAAGCCGCCGCGGAAAAGCATGTTTTACATCCCATCCTAATCTGCCTGACGGTGTCTGAGAGACACCGTCACCAGATTAGAGCTTTTCCACAGCGGTTGTAAACCAGCCGCGGCGGAAAAGCTGCGGACGGAAACCAGGACCCACCAGCCACCCTAATGTGGCGGTGGGTCTTTGGTCAGTCTGCTGTGGTTTTTCCGCATCCTCTGGGCCGGTGGTGGCTTCCGCCGGCCCCGAGGATGCGGAAAAACCGCAATCCTAATGAGCCCCTTAATGTGGATCCCTGCTCTGCCTCAGTCGATTTCCTCCTGCCTTTCCTGGGACCGTTCCCTAAAAAAACTCATTGGGGGATTAGATTTGTGTTCAGCTCTTGAGTTAATATGAATTCTCAGCTATTTATTGTATCTTCCTTACTGCTTACCACATTGTCCTTGCTGGTGTCGTTGGACTGGGGCTTGTTGCTGGTTATGTTAAGGCACGAGGCGGGGATAAGTCATTTCTTTAGTGTGTCATTTTGGGGGTTTTCCAAAGCTTCTCTGACATTGGGAACTATATTAGGTTCTACAAATGTGTTGCTTAGTTCAGCAAGCTCTTGCATTGCAATTTCAGTACATTTAGGAGCTATAATGATGCCTAAGACCATCCAGTTTCTCTAACAAGTGGTCACAATACAGCTATCTCCATGCCTAGATTTAGTTTCGTCAAGGAAGTTATCTGTTTCGGAGCGGAATCTTGAGGGTATGGCCTTCACGTACCCTGGAGTATTGTAGCTTGCAGTACACTTTACGTGTTTGATTCAGTTGGGTTAGAGGAGGCGCATGCTTGTTGAGCCAAATAATAATGGACCATTGATAATCTATGATTTGCACCATTGTTAAAGTGTAATGCTCTTCCCCTTATGATCCTCTTTGTTCTATATTGTAGCCCAATTGTTTGTAACATTATTGTATGGTTGCTGGGCCTGCAAGTGCAGTGAGGAACCCGCCTAGTAAGTGGTCTGTTGTGGTATCTACAAAGGCACCATTTCCACCATAGAGACTATGCTGATTGATTTTATCTTACTCTGATTAATGCATAGCAAAGGTTGTTAGTGCACGCTTTTAGGCAACCTGTTTCATATTTAACTAAGTACAGCCTTTCCTAAATCGTCCATTGAGTGGGTTATCTAAGTTGTGAGTAACTGAATGACCATGTTTGTTTAGGGAAGCCAAGTTTATGCGGTTTCTATATTTTTGTCAATTACCATGTTTTTTTGTGCAGAGCTACGTCTATTTTCTTGATTTATCACTTCCCTTTGTATTATTTGTGATAATATATTTTCTTAAAAGGGTACATTACCTTCAACATGTCTTTTGGGTTGCATTGTTTCACGCAAGCACTTGCGCCAGACTTTAGTAAACAAAGGCCCAAAATGGAAAACAAGCATGGCCCTAGCCTTTCCAGAGCCAAGTTCTTTTATCTACAGAAACAGACAGACAAAAACATTTAGAAAGGGTGGGAACCTCCATTATGGCTGTCTTAGGTGGATCTTGGTGGTAAGTAAACTAAGTGGTTTTAATTTAGAATAAATAAGGGCAAGGTGATGTCTGTCTCATAAGGTGATCTCTCCTCAAAGTGTAAGGTCTGTGGCGAATAAGCATCATTCTCAAATCTGCTACTGCTGGCATGCTATTTGGTAACCCTGGCACTGCCCTTTGTACACCTAGGCTCAGGGGTCATGAAGACAACAACAGGAACAGAAATCGAAAAGAGATCTGGGAGCTAGATTTATTTTTTGCTGTCTCCACTTCCAGCCATTTTCATAACAGTAGGCAGGAAATTGGAGGTATGTGAGGGGCTGAGGGTGGGGCTAGGAGCAACCTTCTGATGCAGACGGGTGTCAAGGGGTCCGTGATGATGCTTCCGCTAGTCCTGTCATTTTGGCGAGTCAATGTTCAAGCCTGGCAGGAGATAATGCTACTACCTTCCTGTTGTCAGATAGGCCAGCACAGGTTTCCTTTTAATAGGGCTGGGTGACACAGGAAGAGGAATGTATCCTAAGATCATGTCTGCATGGGCAAAGTTACGGTCGTTGTGTATAATCACAGAAACCTGGACGGGCGGACGAGTATTTTACACTATTAGGCAACTCGGTGACTGTTTCCAACCAGATGATAAAAAAGAGTCTGGCTGAGACTCAGCTGACTGCTTGGGAGAAGCTAAGGCTTAGTGGTTAATGGAACAGCTTGGAAGTTATCAATCACTGCCAGGTCACCCCCTTTCTTGGAAACCTTGTTGCAGACACATTTAGAACATTTACTGCATAGTTGCGGGGAAGGGTTACATTCTTCCATGCACTGAATTGTGCAACAGGTTCTTCTACTATTGCGAAGAGACCTGGGGGTTTCTTTTTACTAGACATGATCTGGTAGGCGAGGAATCCTTGCTCTGTTGCGTGACTTCCTACTTTTTGGCCATGGGCTCCTTATTGGCTGTTCAGCTGCCACTTTGAGCGGTGAAAAAAGTGGCCCATAGTTTCTTAGGTTGAGTAGTTATATTAGTGCAAAGAAGCTAAAATGCCTTGAACATGTAGGAACAGAGAATGTTCTTGCTATCAGTGGGGGGTAAAGAAAGAGAGCTCGAGGTAAGGCAATTGTGTTTTAGAAGATAGTATTACTATGTGTTGTGTGCCTGCAAAAAATATATGCCTCTTACTTCTGGGTGCCGCTCTTTAGTAAGCACCTCTGGTGTGCTGGAGTGCTGATCAGAAAAGGGAAATTGACAAACAATATGTCTATGTCGGAGCAGGTCTTGGTTGACAGTAGGTCCAGGCCTGACAGGACTGGTGTGATGAGTTGCTCCTCTTATAAGTATCCATGCAGGATACAGGAAAATTAGATTTTTTTTCTACAATTATCGCCATCTCAATTTCTAATGAAATTTAGTTGGTAAGTCGGTTATTCCATTCAAATAGAATATGTAGCCACGTCACCTGTTTTGTAAAGCAGCTGATTTGCCCTGTATGAAGTTATTGCGTTGTTGTGTGTTTCCTGCACAGCTCATTCTACTTTTCCCTATGTTAGCCTAACTGTGCACATTGTAAACCTCATTTTCCTTTGCACACGTTATTATGTAAACACACTTGCCTTTGTGCCACATTGTACTTTCACATGGAACCTGCATGAGTTTTTGCGTTCTGTTCTGTTCTGTTTTAGGGATTTAGTCTGAACACCATAGACAAGGTCAAACAACAATGTCCCTTGTTATTCTTTCTGGTCGGGCACTAGCACCTAGACATAACACAAGAATGCAGCTGTTGTTTATGTGTACACATGTCCTTTTATATAGATGAGTCTCTGAGCCAAAAAAACACACATGGAAAGAGAGTTCTGAGACAAGAGCACTGCGTCTACTGAGATGTAGAACGTCCATCTGTGATTGTTAAGGACCCGGATCTGCCAGTAATCCCAGAGATCCTTGATATATGATGATTTAGCTTCAGTAGCAAGGGAGGGGGGTTTAGGTTCCTTCATCCTATAAAAGGATCGGGCTTTTAATGGTTTATGGATTATCAACCATGCTAACAGTATTAGGTCTCGCCTGTCGATGCGCATGCGCATCGAGCTTGCGAGACTATGGGGGCTTATCCACTCTTTAACCAACTTGCAAGGAATCGTGGCGATTCCTTGCAGTGCACGAGAAATTTAAGCTCAATGCGCATGCGCATTGAGCTTAAAAGCGCGTGCACATGCCCCCAGCCGCCTGCCTTGCCTACTCTCTCTCTCACAGCCTCCCCCAGCTCCGCCCCCTCACTTCTTGATTGCACGGCCGCTAGGCCGTGCCTCCCCTACTCTCCTCCCCCCTCCTCCTCCTACTCTCTTCCCCCCTCCTCCTCCTACTCTCCCCCCCTGCCTGCCGTGTCGCACCTCTCAAAGATGAAACATGAACATTCGGGAAGTTAGAGCAAAATGAAAATTTGGGCCCATTTAAATACTCCGGTATTTTATTTTCTACGTATTGAGATGTAGTCATTACCTCGTAGGTCATTCTTATTTGAAGCAGCCCAGCCGTAGAATAAGTAACAATAGCCTACACAGGGCACAGGCAGACAGTAGCCAACCTTCGTCAAAATGTATTTGATTGCACACGCACGAGGTGCTGATCGACCCAGCCAAGGTGCTGATCGACCCAGCCAAAGTGCTGTACATGTTTAAAATGTTGAGGGCTGCCAGTGATCTGTAGCGTATACAATCGGGTTTGGCATGCGTGCTTCTTTAGTCACGGGAATACACCATGACAGTCTTGCTTCTACGAACAGTCACCCAGCAACACCTCACCGCACGCTCGTACGTAGCCTCTTTTCAGCGACTATAGAATTTACCTTTAGTAAGATGGCCGCTCCAGCTGCCGGGAAACCGCTGACCCTCCCCTTCTCCCATCTGCCCCCGAGCTGCTCTGATTGGCGGCACCGCTCTGGCACTTCCGGTGTGCTCGCTGGTTGCAGTTGGGAAGGTCCAGAAGTTTCCTGGCAGTAGAGATGGCAGACGAGGCTTCCAGGTCAGTGTAAGCCAAGTACTTCCCCGATGGACCTTCTTTCTGTTCCCCCAAGAGACACCATCTCAGGCCCCGTAGCGTCGCTTACGTAATATACGGGTGTCGGTGAAACCTGCATCTCATGCTAGCTAGCAGTCAACTTGACCACTAACTAACCCCAGCACCATGTATGTGCATTAAGTAGCACTTAACTAACAAAAGATGCCGGTGAGTAGTCCCCATTATCTAAATAAAAAAGTTAGCACAAACGAAACATCATCGCAAGCAGAAGCATTGCCAGGCTCCCGTTGCTATCCTTTCCTAGCAACAAACAGCCCACTGTTGACAGCACCAGCAACATACCACATTTCCTCGTCAACAAGCCATTAGAATTTGCGTGTTATGCATGCTTTGGGCATATTTGTCATGCCAACCACCACTGTTGTTGAAAATGAATTGTTGTTTGACTTTTGTTTTTTAATTATGTATATCTATGAGAATATCGATATTTTAACACACAATTAACTGATGTTTTATCAACACACATTGCATTACAAATGCTATAGGTGTCACATTTGCAAAAGTTAAAACTATTGACATTGTAACTGACAAAGCTATTAATTTTGCTACTTTCAAAACCAACACATAAATAAAAAAAGTGTCATTTACAATACCAATAGCTCAAACTTTCCTAATGCGAGACCTATTGCATTTCCAATGCTTGTTTTTAGTATGCATTTGTTTTCTGATTATGGCATGTATACTGCATTTCAGAGCATAATAGTTCAAATAAATATTCTAAACTTCCTATATGTCTCCTGGTTATTTTATTGTGGACAGTACAGGTGAGAGAGCGAAAGAGTCTGTCCTGTTACTGCGATCCCTGAGAGGGTCGAGCGGGTTGTGTTCTGGGATGCCAATTCACTTGTTTCTCTGGCAAGGTTAGGAGGGCAAGTGTGGCACGTGTGGCAATATAGCTAGTCGGACTTGCAATTATAGATACTGAGGTGGTATGTGACTCAGGGCCAGATGTACGACGTGCAAAATAGCGCCTCGCAAATTACGACTCGCAATTTGCTAGGCACTATTTGGCATGTACAACAGTGCGTTTAACACTGTTTGTGATTCCCAATGGGGTCGCAAATTGTGAGGCTCATGAATATTAATGAGCCTCTCTCAATTTGCGAGCCCATTGGGAATGACAGGCCCTACCAGGGATGGTGGCCTGCTGGGCTCAGCAGACCACCATGTCTGGGACTGCTTTTAAATGAAGCAGAGATTTTTTTAAATGCAGCCCAAAAATGAAAGGTTTTCGTTTCATTTTTTAAGGGCAGGTATTGGTCCCTGGGACCACTGCCTGCCCTTAAAAAATATTTTTACATCTAGTCACAAAGTGGAAGGGGTCCTCTGGGGATCCCGTCCAAATTGCAACTGCATTACCACCCTCTTGAAGAGGGTTGTAATTTGCGAGTTTTTTACGACCGCAATTGCGGTCGCAAAACATTCACACATGGGGTTACGGTTGCTATTAGGAAGGGAATGCCCCTTCCTAATAGTGACTCGCAATTCATAAATAAATAGCGAGTCGCAAATAAATGACAACTCGCTATTTAGGAATTCTACATAGCCCTTTCACATTGTGCATGCACAAACGGGTCGCAAACCTGTTTGCGCATGCAAAATAGGGTGTACATCCGGCCCTAAGTTCCTGCATTCTGATGTTCTATGATTCTAAGCATAGTTCTGTTGTAGAGCAGAATCCCTGCAACAGCTTGACAGTTCTCTCTCGCCTCATGCAATTGGCAGTTAGGTGTATTATTCTTCCTACTGTGAAGGGCTTGCAATGAATGTGGCACTATTTTACATCTCAAACTTACATTGAATTCTCACACATGTAACTCGAAATCCCATCGATGCATTGTATACAGAAAGCAATCATTTGTTGTTTTATTTTTTTTTCACCGCAGCTACCGTTTTTAAAATATTTTACCCAGGGTTAAAAATGCAAAACAGGCCCATTGCTTGTTTTTTTAGATTAGAGTGGTAATACATTAAATGGATAAATAAGCATTTTCAACAGCAGCTTCCAAGTAAGCACACAATTTTAACGAATTGCCACATAAAATTCAAATATTAAAAATCAACACTATTATTCTACTTATTTGACGATGTAGGGCCTAATTCACAAAGATTTTTCAGTGAGGAGGAGGACTTCATTTTGTAAAACAACTAGAATACAAGTGAAGTCTATACTTCTGGAAATCACTAGTATGCCAGGAGGACTGTAAGAGTAATTCAAAGCAAAGTCTTAATGAATTGTGACCTTCCTGATTTATTGAGCCTCAATGAGCCTGGTTTTGGCACGGCAAAAAAACTTGGGCATTTGGAAAATTCTGTACTTTAATGAGTATTAGAACATTGGAATGTTGGGAGCTCCATTGCAGACAGGAGGTTCTTCCAGTCCCTGGAACTCTCTCTTCTGGCCCCCCACCCTTGGTCCCGCCCCCACTCCTTCTACCACGGTCAAAACACTGGGGGTTAAAATGAATAACCAGCTTTCCCTCCACTCTCAAATCAGCTCCGTGGTCTCCTCCTGCTTCCTCACTCTCCGAACTATCCGCACTGTCGCTCTTTTCTTCTCCCCCCAGGCACTTAAAATGATCATGGCCGCTCTAGTGATATCACGACTGGATTACGCCAACGCCCTCTACAATGGCATACCTGCATACAGTCTAAGGAGGCTACAGGTGGTCCAAAACCAAGCCGCCCGGCTGGTTTTCGGTCTCCCACGTTACCACCACTCCACACCCCTCCTCAGGGAGCTTCATTGGCTCCCGATCAAGGAACGTTCTCTGTTCAAAACCGCCTGCATGGTTTTCCAGGCTCGTCAAGGCACCGCGCCCGCCTTCATCTCCTCACTAATAAAAGAATACGTTCCCTCTAGACAACTCCGTTCCTCCTCCAAGTCCCTCCTCCAGATCCCACGCTTCAGACGCAAAAAGTGGGGTGGGTCTAACTTTTCCACCTTGGCCCCCACTTTCTGGAACTCTCTTCCAGACCACCTACGCGCGTCTACCCACTATGTATCCTTTCGTAAGGATCTAAAAACGTATCTTTTTAAACAGGCATTCCCAGTGTAATCCTCCTCCCCCGGCCTCAACTCCGGGCTCCACTTTCATCTCTGTAGCCAATCCCTTTTACTAGCGCCAAGAAACCGTTCGGTGCACGCTGCGCTTTATAAATGTTTTAAATTAGAATTAAATTAGAAATTAGAATGGAGTGCTCCATGCTTCTACGGCCGGTTAAAGGCCCGCAGAGCAACATTCCAATGTTCTACAAAGGCTTCTCGAAGCTAGAGGGGATTTATATCCCCTCGAGCTTCGAGAACCCTTTGTTTAATTTGTTAGAACATTCTGCCCTCTAGTGGCAGAATGTTCTAATAGCCTTATAGCCCTTCGTAGCAGGGCTATACCGGCTATTAAAGTCCCGCTGTCTCGTTAAAGTCACTCGCCTTCGGCTCGGGCATTTAACGATTCAGCGGGCCTTTAATAGCCAGTATAGCCCGCTACGGCGGGCTATAAGGCTATATTATTTTATCATGAATAAAGCAAACATGACATTCAGAACATTCATAGTTATTTCGAAAGAGCTAATTATCCCTGCTGATGGGAAAGATTTCCATATAGATGTACTGTGGAAATGGTTTAGGGTGTCCTGATTTAGGCTGACTGATGAAAAATCTACATGACCATTTGAAGTTACAATTAGAGAAGTGGTTGATTGCATTGAATGGAACCATGAAATTCCTTTTATGGCACTCATTTAGATATTGTCAGGAATGCATGAAGTGTGCACTTAATGTTATGTTATGTTATTAAGGTATTTATTGAGCGCACTATCACTGATTAGTTTCTTGGCGCTGAATGTGCGATCAGCAGTTACCATACATTCAACATGGCTTTTCTCATTGGAAGCAAAGTGGTATTTCTGTTGTGGTAACATCACATTACAGAACGAGAAAGCTGTGTAGCTTATCATTAGCAACCACTAATGCCAACTCCACATTTTATTTGTGGATATTCACCCAGAAACACTGTTCCCGCATGTTATTCCCCATATAAAGCTAAATTTGCAGAGCTGCCATGAATGTGGGGCATTAGTGCTATCACCATTTTGTAGTATTACTGCAAATTTCAAGACCACTCACAAGGATGGCCTTAATTATAATCAGCTTAATTTGAGGAACTAAGCAGGGATGCAACCCCTTAATGCACAAATCATAGGCCCTGCTGCGCCTCAACCAAGATGTCTATTTGGACCCTTGCGCAAACAGTAATAATGAGGAAATACCTGGGTAAATCATTTTAGTACATGTGCAGACGAAGGGCCTCATTTACAAAAGGATTATGCGGCGGAGCGCCGCAAGACATCTTGATGCGCCGCAACATTTTAAAAGCACAGGGATGCGTCGTATTAACAACAATACAACGCATTTCTGTGCTTTCCCCTGTGCTGGCGCACAATTAGCTGCCAGCGCAGGTACCCTTGGGTCAAGTTGCAAGGGTGCCTATGTTGCGAGGATGATTGTTTTTGTGCAGGAAGGGACACCTTCCTGCACAAAAACAATAATTGATGGCATTTTCCTCTTTCTATGCATGCTATACAATGCAGCACACATTGAAAGAGAAAAAAAACGAGGAGCAATAAAAGTATTTCTCCTCATTGCGCCACTCCTACGTCTCCCCTGGTGAGGTGAAGGATTCTGACACATTCCCAGCTTTACAAAAATGTGTACATCTGGGAATGCGTCAGGTTCCATGGATGTTACATGGGAAGACCCACAGCAACACCTATGGAGTGTACCTTTCATGCAGAGTAATGCGTAAAAGCCACCCATATTTGCAAGGCCATGAAAAGTCACGCAATGTGACTTTACGTGGCCTTGTAAATATGGGCAGGCACACTCCGCCACCACTGCATCTAAAAAAGTGACGTGCTGGCAGCACATTGGCCCTGTAAATGATGCCCAAAATATTTGGCGGAAAACACTAGTTTTCCATGTTGTTAACAGAGTACAATTACACCAACAAGCCAAAAACCACCACCCTTTAAAACAAACCATTTTCACTTGGTAATTGTGTGGGGAAAAATAAGGAAAAACATGTGGAATCTCTGGTTTCGCCCATGATGTCAAAGTTTCTCAGCAAAATTAAATCCGATGTTAAATCCCTACACACAAGCGAATTCTGCTGCAGTTTCACCCCTGATTTAGCTTGGGTAGGGCACCAGACATTCTGAATTTGTTGGGACAATCCTGTTTTTCCACCATTACCCAGCACATTTCAATAAATTTACTTGGCAAATGTCCCGTACTTCAAATAAAGTCAGCTGAACCAGAAGGGAAGTTTTCTTGTGTTCCAGTGCATAATTAATTAGAAACCAATTCAGTGCTTAATTTGAGCTGGTGGTTTCTAATGCTCAGCACTGGCACGTAATTGTCAACACCTGTGCTTGTAACAGTCTGCCACAAAGTGGCGCTGCTAAGCTAATTCAGAGAAGACCACACCAGTTAATTATCAGTCAGTCAAAAACTTTATTTCGATAAATGAATATCAAAAAAAGGCACGGTACAAGAAACATACAATCATAATTAAGAAACACACATTATACAATGATTAAAAATATACAACTTTAAAAGTAAAAAACACATAGCATGATTTAACTAAAAACAAAGATACAAGAAATTTTAAAAATCATCACTGTGTAAAAACTATGTTAATTAGTTAATTATTAATTCAATATACATAAGAAATTACTATTACCTGCCATTCTTATAGCTTTGGGGGCGTGAACTTGTAGGGGTTGGACGGTTAGTATTTGTGCTGTTACTATCATTGCCAGCATGGCATGGCTCTCGTCAGGACACCCATGTGTGGTGCAAGCTGCAGTTGCCCCCTGAAGCGAGCCCTGGCACTCATGTATGTGTATATATATATATATATATATATATATATATATATATATATATATATATATATATATATATATATATATATATATGTATATATATATATATATATATATATATATATTTTACAAATTAAGCATCGGAAACCATTTTCAAAAATTGATGGGATTAACAGATGATACTGCATGTAAACGTTGCATTTAATTACCCTTAGTGCCTCACGGTATGTTTTCTACGTTTGTGAGTCGATTTGGGCACTTCGATCGATGCAGAATTATAGACCCACTTGTATGTTTGTCTTTTCAAAATCTGGCGAGCTAAAGCATGCTTGATGTATTGATCTTTTAAAAAACAGCAGATACCAGTCATGAAAACTTGCAAAACAGCAGATACCAGTCGTGAAAACTTGCAATACAGCAGATACCAGTCGTGAAAACTTGCACAAGATTACAGATACGAATCCGGCATGTCCCAACTTTTTCAGCTCTGTGTTATTGTCACTGTGCTGCAGCAGGAATGTAAGGAGGTGCATGGAGGTGGGTAATTCGACAGACCTGGTAAGAAGTGGTCCAGTGACTCTTTATGAAACAAGAGAATGGGCCCGGATGTAGTGTACAGAAAGTAGCAACAGGAAAATATTACTTCCTGATTCTTCCACCTAAAAACATGACACTACCCTCCAATAGCATTGGGGATGAAATGGTGCCCGATGCAAAGTAATGCTGCCTTTAAGGCGCTCCAAAAGGATGGTCAGACACCCCGGAAGTAGTCTCTAAGGCCACAGCCACATGATCAATGTGTACGTTAATCTGGCAGAGAGGTCCTTTTAACCCGGAATCGAAATCGAAAGGCTTTTCCACTGTGCAAATGAACGAGAAGGCGCATGTATGGATGGATTCATACTGAATAACTCCCTAGGCGCATTAGTGAAAAAACTGTCCGCCTTCTTAGGTGTTTAAGTATAAAAGTTACCGCTAGTAAATTTTAGGCACGCGCCTGCATTAATGCCAGAGATCTAAGTCAGGTGGGCCAGTGTTTTCAGACACATAGGGACACGCGTCACGTGCTCCCTGGAGAAGCTTCACAAAGCAAACCTTGTGCCATTTTAAAATCTGTTTATAAGGGCCCAGACCAATGGGAAAACATTCCACTTCCTGTCTGGGCGGAACTAGCCACTTAATAACGAGTCCTATGCCTAAGCCCCTGTATTCGCTCCAGGCGCTCCCCTCTGCGGTGTCTGCTCATTCACTGGGACGTTTGTAAAACATAAGCCAGGACTTTATCATGGACACCAGGCTGTGGTGCTGGCCAAAATAACTAGACTGAAATCAAGCAAGCAGGTGGCCAGGCAGCCGCAGACAGGTAAGCACAGGTCAGCCTCTCAAACAGGAGGGCCTAATGAATAGGACAAGCCCCCTTCTCATAGGCAGTGGGTGTCCTTGAAACCACTTGCTTCAGGTATCCCTTTAGTTCAGGGGTGGCTGTTCCTAAACAAAAACAGACTACAAGAGATATACACTCCACATATTACCATGTTCCTGTTAAATGTCTGAGACTGTGGGCTCGATTCACAGAACTAACTTAAGCCAAAATCCTAAACTTACCACTTTTGGTATTTACAGAACGTACTTGCTACTTTTGGTATTCACAGAATGGATTCACGACTACTAACTTTACCTCTGCACTCGGGCCGGAGATTCCTGCCTGTTGTGGAGATTTAAATCTCCACAACCGGGCCGGAATCTCCACCTCCGGCCCTGAATCTCCACCTGCGGGCCGGATTCTCCACTTACGGGCTGGAATCTCCGGCACAGGACTGGAATCTCTGGCCCAAGTGTGGACGTAAAGTTAGTAGTCGTAAATCCATTCTGTGAATACCAAAGGTAGTAAGTGCATTCTGTGAATACCAAAAGTAGTAAGTACGTTCTGTGAATACCAAAAGTAGTAACTTTAGGATTTTGTCTTAAGTTTTTTCTGTGAATCGGGCCCTGTAACTTTATTTTTATTGCACTCTCTTTGGTCACTGTGGCCGAAAGAGAAAGGAGGGTGTTGGCGAAGAGCGATGCAATCGGCCAAACCGTTTAAGTGTGTTGATCCTTGCTGTGCATCTTACAGTCTAACGCTTACTTGCAGTGTGACTTCACTGCTACTCCTGGTGACCTTACATTGTCATTGCATCCAATGAACCGCTCCGTTACCTGCAAACTAGGAAGGGGCTCACCATCTAACTCTCCCCTCAAGCCTAGATCTTATATATCCTCTAATCTGCCTCCCAGGGGCGGCCTTAAGCATGTGCAAGCTGTGCTCGTGCACAGGGCCGCCAAACCCCAGGGGCCGCCACGCCAATATATATCCTTAATATAATAATCCTCTGAGGATGGATACATATTTGCGTGGCGGCCCCTGGCAAGGATTTGACGGCCTCCGGCTCTGTTCCACTTCCAAACACACTGACCCCCCCCCCCCCCCCCCCCCTCTTCACTTGCCTCCGCGTTCCTCCGGGGGCCCCCTACCTGCGCTCCCTGCCCAGGGCCGCCATGAGCCTAGAGCCGCCCCTGTGCCTCCACACCTCCTAGTAGGCCTTACTGTATGGCACACTCAAACTTAAAGCTTGATCTCCTAGTCTGTTACTGGCATACATGTCATTACATAGCACTATGGAAACCTTTAAGAAGCATGTATTAATTTCCAGTGACTGGCAATGGTGTCATCATATAAAGTAGAATACATTTATGTAAAGGTTTAACGCACCATTAGAGATCAATATTGTCTCGTCTTACAGCGAAGCGTCAAAGACACCTTGCCAGTCTCGCCCATGTCGTTCCTCCATGACGCGAGATCTCCCACCTGACCAAATTAACCTTTTCTGCTCCTCCCAACTTTCGTTCTCCCACTTCATCCCCTCTGACCGAAGGCCCAAATGGACCTTGTTGGTTAGTCACAGTTATTTTTCCTCCTCAACTCTCTTTCCTTTAGTATTGCATATCAGCCCAGCAAATTACTGTCACTTGCTGATCCCCATGAAGACTCCACCTGGCCTCGCTTTTTCTGCAAGAGTTCCATACAGATCACTTTATTCTTATTCTACTCTTCCTTTCGCCCTCCATTGGTTAACGACCATCTTCCTCCTGTTTCCCACCAAGTTATTATTATTCACCTCTAGTAAGCCCTAGCATCCCCTGCTCCTATGGTTAATTTCTTTGAATCCATCTCTGTCTCCTTCTGACATGTTCAGACTTCATCTTTAACAACAGAAGTCATCTCCCAGAGTTTAGCTTGTCCAGTTGACCACATCCTACCAATACTAATTTCTTGTCCACCACATCCACTTCTCCATCTCCATATACCACACACAGGGAGAAGGCACTGCAAGCTTCTCACAGTGCCTGTCAGTGGGCCATAGGGGTGTGCAGACCAGTTGCACATCCAATCCTTGGCCTCTTTGCACAGTGCACAGATATGTTCTATGTCAGATATGCAGATACAAGTTTTCAGAAAGATGTGGATAGAAAATTGAAGTAAATGTCTATGTGATAGACTGCAGAAGAAATTGATGTAAAGAGGAGAACCAAAGTGTCTGAGCAGCTGTAGCTCCTCCGCCGAGGCAGAGGAGTGTCACTCCACTGAATGAAAAATTAAATGATAATAAATCAACATTATTATATTTTTCCTTACTGAGGGAGGTTTGCAGGGGGTGGCAGGACTGGGCTGAGCTGTAGTTACAGCCAGCAGGGGAAGTGGTTGGGGCACTGAAGTGCGCATGACTGTTTTGCCGGCCAAACAGTCATGCACACTTTGCATGTTCTCCCCTGGCTGTATTGTACAGCCACTTGTGGAGAACATGCACAGGCTCATAGTCCCTGTCTCAGCGCTGCCCCATGGTGCTGCTGTCATGATGATTGTCCTGTGTGTGCTTCCGGCTTCCAGAAGGAACAGAAGACGACGGAGCTCGATGGAGGCGACAGCCGGCAGCCAAATAAGTAATTTTATTTATTTTCTACTCCCCCTGCCTTTGCCCTACCCGTACTTTGCGGTGGCCGCCGCCACTATGTCTGAGACGCTCTTATGGCCGCTACCACTTTCACAGACCTTATTATTGTTTAATATACAGTCTCATATTTTCATACTAGAACCATTGTTTATTCTAATTATTCCCGACAATATAATTGGTGCTATTTATTTACCTGATACAGCTAACAAGCACTGGGAAAGCCCACATGTCTGGCTTGTTTCAGGTATAAGTGTCTGCTGTTTGGTATGTTTGGATGCAATAACAGAAAACTCACAGAGGGGCCTCCAAATACTGCTCAGGTGGCATGCTGTGTGTAGCACGGGATTTTGGTTTATATGTTTCAAGCCACGCCCTTAATTCCATTAGCCATGCCTCTTGGTAAGGATTCATAGTTAGGCTTCTCTGGTCACACTTCTTTTGGAGATCTCTCTCCCCCACCCATTTTTCATCCCAGTTAAACCCAGCCTAAATTGTACCATGCCTGTCAGACTGTGCCCCAGTTAGTCCAACTGCACCCACCCAAATCAGCTGATGCAAGCTCGACTATCATTGCTTTTACTTGCAGAATTGCCAGCACCTGTTTTTTTTAATCCATGACATTTTATAAAGCGCAAGGCTACCTCCGAAGAGGTGTCCCGGCGCAGTTCACTCCCATCCATTGGCTGTTAAAGGCACCTTCTCCTGCAACATTTACCCTGTTCAACCAGAGTTGTGCTTGTTGGATGGCTCTCGATTGGATGGATAACATACATGCCAACAGCCTCAATGCAGACGGAAGACTGCCGATTGTTTACCTGTCTCCCACCTGAAATTGCCTCTGATTCAACGCATGCCAATAGGGAAAATGCATTCACCCGATTACATTTTCAGAATCTCTCACTTTCCACTTGAAAAATGTTGGCATGTATGGGACTGAGCTTCTAACACTTACCTCCATCCTCAGTGTCACACCATTAAATCTCCCCATCTGATGGAATAACCAAAGAAACAAATATCTTTTATTGTTTTCTTGGTAGTTTTTACTACTGCTTGTATCTGTGATTTCAGAGTTAATACTGTCTTTTATAGCTGCCTTCCAGAAAGTTCTGGCTTAAATGACAAGCATCTGATCCTTTTTACTGCCTCTTTGGAAGGTCACATGTCTTCAGTTTCAGAGTTGAGCTTTTTGTATTCAGTTTTCTGTGTTTTGAAAATTGGCCTCAATTTGTTCCTTAGAACCAAGTGTTCTCATAACGTGGACACTTAGGATCCAATTGCATGACATTGAGTCAGATGTGGAAACTCAATAGGCAAAATGATTTTCGCCACTACAAATCACTTGTCAAAAACACAGCTATATCAAGAGGAATTAGTGCAAGCAGTGACATCCAGCGGACAAAAAAGCCCCAGTAAGCGCAGTATAAAAATGCACCCACCAACCTTCCCTATGGATATATTAATGAACAGCACGGCCCTTCACACAGCACTAGCAATGGGCGTCACCTCAGAAACATAATGACATTCAATGACAGCTAGAATACAACTACACAAGAATTACAACTTGCAAAACACAAAGCCCAGCAAGCACCCCAAGATACGGAACGTTCAAACTACTGAATGGAAAACAGTTCTAGCGCAGTCATCCACAGTGGATCAAACAAAAACCAGTCGTACACAGCAGCAGGGCAAAACAGTTGGGGGTACCTGGGCAGGCCGAACACCACAGAGCACATGTATGAATGTGAGCAATAGAAATGGAAGGAGACGATCAGCCACAGGGTATTTATTATAAAACCGGTGCCCATGCTACATGCCAGTGAGAGGTTTTATCTGCTGCCTCTGTACGGAGGTGGGGACCAGGGAGAAGGGGGTGAGGCATAAAAAAAGACTGTGTCTCCTCCGTCCTCGCTCTCTGCCACCTGAAGCACCTAGGCTCCCGGATTCTGCAGGCCAATTATACGCTGCAGGAACAACGTTGTGATTGGTCTGAGAGGCCTGTTTGGCTGATGATACCCTGTTATCAGAAGTGAACTAAAGAACAGTGATGGATTCAACCCAGATCTGTGACTGGGGGTCAGTGTCTGAAAAATTTCAGCACTCCGTCCATCATCTCCTTGTGTTTGCTTTGTTCGCCCTAAGTCGGCAGGGTATGCCCAGACATGGGTCCCTTGCTCACTTTGCCGCTGGATTCAAGATTGCCTGGCTGACGAGGGGTGTAACCCCGAAATCAGTCCCAGGATGCTTGTTTCCAGTCCAGGGAGGACTTGGCCTGGCAATTCGAGCTGGACTGTTCCCATGAGGCACAGTGTCAAGACTGATTTGCATATGGCAGGGTCCAAACTGGGTTGGCGAAGTGAACTACAGAATGATGATGGAGTCAAACCAGACCTGTGACTGGGGGTGAGTGTCTGAAAAGTTTCAGCACTCTGTCCATCATCTTCTTGTGTTTGCTTTGTTCGCCCTAAGTTGGCAGGGTATGCCCAGACATGAGTCCCTTGCTCACTTTGCCACTGGATTCAAGCTAGCCTGGCTGATGAGGGGTGTTACCCCAAATCTGGTCTCAGGATGCTTGTTTCCGGTCCAGGGAGAACCTGGTCTGGCAGTTCAGGCTGGACTGTTCCCATGAGGCACAAGGTCCAGACTGATTTGCATATGGCTGGGTCCAAACTGGGGTGGCGTAGAGAACTAAAGAACGATGATGGATTCAACCCAGATCTGTGACGGGGTGAGTGTCTGAAAAGTTTAAGCACTCCGTCCATCATCTCCTTGTGTTTGCACTGATACCCTGTTCCTATCTGATTACTTATTGGGAGTCACATTCTTCTTGTGTTATTTTGCATCATTTATTCCGGTCACGGCTTCAGCTAGTAAGCCCTCACCCCCCCCACATTTCTATCAGACAATGGTAAGTCGTTGATACCGTGGGACAGGTGGAAGAAACTCTTTGACTCTTATCGCTTGGCCATAGGGAGAGAGGTTTTTAGCTACGAGGAAACAGGCAATCCTGTTCTACAACTATGGGATGAATAACATCTACGACAGTCTTGACGTTATTCAACAAGGAAACGCAGAAGGTGAACTGAGAAATGACTATCAGATGTCCACATTAACATTAGACAAACATTTTAAAACAAAAATTAATGTGGAGTTACAATGACAAAAATTTTACTCAAGAATACAAGAAAGAACTTAGGGCTAGATGTAGGTAAATAGGTTTTACCGATTCTTAAATACCGAATTTTACTGATTCGGTATTTAAGAATCGGTAAAACCTATGTAGGTAAAAAATCGGTAAAAAATACTGATTGGGTAAGATTCGGTTTTTACCGAATCGGTAATTACCGAATCGGTAATTACCGAATCGGTATTTGCCATTGATTCCTATGGGCCTTGAAGCCCATAGGAATCAATAGCAAATACCGATTCGGTAATTATCGAATCGGTAAATTTACCGAATTGACAGGGGGAACAGGGTGTCACTTTGACACCCTGTTGCACCCCTGTTTCAGGCTTGTGTGCCATGTGACACACATACATGCCCTTAGGGCATGTCTGTGTGCCACATGGCACAGGTGTACATGCACAGATGTGTATGTACACAGGAATTCGTTATTTATCATGTAATAGTATTACATGGTAAATACCGAATCCTGAATGGCCTGTAGCACTATTAACAGTGCTACCTACATAGCAAATTACAGATTCAGTATTTTTACCGATCGGTAATTTTTCCGAATCTGTAAAATTTACAGAATCGGTAAATTTACTGATTCTGTAATTTTACCGATTCGGTAAAATGACCGAATCTGTACGTTTTTCAAACCCCTACATACCAATGTCCAAATACTGGTCGGAAACGGCCGAAAATCGGTATTTTCGGCCGTTTCCGACTGGTATTTGGACACCTACATCTGGCCCATGGGGCCCATGGGGCCAGATGTAGGTAATCTCAATTTACCTATTCTTAAATACCGAATCATACCGATTTGGTATTTAAGAATAGGTAAATGGGATGTAGGTAATTTTTCGTAAAAAATTACTGAATCAGTAAGTTTCCTATGGGCCTAGAGGCCCATAGGAATGAATGGCAATTACCGAATCAGAAAATGCTGATTCGGTAAAAGGGGGAAAACATTGAAGGGTGGCAGGGTGTCACTTTGACACCCTGTTGCACCCCTCAATTGTGTATGGGTGCACATGTGGCACATATACATGTCCTAAGGGCATGTATGTCTGCCACATCGCACTGTTGGAAAAGCAAAAAAAATGCTTTTTCAAAGGTTTTCATTATTTACCACCAACTTGTAGTTGGTGGTAAATAACGAATTCTTAACTGAGGAATGCACATACTTGAGTGCTCCCTACATCCTGGATTCGGTAATTTACCGAATCGGTATGTTAAGAATTCGGTATTTTACCGAATCCTTAAATTACCGATTCGGTAAAATACCGATCCTAAAAAAATGCCACCTACATCTAAAAAGCCCAATACCGGTCGGTAACGGCCGAAATTCGGTAATTTCGGCCATTACCGACCGGTATTGGGCGACCTACATCCGGCCCAAAATGGAGTATGAGAAGAAAAATTGTAACAAGGCCAGGCCATGGATGCTGGGTGAAAAGGTAATGGCGAGGAGGCCTGCTTTTTTAAGAAAGGGAGAGTCTGGTTACATGGGTCAGTTTAAAATGAAGACTGTAATGAGAAATGTGGTTAGGCTGGACAATGGTAATATGTGTATCATGTCAAGGTTGTTAAAATGGAGGGATGCAAGTGAGAATGTTGTAGTTGATGAGCCCAATTCTCAACCTCATCCCGAGTTGGAGCGTGCAATAAGCATCATGGGCATCAGGATTTGTGTGGTAATCGTGTTTGCGCTAATGCTTCAAGGTGGAGTCCCAGAAGTACCTCAAGGCAAATCTCCAGACCTAGTTGATGAAAAGAATATGTTGTGTATTACTATTTTTACAATGTCAAATACATAGTACAAGATCATCAATAAGCAGCATGCTTCTTGTTTTTTTCCACTTTCTGTTGATTTTAGTAATGATGTTATAATGTACATATATATTTATATATTTCTTTTTATTTTCTTTATTGTTGGAGTTTTTCCATCCCTGTTTCATTGTTGACATGTTTCTTTTACTGTTAAGGTAGGAGATATGTGCTAAAGTATACTTGAAGGGTATGTGGCCTCTGTTCAGCACAGATGACATATTAAGTATTCCATGCTAGAACCCATTCTCTTCTCCAGGAATGCTCTGTGGGTTCCAGGACGATAGTTGTGGCAAGTAGCTGGAGATGCAGAATGCTGCTCACAGTTGGTGTACGCTGCAACTAATAAACACAAGCCAACCGTACCTGAAGTGTTTATTTCGGGAAACAGCCACTACAACGCAGCCGTTTCCACGCATAACCTTAACCATGCATGCATTACAACGCATGCGTGGTTAACACGAATAGCCTTTACCACGCATACCTTTACTACGAGATACGTAGTAAAGGCATGTGTGGTAAAGGCCAAAATTAAAAAATGGGGCTAGGGGGGTCTCCCCCCCCCCCAAAAAAAAATGCATGCAAAAAGAAAAGGGGGCTAAAACGCACCATGTTTTAAATGCGCAAAGTTTTTTTTTAATTTCACAAGATTTTTATTGAGATTTTTATACAAAATACAGATATCATAAGAACACTGCAGGTTTTTCCAATGGTTCTCTCTTAAACAATGGCTTTTTGTTATTGACAGATTTGGGCACAACGTGGAAAGTGCCTGCATATTCTCTCTGTGTGAATTTAAAATTAGCATGTCTTGCCTGCAAGCCACCTGGCGCAGCCGTCACTACGTGCCACAGTCTTGTGACTGGAGGCTTTTTACAGTAGTGTGCTGAAAAAATGCAAACCATGTCACTTCAAGGGTGTTACAATAAAGATTCAACATGGACATGGACAGTTGGTAACTGGTCACAACGCAGAGCCTGTGTGGGCACTCCATGTTCAAAATTAACAAGCATTAGGAATGCATTAGGGTTCGGGTTTGTTTTAAGTTAGAGATAATGGCATTGTAAATGGAAATGTGTTTTAGGCACTCTGCACTACCACTCTGCACTCTGCACTACCAATCTGCACTCTGCACTCTCAATCTGCACTCTGCACTACCACTCTGCACTCTGCACTCCCACTCTGCACTCTAACTCGGCACTCTGCACTCTCAATCTGCACTCTGCATTCTCAATCTGCACTCTGCACTACCACTCTGCACTCTGCACTACCAATCTGCACTCTGCACTACCACTCTGCACTACTACTCTGCACTCTGCACTACCACTCTGAACTCTGCACTACCACTCTGCACTACCACTCTATACTACCACTCTGCACTACCAATCTGCACTCTGCACTACCAATCTGCACTCTGCACTCTCAATCTGCACTCTGCACTACCAATCTGCACTCTGCACTACCAATCTGCACTCTCAATCTGCACTCTGCACTACCAATCTGCACTCTGCACTACCAATCTGCACTCTGCACTACCACTCTGCACTACCACTCTGAACTACCACTCTGCACTCTGCACTACCACTCTGCACTACCACTCTGCACTACCACTCTGAACTACCACTCTGCACTCTGCACTACCACTCTGCACTACCACTCTGCACTCTGCACTACCACTCTGCACTCTGCACTACCACTCTGCACTCTGCACTACCACTCTGCACTCTGCACTACCACTCTGCACTACCACTCTGCACTACCACTCTGCACTCTGCTCTACCACTCTGCACTCTGCACTACCAATCTGCACTCTGCACTACCAATCTGCACTCTGCACTACCAATCTGCACTCTCAATCTGCACTCTGCACTACCAATCTGCACTCTGCACTACCAATCTGCACTCTGCACTACCACTCTGCACTACCACTCTGCACTACCACTCTGCACTCTGCACTACCACTCTGCACTCTTCACTACCACTCTGCACTCTGCACTACCACTCTGCACTACCACTCTGCACTCTGCACTCTCAATCTGCACTCTGCACTCTCAATCTGCACTCTGCACTGCCTCTCTGCACTCTGCACTATCAATCTGCACTCTGCACTACCAATCTGCACTCTGCACTACCAATCTGCACTCTGCACTACCACTCTGCACTACCACTCTGCACTACCACTCTGCACTACCACTCTGCACTCTTCACTACCACTCTGCACTCTGCACTACCACTCTGCACTCTGCACTACCACTCTTCACTCTCAATCTGCACTCTGCACTCTCAATCTGCACTCTGCATTCTCAATCTGCACTCTGCACTACCACTCTGCACTCTGCACTACCAATCTGCACTCTGCAATACCAATCTGCACTCTGCACTACCACTCTGCACTACCACTCTGCACTCTGCACTACCACTCTGCCCTACCACTCTGCACTCTGCCCTACCACTCTGCACTCTGCACTACCACTCTGCACTCTGCACTACCACTCTGCACTACCACTCTGCACTCTGCACTACCACTCTGCACTACCACTCTGCACTCTACACTCTCAATCTGCACTCTGCACTACCACTCTGCACTACCAATCTGCACTCTGCACTACCACTCTGCACTACCACTCGCACTCTCAATCTGCACTCTGCACTCTGCACTACCACTCTGCACTACCACTCTGCACTCTGCACTACCACTCCGCACTCTGCACTACCAATCTGCACTCTGCACTACCAATCTGCACTCTGCACTACCAATATGCACTCTGCACTCTCAATCTGCACTCTGCACTACCACTCTGCACTACCACTCTGCACTACCACTCTGCACTCTGCACTACCACTCTGCACTCTGCACTCTCAATCTGCACTCTGCACTACCACTCTGCACTACCACTCTGCACTCTGCACTACCACTCTGCACTCTCAATCTACACTCAGCACTCTCAAACTGCACTACCACTCTGCACTCTGCACTACCACTCTGCACTCTGCACTACCACTCTGCACTCTGCACTACCACTCTGCACTCTGCACTACCACTCTGCACTACCACTCTGCACTCTGCACTACCACTCCGCACTCTGCACTACCAATCTGCACTCTGCACTACCAATCTGCACTCTGCACTACCAATATGCACTCTGCACTCTCAATCTGCACTCTGCACTACCACTCTGCACTACCACTCTGCACTACCACTCTGCACTCTGCACTACCACTCTGCACTCTGCACTCTCAATCTGCACTCTGCACTACCACTCTGCACTCTGCACTACCACTCTGCACTCTGCACTATCAGTCTGCACTCTGCACTACCACTCTGCACTCTCAATCTGCACTCTGCACTACCACTCTGCACTACCACTCTGCACTCTCAATCTGCACTCTGCACTACCACTCTGCACTACCACTCTGCACTACCACTCTGCACTCTGCAACTACCACTCTGCACTCTGCACTACCACTCTGCACTCTGCACTACCACTCTGCACTACCACTCTGCACTCTGCACTACCACTCTGCACTACCACTCTGCACTCTGCACTACCACTCTGCACTACCACTCTGCACTCTGCACTACCACTCTGCACTACCACTCTGCACTACCACTCTGCACTCTGCTCTACCACTCTGCACTCTGCACTACCAATATGCACTCTGCACTACCAATCTGCACTCTGCACTACCAATCTGCACTCTCAATCTGCACTCTGCACTACCAATCTGCACTCTGCACTACCAATCTGCACTCTGCACTACCACTCTGCACTACCACTCTGCACTACCACTCTGCACTACCACTCTGCACTACCACTCTGCACTCTGCACTACCACTCTGCACTCTTCACTACCACTCTGCACTCTGCACTACCACTCTGCACTACCACTCTGCACTCTGCACTCTCAATCTGCACTCTGCACTCTCAATCTGCACTCTGCACTACCTCTCTGCACTCTGCACTACCACTCTGCACTCTGCACTACCAATCTGCACTCTGCACTACCAATCTGCACTCTGCACTACCAATCTGCACTCTCAATCTGCACTCTGCACTACCAATCTGCACTCTGCACTACCAATCTGCACTCTGCACTACCACTCTGCACTACCACTCTGCACTACCACTCTGCACTACCACTCTGCACTACCACTCTGCACTCTGCACTACCACTCTGCACTCTTCACTACCACTCTGCACTCTGCACTACCACTCTGCACTACCACTCTGCACTCTGCACTCTCAATCTGCACTCTGCACTCTCAATCTGCACTCTGCACTACCTCTCTGCACTCTGCACTACCAATCTGCACTCTGCACTACCAATCTGCACTCTGCACTACCAATCTGCACTCTGCACTACCACTCTGCACTACCACTCTGCACTACCACTCTGCACTCTTCACTACCACTCTGCACTCTGCACTACCACTCTGCACTCTGCACTACCACTCTTCACTCTCAATCTGCACTCTGCACTCTCAATCTGCACTCTGCATTCTCAATCTGCACTCTGCACTACCACTCTGCACTCTGCACTACCAATCTGCACTCTGCAATACCAATCTGCACTCTGCACTACCACTCTGCACTACCACTCTGCACTCTGCACTACCACTCTGCCCTACCACTCTGCACTCTGCCCTACCACTCTGCACTCTGCACTACCACTCTGCACTCTGCACTACCACTCTGCACTACCACTCTGCACTCTGCACTACCACTCTGCACTACCACTCTGCACTCTACACTCTCAATCTGCACTCTGCACTACCACTCTGCACTACCAATCTGCACTCTGCACTACCACTCTGCACTACCACTCGCACTCTCAATCTGCACTCTGCACTCTGCACTACCACTCTGCACTACCACTCTGCACTCTGCACTACCACTCCGCACTCTGCACTACCAATCTGCACTCTGCACTACCAATCTGCACTCTGCACTACCAATATGCACTCTGCACTCTCAATCTGCACTCTGCACTACCACTCTGCACTACCACTCTGCACTACCACTCTGCACTCTGCACTACCACTCTGCACTCTCAATCTGCACTCTGCACTACCACTCTGCACTACCACTCTGCACTCTGCACTACCACTCTGCACTCTCAATCTACACTCAGCACTCTCAAACTGCACTACCACTCTGCACTACCACTCTGCATTCTGCACTACCACTCTGCACTCTGCACTACCACTCTGCACTCTGCACTACCACTCTGCACTACCACTCTGCACTCTGCACTACCACTCCGCACTCTGCACTACCAATCTGCACTCTGCACTACCAATCTGCACTCTGCACTACCAATATGCACTCTGCACTCTCAATCTGCACTCTGCACTACCACTCTGCACTACCACTCTGCACTACCACTCTGCACTCTGCACTACCACTCTGCACTCTGCACTCTCAATCTGCACTCTGCACTACCACTCTGCACTCTGCACTACCACTCTGCACTCTGCACTATCAGTCTGCACTCTGCACTACCACTCTGCACTCTCAATCTGCACTCTGCACTACCACTCTGCACTACCACTCTGCACTCTCAATCTGCACTCTGCACTACCACTCTGCACTACCACTCTGCACTACCACTCTGCACTCTGCAACTACCACTCTGCACTCTGCACTACCACTCTGCACTCTGCACTACCACTCTGCACTACCACTCTGCACTCTGCACTACCACTCTGCACTACCACTCTGCACTCTGCACTACCACTCTGCACTACCACTCTGCACTCTGCACTACCACTCTGCACTACCACTCTGCACTACCACTCTGCACTCTGCTCTACCACTCTGCACTCTGCACTACCAATCTGCACTCTGCACTACCAATCTGCACTCTGCACTACCAATCTGCACTCTCAATCTGCACTCTGCACTACCAATCTGCACTCTGCACTACCAATCTGCACTCTGCACTACCACTCTGCACTACCACTCTGCACTACCACTCTGCACTACCACTCTGCACTACCACTCTGCACTCTGCACTACCACTCTGCACTCTTCACTACCACTCTGCACTCTGCACTACCACTCTGCACTACCACTCTGCACTCTGCACTCTCAATCTGCACTCTGCACTCTCAATCTGCACTCTGCACTACCTCTCTGCACTCTGCACTACCAATCTGCACTCTGCACTACCAATCTGCACTCTGCACTACCAATCTGCACTCTGCACTACCACTCTGCACTACCACTCTGCACTACCACTCTGCACTACCACTCTGCACTCTTCACTACCACTCTGCACTCTGCACTACCACTCTGCACTCTGCACTACCACTCTGCACTCTCAATCTGCACTCTGCACTCTCAATCTGCACTCTGCATTCTCAATCTGCACTCTGCACTACCACTCTGCACTCTGCACTACAAATCTGCACTCTGCAATACCAATCTGCACTCTGCACTACCACTCTGCACTACCACTCTGCACTCTGCACTACCACTCTGCCCTACCACTCTGCACTCTGCCCTACCACTCTGCACTCTGCACTACCACTCTGCACTCTGCACTACCACTCTGCACTACCACTCTGCACTCTGCACTACCACTCTGCACTACCACTCTGCACTCTACACTCTCAATCTGCACTCTGCACTACCACTCTGCACTACCAATCTGCACTCTGCACTACCACTCTGCACTACCACTCGCACTCTCAATCTGCACTCTGCACTCTGCACTACCACTCTGCACTACCACTCTGCACTCTGCACTACCACTCCGCACTCTGCACTACCAATCTGCACTCTGCACTACCAATCTGCACTCTGCACTACCAATATGCACTCTGCACTCTCAATCTGCACTCTGCACTACCACTCTGCACTACCACTCTGCACTACCACTCTGCACTCTGCACTACCACTCTGCACTCTGCACTCTCAATCTGCACTCTGCACTACCACTCTGCACTACCACTCTGCACTCTGCACTACCACTCTGCACTCTCAATCTACACTCAGCACTCTCAAACTGCACTACCACTCTGCACTCTGCACTACCACTCTGCACTCTGCACTACCACTCTGCACTCTGCACTACCACTCTGCACTCTGCACTACCACTCTGCACTACCACTCTGCACTCTGCACTACCACTCCGCACTCTGCACTACCAATCTGCACTCTGCACTACCAATCTGCACTCTGCACTACCAATATGCACTCTGCACTCTCAATCTGCACTCTGCACTACCACTCTGCACTACCACTCTGCACTACCACTCTGCACTCTGCACTACCACTCTGCACTCTGCACTCTCAATCTGCACTCTGCACTACCACTCTGCACTACCACTCTGCACTCTGCACTACCACTCTGCACTCTGCACTACCACTCTGCACTCTCAATCTGCACTCTGCACTACCACTCTGCACTACCACTCTGCACTCTCAATCTGCACTCTGCACTACCACTCTGCACTACCACTCTGCACTACCACTCTGCACTCTGCACTACCACTCTGCACTCTCAATCTGCACTCTGCACTCTCAATCTGCACTCTGCATTCTCAATCTGCACTCTGCACTACCACTCTGCACTCTGCACTACCAATCTGCACTCTGCAATACCAATCTGCACTCTGCACTACCACTCTGCACTACCACTCTGCACTCTGCACTACCACTCTGCCCTACCACTCTGCACTCTGCCCTACCACTCTGCACTCTGCACTACCACTCTGCACTCTGCACTACCACTCTGCACTACCACTCTGCACTCTGCACTACCACTCTGCACTACCACTCTGCACTCTACACTCTCAATCTGCACTCTGCACTACCACTCTGCACTACCAATCTGCACTCTGCACTACCACTCTGCACTACCACTCGCACTCTCAATCTGCACTCTGCACTCTGCACTACCACTCTGCACTACCACTCTGCACTCTGCACTACCACTCCGCACTCTGCACTACCAATCTGCACTCTGCACTACCAATCTGCACTCTGCACTACCAATATGCACTCCGCACTCTCAATCTGCACTCTGCACTACCACTCTGCACTACCACTCTGCACTACCACTCTGCACTCTGCACTACCACTCTGCACTCTGCACTCTCAATCTGCACTCTGCACTACCACTCTGCACTCTGCACTACCACTCTGCACTCTCAATCTACACTCAGCACTCTCAAACTGCACTACCACTCTGCACTCTGCACTACTACTCTGCACTCTGCACTACCACTCTGCACTCTGCACTACCACTCTGCACTCTGCACTACCACTCTGCACTACCACTCTGCACTCTGCACTACCACTCCGCACTCTGCACTACCAATCTGCACTCTGCACTACCAATCTGCACTCTGCACTACCAATATGCACTCTGCACTCTCAATCTGCACTCTGCACTACCACTCTGCACTACCACTCTGCACTACCACTCTGCACTCTGCACTACCACTCTGCACTCTGCACTCTCAATCTGCACTCTGCACTACCACTCTGCACTACCACTCTGCACTCTGCACTACCACTCTGCACTCTGCACTATCAGTCTGCACTCTGCACTACCACTCTGCACTCTCAATCTGCACTCTGCACTACCACTCTGCACTACCACTCTGCACTCTCAATCTGCACTCTGCACTACCACTCTGCACTACCACTCTGCACTACCACTCTGCACTCTGCAACTACCACTCTGCACTCTGCACTACCACTCTGCACTCTGCACTACCACTCTGCACTACCACTCTGCACTCTGCACTACCACTCTGCACTACCACTCTGCAATCTGCACTACCACTCTGCACTAGCACTCTGCACTAGCACTCTGCACTAGCACTCTGCACTACCACTCTGCACTACCACTCTGCACTCTGCACTACCACTCTGCACTACCACTCTGCACTACCACTCTGCACTCTGCATTATCATGTCAGCCGCTTAAATAAACAAACTGGCAAGCCAGCCCGAAGCACCCACCACGTCGTACCTGAAGTATCACCTCACAGGGCTATCAGTGCTCTAAAACAAACTCGCTTTACATTCCGTGTTCAAACATGGAGGTGCAAGCTGGCTGAAAACTGTAAACCTTTTATTCCAAACAAACATTTTAAATTTCGGTAAAAGCATTTCAGCTATTCAAACATTTAAATTAGCCGAGTAAACCTGAGATGAAAGGAGCAACAAAATAATGCATGTCGCGCGCCCACCAAAACGCACTGCAGAATGGTGAACGCACCCACAGCATCTGGATTCCATTACAGCACCTCCCTGACAGCTCCTAATTGATATTTATGGACGCCCGTGCTCGTAACCACACAGAAAATGCCACAAATGGCGGACGAAAATTACATATAGCCTACCGTGTCAAGGCTACTAAAAGGACAGCACAGCGAAGACGAATCACTATGCAGATGCCATGACAAAGGCACGCGCACTAAGGAATCTATCTGGCCCGAGCCCTTAAGAAACCTTTTTTTTTTTCTTTAACATAAGAGCTCGAAGCTCCGCCCCACTTCGTGGTGACGTAGGCCGAGCCCTAAAAATGGACAAGGGGACTTAGATAACCTTTAGCAAGAATATGCCCTTACCATGCATGAATTTACAAGGTTGTAAATGTATGCGTGGTAAAGGAATATTCGGGGTAAAGCTTAAGCATGGTAATGGCATTCGCGTTGTAACGCATGTGTGGTAAAGGCATGCGTTGCAACGGAATGCGTTGTAACATCATACAACCGTTTGTTTCATGATTTATGGACATTGTAACACAGAGTCTAGAAGTGGGCGAAATGAGTGATGCTGGGCTTTTCTAGCATGGTGCAATGATTTCAAGCAATTCTTGCCATTTCTGTGAGCTGTCAGACGTCTGCCTTGTACAGTGATGGTAGCATTGCATGTCATTCTTATAATATTGTGTAATTTCTCCTTCTGAGTTACTCAGCAGTGCAGATCAGAAGTGCACTTTAGAAGTGATGTTGGTAGGAACCCATCCCTTCCTCTTCTCCATGCCTTGTCTTGCACATGCAGACCTTTATCCAGCAACCCTAGCTATGTCCCCCAATCAATCACTATGCAGGTTGCATTGAGTGTGAGCGTATCTTGTGACATGTTTGCAGGTGCCAAGGTCAATGAAGGAGTTCATGCTTGTGGTTGTTCAACTGTCAACAGTAGCCAAGATACCTCTGTTGGTCCCCCCAACTCCCCACACTTTGAAAAACAAGCCTAGGAACATTACCACTCCTTACCTTTTCCTAGGTCAACATGTCACAAGAAGTGCTGCTCTCTTCAGGTATCAGGCATGTTCAGAATACAAGTGTTGTGGCTGCTGTTGGACCATCATTTGTCAGAGTAGTTGTGTCAGGGGTCATCTAGGATTGGAGTTACTTGTCACTGGTCAAGCTCCTGCACGAGTGGCCGACATGCAGCAAGTGCACTTGTATCCTAGAGATCCTATGATGCCGTCACATGAAGCATTGTTTGAGTACATCAATGGCTCTCTTGATGGGCATCATGTGTTAATTTCTGTGTGCTATTGACCTGTTGCTTTTTGTTGGTTGGGTTATGGTACGGCGTCGTGAATAATCCTTGCCACCTGTAGGCGTGAGGATATGTGTGTATCTATGCAAATGTACGGTGTACTTTCTGCCATCACTTACCAACTGGAGGCTGCTGTTTCCTTGCAGTTGTTATGTACGAAGACACACTTCTGAGGGTTTGTGGTGGTTAAGTGTATGCAGTAATTGTCTCTGTGTTCTATGCCCTTGTCACCAGGTTCCAGTGTGCATGTGTGAGTGCAGGTACCAGTGGTTGAAGGCAGAAATAATTATGCTTGACAGTGCACTGTGTGTGCCATTGAGTGCTACTGCAGTGCAGGTTTCAGTGGGTGCAGTGCTGTGTGACAGGCTGTGTAAGTAGCATAAGCCAGTGTCCAGCCCCCTTATACTTGTTGTAGCCCCATCCACTACACCTGAATGTGTAGACCCACTGCCTACCAGTCTTGACCTTGACTACGCATTATATACAGTGAAACATGGCCATTTGAGGAGCCAGGGTACATTCTGAGAAGCACTGTACAAATATGCACATTCCCTCCATTCAGTCCTACTGGTCCCTGACTCAGGATACCACATGATTTTCATACTTACCACATTGTTGGTTGCTATCAGAGTTTACAAGTGGAGTTGCCTGCCATAAGACCTAATAGTGCCGGATCACTAGGCCTCAACTCTATGAGACACTGGGTGTAAGTACTCCTTGCATCTTGTGGGTTCTTGAGCAGAGATTTCTGAAGGTCACCAGGGTGGAAAGCAAATAAGCAGGGGTAAGAGCTTTGCGTACGCCCGTGAAGTGGGGTGATGGTAGCTTTCCGGGTTGGAATAGGGGATGGAGATCCAACTTCTGGCCAGATATGGGGTTCCTGTTGATATGGCCTGGGCAGAGGAGAAGAGCAGCTTGTACCGATGTGTTGTGGGAAGTGCCTTTTGATATTTTTGACCCTCGATATTATGTCTATGATGTTAAGGTCCCACAATATTCCATACTCGATACTTAGGAGGCATACCTACCATTGAACAGTTTCAACTTCAAAAGGAGAGCAAATATCTGCTCCAAATTCACGTTTGTGACCCAAACTCACTTGCAGATTTATTTTGAAGCCTAAACAATGGCAGGCGTTCGCTTTGGAAACAGGAACATACTGCAAGGTCAATATATATGCTCTAGCGACCGTGTACAATAGTATATTGTTCTGTCTTCTCTACAACTAGGTAGGAATCCCTTTAAATCAAACAGTGAGTAATGTTTGATTAACCGTCTAACAGGTACTAGGAACTAAACACAGATAGGTACAAGAAACCGTATGATGAAATGCTCGAAGTTCATAGTCAGTATCGAATAATTTCATGATGGGCTTGTGATGAAATCGACTGTAGTTTAAAAGCCGGATCTGGCCATCCAGGTTCCTTCAAAAGCACAGTGGTTATGTCAGTCAGACCCAATTAACACAATATGTTCATGGCATGGCACAGATAAATACAAAAGCGGACGCTCTGACTCTGAGAGGACATGACGCACGAACTACTTTACCTCACGTGCAACTGCCAGGAACTTACAAAAACATTCCTGGCCGCGTAAGGCCTTTAATTGAGTGTGGGGATCCCCACCACGAGTGTGGGTTCTCTGCACTGGTAAATCCCCCCAAAAAGGGGTGACAACGTGGGCATTCCTGGACGTTCCAAGGCGTAGTTAGAATGGAAAGTTTGACAATACCTACAAACACTAGCAATTGTGTGCAGTCACAATCTCTTTTCCAGTCTGGAAAGAAAAGGATTTTCACTTTACCACTGTGTTAACGAAAACTAATACCCTTTTCACGATGGGGAATGAAACACCCCCAAATATGAAGAGGGTGTAGGGAGGCAGTTTCTGCATGGAGAAAAAATGTGCCAGCGGGGAAAAAAGCCCCAAAATCTGCATTTGCACAGGGGATCCAATTTACCCTGTACGGAGTTCTCTGCTGCAGGCAGCACTGTACAACAGGAACGGGCTCCTGAATCGAAAATCACATGGCTTCCCCTGAATTCTCATGGAAACCTGCACCTCTCGCAGATTTCTGTGCCATTTCTGGGCATTTTTATGAACTTCAAAAAGTAATAAATCTAAGTTCCAGCATTGATTATATCTAGCAATGTTAGAAAATTCTGTATGAATTGACCCCTAAAAGGTACCCTCTTCTGAAAAGACACAGAAGAAATATGTTACCCGACACAGTTGCTAGAACTTCCTGAGGCGGAAGCGTGAAGGCTATTTTAATAATATTGCTATCGAAAATATTTTATATTGTTGTCTGCCAATTGTGAAACCGAATTGGTAATTTAATTTTTTCTATTGCCGAGGGGACTCTGCTGGAACTCTACTTACCCCAGCACTTCAGGTCTTACAGCCGATTAGGTGCTGTTAGGGCCGATATCTTTCTGTGGCCGCCATCTTGGGGGTAGGACGCCGGTTGCGCTCTAGCAGCCTGGCCCCTCCTGACCTCTTCCGATATAAATGACTACATGCGTCCGTCCGCGCAGCGGGCGCGCCGGCGGCGCTTGAAGGCGCGCCAAAGGCAAGCCGGTCTGCGCCTGTCCGAGCCAGGACAGGGCCCAGGACCATACCTCCTGCCCAAAAACGTCCCATCAGCAATCTGTGCTACCGTAGCGCGACGCTGATATCCCTTCGCCCGCAGGTTAGTTGCCAATGTAATCAATTCTCATTCTATGATGCTCCTGATCCTTGCATTAAAACATGTACTTACTGCTCTTTTACAATAGACACTAATCTTAGTACTAATGAAATCCATTTTTCACTGGGACAGAACATAAAAAAATCTAACATCCAGGCAGTACTTATTAATGCCAGGTCAATGTGTAAACTCAAAGAAGAGATAGCAGAATTAATTAGTACTAATAACTTGGATCTGCTATTTATTACTGAAACCTGGACTAACCCTTCATCAGATCCAGATTTAATAATAGCAGTCCCAGAAGGTTATAATATCTTGAGACAGGATAGGGCTCTTAGAATAGGTGGAGGAATAGCTATAATATACCGTCAAAATCTGGTAACCACCATAAATCACGTCCCCACCTCTGCCTGTGAGGCCATGCTCTTTTCGATTGCACTGGGACCATCACAGCGTTTTAAAGGTATTCTGTTATATCGGCCACTGGGCAGTAAAGCTCCTTTTCTAGCCTTCATCACCGATATAATGGAATCCCTAGCGACAGACAATACCACCACTATATTGGGTGACTTTAATTTTCCTTTAGAGGACTTGTCTGATAGAGATACAGCCACCCTTCTTTCAGACCTACAATCCTTGGGTCTTACGCAACGGGTTCTTAAAAGTACCCACAATGCAGGTCACACGTTGGATGGACTGTTTACGAAAGTTGGAAATGTTAAAATCAAAAATGTACTGCCTCTGGTTTGGTCAGACCATCATGCGATCATATTTGAAATCCCTATAGATAGTCCACCTCCTCTTCAAAGGGCGACACATACTAATAAAACGTTCAAATCATGGAAAGAGATTGATAACCAACAGTTTACCGATCTTTTAACTACATCAAAATATTATAGGCTAGATGACCCTAACTTAGCTGCGGAAGCATATACGCGCTGGTTAACCAATGCTATCAATGAGACAGTTCCTACCAAATCACTGTCAAAAAACCGAAGTATTCCATCTGCTCCATGGTTTAATAGTGCTCTTAGAGAGCAAAGTCAGATATGTAGGAATCGGGAAAGACAGTGGAGAAAAGCATATTTGCCAGAAAGGAAGGCAATATACAAAAAAGAACTTGTGATATACAAACAAATGATTATTAAAGAAAAAAGTGCATATTACTCGGCTCAAATAGAAAAAGTCAAAAATTCTAATAAGCAACTTTTTCAAGTTGTTAACAAACTGTCTAAACAACCCTTGCAAACTACCCCACCGCCTACACAAGAATTCTGCAATCATTTAGCCGATCATTTTTATGGGAAAGTTAATGACATTTATACTAACTTTTCATCCTATGCCATTAAATGTCTCTCGGTCCCTCTCACTAACGAATTCAAGCCTACATTTAAGACCTTTCAAAAGGTCGAAATGTCCCAAGTCAAGGAAATTATGGCTTTAGTTAAGTCTGCCTCAGTTAAGGATCCATGCCCACCGGCAAACCTCGTTCCTGTGGCAAATATTGTAGCTGCTTCTCTCACTGAAATATTTAATTCAATGTTCCTCACTGGTATTTACCCTGCCATTAAGAAAAACAATTTATTAAAACCCCTCCTAAAGAAATCTCACTTAGACCCGGAGGATGTTAAAAATTACAGACCTATTGCAAGCTTGCCCTTTGCAGCCAAGGTGGTCGAAAAATTGATGAACACTCAAATTTCCCAGTATATTGAACATCATTCTTTACTGGACGACACCCAATTTGGCTTTCGCCAAGGGCACAGTACAGAAACAGCCTTGATCAAGGCCACAGATGAAATAAGAACAATTCTGGATCAGGGTGGGTCAGCTGTCCTTATCTTGTTGGACTTGTCAGCGGCCTTTGACACGGTTGATCACAACATCTTGATCGACTGTGTCAATTCCATGGGAATTCAGGATAAAGCGGGAGATCTGCTACTTTCCTTTCTCTCCGAACACTCCCTGATGGTCATGTTGGGCAAATATCACTCTGCCCAAATGACCTTACCATGTGGTGTCCCGCAAGGCTTATCCCTGAGTCCATTGCTTTTTAACATTTATGTAATGGACTTAGCAAAAATCATCAAGTTATACGGGATGAGCCTAACACCCTATGCTGACGACACCCAATTGGTGCTAGCGATAAAAAACAACGGAGAGAGAGTAGCAGCTAATTTCCAACAGGGTATGCTTGCCATCAGCAAATGGATGACAGAGAATTGCCTTAAGCTTAATTCCAAGAAAACCGAGGTTATGGTTTTTGGCAAACTCCATCCCATCTGGTCCAGTTCCTGGTGGCGCGCTGACTTAGGCCCTCCTCCCAATCCAGTTGCCAAGGTGAAAAATCTTGGAGTTATTCTGGACGAAAAGCTCACGTTTGCTTTCATGCAAATGCCATTGCATCTGCTTCCTTTTATAAAATTAAAATCATCAAAAAGATCTTACCTTACTTACCTCCAAGTTCAGGCAGAATATTGATCACTGCCTTTGTAATGTCCTCATTGGACTATTGCAACGGCCTGTTCATGAACACCCAACAGAAAGTTATTCGTAAGTTGCAATCGGTGCAGAATGCGGCTGCCAGAATGCTTTCAGCAACTCCTATGTTCATGCCCATCGCCCACGTAATAAAAAGTTACCATTGGCTTACTGTGAAAAACAGAATGAAGTTCAAGGCTTTGTGCATTGCTTATAAAGCAACTCGCAACCAAGGACCTCACTTTCTTTTAAATGCCCTATCATTTCATGTCCCCAATAGATCATTACGGTCTGCTAATGCCTTCTTGATGTCCGTGCCTAGAACCAGAACGGCTTCCTGGGGTGATAGACGTTTCTTGGTGTCTACCACTAAACTATGGACCTGGATGTGCGATCCTCTCAATCCTTGATGATTTTTCGCATAAAAATCCAAACATGGTTATTTAATCAATAACTCTCAGCTGCTCGCCTTCTAGAGTCCTAGTTTGCTGTTATTAGCGCCGAGACGCCCTTGGGTATTTGTGCGCTCTATAAGTTTCATAAAATAAATAAATAAATAAATTGTTTATATCAGCAATCCTGATATATCTTTGTAACTTCTGTTCACCATGTGAAGAAGGGACGGGACCTCAGAGGAAATGGCCTTCGACCATAGAGGACCCTACAAATGTATACCCCCCTGCCCCTAGAAAAACAAACGCTTGCTGAGCCTGCCACCGATGCCCCTGGGTTTTTTCAAAACCTGGAATGGCCAAATGGACATCAGCAGTTCAAAGCCTTCAAAGAGGAGTCTTAAACCCACCCAGTGCATGGGTTTCCAACTAACCTTCCCTTCTAGTGTGTGGTATCAGTCCTTCACCTGGTGAGCTGGTGAAGGGAGCTGACATTATGCGACACAAAGTAGCACCATGCGATTTGGCATATCTGAAGTTCTGTGAACTTTATTTTGAAACGTTTTTAGTATCGATGGGCTTGGTACTCTACTACTATGGTGTCATGTCATATTTTACACTTTATTGTACAGTGCATCATCTGTTAATTACATGGCCTATTGGGAACTTTGGGCAGCAGTTAATGTCTGCAAGTAGTGGGATTGACCAATGAGTTGTTTGTCTTGCAGACTTCTTTCGGGCCCATGTTGGTGTAGTCGTTCAATTTGAGTATTGTGTTTATTGCAAACGAAGCATCCTCTACAGAGGACTATGCCCCCAACCTCGGCATCATACTCGACTCCTTCCTCACCATGAACCGACAGGTCAATGCTGTATCTTCCACGTGCTTCAATACCCTCCGCATTCTCCGCCACACCTTCAAATGGATCCCCCCGAATCCAAAAAGACTGTCAACCACTCACTCAAAATCAGCAGAGTGGACTATGGGAATGCCCTCTACGCTGGAATCAACAAATCTCTACTCAAACTGAGACTATCCAGAACGCTGCAGCAAGACTCGTCCTCGACATCCCATGACAAAACCATATCACCCAGCACCTACAAGACCTCCACTGGCTCCCCATGGAAAAGAGAGTGAACTTCAAGCTGCTCACTCACGCCTACAAATCCCTCCACAACACTGGACAACAATACCTCAATGAAAGACTTTAATTCAATGCATCAAAGAGAAACCTCTGCTCCGCTGACCTTGCCCTGGCCGAAATCCCAGGCATCTGCATAGCCAGAACTGGAGGAAGAGCCTCCTCCTACATCGCGGCCAAGACCTGGAACAAACTCCCCCTCAGCATCAGACGAACCCCACACTGCAAGCATTCAGGAAAAGCCTTAAGACCTGGCTCTTCGGATGAGACACTGTTGCCCAAAACCCCTCCCCTCAGTACCTTGAGACCCTCACGGGTGAGTAGTGTGCTTCACAAATATCTGACTGACTGATTGATTGAGGTGGAAGCATCTTGTAGCCTTGACTATTACTGTATACTATATGGTGTGACACTGGTTGTGGGTGATTCATAGGTATGTGTGTGCATGACGTCTGTGTATTTTTTACTCATTTGGGGTGCTGGAAACCGGCGAATCGGCATTTTCACCTTCATTTCAATCAGCCTACGATGAGTAGGTAAAACTTCATAAATCCTCTACAGTGTGTGTATGTGTGTGTGATCAGGCATTCTGTATGTTGTATTTTCATTGTGATCCTTTTGCAATACGTCATGGAGTGTATTCCTATTGTGCCAACATGAACTTGCCATCTTTTGCCTTTTTTTCAGGTCCCTCTGGGGTCCTCTTGCAGGTTGGGTTGGGATTGAGAGGAAGTAGGGGTTCTGGCAGTAAAGAACAAGAAAGGTCTGGGGAGTACATATGAGACACTAGCTCGGAAATTCACTTCACTCTGGGATAAGGGGGCGGATGAACCCCAGAAACATAGTGCCTTTTATTTATTATTGTTCCTTAGAAAAGGTAGACACCTAGTAAAAGGGTGTTAAGGTACCCTCAATAGGATGGAAAGGAAGCTTGTAGTTGGTCTCAAATTAAAGTGGGAGGGAATATTTCGGACCAGGATTGGTCGTGGATACTGGCTTACCCATAGAGGGTCCCCCAAAATACTTGTCTTAATGTTGTCCAATTTTATATGATACATCAGACCTCCTTCGCCCCAAAACATTACACTGTGACATATAGAAGGGGAAGGTCAGGTGTTGTGTGCTGTTGAAGGCAGATTTCTGCCATATGACCTGGTTATGCGCTCATACGCAGGGTTTTGGTCATCGGTGGTGCAGAAGTTGAATGGGACGCTTGACCGCACCACCCGGCCAGCCTTCCATTTCCATTTCATAGCAATGTGCCTCTTAGCCAAGCTAAGTGCTAAATCTAGAAACCGACTCCCCACTTTCTTGGATTTTGGATGGGGGAAAACCCCAAAAAGTTCACTTCCAAGGACCGCACTGTGCAGTGCACAGTAGGTGAACCTGTTGGGGGGCTTCCCCCACCCAAAACCCAATAAAATGGGTAGTAATTTTCTAGATTTAGCACTTAGCATGACTAAGGCACATTGCCATGTAAATCGCGGCTGGCCCGGTGGTGTCAAGATGGGAGGCTGCTGCTCAGCAATGGGCTCAGGCAGAGGACCAAGCACTTCGGAGGGAGGAGGCCCGGGGGTTGCGGAGAAGGCCCATAGCGCCCCTCTGAGTGGAGTTACTGGACGCATTTGAGAAGCCTGAGGTCGAAGCAAATCGCCTTCTGGGTACTTTTGGTCCGGAGAATAGGACGGGGTGACTGCCTGGTGGCAGGCTTGACGGCACTGTAGTTTCTTTGGGGTATGAGTGCCGTTGGGATTGGCTGCCTGAAGTTGTGATGATGTGCGCCTTGGTGATGCGGATGTCTTATGCCGTTGTCATGAGTGAGCCCTATTTTTATAGCTGGGCCCGACAACGGGAGCTCCCTCGGCCCTTGAAACCTGAAACCCATGCCTGATAGATGTACTGAATAATAGACCACCTAGAACCCATCCTTTGACCTATTTATTGTTTCTCTTTCCAGTATTTTAGGTCACCTATTACAGAACTGTGTGCTGAATATCAATGCTTGTACACCCCAAGGGCTGAGGAGAGCATGCAGGGATACAGTGGGGAATTAATGCTGTGCAACTCCACCATCAAAATTATGATGTACCGCCCTCCCCGAGAGCATGAAGAAGATGGTATAATGCTATATTCCTGTCCTCTGTGATGGGATAACATTGAGAAAACGGTAATAAACATGGTTTAAAAAAAAGAAAAAAAAGGATTGGTGGGAGAAGGCATTATTGGTAGAGGTGTCTGCACTAGTCAGGTAGGTAGGGTTGGAAAGATGGGGGGGGTTGTGAAGGATATTTGATACTGCATAGTTCACTCTTGTAGATTTGCTTTCTTCATACCTATATGCACACATATTTAGAATCTGTTGGTTTTTACGTTCTCTAGGGGGCCAACTTGTGCGGCTTGCCATCTCCCCAGGGGTACATTAAGTCAAGATTCAAGAAAGCTCAGCACATACCCATGTATTTAGAATTTCAAGAATGATATAGTACAATCCATAATTTTCAAATGAGAAACAGTATCAATCACAATCATAGCGGATAAACTCCCAAAGACAAATCAATTTGCTGGAGAATTCTGTTTATGAAAAAACTTTCTTCTTTCTTTATTTTGATAGGTGATATTTTCATTCAGTTATTAAAAACATGATACATAATCATAGCCGACGCGGCGCATTTCGTCTCCATGAGACTTCTTCAAGGCTATAAAGATATACAATGATAAAACGAATTATTCTATCTTCAGATGTTTATTTATATCAGCAGGATGTTATAAGCTAAGAGATTAGAGCATATTAGGAGACCTGTATGTAAAATATACCAGTTGTATACTCAAACACTCATCTAATGAATTCCACAAAGTTGAAGTGCTAAAAAAATTGGGATTTTTTATAATTGATTATTCATAGTCAAATTGATCAGCAGAACACTCAGGGAAACAAGGAACACTACAGTAACAGAAGAATCACCACAATGTGACTGTTTGTAATATCATTTGTTTAAAAAATTGGAATACAAGCAGAGCATAGAATTCTCATGACAATATACACACATAACATGATCACCTTACTTCTTCAGCATATGAAAGAAATAGTCAACCATTAAAATCCTAGCGGAAATGTCGTAATAGTAGTGAGAACAATATAGTAGTGTAGTCCATAACATACACCCGTTCAAAGAGTCTGTCAAGTATATTTAAGAAAAAGCATATTTAGCATTTTACACAAAAGTTTAACACCCAAGCACGGATTTTAACGGTTCGATAGAACAACAGTATATTAAAAGCTACACTCCTATTAACTTACTAATTATTTGTAGAATGAGACGTTCGGTCCGATGTCCGAGTTTGTAGAGATACAGGCAAGACCTAAATGATGTCCTAAACGCGTTTTATATGTGCATGTAGTTCTAATTAGCAACACCTGATTATTCTAAGAGGACTACAGACACCAACAACGGTGTAGTCCCGACAAACCTTTGTAGAAAAGTATTGGCCATTTTGTAATGTGTTCAATCAGGCGCCACATTCTTATCCTTATGACATCGATTATTGTGTTTATATCTACCTCCAATCATTCTTTATTTGTGAATGGTATGACGGGATATTTTAAATATGGGTAGTGAAAAAACATCCCTCAACAATATATTTAAAAAGTTCTACTCCCATTAGCATTACTATTATTTATAGAATAAAACAGTTTTGGTATGATGTCCGAATTTGTAAAACTGCAGGCAAAACTGAATAATGTCCTGAACGTGTTTCATATGCATCTGTAGCCTTAGTTAACAGCACCTGATTGTACTAGCTGGACTACAAACATCAACAACGGTATGATTCCAAAAAAGTACTTTAAAAAAGTGTTGGCCATTTTGTAATGTGTTCGATCAGGCACCTCATTCTTATCCTTTTAGGTTCGATAACTGCACCCTACATTCTCCCTTTATGGATAACACAAACGGACATCTAAAAATGGGCAGCAACATCAATCTATCCAAATAAATACACTGTTCAGAAACATCAGTTTCTAGGATGTTGTATTCGCCCAAAAATGCCAAAGAACACATTTTACTGTCTTCCATCAAAACCGATCTAGCGAGTTTATATCATGTTTATACAAATTGATCTCTAGAATGATCAATCATCAAAAAATAAGATCAATCGAATTCAAATAATTCAGGAGCATGTACAACATATTTATGACAGTACAGACATCTTGAGTTAGAAACATGTCTTCAACCATAACATGAAGTCAACGAAAAACCAGTTCAAACTAAGCACAATGAAAAGTTAATAACGTAGTGGATGTAATTCATATTGAACTTTTCATTGGTCATATTTAGATGGATTAATGACCAAAGCCAAGTTAAAGAGAAGCTCTTCATTTTATATTTCTTAGATAGTTTCTAAAGAAAGTGATGTAACTCATTATTGGTATTAAGGCCAAACATAACAGTTCGCAGACGACAAATCCAACGTGCTTCAACCCGTCTTAGGTGAATGGTTCTGTCACCTCCCCTTTCATTACCAGATATATGATCAATTGCAAGAAAGGTTATTTTGGTGTTTTCGGGATGTTCTGACTGTATATGGGCAGAAACTGGATATTTATCATCTTTATTTTTATTGCACGAACGTGCTCCTGTATGCGTGTTATTAAACTACGCACACATATTCCCACATATCCCTTCTGACATTAAGTCAATTTCAAAGACTTTCAAGAAGGGTATGGCACCCTTTACATATTGGAAGGATCTACCCTGGTCAAATATAATGATTTGTTAACTTATTTTAGCTCATTGGACCAATGCAAGGTTGATTCCCTTTATCTGCTATCTGGATGGGCAAAATAGTGTCTACACAGAAATTGATATTCCTGTGTTCCATGCTTAGCTCACAACATCTCGGCAGGGGAGCTATAGCTGTCTGCGGACTGCATTGAAGCCATACTTAAGCTACCATGACCTGTTACTATACCCCAAGTGCATTCTTTTTGGGGGATAGTAGGCTTCTGTAGGGTGCGTTTTTGATTATGCTAACATTGTCAAACTATGTCAAGAGTTTGTGATGAATGTCAGCGCAGAACTTTTACCTTGGCTTAAGAGGCCAAAACAAGCATTTCTATCTTTGAAACAAGTCTATTATATTGTATTGAAGCATTTATTTAGCGCTTACTACCCTGATGTTGGGCATTGAAGTGCTTGCCTACAAGGGCAGCAAGCTACGCCGTTCGTTTAGGGTTTGTGCTTGAAAGGGTATTGTATTTTTTCATATATTATGTTATTGCTTCATGCCAGTAGTGTACACAGGCCCCCGCAGCCCCCGCGATGTGGGGGGCCCCCAAGCTCAGGCCACCTCCCGTCAGGCCAGTACTCTGACCAGAGAGATCCTGATTGAGCCCGGAGGGGGCCCCTCCACATTTCTTGCAGGGGGGACCCCTCCAGTTTTGTTACGCCAGTGCTTCATGTTTTAGAAACACTGAAGAAACTTAAGTTGCAGGTTGCACTTTATATGATATTGTTGAAAGCCTTTGTTTGTTTAATGTCCATTATGCTCAAGTAGCTGAACTACCTGCTGTCACACCTGCATGCATTCGATCTGCTCAAAAAAACTGTTGCAATTTTCATTGATTTGAAGTATGCCTTTGAGGTTAAAACCCACACTGGGCTTTTTGTTCACTGGAGTGCCAATCTAAAAAGGGTTCTTTGTTCAAGGTCTGATTCATGCTCTTAAATTTCCATCTAAAATTGCTTTTGTTAAATGTGTTGCTCATGATGAGGTGTCCAGAGGGAAATTGCTTGCCAATGAAACCACTAGAAATGCCATTCTGTCTCCCAATTCCGAAGTCTCTTTGCATGTATCCCAAGCTGCTGAACTTCTCACACCGTCTTTAAGGGATCTTCCTAAACTACAAGAATGTGCCCACAATATTGAAAAGATTGTTTGGTTGAATCAGGACTGTAAAATGGACCGAGGTAGAGTTTAGAGAGACAAGCAAAGCAGAGTGGCTGTCCAAAATGTATCACTTCTGACTCTTGCCCGTCACCCACGCAAGCATAGACGGTATGATCTGTGTTGCAGATATTCACTTCTTTAACTTATTTCCTTTTCTTGTCAAATAGTATTGTTACTTCTGGGCCTGTTGCCAGGCTCGCATAATTGGGATGGGTGTCAAAATTACTCCTGCTGTCCCTCCTCTAAGGGGCCTCATCATCCATTTCCAAATAAAGTTTATCCATATGCACAATGCTGTTCTTATGTTTATGTCCTGTTGTAGTGTGCATGTTTTCCAGATGGATTGAAGCTTGCTCAAGTGCTCGAGGAGATGCAACCACTGTTGCAAAGAAACTTCTTCAGAAAGACCTGGATTTGCAATTCCTCTTTTACAAAAGAGTGACAATGTTGCTCACTTTATGCCATCTGTAGTCCAGGAACTATGTACGGCTTTAGGAATCAAACAACACATTCACTGCAGTCACCACCTCAGATCCTCTGACAGAGTAAAAAAGTTCACCGCCACTCCATAACTAAGATATTTCGTGTAGCCTGTAGGTATGTAGTAAAAAAGGGTCTTACATGGCTTGTTGCTCTTCCTTTCACAAATTAGTCAATTTGAGATATTCCTAACCAAAGGACTAAACTGAGCTCGTAAGTCCTAAGAGGTAATAATGGGAACCCCCATGACTATTGCTTCTACAACACAAATGTATCCAGCTTTGCTGCAATTGCATCTGAACAATAATGTGACACTGCGGTATTGCAACAACCGATGTGTTTTCATAAAGAATTCCATTCTCAGATACAAGCCTTACTGCTCACCCGTCCAACCGAAGCTTGTCATGATTTGCAACTCTGGTTACTGGCTGTATGTGAAGCGCCACCAGTGATAGCCAGTATACCAATTCCGTTGGCAAGCGCCCTACGAGAGTTTTCACCCTGCTGTGAAGTGTTGGGGACGGCCAAGCCTAGATTCATGCATTGGACTAAAAGTGGACCACCAAACAGACTCCGGACCAGCAGGCCAAGCTACCCGTGCATCTCTTCCTGTCAACAAAGGAGATTTTGCACCTACTGTGCTGACTACTGCCTCAGTAAGACACTGTGCTCCTGCTCCAGTGCTCATATTGCTGCTGCCTATCTGTACAAAATTCATTCTAATGCAGCCCCTCCTGTTACCCACAGCTACAGCTTGCAACCCGAAGCCTCCCGACAACCTGTTTCCTCAGTGGATCTGGCCAGTCCTCTTTGCTGGTTTTGTCACCATGAGATTTCGCTTGGAAGGGCCAGATGGCAGGCTTGGAGAAATCAACAACCCTAAACCTAATGCTATTTCCGAAATTGATGCTTATTTTCTTGTGATAATACTTTCCTGCATCTCCTTGAGCTGTAAAGGCAGAGCCTTGTTATGTTATGTTATGTTATGTTATGTTATGTTATGTTATGTTATGTTAAAAGCTCTTATAAAGCTCACGTTCACCAAGCGGTTTCATGGCGCTAGTAAGGCTGAAAGAAGGATTTACGGAAAGCTGAGATTAAATGTTGTAGGCTTGAGCAAACATATAGGTCTTAAGCATCTTTTTAATGCCTGTAAGTTGGAATCAATCTGATCTCCACAGGGAGGGAGTTCCAAAACTGAGGGCCTACGACAGCAATACGAAGGCCGCCTAGCTTTTTGCATTCAAAAGAGGGAATAATCAACCTGTTTTGGTGAAAAGAGCATAATATATCTTTGAATTTTGGCCGAAATGAAAGCGGGGCTGCTGCCGGACAGGGCTTTAAAAATGGTACATCCCAACTTGAAGACACACCTTTACAGGAAGCCAGTGTAGATTCTTCATTATAGGGATCACATGCTGCCATTTAGATTGATGGAAAATAAGTCTGGCGGCTTGGTTTTGAAGCAACTGAAAACGTCTGAGTTGGTAGGCCGGAATTCCACAGTAGAGAGAATTGGCATAATCCAATCAGGAAATCACTAATGCTAGAACAACCAAGGTCACAGCCTCCCTACACAGGAATCTGCTGATCTTCCTTATTCTCCGTAGTTGGAAGAAGCTTGCAGAAACTACTGAGCTTATCTGGGCATTCATTGACAGATCGTTAGAATCCATGATGAGTAGGCTTTTTGCAGAAACTGCCGGCTCCGGAGGGTTGCCTAGAAAAGCAGGCCAAAAACAGGTGGATTGAAGGATCCACCTGTGAGAATCAGCTCGGTTTTATCAGGGTTTGGCTTAAGTTGGTTATGATTCATCCAATCCCTGATGAAAATCATGGTCGATTGGAAGTGGGTAATTGACGATACTGACGAATCGATTTCAAACACCAATTGGAGGTCGTCAGCATAGTTGAAAGTCCCAACCCTATTTTCTCTCAGGGATCGAATTAACGAGAGCAGATACAAATTAAAAAGGAGGGGGACAGAGAAGAGCCCTGAGGGAAAGAGCCTCAACCTTTCTAAATGTTATACTTGTGCCCAGCGGCCCACTGATTTTAACACTTCGGCTGCTTTGAGTTTTCCCCTCCTATGCTGAGCTTTGAGTTTTCCCATTGTTCATGACGAGCTCAGCTCGTCATAAGCACAGCTCCCCTGTGCTTCATGATGAGCTGAGCTCGTCATGAGCAGCGAAGGGGTTAAAGGAGGAGTGCCAGATGGCCTCATCCGTTTTTATGAAGATGAACAATGCCTTAAAACGTACCCACATGGCTGCGTATCCTCTGAATGATACATTGACTCTGTCCACAATCCCTATGAATTGGAGGCTTTGTTTTCTTGACCAACAAATATCACCCCATTTTTGGTCTCGCCTGGCGTTAGAAGCCCGCATGCGCTGCCCTCGCCATGCGCTGCCTTCGCCATGCGAGGGCTTCTTGGAATCAATACGGTTCCAGAAGTCGTGTCTCCGCTCCGTCTCCAATTTTCATTGGCGTGCGTTGTTTCTTGTCAGTAATTATGCTGAAAATACTTTGTTCATTGCACAGGAGGGTTTTTAGTCGCTCCTGGTTGCCATCATGTCCTCTTTAAGCCACGCCCACTGGGATTGGATCTTTCACTGGTGGCGTGAGACGGTGAGCTTTATAATTACTGGTCGCACTTTGTTTTTAGGTCTCGCCTGTCGATGCGCATGCGCATCGAGCAAGCGAGAGTATTGCGACTTATCCACTCTTTATCTACACTGCAAGGAATCGTGGCGATTCCTTGCAGTGCCCGTGACTTTTAAGGTCAATGCGCATGCGCATTGAGCTTATGCGCATGCGCATTGACCTTAAAAGCGCGTGCGCGTGCACGTCCGTCTATGTTTACCCGCTCCGCCCCCTCCCGCCGTGTCGCATTTCTCCTCCCCCCTCCCCTCTCGTCTATGTTTACCCGCTCCGCCCCCTCCCGCCGTGTCGCATTTCTCCTCCCCCCTCCCCTCTCTTCCGTCCGTCCGTCTTGTTAGGGATAGCCTGTAATCTTCTTGCGAAGGGTCCGTATAAGTGCATGCCCCTCCTTTCACTGTGGTCTGATGAAAGCGGTCCTTGGCACATGGAACTGGCATAGGCATTGCCCCCATACAAGCGAGCATTAGGGATTGCTGCACTTGCTTGTCCTATGGACTAATGGATACCAGGCGCGTTCAGTATGATACCAAAAAAGCATGAACAATAACTGCGTCTCCTCCCCCCTCCCCTCTCGTCTATGTTTACCCGCTCCGCCCCCTCCCGCCGTGTCGCATTTCTCCTCCCCCCTCCCCTCTCTTCCGTCCGTCCGTCTTGTTAGGGATAGCCTGTAATCTTCTTGCGAAGGGTCCGTATAAGTGCATGCCCCTCCTTTCACTGTGGTCTGATGAAAGCGGTCCTTGGCACATGGAACTGGCATAGGCATTGCCCCCATACAAGCGAGCATTAGGGATTGCTGCACTTGCTTGTCCTATGGACTAATGGATACCAGGCGCGTTCAGTATGATACCAAAAAAGCATGAACAATAACTGCGTCTCCTCCCCCCTCCCCTCTCGTCTATGTTTACCCGCTCCGCCCCCTCCCGCCGTGTCGCATTTCTCCTCCCCCCTCCCCTCTCTTCCGTCCGTCCGTCTTGTTAGGGATAGCCTGTAATCTTCTTGCGAAGGGTCCGTATAAGTGCATGCCCCTCCTTTCACTGTGGTCTGATGAAAGCGGTCCTTGGCACATGGAACTGGCATAGGCATTGCCCCCATACAAGCGAGCATTAGGGATTGCTGCACTTGCTTGTCCTATGGACTAATGGATACCAGGCGCGTTCAGTATGATACCAAAAAAGCATGAACAATAACTGCGTCTCCTCCCCCCTCCCCTCTCGTCTATGTTTACCCGCTCCGCCCCCTCCCGCCGTGTCGCATTTCTCCTCCCCCCTCCCCTCTCTTCCGTCCGTCCGTCTTGTTAGGGATAGCCTGTAATCTTCTTGCGAAGGGTCCGTATAAGTGCATGCCCCTCCTTTCACTGTGGTCTGATGAAAGCGGTCCTTGGCACATGGAACTGGCATAGGCATTGCCCCCATACAAGCGAGCATTAGGGATTGCTGCACTTGCTTGTCCTATGGACTAATGGATACCAGGCGCGTTCAGTATGATACCAAAAAAGCATGAACAATAACTGCGGACTGCGTATGCGGAGAGACTTATTTTAGATTTTTTTTTAGATTAAAAACATATTTTTCTAAAAATATGAAAACTTTTCAGTGTTATGGTAAGTGAACAGGGTGGCTGGGGCATAGACCGTGGTGTGCAACCAGAAACTTTCTTCATGATTTCATCAAACCCCCTCCCCCATCACACACATTCAAGCACATTCTCTCTTGTGACTTTTGGATGGCCCACCACAGTAAGCCCCAAACTGAATTCAGAAAGTCTTGCTGGACAAAATAGCATTCGTTCAAAGAGTGAGAGAAATCTCTCAATGTTTAGTTTCAAAGGAATGTTGTGAGCTCTTTACAAATGCATGCCGTTGCTGGTTACGGCATTTTAAACACTGACCACAGATTTCCACACTCTGTGCATGGCCTTCATTCAGCAGTAAATGCCTCGCTGGCGGTCACTGAAGCATGTGCATATCCGGGTTTATCATTAGTTTAGGATTGTTTTTTTTATCCTTTGATGTTTCCTACATCTCTGTAGTTCCACAGCTGTTATTTAAATCTTTCTTAGACTGTATCGTATCTCCTGTCCCAGATGGAAAATCGCGCAGAGCTAGCATTATTCGAGGCTGAGCCAGGTTATGCTGTGGTGTTAACTATCGGATATGACTGGCCTAGAACTTTTATGGATTTTTTTCACCCTCAACCCCTCACCCTCACTCACCCTCAACCCCTCACCCTCACCCTCACTCACCCTCACCCACCCTCACCCTCACTCACCCTCACCCTCACTCACCCTCAACCCCTCACCCTCACTCACCCTCAACCCCTCACCCTCACTCACCCTCAACCCCTCACCCTCACTCAACCCCTCACCCTCACTCACCCTCACTCACCCTCACTCACCCTCACTCACCCTCACTCACCCTCACTCACCCTCAACCCCTCCTCACCCTCACCCTCACTCACCCTCACTCACCCTCACTCACCCTCACTCACCCTCACTCACCCTCCCTCACTCACCCTCACCCACCCTCACCCACCCTCACCCACCCTCACTCACCCTCACTCACCCTCACTCACCCTCACTCACCCTCACTCACCCTCAACCCCCCACCCTCACTCACCCTCACTCACCCTCAACCCCCCACCCTCACTCACCCTCAACCCCCCACCCTCACTCACCCTCACTCACCCTCACCCTCACTCACCCTCAACCCCTCACCCTCACTCACCCTCAACCCCTCACCCTCACCCACCCTCAACCCCTCACCCTCACCCTCACTCACCCTCAACCCCTCACCCTCACTCACCCTCAACCCCTCACCCTCACTCACCCTCAACCCCTCACCCTCACTCACCCTCACCCACCCTCACCCTCACCCTCACCCACCCTCACCCTCACTCACCCTCACCCTCACTCACCCTCAACCCCTCACCCTCACTCACCCTCACCCTCACTCACCCTCAACCCCTCACCCTCACTCACCCTCAACCCCTCACCCTCACTCACCCTCAACCCCTCACCCTCACTCACCCTCACTCACCCTCACCCTCACTCACCCTCAACCCCTCACCCTCACTCAACCCCTCACTCAACCCCTCACCCTCACTCACCCTCACTCACCCTCACTCACCCTCACTCACCCTCAACCCCTCCTCACCCTCACCCACCCTCACCCACCCTCACCCTCACCCACCCTCACCCTCACTCACCCTCACTCACCCTCACTCACCCTCAACCCCTCACTCACCCTCACCCACCCTCACCCTCACCCTCACTCAGCGCAACCACAGCATCTTCACTAAATATATTTAATAAACTTTAAGCTATTGGCAATATAAAATAAAATCCATTTTATTTACGTATTATTATTAATTTTTTTTTAAAGCCATTGATTTTTTTTATATCAATACATATATGTCACATATAAGTCCCGTTAATACAAAACATGTTGCTTTACAAATGCTAGAGGTGTCACATTTACAAAAATTATAACTATTGGCTTTGTAAAGAAGAAAGCTATTAATTTAGCTATTTAGAAAAAACAACACATAAATAAAAAACAAAAAAATAAATAACACCTATAGCTCAAACTTTACTACTGCGAGACCTATTGCATTTCCAATGCTTGTTTACTATTGCATGCATTGGCACAGTCGCGTGGCGTGGCATGGCAACAGCTGTTTGTGTTGTTACAGTTTCATGGCATCCACTTCAGGGACACCGCGCTCTGTTTGTGTTTTTTTTTCACTTTGTAACTGAGCATGGTGCCGCTTCACGGACAACGCACTGTTTATTTATGTATTTCTTAACTTTAACACTGAGCGCAGCGCCTGCTTCAAGGACACCACACTCAGTGTTAAAGTTAAGAAATATATAAAGAAACCCAGAGCGGTTTCTGTGAAGCGGCGCCGCTCTCAGTTTTAAACTTGACAGTTTATTCTCGATTCATAAAGAACTGGCATTATAGGTAGGGGGCTGCTTTCTTCCCTCAGCCTTTCGCCAGGCTCTAAAAATAGCGAGCAGAACACGGTGCTGACTCACACAGGGCAATTCTCTCTCCGCTGATAGGGTGGTAGAGTTCTTTGTATGCTTACTGTAAATAGAATTATTTGTGAATGAGAGCAAGAACCCTAGGAACTGTGGCCCAGTTTGCTGCCTTATGGAATGCAGAGCACAAATCGCAAGCTGTCCCAGCAGAGCAGCCGTCCTCGCGCTGCTTTTCGCCATGCTACAGCACTTTTGGATGTTAACGGTCGTCGCTGCCCATGTCCCCACCCCCTCGCTTTATGCTGTCCTCTGTGTAATTGTTCAATACTAAACCGAGCAGCCTAAGCCATGACCATCACCTCCTGTTAGTTAGGGCATCTCCATTTTTTTTCCTAAAGCCACTTTTTTGCTGTTATAAAAAAAAACACATATCTGTCTTCCCACAACCGTACCTCCCTGGGCAATTCCAAATTGTCACAAGCAAAGGAAGAAATCTGGCACAGTAGGAGTAAAATAAACTTGACATATTTGCAATCAGTTGCTACTGTTAGACCAATGCAGTGTAGGCTCCCTGGCATCAATGCAAGGCGTAGAGGCACAGTTGGTGGATGTCTTAACAACAACAAAAAAGCATTGGCATAACCAATAGGTCTCGCCTTTGGTACCTGCTGCATAACTAAATACTTATAAGGTCCCAAAGGCGAGACCCATTGGCTATGCCAATGCTTGTTCACTTTGCATGCACTGCTTGTGGACGAGGCAGTTAATGTAGAAATGGCAGTATCTTTGTAGGCCGTAGTGAATGTGACTTTGCCTATCATTACCAACCTGATCCTAAACTAATTTCTTACTTTTTGGAACTCACATTAGGGGTACTCTATAATCATAGCTGCTCCCCTGATCTGCCTGTGACATTCTTCATTTCTTCTAACTGGGGCTATGCCTGGTTACCAATGAACTGGTCTTCCAATTCTGCTGCTTATGCTGTACCCACTAAATGACACAATCCAGCTAAACTCCATTCCCTACATAAGATAATGCCTGTAACTGCCCAGAGAGATATCTGAGACTGCCCTTTCATTTACCATCCAGTTTCCTAGCTATGTCGTAAAGTGATCGGCCTAGGAAACAACTAGCCAAAATATTAGAGGGGATAGCAAATTCGAATGCATTTAACCTTGGGTTGATCTCTGGCCAATTTAGAGTACTGCAAACTGTAAATTTACAGAACAGGATGGCCCTCGAATTTTTTCTTTCATACCTAATGTCTCATTAGTTATACATGAGTAGAGTGGTCAGATGTGTCAAAGTGTTTAGACGATTGGAAGGGTTCTCACGGGTGGAACATTGGTCTTGGTTGGCACGTGTTTTTGAAGCATGGGGAATGAAGATGCTTGAAACTGTTTTGGTCATCTTTGTACTCCTTATACAGACTTATATTATTGTCCGAGTCTGTACTGTGTCCATCAACAGTTTCACCAGAAAGAAGGCCACCTGCCCATCCCACACACTGAAAACAATGGATAATGATATAGATTGTGAATCTGATTATGGTTCTAGAGAACGTTTTGAATCAAACATGGGATTATTTTGATGTGTCTAAAGTGCACTAATATACCATGTTTTCTTGCCCATGCTAACCATGTCTGATGAAAGTACCAGTTTCGAGTCTTCGGATCCAGAGACGAGAAAATATTTTTTTTATCTTGCTCAGCCGAAAATGTTTGCATTCTCATTACCACTGAAGGCCATCTTCTTCCTTTCCCATGATCTCAGACCCCGGCAGCTGTTTACTCCCTTTGTTTTATAGTCATGTGATTGCCATTGGAAGCCTTTATGTGAAACTCAATATATTTGTGCCTTGCCTTTGCTTAGAGCTCTTTTTTATTTAATTAAGGTTATCAGGGGGATCCCCTGCTGACTCAGTCTGTGAATTCACAGGTAATTCATTTTCTGTTGGTTAATAAATCCTTTCAGACTGCGATGGGCATGGACACAAATTTTCTTTACTACCAGCATGCCGTAGTAGAGCTGCCTTCCGTGTGCATTTTCCCCCATAGCAGCTGCCACCATGTGTGTGGGAGCTGTTTTGGCGCTAAAACGTTTACCTGCCCAGCATCAACTTTAAATAAAGCCATAGCTGATATAGAGGATGTACTGCCTCCACCAACAGCTTTTTGGTAGCCAAGCCCCTAATTTTGAAGGAGGGCCTTTGTCGTTTTATGGGAAAGCAACAATATTAGGGTATTAATGACCTATCAGAACCTACTGAAATAGGTACTGGGTATCGGGGGGGGAGAGAGTGCGATAGGTTGTAGAGAGGTGGAGTGATGAAGAGGTTGTTATAAGAGATAGAAATGAAGGGTCTGGGAGGGGGAGTCATTGGGTATTTTCAGGATATCTCACCTTGGCCTGGACTGGTTGGCTGCTGCCGACATTGTGCTTGTTGGGTATTGGTGCAAGGTACAGCAGATATTGCTCTGGTGGTCTCCAAAGTGCCCTATCCTATTCTTACAGAGCGTGACGTATCCTTTATCCTCTGATCCACTGGGTACAACAATTCCTCTGGAGCAAAGTGGAGGACTCTGGACAACTGCCAGGATTTATCAGGAATCTACAAGAATTGATTTCTGTTTGTAAAGCCCAAACATCTTCAGATTAAATATTTTTAAAACCTAGATGAAATGCACCTACATTTCACAATATTTCACCACAAACACTGGCTCTATTTCCGTCCTTCTAAATATGAAAATGCAGATGCAAAGCAAACCTGACGCCGGTGTTGCCTTCTCGCAGTCCAACAATTAGCATCCTACTGTTACAGATGCCTTCATCCTCCCTCAAACAGCATTATAAATAAATTCAGAACGACAGCCATCCAAACTTGCATCTGTCACTTACTCGTCAACCATTTCTCCCACCACACCTTCCTCCACACAACAAGTTCCAGATAAACTCAATGTGGTAATTCTCCTCCAAAGACCCACATCGACTCCAGTAGTTGAAATAAATGTGTGTTTATTGTACAGCAGAGCTACAGCCAACACGTCTCTCAGATAGATCTGGTCAGCTCAACTGTCACCACAGTTGAACCTATATATTCCACCCTTAGCAACACAGCCTCCACTGTGGAATGCTGAGGTAACATTCCACAGAATACATCACCACCTAATATGAGAGTACTACACCTTCATTAAAGTCTCTTCTGTTCAGACTACAAAATATTACACCATCTCATGAATCACAGAAATGTTCTTCCAATCGATGATCTGCTTCACCTCTTGGGGGAGAGTGGCAAGCTCGTTGTTTATGGTCTGGCAAGGTGGGCGGAGAGGTAGGGTGGAAGTGAAGCTATGCGGGTTTATAGGGAGATGGGAACTTCAAGCCTTGTTTACTCTTGAGCTTTCTGAACCCGAAACTACATCTCCAATTAAGAAGCCATGCATTTTAGAAATGACTTCATTAACTGTTTATTGCATGGACTAATTCAAAAAAACATTACTTGTATACATATTTTAGGTTTGTTATTTAAGCATGTTGTTAGTATTAGGATCAAGCCTGGTGTTAGTCCTAAACTACACTGTTCTTTGATAACCTCTGTAATGAGATTCCATCAGTTCTCTCAATGCTCCTTTATACTGAAATGTATCATGGAACACTGTACCGATCGTGAGATAAACACAGTAATTACTCCGCGGATATCCTCACCTGCGGTATGCAGTGCTTTCCCAAAACAGAGATACCCACCAAGCCCAAACCTGAGATCTTTCAGCCAATCCACAATCCTGGGGCAAAGTTGTCATGCTGGGACTTAAGATTGATATGCTTTTTCTTACAAGAAGTCTTGATCAACAAATATACTCCCCATCCTCAACTTTCTAGGGTGAGCCAACAAACCAATGAAGCACAAGTCAGGGCAGAGTAAATACAATCTGTCAGTAAGGGGCCAGACGTCATCAACCACCCTTCCCCAGAAAGTCAGAATCACAGGACACCACCATACCATTTAGAAAAAGCCTACATCTCGAAACCACATGGGGACACTGAGTACATAGAAGGCACCCTTCTGTTCATTCATCTCAGCCAGCAATGTACATGATCTCGCGGCCAGGCCAGTGGGAGGTCGAGCAGAGCAGGCATAGCCTGGGAGCAGTGGCTGGCGCAAAGTGATGGGGCCTCCCTGTAGAATGCAATAAGGGCCCCTAAGAATCCTGTATCCTACAGATGTTCCGTGACCTTATGCTGAATGGGGGCCCTCTGAAGGGTAGCCCCCCTACCCACCCCACTGCACTTCAGGGGCCTGCATCATGACGCCCCCGCTGGGGAGGACCATTATCGACCCTGGGAGTATTTAATAGTCTTTAACTGATTGTCAAATCCATCACTTCCCTAACCTCCAATAGGAAAGTAGACCTCCCATCCCGTTGAACAAAGGGTCGCATAGGGCAATATGACGGATCGGGTTCCAAACCATTAGCTGGACAAACGTGGCACATTGTCTTAGGACTCTGATAGGTAAACTTTACCTGGAACAACCTATGCTAACCCTGTACCAGAATTGCTGTTTTGTTCTTGTATATAATTGAGGTTACAGTAGAACAAACCAGTGAAACACATTAACGTGCCAGCTAAAGAGCTGCATGTAATAGACTGCTTCTTTCAAAGCCACCTACCTGCCTATCATTCTAAGAAAATTGAAACATATTGAGAACAACATTGTTATTCTGTCTGATTGGACCCGCGTCCCGCATTTTTGCGATGAGTCACGCTTTCTGCTTTCACAGTGTGTGCATGACCCTTCCTAGTCTACCCTATTAGCTTCTGATAAATGTATGCAAAAGAAAGTAGTCATTTATTCCCAGAACAGAAAAGAAAAGAATGAAGAGAGCAGTGCTTATAGCACAAATGTTTCCATGGAAAGTATCCTACTCAACTATCAGTAAGGTGGTAATATTTGTAAGCTCTACCTTTGTGTTTCCTGCCCTCCTGGAGCCTGTGGTCAAAATCAGAGGCGTACCTTTCAATGATGCAGCAGGTGCAGTGGCACCGGCGCCTGTAAAGTTGTGGGTCCTAGGCCCGCATGCTGAATAAATAACTGACACATACACCAGAAGCAAGTGTGTATGATTGGCCCAGGGCATGTGTGCCCGGCCCCTTTTATCGGCATGGCTACTTACCTGACTGGTGACGCCTGTGTTAAATGGGTTTAGGGTGGGTGTTAGGGCTGCCCCTACTAGGGAGGGGCTGCTGTACTGCAGGACACTACATTTCTCCCAAAATCCAAAGGAAAAACAACAAGTCCAACCTGTGGAAACAAAACAACAATAAACTGTATACCACGTGGGCCATCATTCTCTAGAGTCAATCATCAGGACATCAGTGGTCGTATGGACTGATGAAGCTGGCTGCAACATGAAATCGCCGATCGGATTTATAATTTAACCTGATTGGTTCAGGAACCGAACGCTGACTCAGAGACGTCAGGGACCTTCTGGATGCATGCCTGTTGGCATCTTGTCCATTGTGTGGAGTTGGCCAACTCTGCTGATGCTCCAGATGATTCATTGTTAGTATGAACAGTTCAAAAACCTGGAGCATCAGGACTGTTGCCAAAGTCCACCGCAAAGCGTCCTTCACAGTGCATATTTTGGCGATGTTTCTTGGCTCACTGAAGACACTCTTGTCGTACTGGAACTGTTGGAGTATCTGCTGCAAGGCCTTGCTACCTCTGGTAATCCATCATTGGGGCAGTGTCAAGTCCATCTCTTGCGTTTGTGTAGGCCCTTTGGATGGGTTGCCACATGACTGCGTGTGGTAAACAGTGGGGCAGCATTTGTGCTGTGTTTATGTCGCTGCAAGTCCGCAAAGAAGCCACTGTCTAGTAGCTCGTGCAAATACAGGGGTAGATGGGTCCTGGTAAACACTTGCTCTCGCTGCCAGGATCAGGATGTAGGTGAGGCATGCAGGTAGTCCCTTGTTGACTGATTCTTTAGGTGATCATTGGAGTTTCTTGTCTGTAGGCATGAGAACAGTGTTTGGCTCTACTCTGGTTGTGTGATGCTCTTTGGGTGGCAGAGATGATGCACTAGATGGGCTGTCAGGATGGGTTTGCCAGTTGTGTGGTGAAGCTGTATGATAGGGGGCAATGACTTGCCTTGATAGTCGCAGGCATTCTTTCTTGGGTTGTCGACAACTTGGAGTGACGTTGGCCAGGTGCTTACGTCCTTTCTCTGTGGAGGCACCTGCATCCCTCAGCCTGGATGCTGTGAGTTGCTGAACCGCTGGCAAATGTGTCTGGACGGTCACACTGGGAAGTGTGAGGCAGAGACTAGTTTGCGCACCTTTGTGGCTTACTCTCGGTTCTCCCACTGTGCTTTCACCAGATTGCCCTCGCTTCACCTCAGTGACTTGCTTGTGGGGATAAATTCACTCTGTCAGAGACTCGAGTCTTCTTGAGCGTGCCTTTCAGGCCTGGTCTCTTTTGATCTTCCCTATTGGACTTGATTGGTCATCGGGTTTCCCAATATGGACCAGCATGGCACATTTCCTTTGCTTCTTTGTTCTTGGTGCTTTGGCATCCACCTTCTTTCCAATGATGCGGTTTGAGACTTCTCGTTGTAAGAGTCTCTTCTCCTTCTGGGTGTAGTGGCATGCACCTTCTTCAGGACCTGCCAACAGGGCATCTCAGTGGTTGACTGTCTCTGTAGTCTGGTCCCCGGCCTCAGGTGTTGGGATCCGGCTTGGTGATGATCAGGCAATCGCTGATTCTGTTCTCCTCTTCCTTGAGTCAGTGTGGCGTCATGCCTCCTGTCACCATTCCCTCCTCGGGGACCTTCTTGGCGCTCCTTCTCCATGGTGTTCCCTCTTCCAGGACCTCCACCCGTAGGTAGTAGGGAGCTGTGGTTCTGTTCTACTTCCTCTGGGTGGCACAGTACTTGCGCCTTAATGCATCACTGCCATCTGGCATGTTTGGTGGGGTGTGTGACATGATGTGCCTTGAGGGTGCAGCGTGATGTGATCCTGGTATCTGGACCACAGGTACGCCATTGTGTGCTTCTGTCCACATTCTGGCCCAGTTCTGCTTTCCTTGGGCTTCTCCTGCTTGGGGCTGTGTCCATCTGGCAAGATTGGACAATGTGTTGTCTCTCAGGTTCTCAGTCTCTTTAGCGAGTGACACTCAGTGGGCTGCACTCGGTGATCCAGGTGTTTTCCTTTGATGCCTCCCCTTCTTCTTCATGCAGAGGCAGGGTCGGAGCGCTCGCCTCTATTTCGCTGCTCAGTTCCCCTGATTCTCTTTTCATCTCCGGAGCAATGGGCTTTGGGCAGGCTTATGGCAGGGCCTTTGTGGGAGGGTCGGCAGCGACTGTCTGGTACTGAGGTGCTACGATGACACAGCAACATTGACATGGAACCAAACAATGTCTGTGCGCCCTCTGAAAGTGCTCTCACCGCAGGGTTATGCAGGACCTATCTTTCTGGGTGTGAGATTGTGTCGAGAGGTCTCTGGGGCTGGCCGCTGCCATCTGTCCTTCGCTGGGTGGCTTTGCAGGCTTTTGTCACTCTGGGTCGCTGTCTGCCTTGGGTGGGTGTACATACATGCTACTGTCGTCCCTCCTCGACAGTGTCTCTGCTATGGCCTGTTCCTGCACAGCTGTGCCCATTTATGCTACAAGCTTCGTGTCCGTGCTCATGCTCCCCCTCTGGCAGTTTGTGAGCGCTGCGTCTGCCATCTTGTTGCACCTTCAAGTCCTGGCTTAGAGGCTGCTGGTGTGTATTATCTTTATGGTCTTCCTGCACGCACGTAATGGGAAAATTGCACAATTGAAAGTCCCTTCACCCAGGGCGTAGGCAGTTTTATTTCTGGGTGTTGTCTTCAATGTAACTAGTGATGCAAGGGAAGGGTAGCTTAGAGTTGTGGCTCATCATGGTCCATATTTGAAGGGTCTTTTATTTTTTTGTCCATCAGCTCCTCTCATGCCCTGGGCACTGGCACACAGGCGTGGCAGAGGGGAGACTCCCGTGAGGACTTTGTTTTCCATATGCAAGGGAGGGTGGGTGCAAGCAGGGCTGCTGTGGGAGGCGAAAGTTCTCCTGTCATTGGCAGTGCCCAACAGGGAGTGTTGTGTGCTTTCTGCACCCCTAATGCCTTCTCGGGCTACATGCACTTGGCTCACCTGCTGTACGTTTGCTGTCCCCTGACTGCTAGTGCCTTTGTTTTCTGTTTTTCATTTAATTTAAAAACATGTAAGTGTGTAGAACTGGCTTAGGGCACGTGCACCCAGCCCCTTTTATTGGCAGGGTTACCTGACTGGTGACACCTGTGTTGGATGGGTGTGGGGTGGGGGTTAGGACTGCCCCATGGGAGGCCCTACTGTATGATGTGTCCTGCAGGACACTACAGGGCCCAGTCAGAGTCATGAGGGGCTCACTGAATCCTGATTATTTCGGTATTTTACTACCAAACAAGCACTCAGGGTGAGAGGGGGGGGCAGGAAGGCCCGTGGCACCCTTGCTATGCCATTTGTCAAAAGCTACCGATCAACCCATGCAAGTTGCATCATCATTCATGCATTGAAAGCTATATGAAGTCTCAAAAATGAATTCCGTTGCCTCACAATATCAATGTTGCTTGCACTGTAAATGAAGCGGTACAAAAGGGGGTGGTGATGGACGAAGCATCTGAACCAATCAAACACTCACACCCAGTCAACAGATCTGGGTTGAATCCATCACCCTTCTTTAGCCCACTCTGCCACCCCAGTTCAGACATGGCCATATGAAAGCAGTCTGACCCTGTGCCTCATGGGAACAGTCCAGCCCGAACTGCCAAGCCATGCCTTCCCTAGACCGGATTCAAGCTTCCTAGGACCAGTTTCTGGCATTACAGCCGTCTTCAGCCAGGCTTGCTTGAATCCAGTGGCAAAGTGAGCACTGTAAATGAGCCAAGCTACTTTCTACCTTGCGCTGACGGCATGCTGTGCTGGGTTACCAGGCTAATGGGCGACCACCTCAGGGCGACCACCTCAATCTATGTCATTACTGACACCCTTTCTAGTCCTAATGCATCCTGGGCGATGCAGTCTTGCTTTGCTTCCATTAAGCGAATTCGACTCCCACACCCATACCAATGATTTGTAGGTGAAAAGTTTTAGGATGGAATCACTGTCCATGACGACAGGGATTGTGGTGGTCACGGTACCAGGCCATTACTTATCCGCCGGCAGAAAGGGATTTGGAGCACTGAAATGTTGGGGGGAGAAGACATGTTCCACGTTTTAGAAATATCTGTAGAAGATCTGTGAAGGGGGAACAAATGCTGAGGAAAATTCACCCTTTCCTCCAAGAATGATGTTTGCGGACATAGTGAAATCTGTCAGTTCACTAAGGATCTAATTACAATTGCCACAGGGGGGTAGCTTATATTTATCACACCAGAAAAAATCTGACACACTATGGTTTGGAATGCCTCATTTGTGATAAATAGCACCTTTTCCCAATTTTTGAGCAATAAATTGCAGATTTTCGAGCATACTGCACCAAAATCCACATGTCCTAGCAATGACAGGACCTTTTTCTCCTGTTAAATTCCGGCAAATCAGACTTGCTGAAACTTGGACTTCTTTGCACCCGGTAAATATCAAACTCTAAATAAACCGGAATTCCAAACTGTGGAAGAGTAACTTTGACTGAACAGATCAGAACTGCACACCATTGTCAGTTGCAATTCACAGCATGCCTTCTAGTCGGAAGATGTGCCCGAGAAACCAAATAAAATGTGAGGCAATGACCCCATCCTTCACAGTTCTTACCGGTCCTCTGCACACATATTTTAATTATGCTAATGTGATGTTATTGGTTTCCAAAACTCCCAAAAATCACCTTTTAGTTTTAGTTGCAATTGCATATGTAGACTGACCTATTATCTTGTACAATATGACCTGTTAAAGACCATCCTTGTGAGTGTAAAATACAACTGATTTGGGTTACTCCTCTTATTTGTACCCAAAGCTCCAGTCCTCATAAAGCCATGCACCCTTCATAGGTTGTACCACTGCAGTATCTAGGCAATCACCCCTCTGGCCCTGTAGTTATTGTGCATGTACTATGTGAATTAGTACTGTTTCATTGACATGCTTTGTGCATGCAAACATGCTTTTACCAATCTCTCAATCACTGTTATTTTATGGGAGGGTTCATGATTATTTCTTGCAATGTAACTCTCTTCTTCACACAACGTGCTGGTATTGTTTAACTGACACACACCCTTTAATGACAGAATGCCTTTGTCATCTATAAGCGATATTGATGCAGACCCATTTTTGCTGTCTTCTGTACCACACTTTCTGACCTTTTGTTTCTGGAATCAGTTACACCCATGTTATTTACTGTAGTGATACAACCATAGAGTAGACATTGTACATGGCATAGTTCAAATTCTTAAATAAGACATAAGATTGTCTTTGCTGATCTCTAGAGGGTAGGGGCACAATTCAAATTATTCTTGGATTTGAAGCACTCTTACTGCTTTTCCATCAACGAAAGCTGAACCGGTGGTCATTATCCAAAAAACATTCACCACTCTTTGTTGGGCTCGTCACCACTGCTTCCATCACCACTATATTGCCCTGAAGATCTTAGACTCTAAGAGTAGCCTACAATATAGTATGCTTCGTCCACTTTAATTCTACGTCAGTGTAGTCTTAATATATTACGCATCAACTGCTATAATACTATTACAGTGGAACCCAGAGCAAATGCCTCATCTTGAATAATATGCTTTATCAGAAGTGATGATTGCCTGTGCTTCCTATTCTACAGTACTTGGTGGTAAACCTCCAAAACAGTGATGGTGTTCAAATCACTTGCTTCATGAATGGTGCCCGATGTTTGTCGAAGGGTACCAGGCAATTCAGATATGATTCAGTTCACTAAGGATGATGCACAGCCGGATGTTACCATTAGACTTTTTTGCCACAAAGAGGGGACCAACCATAAAGAGTAAATGAAGTGTATCTTCACAAACAACCTTTTTTGATCTATCTGCAATAAAAAAAAATGAATACTGCAAATAATTGTGTTCACTTTATAGGCTCAAGTAACAGCCACACTTTTAAGGTAATATCACAGACAGGGAGTTGATGTTTCACAATCAACAATTACAGATTTGAGGCGATAAAGTGAATACCAGCAAATTGGGTCCTAATAACATGTTATCATTAGCACCAGAAGAACATTTGGTTTGTAGTGTGTACCACATATGCAGACAGTATATACCAGCTACCTTCCCTAATTCTTTACTGAATTTCAAACTTGGGGATTGACAAGTTACATAAAGATCTCAGCAGTGGGTCCTGACCCTACTGATCTATCTAGCAATATTTACATGTGTAAAGATAAGGCACTATGTTGCAAGATCTATGGGAGCTGCTTGTAAATAGACCAACTGTGAGTGAAATCAAGTTATTGTTTACTCTGGTAACAGGCAGAAAAACTGCTTTTTTTCACAATGTATACCAGAGGTCCCACTCTACTTTGCGTAGGGTGACCACTTGCAATAGAAACACATTCTTGCAGGGACTGTAAATTCAGGACAACGGGTCAAAATTCAAGACAAAACTTCAGGACAAAAGGTCAATTTTAAGGATACACCATTGTCAGACAAGCATTAATATAACAGTAAGTAAATAGATGGCGGCACACGTACAAGTCAAAGTGGAATTATGCTCTTTGTATAAGAAAGAACATATTGAGCATTGTATGTACTGGACTTATTTACAAAGTTAAAACTAGAAAATATATGCATAATTTGGCATCCAACATAAGGGACATTTACAACACGATTCTGCCCCCTTACTGTGAATAACAGTCCCCGAAGCATCCCTCTGTTGATAAATGGGGATTTCCAGCTCAAATGTAGAAATAGTCTAGAGACAGAGAAAGAGAGAAATTTAGAGGAAGCAATTACAGTACATTTGAGGGAGACAATGGATGTGTCAATGAACCAAAGCCCCTTTGAGTAAGCATAAAATAGAATATGTTTGACAAGAATGCTGCAAGGACAATTATATCATCAAACCTAGAAACAAGAATGAAAGACGGAAGAGGAGCACAGACAAAGCTTTGAAAAATCCCACACATGCAATACTCGATCATCATACCAGGTATGCACCAAACAGTGGAACACTATTGCTCTGAACTGTGCACTATTAGCCAATGCATAATGTACATTCACCGTCAGCATAGTTCACCTTGGGCACTACCATTCATAGAACAAAGCAGTACCACACAAAGTGCATTCAACTACAACTTCAGGCACACTGTGCCTTCATCTGCAGCAAAGTGCACCATCACGCACTGAGTAATGTACCCCAGCAAAATGCACAGTGCACTACTACCACAAAACAGAAGACATTCGGCTCAGTTTATCGACAGACCATGTAGTGGACAGGTGGCCACCCTAGCTCCAGAAGACATTTAAGAGGGCTACACCGGCTGCCACTGCAATAAGTAATAGTTTTTGTTCACAGTAAAATGTTTAAGGAACTGTTCTTTTTTCACAGACCATTTGAAGTGTGGAGGTAAACGAGCATTTGAAATATTTTAGAGCCATGCAATAAATAATGCAGTCATATGAGTGTTTGTGTGTAGTTTAATTACAACACAAAATACAACACAAAACATAGAAAGCCCTACTTTGAAAAACGAATGTAAAATGTAGTCAAAGGCAGACATCATTAATCTAACCTAAATTAGCATACATTTGGGCACCCTTTTATAAAATGAATAAGTAGTTTGACTGTGTTACTGCACCACCATGAAACAGTCTGCAGAGACAATAGTTTGATTCATTGGTAATGTAAAGCACAATGAGATGCAGTGGAACCGCTCATGTCATTTTGGAAAAGTGGCAACCACTCAGGACATTTTAATGAACCTTCGTCCTCAGTTATTAGTACATTTTCTGAGGAGGAGTCCCACGTTTCAAAGGAGCTTGCTCTGTTTATGGGTGTCTGAGTACATCTCTTGTGTATGTGCACTTCTCTGAAGACCACTTACCATCCAATGCTCCAGTTCCTTATGTGGAGGGCAGAGGTATAGAGAAGAATAAGCAGGCTGGTCCCCTCCTTCCCATTCTCTCTTGTCTGCACAGACAGAAGCCTGAGCACCAGATAATGATATTGAAAAAGCTTTTACAATGTTTAAAATCAATAGCCGCCCTCAACGTTTTGAACAGGTGCAGCACCAAGGAGGGATGCTGCGGTACTTGGTGTGCACATTCAACCTTTTCAAAGAGTTTGGCACATGTGCCTGTCTAGAGCATCGTTACTTAGGCTGTAGTTGGGCTGCTCCAAATAGCAATGACCTACTAGGTGATGACTGCTTCTCAATATGTGGAAAACCAAAGATCAACACAAACAGCAGGTGTCTGAATGATTGCAGCAGAACTCTCAGGATGCTTATATAGAATATAACCTAAGGGAGAATAGTGTCAGAACTCACAAGTCACTCAGTCAAGGGAGCTAATTTGTTTCTGGTAGAGAGAAATTCCTCTGCGATCTAAAGACATTCTCCATGATAAAAAACAACTTTTTAAGGCATTAAAATCCTGACAGTGTGGATCTCAGAACTCACTAGCAGAGCACTGGAGTGGCGGGAAATCTATGCGTCATGTCTTTAGGACTCGTTACAAACTTGTTTGAATGACAGAGTCCGTGGGAAATACTGGGTGTGATTCAACACCTGTTCAGCATCATGTATGACTCAAAGAGCCCTGCATGATTGGATTTGCCCTTTAAAGCGCCTTTTCCACAGAACTGTTTGTGAACAGCTAACCCTGTATAGACAGGTATACATAATTGATACTGGCAAGTTTATGCTTGTTACTCCAGGCACCTTCTATTTACAGGTGTCCTTCCCCGCTGTACCCTTCCTAATTACTCACCCCCTCATCTGGCTATGCTGACAGAGTCGGAACTGCAGGAAGGTGGCCTTCTGGAAGACACTGTTCCTGATGATCGCCAGACCTGACAATTGCTGCCTAATGTGTCCATGTCCAATGATAGGAAATACTTACATTGCTGTTGTCCTCCCTGTACCTGTCCTCTGAAGGAGAGAAGTTTGTTCTGCTTCTGCCCAAGGTGTACTTTTTCTAGTTTGGAGTGGCTTTGATGATTTTGCTCCATCTTATGAAAAAACATTCGCTCTTGAGCCTTTTGTGAGTTTTTTAAACTTGTGGTAGGGAGACATCAGTAAAAAACATTTTTAGTTCACCCACACAATTTTAATACAGGTCTAACAGTTTAAATAAAGAGAGAAGAAAAATGTTGACACATAACCTCACCCATAATAGGGAACCCACATATAGGAGACCGTACAACTAAAAACAGTAGTATTCACACAATTCCCAGTGCTAGATGTGGAACCCAGTGCTGAAGCATACCACGCTAGATAAGTGAGGGGTCATTATCCTCAGTGAGTACATGAATGCTGATAAGTCCATAAGAGGTTTTGAATGTTTATTCCAGAGGGTTTGCACTTCTTGTATTTTTATGTTTATTTACGGAGGGTGTGCAACAGTCCTTTATCTCCCCTCATGCCCTTTTTAGTGTTTTTGCTACCTATGCTGTACCTGTCCTTTTGTGTGGGAAAATCATGTGATGTTCCTCTTTCTGCTAGCACCTGACCTATACTCATTCTTTGATTTTGGGAAGGTGGCACTGCAGCTGTCCATGTTGTACCTTGAACTTCGGTATACAACATTCTACTACACAAAGGACAATGAGGTTTGCATTGCTAATGCTTGTTTTAATGTATGATGTGTATGAAAGAAGAAACTCTTACATAATATGTGAGCAGAGAATAACATGTAAAGCATTTGGTTTTACATGTGAAACAAGCAGTAGTTTTGAATCAACTAGAAGACTTTTTAAAATGTAAAAACGTATCTGACAAGTGGTTCCATGACATGCATACTACCGATGGCCAGTTCTGGCATTTTAGCAAATATCAATTTACCATCTGTGGTTTTGAATCCATAATGAAAGTGTTAAAATCAAAACTTTATGACCCACGATGCAACCAACTGTTTGTCTGAAAAGCAAGACTATAAGCCCCTCTATGAAACATGCTGTGTGCTGAAAAGTCGGGCGGATCACACCGTAGGTCTTACTGGCACTTAAAAGACCTGTGATTTGCAAAATACAATTTAGTTCCTGACTTTCTGCTTTTTTAGGTCTGACCTACAAGAAGTTGCAAGCTGCCTGTCAGCAAAACGACCTATACTCAGCTTGCAGTGGGCTTAAAGTCCGCCCTTTGCTTACCATCGGTTGCCTTGTTCATCACTCTCATTTGATTGCTCTTTATTCATCAGCCTGCATAGGCTTTACTTCCTCTTCTATTGTTTGACCCTCCTCTGGAACATGGAGGAATTACTTATGTCCATCCCCTGCTCACTTTTGAAACAAGACCTTTTTTGTTCATTGTGCACACCTTGCGAGTGAGTGCATGTGTTTTCCAACTGTATCCCTTGTGTACTGCTCTTCTCCGGTCCACCACATTAAGTCTTGTCTGTGTGCTTCTCTCCTACCCCTGTATTGTGCTCACTCTTGTATGCTTTCTCAACCGTGTACTTCCTCCCACCAGCTCCATGTTCCTATCTCTAGTCGTGTGCCTCACTTTCCCCCTGCACATTCAAAATTCCTCAAAGGGGGATAATATTAGCTAGGCATTGATTCAACACATAGCGGGCCCGATTCACAGAATAAACTTAAGACTCAATCCTAAACTTACTACTATTTTGGTATTCACAGAATGCACTTACTCATTTCGGTATTCACAGAAGGCACTTACTCATTTCGGTATTCACCGAAGTTAGTAGTCCTAACTTTATGACTCCTAAATGCCTTCTGTGAATACCGAAAGTCTTAAAATTAGGATTTTTCTCAGTTTAGTAGTAGTAAAGTTAGGACTCCTAACTTTAGGACTCCTAAATGCCTTCTGTGAATACCGAAATTCTTAAAATTAGGATTTTTCTCAATTTAGTAGTAGTAAAGTTAGGACTCCTAACTTTAGGACTCCTAAATGCCTTCTGTGAATACCGATAGTCTTAAAATTAGGATTGTTCTCAGTTTAGGAGACACCAGGACTAGATTTTATCTAGAGTAGACATTAACCTTAACGAACACTTTATTTAATGGGCCTGTTATTGATTGCTATGCTGTACATTGGTTAGTAAGTAACAATGGCTTTTATTATCACAGATAATAAAGGCCATAAAGATGTTAAATGATTGTAAAAAAGCCATTTCACTAATATATACAGATGTCAATATTCGAAAGCTTACTAGTGTCCGCTTTAATTACACAAGGCGCGGTATATTGGTTTATGACCCCGGCTATATTAAAACAGGGATGTATCAAGAACCCTGTTTCAGCTCGACATGAAAGAAAAACAAACAAGATTCTAATTGACATAATTCTAACACCCCGCCGTACAGCATTACATAAGAGGACTAAAGCACGTAACTAGATAAGGCACCAATTTTCTCCATTTTATGACATTTTATGCAAATCCCTGCACAAGATTATGGTCAGTAACGAGTGTAAGCACAAAACGCATGAAAGTGCTATTTGCACTCAACTGTATATCGGATCTAATGCTAAAAATGGAGAGGCAGATTTATCATGGAGTTGAGCCGCCCTTGTCCCACGCAAGTGGCACAAGAGCGACGCAACTACTAAATCAGATTCATCAATCCACGCAAGGCCACTTTGCGCGGCCCTGCGTGGCTTGATAAATCTAGTGTAACGCAATGCAGCACAAATCGCTGCATATGACATTACTCCGCCCTAGAGAGGCGTTCCATGGGTTGATTTTGGTGCATTCCTAGATTTACCATTACCGGTAGACCTGGCAATGCGTCAAAATGCTACGCCTCCACAGGTGAGGCGTAACTAAGGGAAATATCATTATTGCTACTCGTTTTTTCGTGCAATACATACTCGCTTGCAGCACAGCGCAAGAGTGACTGCATTGGCGTTAGGCAGCACATATTCGCCAGCACGCAGAAATGTCAGGAACGCGCGGTATCATGTTCAATATGCGGCCCCCGGGGGAATGCAGGTCGACAGACTAGTCTTCCCCCGGGGTATTCGCGCGAGGACACGGCGGGCGGATGTGAGGTGGGGGTTTAGGTCAGGGGTGGGAGGGGTTAAATAGGAGGTTATTTAAGGGGGACAGGAAGGGAACGACTTCCTTTCCTGTCCCCGGTGCCTCAGGGGAAAGTTAGGTTTTGTGTTAGGCGGTGTGTGACTTAGTTAGGCGGTGTGTGATTTGGGACGGGTCCGTTTCCCTGGTGTCCCAGGGCGACGTGCTGTGCAGGTCAGTTTCCGCGGCGCGGTTAGGCAGAGGGTGATTTAGCGGTTTTCCTTCATTCTCGGAGCGGGAGCTCCGGGCGGCGAGCGGAGGGTGCCAAACGTCACGCATCTCGCGGACGTTTAGGTCGGGTGCCGATCCTCACGCATCTCGCGGAGGGTGTTTTTGGCCCGTTTTTCGCAATGGCTGTTCCTGATGCAGAGGCAGTTAGGGCTGCTTTGTTAGTTCTTGGCAGGGCTGGGAGGGCTGATCTCCTCCAGCCAGGGGTGCTGGACCAGGCTTGGGTGGGCATGACCCGCACGCCCAGGGCTGCGTCGGCGGGGGTGGCAGCTGTGGTAGCTGCCTGCAAGGATGAGCCTGCTGGGTCAAGGGATGGAGGGAACAAGAAGGGGAAGGCCAAAAAGGTTCAGGAGCTTCCGAAGGCGGGAGGGGGCAGTCTGGTTCTCCCGGCTGAGGCTGGGGCTACGGGGGAATTGGTCCAGGAGGGGTTTGGGGAGGCGGGGGGCCCCGAGCTGGGGGCGGTTGAGCAAGTGCAGGTGTCTGGGTACGGGGGGAGCGGTGCTGGCAGTGGGGGGGAGGACCCTGAGGAGTGGGAGGTGGCGGCTGGGGGCGATTTTGCCCTCTTGCTGTCGGGCGAGGAGTCTGGGGGGGAGGCTAGTTTCTCGGCTGAGGAGCAGCCGGTCGACCTGTCCAGGGGGCGTAAAGGAGGGGGGAGGTCCCAGGGTTCGAAGGGCAAGGGCCCCGCCAAGGTACAGCAGCGGGGTGGGGCAGGACACGGTGCGGGTGGGGCTGTGGCCCCCGGGCTCGGGAGCGGGAAGGGAGGGCCGGGGCAGACACACATGTTTGAACGTTGGGCCCGGATGACAGAGGAGGAGAGGGCGAGGGACCAGCGGCGGGTCATTGAGGAGTATGAAAGGGAGTGGCAGCGCCTGTGCGACGCCCGGGAGGAGAAGTTGGGTGGGGTGCCTGTGGGCAATGGGGCCCAGGCATCAGGGCGAGGCGGGGTGTCGGCCGTTGGCCGTGGTAGGGGGGCTCCCGGGGCACGCGGCCAGTGGGTGTGGGTGGAGTCTGCAGGGACTGCCTTGACGGATCAGAGACCTGGTGGCACCGGGGCCTCCTCGAGCGCATACGGCTCGGGGGGGGGGGGGGTCAAGCCAGCAGGGTCGGCTGGCAGAGGCCGGGGTGGGCCGGCGGGGCGCAAAACGGCCTCCAAACGCCGGGACGAAGATGCAGGGGGGTCCGCGGCGGCCTGCCCTCCACCGAGGGAGCGGGCACCGACCTTGTTGGAGTGTGAATTTACGCCTGGTATGAAAGGGAAGGGTGCTAAACGAGTCGTGACTGAGGTTGTGCCGCTGGATGTCCAGGATGAATGGTTGGATTACGAGGAGGATGAGGATGAGTTGGAAGAGGGTAGGTTGCGTGAGCCTGAGCGAGTGTGCAGGGCTAAAGGGGCAGCTACCAAGGTTGGTGCTTCTCAGGAGGCACGAGATGGCGCCGGTCGGGCCACCAGCGGGATGTCGAGGCCGGCGGATGCACGGCGACAGGAGCGTGGGGCTCCTGCAACTTTGTCAGGTGAGGGCTCTTGGTGGGACGCCTGGCTGGATGGGGGGAACGGGGGGAGGAAGAAGCCCTGCCGGTCGGTGGGGGTGGGGGATGGGTCTGTGCGGGCTGGAGCCCTAGGTGATGGGGAGCCGGTGAAGGCTGTTGGGGGCAAGCAGGTCGCGACGGCCGGTGCGCAGACAGACAAGGTGGAAGATCTGGAGGGTGTGACCGGGGTGGAGAAACTGAGGAAGAAGTTGCCATACATGGGGCTGGGTGTGCCTCTGGGGTCTCATTTGTCGGAGAAGACGAGGGCAAGGATTTGGAAACATGAGTATGTGGATGTGTTCAAGCTGTTGCACAGGGAGGTCCAGGCGAAGGAGGGGTCTAAGGAGGAGGAATGGGAGCTGACTAGGCGGCCGAGGGTTCCGGTTACTATGGAGAATTGGACTTCTGCCTTTCTGATTTATGCGAGTATCTATTGCGAGAAGCATGGGGATCGGGCTATCGCTTTGTTTAAGTACATGGACGTGATAAGGAAGGCACAGATGCACTTCGGGGGTTTCGCTTGGTTGAGCTATGACGAGGAGTTCAGGGCTCGGGTCAGTGTTAACCCGGATAAGCCATGGGGGGATGTGGATCAGGAGCTGTGGCTCCAGTGGATGTCCTCGACGCAGGCGGCGGCGTCTACTCATACGGCCAGCGGTCTCCCGGTCACGTATCGGTCTTTTCAGCAGCGTCCCGCCCAATCTGGGGCGGGTAGCCATGGTGCCACAAGTGGTCATGGGGCCCAGCCCGTGTGGTCCGGGTCAGCGGGTCAGCAATACAAGCCGGTCGCTTCGGGAGCATGCTGGGGGTTTAACAGAGGTTTCTGCAATCGCCCCTCCTGTAAGTTCAAGCATGAGTGTTCTAAGTGTGGGGGACGCCACCCGGTCACGCAGTGCCTCACCCTGGCTTCGCCGTCAGAACAGTGGAAATTTGCCAAGGGTAGGGGGCAGCCTGGGCCGAAGGGCCCGTACTCCGGTTAAAGTGGAGGCCATGGGTCCATGGCTCTCCCGGTACCCTGATAAGGAGGCGGCATTGCGACTGTACTGGGGGTTTGTGGAAGGATTTCGGATTGGCTATCAGGGGCCCAGGGAGAAGCGGTGGGCTGAGAACTTGCGGTCAGCTAAGGAGTTGCCGGGGGTGGTGGCGTGTAAATTGGAGAAGGAGGTGTCGGAGGGCAGGATTGCGGGTCCTTTCTCGGAGTGGCCCTTGGCGGATCTCATAGTGTCACCGTTGGGAGTAGTGCCCAAGAAGGAGCAGGGGGAGTACCGGTTGATCCATCATTTGTCCTGGCCGGAAGGCGGGTCGGTGAATGATTTCATTGCTGAGGAGGACTCGAAGGTGTTGTATGCTTCGGTGGATGATGCCATTGGGTTGGTGCGGTTGTGTGGGAGGGGGGCGGAGATGGCCAAGTGTGACATCAAGTCGGCCTTTCGGCTTCTTCCCATTCATCCGGCGGATTTCTCTCTCCTGGGTATGCAGTTTGATGGGGCCATTTTTGTGGACATGGTGCTGCCAATGGGTTGTGCGATTTCCTGCGCGCTCTTCGAGACTTTTAGCTCTTTTTTGCAGTGGGCCTTTGTGGACCGCAGTGGGCACCGGCTGGTGTCCCACTATCTGGATGATTTTCTGTTTGTGGGTTCTGGACGTTCGGGTGATTGTGGTCAGGCACTGAGGCAGTTTCAGTTGTTGGCTGAGGATTTTGGGGTGCCTTTGGCGCCGGAGAAGACTGCGGGGCCCAGTTGTTGTCTGACGTTCCTCGGAATTGAATTGGATTCGGTGGCTTGGCGGGCGCGCTTGCCGGCGGGGAAGGTGGTTGAGATGCAGGAGGCTTTGAGGAGTGCGATTGCGGTGCAGAAGCTGGATTTGAGATCTGTGCAGCGCTTGCTGGGCTTGTTGAACTTTGCCTGTAGAGTGGTGAGGGCGGGGAGGACTTTCTGTAGGCGACTCGGCATGGCCATGTCGGGCGTGGCCCTCCCACATCACAGGGTCAGGATCACGCTGGGGGTCCGGTCGGACTTGCGGGTGTGGCTGGTCTTTCTCGAGGATTTCAATGGTGTGTCGCTGGATTTTGCGCGTGACAAGATGGTGTGGCAGGTTCAGCTCTACTCGGATGCAGCAGGGGCGGCTGGTTTTGGAATTTTCTGGGACGGTCGCTGGTGCGCAGAACGATGGCCGGATCATTGGCTGCGGCAGGGCAGGAGCATTGCTTTCCTGGAGTTCTTTCCCTTGTTGGTGGCGTTGCTGGTGTGGGGCCCGGAATTCATGAACAGGTCTGTGTTGTTTCACGTGGACAATATGACGGTGGTGGACTTGGTCAACAACCAGAAAGCGAGAGATGTGAGGGTGCTGCGCTTGCTGCGAAGTTTCATGCTGCTATGTCTGCGTTATAATGTGCTGTTTCGCGCGCAACATGTGCCTGGCGCGAGTAACGAAATTGCTGATGCGTTATCTCGTTCGCAGTGGCTGCGCTTCAGAGAGTTGGCGCCGGGAGCGGAGGCTTGCAAGACCAAGGTGCCGGAGGGTATCTGGGCGTGGGGGGAGTGAGAGTGGTGGGGTTGGTGGAACGGTCGCTGGCGGTGTCTACCAGGCGGGCGTACAGGTTGGCTTGGAATGAGTTTGGCGAGTCTGTGGGTCTGGGAGCTGGGGTGTTGGGTTTGCCGAGAGACGAGTGCGAGAGGCGGGTTGTGCGCTTTGTGCTGGACTGCATGGATAAAGGGCTATCACAGACAACGATTGCTGGCAAGTTGGCGGGTGTGTCTTTTTACTGCTTGTTGTACTTGGGTTTTGATCCGGCTAGTTCGGATTTACTGAGCAGAATGTTGAAGGGTTGGGGGCGGGTGCGGGCTGAGTTGGGGGGCGGGGAGTTGCCCAGGGAGGCGGTCACGTTTGACCTTTTGAAGTTGATTTTACAGGAATTGGGTTTTTGTTGCTATGATGAAAGGGAATTGGCGCTTTTTCGCCTGTGCATGATCTGGATGTTTTTTGGAGCATTTCGGGTGTCTGAGCTGCTTGGGGCGCGGGGGGCTCCGGGTAGGCGGTTTGATGATGTGCGGGTGGACGGGCTTCGTCTGGGCATTTGGTTGGGGCGGTCCAAGACTGATCAGCTGGGTCGGGGTAAATGGGTGTGGTTGTCGGTGAGTGGGTGTGCGGGTGTGTGTCCGGTGAGGGAGTGGCTGTGTTTTCAGCAGAAAGTGCAGCGGACAGAGGGGGAGATTTTTGTGCATGTGTCACAGAAGCGTTTGACGTCGAGTCAGTTGTTGGCTGTGCTGCGAATGGCTTTGCGGAGGCTGGGTAGGGACCCGGCCCGTTTTGGCACGCATTCCTTTCGAATTGGGGCGGCTACTGCGGCGGCGGGTTTGGGTTGGTCATGGGAGGAGATCAGGAGGATTGGTCGCTGGAGGTCGCGGTGCTGCGAACGCTACGTGCGTAAGTAGGGGAGGGAGCGCTACGCTTGGACGGCGACGCTGCTTGGCGTAGTTTCTTGTCTGCCTTGGTATTAATACCTTTTTCTTCGTAGGTTGCGTTCGGGGGCCAGGGGCCAAGACGGTCACTTGGATCGTGGGACACTCGTTTGTTCATTGGGCTTCGAGGTATGCTGCCAGGCAGGTGTACGGTCGTAGCCTGGGCCTGAGGAGCAGCCATCATGAAGTGCATTGGTGGGGTAAGAGCGGGATGAGATGGGGTGAACTGTTACCTTGGCTGACAAAGAAAGTGTCGCAGCTGGGCTGCCCGGATTTGATCATCATTCACCTGGGGGAAAATGATTTGGTGAGACAATCGGGGGTGTCATTGACCTATTTGATGCAGAGGGACTTGGAGGTTATGAAGAACAATCTGGCTGGCGCCTGCATTGTGTGGACTGCTTTTGTGCCAAGAAGGATTTGGAGGGGTGCACTTAAGCCTGCGGCTGTGGAAAGGGCCCGCAGGAAACTGAATAGGGCCATGAGCCTTTTTTGCGCAGATCGAGGGATTAAAGTGCTGGCTCATGACGGGCTCCAGCTGGAACAACCTCTTCTTTTCAGGGACGACGGCGTGCACCTTTCTCACATGGGAAATGCATTCTACCTTATGGAGCTGCGGGACTTGATTAGTGGTCTGTGGAACGAGTCCATCTGGTGCGTGAGAGTTTGAGTTCGAAAGGTGCACGCTTGGTGGGGCAGGTAACCGCCCTCCGGGGGTTCCCTGGGTGGCGGGAACCGGGAGGGGTGGGGAGTCCATGACGGGCAGAATCACCCTTACAGGGAGGGGGTTACAGGCGCAGGATGGGAGAGAGTGGTAGACGGGAGTGCGATGGACAGAAATGACCGAGGAGTCGGGAAGTGGAAAGGGGGAAGTGAATGGGATGCAAAGAGGTTGTGGTGTGATTTGGGAATGGATGGTGGAGCACGTGAGTGAATGACGGTTGAAAGGCAGAATGTTGGGGGGATTGTTAAAGTTGATAAGTTGATAATGTTATGTTTTGATAATCTGTCATGCCTGTCCTAATAAATGGCCTTTTACGCAAAACTGATGCGTGGAGTGGTTCATTGCGCGATGCGGCCCCCGGGGGAATGCAGGTCGACAGACTAGTCTTCCCCCGGGGTATTCGCGCGAGGACACGGCGGGCGGATGTGAGGTAGGGGGTTTAGGTCAGGGGTGGGAGGGGTTAAATAGGAGGTTATTTAAGGGGGACAGGAAGGGAACGACTTCCTTTCCTGTCCCCGGTGCCTCAGGGGAAAGTTAGGTTTTGCCACCCGCCCACCCTACAAGGAGAAGGGTTTTTGGGTGCGGTGTTTTTTCTGGTTGCCGTGTTGGGCAACGTGCCAGTTTAGGACAGGATGGCAAGGGGGAGACGTTCCGGGAACCGGGAGGGGTGGGGAGTCCATGACGGGCAGAATCACCCTTACAGGGAGGGGGTTACAGGCGCAGGATGGGAGAGAGTGGTAGACGGGAGTGCGATGGACAGAAATGACCGAGGAGTCGGGAAGTGGAAAGGGGGAAGTGAATGGGATGCAAAGAGGTTGTGGTGTGATTTGGGAATGGATGGTGGAGCACGTGAGTGAATGACGGTTGAAAGGCAGAATGTTGGGGGGATTGTTAAAGTTGATAAGTTGATAATGTTATGTTTTGATAATCTGTCATGCCTGTCCTAATAAATGGCCTTTTACGCAAAACTGATGCGTGGAGTGGTTCATTGCGCGATGGCCCATTCCTGCCTTTACCCTTTCACGCAGCGCAGCGAGGTGGCTTACTGCGCTGCATGAAACAATTATAAATCTGCCTCGGAGAAAAGTCAGTTTGCGCCGCTTTTGCGCCATCACCAGGGCGTAATAGATCTGTTCGAATGAGGTTGGATGTGCGTCAGCAATTCAATGATCTTTGATTTTCTTCCTAAACAGTGATAACAAAATAATACAGGACGTACGTTCTCTGACTTGAAAGCAACACGTTTAAAATTATGCAGTTTAGGGTAATACACATGGAAGGGAGGGAAATGGAAGTAAATAACTAAAAGGCAAAGGAAAAGTACACAAAGATGTCTAGATGTTTACATTCGCGAGGGGGGGGGGGGCAAGGGAGTGAATGTATTTACAAACGGCACTGTAGAAATGGAACTGAAACCGAATCGGACCTAATAACCAGCAAGGCTGCTGGAAAAAATACTTACATCTGGGCGGTAAAGGAAACCAGCAGATGAACGGAACCGAACAGAAGGGCCAGCAGATGAACGGAACCGAACAGAAGGGCCAGCAGATGAACGGAACCGAACAGAAGGGGTGTTTCATAAGGTGGCAGAAAGAGATGGACATTGGTGTCGAAAGGAAAATGCCGGAGTTTCTAGATGGTGCTTGAAAGACAGGAAAGGCAGAAATGTCCAAATTTTCCTAATATATACGACATGTGTAAACTGCATTTTGTTAGTCACTGTCGGAGTGAGTCAACCTAATACTTGCATCAAAACCGAGTACTCTTGCAGAAGAATAGTCTTTCTTACAATTTTCTAATGAGGGGTTTCATTTTTCGGTCTCCCTTCGTGACCATAGCCAAAGTCCTAGGGTCAGATTTACTAAGGTTTTGCCTCTGGGTTGCATCACTTCATGGCACAGCACGATGTATAATCCATTTTGGCATTTACCAAGCCACGCAAAGTAACTTTGCGTGCTATAGTAAATACAGAGGGGCAGATTTATGTTGGTAATGCGCCACGTTTGCGTCACGCATCTGCGGCGTAAACGTGGCGCATCCCTGCGAACCATTTACAACATGCCGCATCTAGGCAGATGCATCACGTTGTAAAGCCCTGCGCCACTTGTGGGCGTTCCGGGGCAGGTGCGCCTCGCAAAAGTGGCTGAGTGAAATCTATAAGATTTCACTCAGTCACTTTCAGGCCAATGCTGCGTCAAAACCCTGCGCCTGCTTGAAGCAGGCGTAAGGCTTGACGCAGCATTGGACAGATAGGGCACCCCCGAGCCTTGCTGGAGCTGCGTCGCGCTTGCGACGAAACTCCAGCAATGCGCCCCCTTTACGGCACAGATGCCTCACGCATCTGTGCCGTTTTTGCCCAATGGTGCGCCGCATTGTAAATGCGGCGCACCATGGGTGGCGGAGCAGCGGCGCAAAATAACTGGCGCATCCCTGAGGATGCGCCTGTTATCATAAATCTGCCCCAAAGTAACACAAGGCAGCGCTATGCACTGCTTTACTTTTTTACTTTGCGTTGGTGAGGCGTTCCATGGATCAGTGGCGTAACAAAACTTGAGGGGTCCCATATCCCCGGCCCACCACCTACCACTTTTGCTGGGGGCCCCCCCTGGAGTTCAGGGGCCCCCCACACCACAGGGGTTTATGTTACACCACGGCCATGGATGGAGCACAGCAGTTTCCATCCATCCATCCATGAAATTTGCAGCATGGCCAGATTCACTCAAACTAGTAAACCTGAGAATGCGTCAACCCGCCTTGCGTCCCTGAAGCTGAAGTTATTTCCTCTTTCAACGTGTGCTGCATTCTGCAGCACATTTAGGTTAAGGAACTTGCCTCTAAGGATTGTTTTTATCCATGAAGGTGTCCCTTCCTACGCAAAAACAATTCTGGCTGTAAGGCAGACACGCTTGCACCGTGGGGTGCCTGCGTTCGCGCTAGGCTGCACAGAGCAGAAATACTCCATATCTTTTCTAAACATGGTGCCTTTCTGCTCTCTCCCTTTCACAGTGAGCAGCAATCCTAACTTGCGGCCCTGAGTTGTGTGAAATGTAAGTAAATAAGCCCCTTAGTTTGAACAAGCGCGTGCCTATCCTTGTGGTCAGGCTCAAAGACAACTGGGTCAGGCAGGTGTCGTCAGCTTACCTGAGGGGTCGAATTCAGTCATAACTCAGGTTTAGGCGCCAAGCAGTATGAGCTCATGGGTCCCAGGCCCCAGTGATAATGTACGCTCGGAGCCTGAGGGCCAGTCAGGACCTTTCACATTGTGTTATTCCAGGCCAGACCTGCCTGTGCATGAGGGAGGAAGCAGAGTTTTCCTTCCCTGTTGTGAGTTGTGGAAGACATGACGAGGCAGCTGAAGAAGACCAAAGAGAAACCTTTCGTCTCCAGCTGGATGCATTGCTAGGTGTCTGCTTTCTGAAAGACTGTCGAAAGGTGTTCAATGCTGTGATTACCATATCTAAGGCTTTGCAGGGCAGGGGGGAGGGGGTTCAAACTATCTCTCACCCTGCTTAGAGCATTAGCACCAAAACATTACCATATAAAACTCAGAGTAAGTGGGCACGTATTGCTCCCTTTGACAACCACGGTCTCGCAAGATCATCACAAACTGATGAATAACACCAGGTCCCGCAAGATCATCACATACGGAAGAACAAGACCATCGTTTAAGAGAGGGAGAGGGTCAGAGCTGCTGCCACTTTGGAACTGGGGATCCAGGCTGGAGTTGCGGCGTCGACTCAACACCATGTCATTTGGGGCAAATCTCTGTATCTCCCCGTGGCTAAAAAACATGAATTTGATGTGACCTTGTGTAATGTAACTGGTGGGTATGTAAAGTGCTCCAATACCTTTTGGGAGAGGATACAGCTGCATGAAACTGCAAAGAAAAAGTGCATGGCCCTTCTGGAGGAGAAGTTGGGGGAAGATTGGGGTGAGAGGGTTCTAAGTTTGAAAATGGCATGACCTATGTACCAAGACCCTCAACTATATCTGTGATGGTCACAGAAGATATGTATTTTGGATTTGATTCTGACAGTTGTTCACTGATTGTCAACTATAACAAGCTGAAAATGGCAATAAAAATTGAGCCTAAAATAAACCTCAGAAAATTTGTTTCATTCATTATTCATTAAAAAACAGACCATTTTACATATATCAATAACTCTTACCTCTACTTTGTTTTAAAATATTGTCATTTTGAGTATTTTATACAGTAAGTAACAGAATATTTATTGCTAGGCAATCAGTAAAAGATGTTTCTTATTACCCAAACAGTGATATTGTTGTTGACCTCAGAAGTATGAAAGATTGAGAAGAAAGCAGCAGAAGCCCACGGCACCACGCTTTAGCATAGTACCCCCAGGTCATAGCTGCCAAGGTTTCGGATTACTTATGTGTGATATTTTCATGGTTTCGGTGTAATTGTGAGTGACATTCAATGACTATGAGTGACACTCTGTTGCAGTCAAAATCAGGCAATGAATATGACGGAAATATATAAATACGAGAAAAAACACCCTTTTGAGCAACGGAAACTCTAATAAAGCTTGGAACTGTTGTAAAGCACCTGAAATTGAAGGGCACTGACCTAGTAAAAAGCAGTAATTCACAGCAAATCCTCATCAAAAACAGTTTTGCGAATATATATGTGTGGTTCTTATTCTTTCTTTCCTAAACACTTTTTATCCTCTTTCTTGCTTTTTCACTCCTTCACACTGTCTCACTTTCCTCCCTGTCCCTTGTGCCCTTTGACTTAGCACTCCTTCTCCCCATGTTGGGGAAAGATCCAATTTCTATACACTGGAGTCTCAGTGACCCCTCTGAGAGAGTCCCCAGCACCAAGGGAGCCAATCACATTTGAGGTATGGTATGGCGCCCCTTGCCAAAGCACTCCCTCTCCCCTTGTTGGGGAAGGCTGTAGTAGGTAGGCCTTGGAGTCCCAGAGACCCAGCTGAGAGAGTCAACTACGTAATGGGAGTCTCACGCAACGGAGATGTAGGAATGATACCACTTCGCCTGGGATCACTGCTTACCGGACCTTGGACGTGGCTTTTACTCATCTATCGGTTTATGCCCCCTTTACCCTTCACCCTCCCCCTCCTCTTTCATGCTTTGTCTCTCATCCTCCCCCACCTCTTTCCCCTCTTTCATTATTTGTATTCTTCCTCTGCTCCTATCCCCTCTCCCCTGAATCTCTTCCCTTGCCTGCTTTTTGCCCCCTTATGTTTATGTCTTTATTTTTTTCTCTTAACATAACATGTTACTACGCCGCCTAGCCCCCTGTCCCTTGTGGCCTTTGACTAAGCACTCCTCCCCTTGTTGGGGAAAGATCCAATATTTATACTCTGGAGTCTCAGTGACCCCTCTGAGAGAGTCCACAGCGCCAAGGGAGCCACTCACAGTTGAGGTATGGTATGGCACCCCTTGCCAAAGCACTCCCTCTCCCCTTGTTGGGGAAGGATCCAGTAGATGGCCTTGGAGTCTCAGAGACCCCTCTGAGAGAGTCCACTGCGTAAAGGGAGCCTCTTGCAACGCTGATGTGGGCATGATACCACTTCCCCTGGGACCACAGCTTACTGGACTTACTGGACTTTGGACGCAGCTTTTACTCGTCTACCGGTTTGTGCCCCCAGCCACCCACCCCCTCCTCCTACATGCTTTGTCTCTCCCCTCCTCTTTCCCTCCTTCATTCTTTGTCTACTTCCCCTGCTCATACGCCCTCTCCCCTGAATCTCTCCTATTGCCTGCTTTTTCCCTTACAAATACATCCTTATTGTTTTTCTCGACCTATCATGTAACTATGTAGCTTTGCTCTGATACTGTGTAATCCTTCTAACGATATAACCTGCAACTATGGGCTGATACTCATGTAAAGCGCTCTGATACCTTTGGGTCTAGCCAGCGCTATATAAAACCTTTCAAATAAATACATATAAATAAAAAAGTAATAGCAATACCAGATCTATGCAAGCTGTAATTAACAGTGACAATAACAAAATCTATCACAGAGCTCCAATTTGGAGAAATGTGGTGACTCCTTTTTGACTGACATAAACCAGAAGATGATGTCAAACTTCGGTTCAATGCTGTTTTGTTGTGTATGACTTTCTATATGGTACATCAGGCCATCTTCGAGCAAGATAAGCTATCACAAGTGGGCAGAGAAGGTATAACGACTTTGGTGCCACACTTTTTAGCCTCTCGCAGCAACTTTTGTTTTACTTGAAGTAAGTAAGCCTCTAAGCACATGCAGATAAGTACAAATCCAGCAGTGTTAGCCGGGAGCATATTTTTATCCCAACCAGAGATCTGATTGATGTGATGCAGCCCTGAGGAAGTCATGGGGTGACTTTTCCCGTGACGAAACATGTGTTGGCTGGCAGAGGGTATTGAATAAATAAAGAAAGAGGCTGAGAATACATGGACGTCTGAATAATTTAGACTGTTGTATTTGTACATATCTGCGTGTGCTTAGAGGCTTGCTTCAAATGTTGTTACCGTTTGGTTTAGGGGAATCAGGCCTGACATCCCTCCTCTTTTAAGAACCATACACATTTTTTATTCTTGCTTAAATAATTGAGTAATGTGTTTTGAGCGCTGAGTTTCCATATTCTCCCCATCTTTAAACATTTGTTTTACAGATTTAAGCATGCTTACTGTATTTATTTATAAAACGGACACATGTACAGCTATATCTGGTGCCATCTGACAGCCCAAGATGGCACCAGATACCATTGCAGCTATGTTCTTTGCATGGAGTATATCTTTTTAAAATACTTTTAATCTAGTTCTTTTGGAACTTGCCAAAAATGTAAGATATGTCCAGTAGGCCCCACACTAAGTTTTTGACCGAGGCCCGCGAAAACAACTGACTGGCCTAGGAGCAGATCAACGTAATTCACACATCATTCAGTACTGCAGAAAATGTTGCCACCTGGAATATACACAGACTTGTGGACATAGACATCTATGGCTCGATTCAAAAAGGTAAACTTAGAATTGAAGTCTAGTGTTAGACCTAAAGTCTATCTTTGGACCTAAAGATTAATTTTAGACCAGAAGTCTAATGTTAGGCCTGAAGTCTAACTTTAGACCTTAAGTTTAAACTTAGACTTCAGGTCTCAGCTTACCTTTGTGAATCAGCCTCATAGTAGTGTCCCTAACATGCAGGAACATGTATTGTACCATTTTAACCTCATCGCTGCAGCAGCTATTCCCCCGCAGCGCTAAGGGGGCCGGGGGCCGCGCGGCGCGCCCATGCTGGTGACGGAACCGCTCCGTCAGCAGCCGCGGTTGAGCTGTGCTCATGACGGAGCGGTTCCATCATGGCCCAGCCCGCTTAATAGAACGCTCGGCGCAGGCGCGAAATCAGCGCCACGCAGGAGCGTCGGGCGGGGCATGACGGAACCGCTCCGTCATCAGCACAGCGCCACCGCGGCTGATGACGGAGCAGTTCCATCATCAGCACGGAAAGGGTTAAGAACGCACACTTATCTTCGTTATCATGAGGTGACAATCTGTGGTGCAGCCTACACTCCGGCTTGAGACAAAAATTAACGCAGAGCTTTACGTTGGTCTTGAGTCTACCTTGTTGGTTGGGTTGATGCTGTGTTACATTGTTGAGCGTGTCAGGCTGGAGGCCAACCTGTGCAGAAATACTGTTTGCGGAGACTAGTGTGCAATGTGGTGTGAGCATGTGGCATTTGCATGGCACACCACAAGCGCCTCAGAGGGTGGTCAAGGAGCCCTTGCTCTACTCTCTGCCACATAACAACTCCAGCCGCACACCCAAGGATCTATATCCGGATTCCGAGTGCGAAATTTGACTGAAAATAACGAGAAAGGTAACAATTAAAAAAAAATTAATAAGTGCTTAACAAGCATAAACGACCCTTTAACACTGGTTTAGTCAACAGGGTGTAGAGCTATTTAACTAAGTTCAAATGGAAAGGTTTGAAAGTCGCTGCTAAATATAGCGGCCAACACTGCATGCTCAGGCATTGCTAACGACAACCTTTTGATCACAGAAATCATTTCCGATGGCTCATTTTTTCAGTCACCCTGAGTTCACCACCATCCCACCCCCTAAGTTTCCATCAACACACCTGACAGGCCCAGGCCGCTTACACCAGGCGCGCCCGTGCCCGAGGCACATTTCTTTTCCGCGCTCACCAGACACCACGTGGTTGACTAATTTTAGCAGCTGAACGGATCACGTGTTCTGCGGCCACGGTTCACTTCCTGTGTTCACCAACGGAAGTCTCGAGAACACTGTGTAACGTGTTTATCACAGCCTTGCACGCAGTAAGGTGAGCAAACGTCGTGCACGTGACCACCGTTGCAGTGCGTGGGATTTCCCTATGGATGCAAGATTGTGTAAATTTGTACCTTACTATGTTAAGCTCTCATCATTCACTGAGCTTTTGTTTACAAAGTTTCAGGAATTCTAAAAAAAATACTAATGATACGCACAGGTCTCTTGCATTTAATCCAACTGACGTCTTCTGGTTTAGAACGCCGATAATCACGTGGAGAAAAGTTGAATAAAACAACGCAGCATCGTTGTGTTGCGTCATTAGGCTATTTGTAATGTTATGTCACGTAGGGTATGTGATGCGATTTGTGATGTGTTGCTATTGTAATGCGATGCTTTGTCGACAGACAGCATGCTATGTTATATCACAGGATGTGATATGAAGCAATAGTTGTTACGTTATGTGATGTTTTGTTATGTTATTCTTTTCAGGTAGTGCTGTAATGTTTTGTCACACTCTGTCATGTTACATTATATCACAAGAAGTGGTGTTTAGTCAAGTTATATAATGTTACATAATATTCATGTTAAGTTTTGTTATGATATGCCAACCTAGGTGTTTCTTATTAGTCGCAATCACAGCAGATTCATATAATAATTTAGTTGTTAATTTAAATGAGACTTTTTATATAACAGTTGTTTTTCCTGTTTGGCTGTGATTGAATTGCGCTTTTATGGATATTATATCCGAATAAAGATTGAATAAATACAAATAAAGATATGCCACATTATGTTATGTGGCATGGTGTTGTCATAGAGTGCTATAATGTGTTATGATATGTAGCATGATGTCTCTCTATGTTATGGGATTATATCGTATGGGCATTACACCAAGAGGGTGGGGGAACTAGCGACAGGGCCAGTTCTGAGCTAAGGTGATTCTAGGCTGGTGCCGTGGGCAATTTCAACACAGGGCGCCACATTACCCCTCCAGACACTAGAAGTGGCTCCATTCCTACGGGTGAGGAAAGCAAAACGTTGCTTCGCTTGTATATGATTTTTGTACTACACCGAGCATCAGAGTGGGGGCTGGAATTACCAGATGATATTCTCTACAAGCCTACCCCCCCCCCCCCCCCGCATCCACCCCAAACGCTGGGTATTTCTTGCTTTCTTCCTTGGATTTGGAAAAACCCGAATGTCCCAAAATTACTGAATTCTTTTCCACAGTATTTCCCTGAAACCGGTTATATTTTTTGCTCAGACTTTACATATGGACTGAGCATGTGGCATATCTAAGTGGAGGGTCATGGAGTGGGGCTTTAAGGGATGGGGGATCGGCAGCATTTTAGTCGACACAGATGATTCTGCTGCTGATGAGGGAAAGTTGGATGCTACTCTGTGCTATAGGGTGGGTGTGGGCAGGCTGGTGAAGGCAGTAGGCAGGCAGAGCCTATCTTCTCCCAACCTGGTCCAGAATCTCGGTGGCTTTACCAAGTGTGTTTCCAAACCTGATAAAACCAGGCCCAGTAATCCCAGGGGGGAAACACCAGAGCACTCAGAATTGTCGATGGGGCTAAATCATCTGGGGATTCTGCTCGTGCTGGCTTGTAATGAGACCCTCTGTGAGCAAAAATATCTTTGAGTCTTCAACACTGTTGTGCCTGAAAAGTGGCAAATCATATGTGCAGGAATCTTCGGTTCTCGTGGTAGGGGCGAAAAGCCAACACTTCCACCAGATCCACGTCCATGCTGTTTCGGGGATGTAAGTTAGGAAGAAATAAGGCCACCAGCAAACTTTAAGGACAAAACCCTCACAGCTGGTGCTCCTTGGCCTATCTGAGTATAACATGCAGATTGATTCAGATTGGTCCATTGCCAGGGAATCAAGAATGGATCTTAGCACCATCGTTAACTGTAAGTCATGGTAAGAAAAGGCTCCGCTTGAGGGTAGGGAATGTGGCAAGTTTTTTATTTCACAAATGAGGTCTTGTGTAGATTCAGGTCACTTGCATTGCATATGCAGAGATAACTGAGTTTCCCTCTTTTCTCTTGGTTACATCCTTGTATCAGCTTTCCCACAAACTGGCAAAATATCCTCAACAGATTAGTGCTGAAAATGGGTGCAACGGTGGTCAGAAGTCTTGATTTTGAGGCGAAAAACGCCACATACCGAAAGCTTCATGAACTACAGGTTGTAATCGTAGCATTTGTGAGAATTATGGGAATTTTCCAAGAGAAAAGCTTCACAACTTCGTGCATCCCTGGTTGTGGTCAAGAAAGTACTCTTTCCCGCTCAGGGCTGATCATGGCTTACAGTAAACAGTCAATCATTTGGTGGAGTAGGGCAATGTGGGGGTTGGTTTCCTGGCTTGGTGGACTAACGCAATCTGGTGATTCAGCCTAGCGAGCAGCTATGAGGAAGTCACATACATGATTAGCTGTCAGGGAGAATTAATGCTGCTCCATACTCTGCCTAGTGCTAATTGTGTGTACGTGGTGGGCACTGGCACTCATTTTGAGGGAACAGGAAATAGAAGGGGGCAACAGAAAGATAGAGTAAACAGGGAGAAAGCAGGCCTGAAATTGAACATGCAGGAGTGAGAATGCGAGATAAAGGGAAAGGAGACCTGATCACAAAAATGTTTTGACTTTCGGTATTTCATGTCCTTGGTCGTAAGTTAATGCAGCGCTTGCTGCAAACTCCTTTTACCACCCTATTATGAAAACAGGATTTTGGCGGTGTTAATATGCAACAACATAGTTTGTGCACATATGCTATGTGGAATTTTGTTGCAATTGTGATGTATTCTGCAGGTTTTTTGTGCTGCTGTATTTTTATGCTCCATTATTGCAATGAGATTGTGTTGCGTTGTACTTACTCTTTTGTTGTGATATTCTATGTTGTGACAAAGACAGCGGGCTGTATCACAGAAAGTGAACGCTTCGAGATTTAAGTTAGGACGCAGTTTCTGTAACAGTTTTGGACTGACCAGTGTCTTATGTAGTGCTGGAGCAGCACTGTTTTACAACTTTTAACAGTGCTACATGGTTGCTTGTCAAACAAACTTTGTGTGCTGCTTTGGAAAGGAAAATAAGCTGTTTTGGTTGACATATCTAAAATAAACAACATAATATAACACAATAACGTACATATCAATTGTAATTGTTGTAATTGTAACAGTATTTGTAGAGCGCGATTGCTGCCCGTGGGCGTCCAAGCGCTGAGCTGACCAGAAAAGTGGCGGAGGGGGTGCTAGGGTGCAGGGAGTTTGTCAAACAGCCATGTTTTTAGGTGTTTGCGGAATGAAAGAAGATCTGAGTTGGACCGGAGTGAAAGGGGAAGGTCATTCCAGAGCCTGGCGGTATTCAGCGAGAACAGTCTTCCCCCGGCTCTGGCTCGCTTTACTCTGGGAATGACGGCAAGGAAGGCCTCCTTTGATCGCAGGTTCCTGTTAGGATGATAGGGGGTGACAAGATTTCTGTTGATCGCTGGACTTGTGTTCCAGAAGGTGCGATGCGCCAGGCATAGTGCTTTGAAGGCTACTCTCTGCCTCACTGGCAGCCAGTGGAGACTTTTTAGAGCAGGTTTAGCAGACTGAGTGTGCGGGATTTCCAGCAGGGAACGTGCTGCACAGTTTTGCACAACCTGTAGTTTTCGGAGTGTAAACTCAGGTGCCCCCATATATAGGGCATTGTTCGAGTCAAGGCGGGACTGTATTAACCCTTGGACCGCAACCTTTTTAGCTTCTAGCGGCAGCAGTGGAAGAACCTTCCTCAGGGTTCTCAGTAGGCCAAAGCATGTGGCAGATAGTTTTGTGGCCTGGGTGGAGAAGGAGAGTTTGTTATCCAACCACACTCCCAGGCTCTTCACGCTTTCCTTTGGGGTGGGGGGGGACCCAGTGCATTGGGCCACAGGGAGGTGAATGGGACTGGGGAGGGTGGGCCTAGGAGCATGAGCTCTGTCTTGTCTCCATTTAATTTGAGGAAGGAGTTGGTCATCCAACTCTTTATGTCCTCTAGGCAGTGTGGCAAATCAACTGAAGAGTGCTTGCTGTTCTCGGTGGCCAGCGAGACCACCAGCTGGGTGTCGTCGGCGTATGACACGATTTTAATGCCATGCGGTTCGACGACACTTGCCAGCGGCCTCATGTAGACGTTAAACAGCACAGGGCTTAGGGAGGAGCCCTGTGGCACTCCGCAGCTCAGAGGTTTGCTGGTGGATACTGTTACACCGTCGAAGATCTGAAACGACCTCCCAGACAGAAAGGATTCAAACCACCTTAATGCGTCACCTGAGACTCCGATGTTGTGGAGACGGTCCAGCAAGGTGGAATAGCTGACCGTATCGAAGGCGGCACTCAGATCAAGGAGGATCACTGCCACTGATCAATTCAATAACATACACATAGCCACATCACAACAAAACAGTCCAAAATAGAACACACCACAGAACAGTCTCATTGCAATAATGCAACACAAAACACAACAGCAGATCAGTCAACATATCTCATTATCATCACAACAGAATACCCTACAATGAATGTACACAAATGTTCTTGCCACATATAAATACCTCAAGAATTCTGTTCACATAATACAGTGGTAAAGTTAGAGCAAACACTGTCTTAACTTACCACCATAGACATTAAATAAGACCAGGCAAAAATGTTTGTAATCGTGTCCTGCATCTCAATTTAGTGCCGCTAGTGCTCAGTTTATATGGTAAGGCCCAGGAAGTGTAGGGTGCTAGATGCAAGAGGGATAAAGTGGAATCATATTTGGCATTTGGCAATCTCAGTATTTGGAAGACCTGGTAGTGGGCTCCTACACATTGGGCCTTTGCCATACTGTCTTGCAAATGACACACTGCGCAGGCATGGAAGAGATAAAACAGATATCACCAGAGCTTTAAGTGGGCGGGGTCGCACTGGGTCTGAGCAACAGCAATTTTTTAAAGTGGGCCTCGAAACGTTTCTCTATCGGGCTCTGTTCTGTGCCCTGGCACTGGCGGTCCGTAACTAACAACCATTAACAAAGGCAATAGTCCTGACTTGTTGTAGGTATGATGTTACTTGTTGTGTCATATATCTGGATGCAATGACAGAAACAGTAAAATACAAGTCGGGCGGCACGCTATGCTAAGAACAGATTTTTAGTGTAAATGTTTTAAGCCACGCCCTTAATTGCATTGGCCACGCCCCTTTGAGAGACCCCCCCCCGTTTTTCATCCCACTTAAAGCCCTGGATATCAATTTTTTTTGACTGCCTATAAACCTATGGATTTTATGCCACTGTATTTGGAAAAGTTGTCCTGTGAATTGAATTGTTACCCATTTCTTTAAATACTTCTTGGTGGAGAACCCCTATAAACGTCCTTAGAGAAAATTCACATGTGGTTCTTGCTGAAATGCTACACTACTGTTAAAACACTTTCCAGAACTGCATTTAAGCTCTAGTTTAGCTGTGGCACACATGTTGTTAGTAAAATGAAGAGAGTGTGTGTTTATGTATTACTCCCTTTCCTCTTTTGCCTTCTGCTGTTTGTGGTTTTAGCAGGCCTGCATTTACTCACAGACGTTATAAAGAAGGTTCTCAGTTTTCTGTCTTCTTCTGAGTGATCTTTGGTGCTGTGTATTATGACTGCTAGGCCAGTAGCAGTGCAGACTGATGCATGAAAATAAAAAATAAAAATAAGGGACACGTTTTCCTAATGAAGCTTTAAACAGCTGATGTTCGTGTACATTAAAATACTAATGTCATTTGTATGTACTGCAAATGAAAAATGCATTATATATGGCTTCTTGGAGCACCAAAGCCCACGAAGCATCTCATTGTAAGTGTCCCTTTATTGGTTAAATAAATGTGGAAGCATATTCATTTCGGGTTTATTTATTCATAAAACAAAATAAATACAGACAAAAAACAGCAAAAAATAGATATGGATTATTACAGGTAAAAATGTCTAAAAAAAGATAAATATCTCAAAACCTGGAAGCCCTAATTATAGAGAAGAGTGTTCAAGTAAAAGGAAACACCTTATCTGACCGAAACACCGATAGCAACATACGTTTCGGCCTCTACCGTCACACAAGGCCTTCATCATGGAAAAACACAAATTATTTAAAGCATATGAAAATTATCATCAGTTGTTATTCCACACTCATTGCAATCTCACAAAATGTAATGCTATCTTTAGAGACTAAAGGTTCTACTTCTGTTTTGTTACTCATTATTAGTGTACTATATTATATTAGTCCAGTCAAAACATATCGCCCAACAGTCTGTATACTCCAAAAACAGTTCAGTAGTGTAATTGATTCTTATTATCCTCTATTTATTTTGATTTATCTGTTCTCAGAATGAACGCTCACTGCTTTTATCTGCTGCTGAGATCTGCAGTTCATAAATCTGAATTACTGGCAAGGAGAACTCAGAACTTCCATTCATCTGAGGTTGGTAAATTAAATGCCACTAAGTTGGAATCAGTTATTGGCACTGCTTAGCAAAAAAATAAGTGCATTCTGAGACACTCTTGGAAAGCCAAAATATAAAGTGTCTGCTTTTCAGATTTTTTAAATCCACATTCATTCTTTGAAGGAATTCGCTAACTTCCCACTGAAATGGGCATTGAAAAAATAGGACCTCCTGGTCAAAAAATCCTGCTCTCCGCCGGTGCAGCTCCGTTGACTGAGCCACCGCTGCTACTGCCCCTTCTAATTCTGCGCTTGGCATGGGTTCGAGTCTGCTGTCTTGTGGTATTTTTATTTCTTTGCCTTAATTCTGTTTTTAGCTTATTTCGTTTGTTCTTATCATCTTTTTGGCCCCCTGATCCTCCTCTGCCTCCGTTCCTGTTTCCCTCCCTCCCTGACCATTTTCGCTGCACCTGTCCCCGCGGCCCCTCCAGCCTCCTGGTTTTCACGCTCCCGCCTCCAGCTGCACTTCCCTCCCCCTTCCCCTATTTAATGGCGGCCGCTGCGCTGGACCTCTGACCTCCCGGTCAAAGATCCAGCTCTCTGCCCATGCACCTCCGCTGACTGAGCCTCTGCCACTGCGGCGCCTGACAGGAGTTTGAGTCTGCTGTCTTGTGGTATTTTTATTTTTTTGCCTTAATTCTGCTTTTATCTTATTTCGGTTGTTTTTATCATCTTTTTGGCCCCCTGATCCTCCTCTGCCTCCATTCCTGTTTCCCATCCTCCCGCCCGTTTTTGCCGCTGCGGCCCCAGCGGGCCCTGCTGGTTTTTCCGCTCTTGCCTTCCAGCTGCACTCCCCCCTTCCCCCTTTTAATGGCGGCAGCTGTGCGGCTGCTCAGTGTGTGTGCCAAAGCCAAGCCTGTTTGCGGCCGTCCGCGACCCGACCACGAACAGCGACAGGGACCCTGGATCTCTGGCCTCCCACCGCTACGACAGAGCTGCCCTTCTCGCACTCAACCTAGGAAGGAACAACACTGCCAGCTGCCCACGCTGAACACCAGCCACAGCCAGTTCTCCTGCCATCGCTGCAGCCAGACCTTTAGCACCATCCGCACCCCCGCGGTCACTGCCCCCTCGTCGGATGCCAACACCACCGAAGCCCTGAAGGGCATCCTCCTCAATGGGCGCTCCCTGCACAAACATACCGTAGAGATCTGGAACCTCCTCGACACCTTCTCGCTAGACATCACCTTCTTCACAGAAACATGGACCAATGCCTCCTCCGCCAACGACATCGCCACCGCCACCGCCACCACCATCCCTGATGGATAGAAGATCCAGAGGAAGGAACGCCCCAACCACCCAGGAGGAGGACTTGCCATCGCACACAAGAGTTCCCTCCAACTCTCCACCTCCACCACGAGCGACCCTTCCTCTACCACAGAACACCTGCACTTCCAGATCCAGACCAGCCCTAGACCCACACTGAGTGGCACCCTTGCATACAGACCCCCAGGACCTCACACTTCATTCACCACAACCATCGCCAACCTCATTTCACCCCACGCCATCGCCGTCATGGACTGTATGCTCATCAGAGAGCTGAACTTCCACCTCGACAACCCCAGTGACCCCAACTCCACCGCCCTCCTGGACAACCTCCCCAACATTAGACTGAAACGCTCGCTCGTCTCCGCCCCTACCCACAAAACAGGACACACCACTGATCCCATTTTCGCAGGTGGGAACAACATCGCTTCAGTCACACCACGCAACCACCATGGATGGACCACCACTGCGTATACTTCCTCATCAACAAACCCACGCCGCCCAAACCTGCACCCCGCCCTCCACGAAGAAACTGGAGCAAACTCACAGAGGAGCAACTCAACTCGGCCCTCAACCGTGATGCCCCCACCACCTCTGCCGAAGCCAACCTCGCAGCCAAAGAGCTCCAAAGATGGATCACCAACTGTGCCGATGAGCTTGCACCCCTACGCAACCCAGACAAACAACACTCCAGGAAGGCCACCTGGTTCACCGCCGACCTCCAAGAATCCAGCCACACCTACAGACATCTCAAGAAGAACTGGAGAAACAGCAAAACCTTAGAAGATCGTACCGCCTACAAGAATGCATTAGATCCACCAAAAGGACTTTCATACAGACAAGATCCTCGCCAACTCCAGCAACGCCAAAGAACTCTTCAGCGTCATCCAGGAATTCACCAACCCCCCCAGCGAATCCACGGACATCACTCCCTCCCAGGACCTCTACAACAAGTTTGGCTCCTACCATCTGAAAATCAAGGGGCTCTACGACAACTTCAATGACCAGACACCTGACTCCGAAACCACTCCCTCCTCCAGCAACGCCAGCCAGCCCACCATCTCCTACTGGACCCCAGTCACCACCGAAGTCACCGCATCGACCATGAAAGGCATCAACTCTGGAGCCCCCATGGACCCCTGCCCCCGCACATCGTCCTCAGAGCCGCTGCCGCCATCGCACCAGAACTGCAACGTACCATCAGTGCCACCTTCGAAACTGACATCTTTACCAACGATTGGAAATACGCTGAGGTCAGACCCCTACTCAAGAAGCCCTCAGCAGACCCCACGAACCTCAAGAACTACTGGCCCATCACCCTCCTCCCCTTCGCTGCCAAAATCACAGAGAAGACGGTCAACGTCCAAGTAACAGAATTCATCGAAGAAAACTCCATCCTAGACCCCTCCCAATCCAGATTCCGCAGCAACCACAGCACCGAGATCGCTCTACTCGCTGCCACAGATGACATCCGCACCCTTCTCGATCAAGGGCACGCTGCAGCCCTGATCCTACTCAACCTTTCTGCAGTGTTCAACACCATCTTCTAGCACACACTCACAACCAGACTCCTCGACGCCAGCATACAGGGAACCACCCTCGACTGGCAGACCCAAAGAATCAGTCTGTCGCCCTTCCTCTCTGAACCCATGGAAATCAACTGCGGAGTACCGCAAGGATCGTCGCTCAGTCCCACGCTTTTCAACATCTACATGGCCCCCCTAGCCTCCATCGTCAGACAGCACACATTCAGCATAGTATCCTAAGCCGACAACACCCAGCTCATACTCTCCCTTAACAAAGTACCTCATCACCATCAGACTCAACTTCCAGGAAGGTAATGAAAGACATCACATCCTGGATGAGCAGCAGGTGCCTGAAGCTCAACTCAGAGAAGACAGATATCCTCGTCCTCTGACCCTCCCCCTCTGCATGGGACAACACCTGGTGGCTCACCGCCCCCCCCCTCCCCCCACGGACCATGCCTGAAACTTCGGCATCGTACTCGACTCCTCCCTCTCCATGGCCCGACAGGTCAACGCCGTCGCCACCACCTGCTTTAACACTCTTTGCATTCTCTGCAAGACTTTCAAATGGATCCCCCGAATCAAGGAAGACCGTCACCCATGCACTCATAACCAGCATTTCTGGACTATAGAGATGCTCTCTACGCCGGGATCAACAAGTCTCTGGTACGCAAACTCCAAACCATACAGAACTCCGCAGCCAGACCCGTCCTCGGCATCGCTCGACACGAACACATCACCCAACACCTGCATAACCTTTACTGGCTCCCTCTTGAGAAGAGAGTAACTTTCAAGATACTCACCCATGCCTACAAATGCAATCACAACACCGGACCTCAATATCTCAATGACAGAATCTCCTTTCACGTACCCATGAGGAACCTCCTATCTGCCGACCACGCCCTCGCCAAACCCCTGAGCATCAGCAGAGCAAGAACAGGTGGAAGAGCCTGCTCCTACATCAGGCCAAGACCTGCAACGAGCTGCCAATCAACATGAGATGCGCCCCCCACCCTGCACATCTTCAGGAAGACCCTCAAGACCTGGACCTTTGACTGACCGGAGCTGCTCCCCCAACGCCTTGAGACCCTCAAGGTGAGTAGCTCTATTAATAATTCCCTGATTGATTGTTTGCTTGAAAGCAAAATATTAAGTGTCTGTTTCTCAGATTTCTTAATGCCACATTAATTCTTTGAGGGAATTCACTAACCTCCCTCTTCAATAGGCATTCAAAAAATAGGACCATGAGCTGCATGCACAAAGTGAAACATTTGGGCAAGATGCTTCAACTCATGGGGATCTGTTCCTATTCAGGCACCCCCCACTAGAGCCAAGTTGGGTTCAGGTTAATTCTTTACTCATTGTTGTGTCGGATATCTGCTGTGCGTTTTGTAGATATCACCTCAACCATTTTGAAGTCACTGCTCTTGATTCATTCTTCCAAAGCGCGTTACAGTTTGGCTAGGAGGGCTTAGGAAAATCTATTTGCATAAATCATGAAATGCCTCTTGTTACCTATTCACCTTTGTCCTAGAGACAGTTTTAGTAGTCTCACCTGCCTCATGTAATAAAAAGTCATCATAAATATAAACTAATGCACACATACATCAGTAGAGGGCCTTGGTTGGGGTCAGCCCTCGTCATACATTGGTCGTTCAGGTGTCAGTCATATTTGCTTCCACTCCCCACAGCATACAGTATAGGGAGGAGGGTCAATCCACCCCATCCATTGACTCTCCTGCACTGTAACTATCTTGGCTAATCACATGTGCTCATCCGCCTAGAAGGAAATGCACTTCTGGCCACGGCTTGAGGGCTATTAGTTTATGTTACATTTATTTTTATTTTTTATTTTTTTTTTGTTATTAGATTCATCCTATGTGTAAGCTGTGCCTTCAGTTTCCAGTTTTTCAAGGCTAGTAGTCCACTTTTTTTGCACTAATTAAAATAATATTTATTCCTGAGATGTGCATTAAAACTAAAAAAGGTTTCGAAACCTGCTCTAAGTCTCCTAGGAAGCACCCGTACTATTCCAGTAAAATTTAAACGCAATGGTTATTTGTTTTCAATAAAAATTGTATTGCAAGTATTTGGCTGCCTTGTGTGCATGTTATTTTTTCTTTCTTTTCTTCGTTATTTTTGTGTCATATGATTGTAAAAAAACTTTTTAGAAATTAACCATAGTGCAGCTTGCCAAAGCCTATTGACTTTGCCAAAGCTTGCTCCTCTCACAGAGGAATCTACCCAAGTTTGGCCACATGAGAGAGCCAGGACAAAGGAGTGGAATAAAGTTACTTTGGTTTTGAATTTCCGTTCCTATATTAGAGGCTTTCTCTTGCTTGCTCCTAGCCTCCCTCCCATCTACAGTTTTGCCATCTTTCAGAAGCATTACACTGAGTCTCTTTATTAACGAGGGAAGTGACAAGGGTATCCGTGGATGTTAGGGGTGGTGGGGATGGCTGTGTGCAGCCTACGCGCACTCACATTCATGGAGCTGGTCTTACACTTCTGATTTTGTGTCAGGTTTGTGAAGCAGTTCCTGTTCCTGTCACTAGGAGCCAATATCCCTTCAGTCTGGAAATGTATGAAAGTCTATGGACCAATAGTAAGAGAGTCAGAATAATGACAAAATTATATTTTTAAAGTGCGTGCTAATATCAGCACTCATTAACCATATATGGCTAAAGTGTCATACAATTACAACATGCACAATAATAACTAGTGAAATGTGATATTTCTATGTTTATTGCCTCTGGCAATTCTGAAAGGGAACAACCATTGCAACACACTCATTACAAGGCACTACATTTACAACGCAGTCATTACAGCACAACTGCCTTTACATGGCATGCCATTAAAACGCAGCCATTACAACACATGTCACTACAACGCATGCCATTACAACACATTATAAGGTAAGTAATGGGGAATAGTAATTTTTACCCCTACACTATCCAACACTTACCCTACTGTTACACTCACTGTAGTGGCAATAGTAATTTTCACCCCTACACTATCCAACACTTACCCTACTGTTGCACTCACTGGAGTGGGAATAGTACATTTTATCCCTACACTATCCAATACTAACCCTACTGTTGCACTCATTGGAGTGGGAATAGCAATTTTTAGCCCTACACGATTCAACACTGTTGCCCTAAAAGTATTATGTGTTGTAATGGTAAGTGTTGTAATGGAATGCATTGTAAATGTAGTTTCTAAAAATGCGTTGTGATGGCATGCGTTGTGATGGCATGCGTTGTAAAATCATGCGTTGTAATGGATGTTGCGATGTAAAAACTGCTTTGTAAAGGCATGCGTTGTAAATATTTGCATTGTAACGGGCCCTATTCCTCTGAATTGCACTAAAATGGCAAAACTAGTTTTTACTGCTCCAAACAGTTGCAAGCCTTGGACTCTGCAAATCCTGGTGTAATCGTATTGGTTCCATATTAGGGTTTGCAAGCTGGGACCCCTAAAGATAAAACCAAAAATTTGGGAATGCAAACATAATAAGGCAGCACATGCGTGCTCTTACTGCTGTTGAGAAACGATTCATGACAATGGCACGCATTTCTGTTCCAGGATGGACCTTGTGTGAGTTCGAATACCAGTAGGGAATTTTGGCGCTTTACTATTTCCATATGACCTAAATTTAACTTGAACCCAAAGTGTGTGGGGGGGGGGGGGGGGCGGTCTAAAGTCAGGTAATTAGCATACATCATTTCCTTTTACATCCAGAACTGATCTGAAGAGCTTCAATGTAGGTCAAGATGTGTGGTTTAACCTGGAAACTACCTGTCACGTTACGGAAGCCCCACCCAGGGAGGGCGATAGATAGATAGAGGGAGGGCGATAGGTAGAGGGAGGGAGGGCGATAGATAGAGGGAGGGAGGGCGATAGAGTGAGGGCGGTAGCTATATAGAGGGGGCGATAGAGTGAGGGAGGGTGATAGATAGATAGATAGAGTGAGGGAGGGCGATAGATAGATAGAGGGAGGGCAATAGAGGGAGGGCGATAGATAGATAGAGGGAGGGCGATAGATAGATAGAGGGAGGGGGATAGATAGATAGAGGGAGGGCGATAGAGGGAGGGCGAAAGATAGATAGAGGGAGGGCGATAGATAGAGTGAGGGAGGGCGATAGAGTGAGGGCGATAGATATATAGAGGGGGGCGATAGATAGAGTGAGGGAGGGCGATAGATAGATAAAGTGAGGGAGGGCGATAGATAGATAGAGTGAGGGAGGGTGATAGATAGATAGATAGATAGATAGATAGATAGATAGATAGATAGATAGATAGATAGATAGATAGAGTGAGGGCGATAGAGTGAGGGCGATAGAGTGAGTGAGGGCAATAGAGTGAGTGAGGGCAATAGAGTGAGTGAGGGCAGTAGAGTGAGGGCGGTAGAGTGAGGGCGGTAGAGTGGTAGAGTGAGGGCGGAAGAGTGAGGGCGGTAGAGTGATGGCGGTAGAGTGAGGGCGGTAGAGTGGTAGAGTGAGGGCAGTAGAGTGAGGGTGTGAGGGCGGTAGAGTGGTAGAGTGAGGGCGGTAGAGTGAGGGCAGTAGAGTGGTAGAGTGAGGGGGTAGAGTGAGAGTGGTAGAGTGAGGGCGGTAGAGTGGTAGAGTGAGGGCGGTAGAGTGGTAGAGTGAGGGCAGTATTGTGAGGGCGGTAGAGTGGTAGAGTGAGGGCGGTAGAGTGGTAGGGTGAGGGTGGTAGAGTTGCAGAGTGAGGGCTGTAGAGTGGTAGAGTGAGGCGGGTGTGTGGTAGAGTGAGGGCGGTAGAGTGGTAGAGTGAGGGTGGTGGAGTGAGGGCAGTGGAGTGGTAGAGTGGGGGCAGTAGAGTGAGGGCGGTAGAGTGAGGGCGGTAGAGTAAGGGCGGTAGAGTGGTAGAGTCAGGGCGGTAGAGTGAGGGCATGAGGGCGGTAGAGTGGTAGAGTGAGGGCGTTAGAGTGAGGGTGGTAGAGTGGTAGAGTGAGGGCGGTAAAGTGAGGGCGGTAGAGTGGTAGAGTGAGGGCGGTAGAGTGAGGGCGGAGGGTGGTAGAGTGAGGGCGGTAGAGTGAGGGCGTGAGGGCAGTAGAGGGAAGGCGGTAAAGTGGTAGAGTGAGGGCAGTAGAGTGAGGCCAGTAGAGTGGTAGAGTGAGGGCGGTAGAGTGGTAGAGTGAGGGCAGTAGAGTGGTAGAGTGAGGGCGGTAGTCTGGTAGAGTGAGGGCGGTAGAGTGGTAGAGTGAGGGCAGTAGAGTGGGAGAGTGAGGGCGGTAGCGTTGTAGAGTGAGGGCGGTTGGGTGGTAGAGTGGTAGAGTGAGGGTGGTAGACTGAGGGCATGAGGGCGGTAGAGTGGTAGAGTGAGGGCGGTAGAGTGAGGGCGGTAGAGTGGTAGAGTGAGTGCAGTAGAGTGAGGGCGGTAGAGTGAGGGCGGTAAAGTGAGGGGATGAGGGCCGTAGAGTGAGGCGAGATAGTGAGGACGTGAGGGCGGTAGAGTGGTAGAGTGAGGGCGGAGAGTGAGGGCAGTAGTGTGGTAGAGTTAGGGTGGTAGAGTGAGGGCGGTGGAGTGGTAGAGGGAGGGCGGTAGAGTGAAGGCGGTAGAGTGGTAGAGAGAGGGCGGTAGAGTGAGGGCGTGAGGGCGGTAGAGAGAGGGCGGTAGAGTGGTAGAGTGAGGGCGGTAGAGTGAGGGTGGTAGAGTGAGGGTGGTAGAGTGAGGGCGGTAAAGTGAGGGCAGTAGAGTGGTAGAGTGAGGGCGGTAGAGTATAGAGTGAGGACCGTAGAGTGGTAGAGTGAGGGCGGTAGAATGGTAGAGTGAGGGCGGTCGAGTGGTAGAGTGAGGGCGGTAGAGTGAGGGCGGTAGAGAGGTAGAGTGAGGGCAGCAGAGTGGTAGAGTGAGGGAGGTAGAGTGGTAGAGTGAGGGCGGTACAGTGAGGGCGGTAGAGTGGTAGAGTGAGGGCGGTAGAGTGGTAGAGTGAGGGCGGTAGAGTTAGGGTGGTAGAGTGGTAGAGTGAGGGCGGTAGAGTAAGGGTGGTAGAGTGGTAGAGTGAGGGGGTAGAGCGGTAGAGTGAAGGCGGTAGAGTGAGGGCAGTAGAGCGGTAGAGTGAGAACGGTAGAGTGAGGGCGGTAGAGTGGTAGAGTGAGAACGGTAGAGTGAGGGCGGTAGAGTGGTAGAGTGAGGGCGGTAGAGTGGTAGAGAGAGGGCGGTAGAGTGAGGGGGTAGAGTGGTAGAGTGAGGGCGGAAGAGTGGTAGAGTGAGGGCGGTAGAGTGGTAGAGTGAGGGCGGTAGAGTGGTAAAGTGAGGGTGGTAGAGTGTGGGCGGTAGAGTGGTAGAGTGAGGGTGGTAGAGTGGTAGAGTGATGGCGGTAGAGTGAGGGCAGTAGAGTGGGAGAGTGAGGGCGGTAGCGTTGTAGAGTGAGGGCGGTTGGGTGGGAGAGTGGTAGAGTGAGGGTGGTAGAGTGAGGGCGTGAGGGCGGTAGAGTGGTAGAGTGAGGGCGGTAGAGTGAGGGCGGTAGAGTGAGGGTGGTAGAGTGAGTGCGGTAGAGTGAGGGCGTGATGGCGGTAGAGTGAGGGGATGAGGCCGGTAGAGTGAGGCGGTATAGTGAGGACGTGAGGGCGGTAGAGTGAGGGCAGTAGAGTGGTAGAGTGAGGGTTGTAGAGTGAGGGCGGTGGAGTGGTAGAGGGAGGGCGGTAGAGTGAGGACGGTAGAGTGGTAGAGAGAGGGCGGTAGAGTGAGGGCGTGAGGGCGGTAGAGAGAGGGCGGTAGAGTGGTAGAGTGAGGGCGGTAGAGTGAGGGTGATAGAGTGAGGGCGGTAGAGTGAGGGCGGTAAAGTGAGGGCAGTAGAGTGGTAGAGTGAGGGCGGTAGAGTGGTAGAGTGAGAACGGTAGAGTGGTAGAGTGAGGGCAGTAGAGTGAGGGCGGTAGAAGGGTAGAGTGAGGGCGGTAGAGTGGTAGAGTGAGGGCGGTAGAGTGAGGGCGGTAGAGAGGTAGAGTGAGGGCAGCAGAGTGGTAGAGTGAGGGAGGTAGAGTGGTAGAGTGAGGGCGGTAGAGTGAGGGCGGTAGAGTGCTAGAGTGAGGGCGGTAGAGTGGTAGAGTGAGGGCGGTAGAGTTAGGGCAGTAGAGTGGTAGAGTGAGGGCGGTAGAGTAAGGGTGGTAGAGTGGTAGAGTGAGGGGGTAGAGCGGTAGAGTGAAGGCGGTAGAGTGAGGGCGGTAGAGCAGTGGAGTGAGGGCGGTAGAGTGAGGTCGGTAGAGTGAGGGCGGTAGAGTGGTAGAGTGAGGGCGGTAGAGTGAGGGCGGTAGAGTGGTAGAGTGATGGCAGAAGAGTGGTACAGTGAGGGCGGTAGAGTGGTAGAGTGAGGGCGGTAGAGTGGTAAAGTGAGGGCGGTAGAGTGTGGGCGGTAGAGTGGTAGAGAGGGCGGTAGAGTGAGGGCGGTAGAGTGAGGGCTGTAGAGCGGTAGAGTGAGCGCAGTAGAGTGAGGGCGGTAGACTGGTAGAGTGAGGGCGGTAGAGTGGTAGAGTGAGGGTGGTAGAGTGAGGGCGGTAGAGTGAGGGTGGTAGCGGGGTAGAGTGAGGGCGGTAGAGTGGTAGAGTGAGGGCGGTAGAGTGGTAGAGTGAGGGCAGTACAGTGAGGGCGGATGAGTGGTAGAGTGAGGGTGGTTGAGTGGTACAGTGAGGGTGGTAGAGTGAGGGCGGTAGAGTGGTAGAGTAAGGGCAGTGGTAGAGTGAGGGCGGTAGAGTGGTAGAGTGAGGGCAATAGAGGGGTAGAGTGAGGTCGGAGGAGTGAGGGCGGTAGAGTTGTAGAGTGAGGGCGGTAGAGTGGTAGAGTGAGGGCAGTAGAGTGAGGGCATGAGGGCGGTAGAGTGGTAGAGTGAGGGTGGTAGAATGAGGGCAGTAGAGTGAGGGCATGAGGGCGGTAGAGTGGTAGAGTGAGGGCAGTAGAGTCATAGAGTGAGGGCGGGAGGGTGGTAGAATGAGGGCAGTGGAGTGAGGGCGGTGGAGTGGTAGAGTGAGGGCAGTAGAGTGAGGGCGGTAGAGTGGTAGAGTGAGGGCGGTAGAGGTAGGGCGGTAGAGTGGTAGAGTGAGGGCGGTAGAGTGAGGGCATGAGGGAGGTAGAGTGGTAGAGTGAGGGCGGTAGAGTGAGGGGGGTAGAGTGGTAGAGTGAGGGCGGTAGAGTGGTAGATTGAGGGCGGTAGATTGGTAGAGTGAGGGCGGTAGAGCAGTAGAGTGAGGGCGTAGAGTGAGGGTGGTAGATCGAGGGCGTGAGGGCAGTAGAGTGGTAGATTGAGGGCGGTAGAGTGGTATAGTGAGGGCGGTAAAGTGAGGGCGGTAGAATGGTAGAGTAAAGGAGGTTGAGTGGTAGAGTGAGGGCAGTAGAGTGGTAGAGTGAGGGCGGTAGAGTGGTAGATTGAGGGCGGTAGAGTTAGGGCGGTAGAGTGGTAGAGTGAGGGCGGTAGAGTAAGGGTGGTAGAGTGAGGGGGTAGAGCGGTAGAGTGAAGGCGGTAGAGTGAGAGCGGTAGAGTGGTAGAGTGAGGGCGGTAGAGTGGAAGAGAGTGGGCGGTAGAGTGAAAGCGGTAGAGTGGTAGAATGAGGGCAGTAGAGTGAAGGCGGTAGAGTGAGGGCGGTAGAGTGGTAAAGTGAGGGGGTAGAGTGTGGGCGGTAGAGTGGTAGAGTGAGGGCGGTAGAGTGAGGGCGATAGAGTGAGGGCTGTAGAGCGGTAGAGTGAGGGCAGTAGAGTGAGGGCGGTAGACTGGTAGAGTGAGGGCGGTAGAGTGGTAGAGTGAGGGTGGTAGAGTGAGGGTGGTAGAGTGAGGGCGGTAGAGTGAGGGTGGTAGAGGGGTAGAGTGAGGGCAGTAGAGTGGTAGAGTGAGGGCGGTAGAGTGGTAGAGTGAGGGCAGTAGAGTGAGGGCGGATGAGTGGTAGAGTGAGGGTGGTTGAGCGGAAGAGTGAGGGCGGTAGAGTGAGGGCGTGAGGGCGGTAGAGTGATAGAGTGAGGGCAGTGGTAGAGTGAGGGCGGTAGAGTGGTAGAGTGAGGGCGGTAGAGTGGTAGAGTGAGGACAGTAGAGTGAGGGCGTGAGGTCGGTAGAGTGGTAGAGTGAGGGCGGTAAAGTGGTAGAATGAGGGCAGTAGAGTGAGGGCATGAGGGCGGTAGAGTGAGTTCAGTGGAGTGAGGGCGGTGGAGTGGTAGAGTGAGGGCAGTAGAGTGAGGGCGGTAGAGTGGTAGAGTGAGGGCGGTAGAGTGAGGGCGTGAGGGCGGTAGAGTGGTAGAGTGAGGGCGGTAGAGTGAGGGCGTGAGGGCGGTAGAGTGGTAGAGGGAGGGCGGTAGAGTGAGAGCGGTAGAATGAGGGCAGTAGAGTGGTAGAGTGAGGGCGGTAGAGTGGTAGATTGAGGGCGGTAGAGTGGTGGAGTGAGGGCGGTAGTGCAGTAGAGTGAGGGCGGTAGAGTGAGGGCGGTAAAGTGAGGGTGGTAGATTGAGGGCGTGAGGGCGGTCGAGTGGTAGGTTGAGGGCGGTAGAGTGAGGGCAGTAGAGTGGTAGAGTGAGGTGGTAGAGTGGTAGAGTGAGGGCGGTAGAGTGAGGGCGAGACACCTTCCCCATATAGTATGAAGACTCCAACAGAGCATATTGTCTTCATGGCGGAAATCCTATAGTAGAAGACTCCGACAATCATGCAACGAAAGACAGCAACACAAACGCAGTGGCATCAATCACTGTACAGTTACTGCCACATAATTTACCAAACCAATTGTGCATTCAGCGTTGTCAAGGCAGATCCTGTAAAGCATTAGTGCAGCACGTGCGATATCTTGACGAAAATAGTATGAAGAGGGACATTTTCTAATTAATCATTCTGCAGTTATTCCTTTAAACACATGTCTAAACCACTCTAGGAGTGCAATACTCTTAAACTCTCACATTGCAGGCATGTTAAACTATGAGTTTGCAGCGGCTCTTACTTTTTATTAAGCATTGCTATGTTTTAAATTTGAGTGTTCTGATTTTCAAGAAGTTCAGTGACCCACCGCACAGCCTGATTTAACGTCTCCCAATTAGTTTCTGTGTTATGGCCATAAATGCATTAGTCTGGTAAATGCCGAATCTAATCAGCCTCTTAAAATACCTAAATTCAAATATGTGGTAGGAATGGTTTCACATATTTCTGACACGTAGCTTGCGAAGTACTGAATACAAAAGTGTGCAGCAAATAAAGAAGGAATGGGCAAGTACGAACAGTTTCCTGCCCGGTCACCTTCTAACACTGTAAAGAAGACTCTGTTTTCCAGCAAGTCAACATAGCCAGTTAGAAGCAAGCCACAAGACCATGCTCTTCATTCAGTTAAGAATGCGTAACCCATGAAAATACACTGTGGCGGGTTCTCACCCATGGTGAAGTGCAAAGTTTTTCTCGAGGCCGAGGAAGAATGGTTTAAGCCTTAAACCATGCAATAAATGACCCCAGTAACACGACGTGCAGAGGGCACTGATTAGAAAAACAAGGATGGGGGGTGTGTGGGAGTTAGGTTAACAAGCTCTCGGCTTTGCTGTGGCGGGGGCAGGGGAGCACATTCCTTTGAAGTCTGAAGGGGCGGCGACACCAAAAGGGTTTCAATTCACATGGATGCTTTCAGTTAAGGGGCACGCTTTCAGTTCAGAAGTGACAGTGTTGATCTGAGAGGTCAAAACAGTTGAAAGTGGGTCCCTACCCGGTAAGCATAGGTGCTAATATGTACCATCTCGTGGGGCGCAATGACATGTGGTAATAGTTAACGTGGGTAAATGTGAGTGGGGCCAGGGCATACTGTTGTGCGACAGACGGGGTGGGACTGCTCTTATCTAAACCTCCTGTCCAATGTCCCCTGTTTGTGTTCGGTCTTCTCCCTCCATTGCAATGAGCATAGTTTCCCATTCCAAGGAGATAGGGAACTTCCTAAGGCCTCTTGATTCTTCCTTCCTAAGTATCGTCCCCTCCGCTCGCCCCCACTTAAGTACTTCCGAGTGCCAGAGGTGTGCCAAATACAGTGACATTATGAGACAAATGTTTATGTAACACTGTGAGGTGTTATATGAATATCACTGTTATAAGAGGTGGAGGTTTGAGTTGGGGTGAAAATATAAAAGCCGGCTGTAGCTCTAGGAATATTTGATGTACCGTTATACTCGATGACAAATCAGCTATGAATAAAGTTTAAAAAAATAATAATAAATAAATAAAAAAAATAAAAAAAGATTTGCACGTTTTTAAGGCATAAATTCGACTATGTATAGGAGCATAGCAAAATAGCAGAGCACAGAGAGCGAGGCTGCTCATACCCAGTGGATTTAGAAATCCGTTCCATAAAAAAAAAACAAGTGTGAGAGAGCAGAAAGGAGTGGGGCTAGGCTGCAGCCTCAACAAGCTCTCAGCATTGCGGTGGCGGGCGGGGGTGCGCATTCCTTTGAAGTCTGATGGGGGCGGGGGAGCGGCTTGGGAGCGGCTTCCTTTGAAGTCTGATGTCGAAGCTCAGACAAATGGTATATGGTGTGCGATGTGCGATGTGGCTGGTGATGTGCATGAGCCTGGCTCACATGAACTGCACCTAATCCGCAGTTTGGGTAGACTTTTGAAAGCCCCTTACTATAATCTCACCAAACAATGCTTACGCATTGGTTCAGCGAGACCTAAAAACCAAAATAATCACAGTTCCTGTGAGGTCCTGAATCTGGCTGTCTTGGGCAGGCTACCAACACAACTCCACGGAAAAAAATCCTGCCAAAAAGAAAAAGTTATATCAGCAGACAAACGAAAATGTAATCCCTTCTCTCTTGGAATGCTAGTATCACCACTATTGACCTCAGTACGGTGATACTACAGTCCGCATTGAATCTCAGCACCATTGAATTAAATTGGTCACAGTAAAAGTACTCCCCTTTATGTCCTGCAAATTGTGCCTACTTATCCTGTTCACAATCATTCTTCTGTCCAGAGAGACCACCAGTACTCATATGCACACCAGACATTGCCTCAGAACCTTGAAAGCAACTCTGCTTTAAATGATAGTTCTTAATAATAACTTCTAAAAAATAAATTGTTTGAAAAAGGAACACATCTCAAAGTGTTCGTTCCCAAAAATATTGAATCAAAGAGGGTATAAATGGTATAAAATGGTTAAGGGTATAGGAGTGAAGGGGATTGGGTAAGTGGGTAGGGGCAGGGGTTTTTATGGTAGAAGGTTAAGGATTAAAGGTTTGGGGTACAGGTTTAAGGATTAAAGTTTGAGAAATGTAGATTAAGGGTTAATGGGCTAAGGTTTAAGGTTTTGGAGAGGAGAATTACGGCCTTGCTAGATGTAGAGCGTGAAGCATGTGTTTTTTTAAACTGTTTATTCCTTTATTTCTAAACAGGTCATAACTACCCACCAGCGACCAACATATGCCACAGGTTATACAATATAGTGCCCATTGAGGGTTCGGTTCTGGCAGTCCAACAGAATGTGCCCATGTACATCAAAGTCTGCAACACAGCTCGGGCGATGGTGCCACTCTTAGTCAGGATAGGTGTCTGCTGGGTCCTCTCTCGTACAGTCCGTGTCTTCAGCGTGGGGAACCAGCCCTGGTAGGGCAGACCCTGCGGTTGCCACCAACAGTCCATCCTATAGTAGGATATACATCTTGGTAAATTTCTGGGGGCAACCTCTGGCCTCATACACCACCCTCTCGGCCTCTGTGCAATGGCTGTGCCTATTATTCATGCACCTTTGGTTGGCACCTGGGAGGATCCCCATCTTTTCGCTATATCTCTCTTCACTAGAGCAAACCCCAGCATGCACATAACTAAGTGCTTTCTTGGCAGGTCTACATCCCCTGTATCCAAAGGAGAACAAATTGCAGAGTATTCAGGACTGACATTCCCAGGATCATTGAGAGTTCGCTAACTATACCTAGCCAATATTGCACAATAGGCAAATACAAATCCTAGAGCATATGTAAGAATGACCCGGTCAGAACAAAATGGAAGTATACACAAAACAGTGAAAAGAACTATGTCATCCTAACATCAAAGCACTGGGGGTCACTCCGGTCAGCAGAAAACAATTGTGTGTATCGGTATAGGGATCCTAGAGTCAATATACATCCTCGTTCATGTCAATACACACATATTGTGTGTATACATCCGTTTTGTTCAGACCATATTGACCTTACGCCTTGAGAAAGCCCCGGCTTTCGGGCCACAAGGGGTCAAAACACGTGTTGGCTGTGCCTCACAAAGAGTTGCTTAACCATGACCATGCAACCAAGCAAAGATACAAGTTTACAACTTTATTTCTCACCTCGAATTAAAGTAGATATTGAATCATATCCTAGTGGATGTAGCTTATTAATTTCTGCAGTTCCTTTGGGTCCCACAGGGGGTCGACCTAGAGACCTGTGTTGCCACCCCCCTATTTTGTGGCTTTGCTCTAGGCCTCCAATGAGGCTCTACTCCCTCTAGGGAGCAAAGACCAATCCTCTCCTACCCAGCCAAGGTACTCAAGAAAGGCATCAACCAACAGCTCACCAAATACCTGGAACGGGAAACATCCATTACAACGCAGTCATAACAACGCACTACCTTTATAACACAACTGTTACAATGCAACTGCCTTTAAATCACATGCCATTACAACGCATGCCATTACAGCGCATGTCACTACAACGCATGTCATTACAATGCATACCATTACAACGCATACCATTACAACGCATACCATTACAGCGCATTATAAGGTAAGTAATAGAGATTTTTTAGTTTTAGGGTGGGTGTGGGTCATGGAGTACATGGTAATAGTAATTTTTACCCCTACATTATCCAACACTTACCCTACTGTTGCACTCACTGGAGTGGGAATAGTAATGTTTACCCCTACACTATCCAACACTTACCCTCCAGTTACCCTAAAAGTATTATGCATTGTAATGTTATGCATTATAATGGTATGCATTGAAATGGAATGCGTTGTAATGGTAGTTTTAAACAATGAGTTGTAATGGAATGTGTTGTAAAATCATGCAATGTAATGATAGTTGCAATATAACAAATGCGTTGTGTTGCATGTGTTGTAATTGTTTGTGTTGTAACTTCATATATTCACCTGGAACACAACCACCTCTTAAATATCTCACAATCAGGATTCCTTGCCAACCACTGGACCTAGACTGCACTGATCGTTGCCACAGAAGACATCAGAACTCTCCTCAACTGTGGAGAAACAGAGGCCCTGTTCCTCCTTCACCTATTTGCGGCGTTCAACACCGTCTCCTACCACATCTTCATCGACAGACTCTACGACATCGGCATACAGCAAAACACTCTCAAATGGATCACCTCCTTCCTCTCAGGATGCACACAGGGCATCAGTCTACCTTCCTTCACCTCCGCACCCAAGGACATTATATGTAGCGCACCACAAGGATCATCCCTCAGCCCCACCCTTTTCAACATCTACATGACTTCTGTCGCAGGCGTCGTCAGATACCATGGACTCAACATAATCTCCTATGCAGATGACACTCAACAAATCCTCTCACTTACCGAGGAACCCTCCAATGCTAAAACCAACTTTCATAACGCCATGACCAATCTAGCCAAGTGGATGAGAGACAACTGTTTTAAACTCAACTTCCATAAAGCAGAAGTACTGATCTTCGGAAGGAAAACCCTGTATGGGACCACAGCTGGTAGCCAGCAGAACTGGGACGACACCCACAGGGACCGGCCATGCACGCAACCTCAGCATCATCGTTGACAGCCAACTGACAATGAAATGTAGCCTCTTCAGATGGACACCAATCAACACCAGGAAGACCGTCACACTGGCCCTCATCACCAGCCTCCTTGACTACGGCACCTCTCGCTACGCCGGAATCTCCACCCAGCTCCTCAGAAAACTCCAGACCATACAGAATACTGCAGCCAGACTCATTCTGAACCTCTCCAACACACAGCTTACAAAGCTCTGCACAACCAAGGACCATCCTACATCAACCACCGACTAAACTTCCATCTTCCCGCAAGACACTTGCACTCCGCCTCACTCACCCTCGCACCGACACCCCGCATCTGGGGCCACTTTTTCTCCTACATATCTGCCAAAACCTGCAACGATCTACCCCTCCACCTCCGAACCGCACCTTCCATGGCAGATTACAGAAAGAAACTCAAGAGCTGGCTTTTCGACAGAGACACAGCACCCTCACCCACAATATTGGTTCCATGGTGTATTAATGTCTCTTGGTTTGCATCTAAAACGTTTGCCAAGTTCCTATTAGATATTACCAATTGCTCTTGCCAATTGCTTAGTCTACTTCCGTGGCTTTGGACAGAAGGTTCGCGTTGTTGCATTAATTAGCCTTTTCACATGTTTTTTTCTTTTGGAATCAGGCCTTGATTTCTTGTGGTCATTAATTTAGTATATGTCTGTCACATATACAAATTTAAAAGAAAAAACATACATAATGTCACTTTAGTGAGCCAAGTGACATGAGGTGCATGCATAGGTGCTACTGATAGATATGCTAGCCATACAAGTTAGAACCACGTATACATAATATGAATCAATCTGAGCCTTTCCTTCTACAATTCTATCTCATGATCTATCAACACTCTGTCAAAGCAGGGGATACACAGGATATTACACGCCTCCCTTTCATACACACCAAAGCAAGGAAAACCAGAACGCACTATATCAAGATGAAAGTGACAAACTAACCACAAATATTCACATATCACTTAAACAATCAAACATTAGTTACCCAACAATAAAGCTTCACACTCCCCACTAAAATATGCTGACCACAAGGACAATAAATCAGTCATGGTGACTAGCTAATAGGTTGAGGAAAACCTTGCAGCCCTTCAGTGACAATGATGCTCCCCAAACCTCATGTCAAAAGGCAAACCGCAAGAGAACAAACAAATGTGGTTCAAAACCTCTGCCACGGCCCAAGTCTGTAAGCCTTTCATCCCCTGTGGACATGTGGGCATTTACTACCTTATTTTTGCACATTTACAAACACGCCACGCACACAGACATAAAGTACAAGTAGCCACAGATCCAGAACACATGGGACAGCCCAAGGCAGGGTACCCTGTAGCCTCCCTCGATATAACACACACAGTTGCACACAATGCAACACATAGACAAAGAACAGTCAACTTGCAAGAACTCAAGCCATACCTAACTAACATACCCCTCAATTTTGGATCAATTTAACATTCATGCCCACTCAGACACCCACTCAGTATTCACATATCCATAACACAGCAGCCAATCGAGAATGTGAGCCATTGCACAGTTCACTTTCATTTCCATTTCCTTAGCATAATGTAGTAAAACTTACAGGAATAACACTCCAACCATCACAGCAGCCTGAACACCAAAAGGCATGCAAAATCCTAAATACATGTAGGGGGAATGCTCATTCTTTTGAATCACACACTCACCAAGTATGTACAGCATGCACCCTCCCCAAACCAGCAAACCCATTCTAAGATACAACTCCAAATCTATACATTCCCTGCGACTCAGACAACACAGCAATACATTGCAGAATGTATATAGCCATGGCATTCATGCAGTAAAGTGTTAAACAAAGACCTCACCATCAGCACAGTAAACTGCGAAGCATTGTTCCAGGAAAGCAAACAACACTAAACAAGCAGCTTCTTAAATGTATAAAGTCAGGTGAAACCTTCAGTTCCCTGGAAAAACAGCTGCTAAGAAACTAACATTTCAATAAGCAAATTTAAAGTTACATCGTGTAACAAACAGAACAAAAGCATTACATCTTGCTATGAGCAAAAGGCATGCATAATACAAGCTATGGTGCCAAGACATTGAATTCTAACTGTAACAGAGATAACTTTCCTTCATAATATATCTGAACAACTCACATTTGGCAAATGTAGTTATTCAGTCGACCTGACGCGGGTTTGGGTGCGGCAGACTTGCATCTGTATTACTGTACTAGCAGCCCGTCCCGACGTTGTCCGGGTATGAATTGCTGCCGGCTGCTGTTTTGTAGGATTTCATTTTGATAGCATTTCTAATCTGTGACAGGCCTGTGAAACGCTCCGATTCACAGTGCACTGCTGATGCACTTAAGAGTGTGCGTTCAGTAGTGTGTGAACTTGAGTTTCCCTACTTTGTTTTTCCTTGCAATATTATATAGAGCGAACTCGACAACATGGCATGAGCACAATTTACATTACAGAAGAACACATTCATTTGTGGTAGGCACTGGGAGACAAAGCGATTTGCCTGGAATCACAGGATGTTGAGCTGATGCCGAGATTCGAACGTAGCTCCCCAGCTCTAAAGTTCGCAATTCTAGAACTTGTGGCGGGAGGTGTGTCTAAAAGTGTATGTCGGTGCTGGCCATCAATGAGAGAGACCTGTGCATTTTTCAATTCGGTGGTGAAAAAATATGAGTATGTTGCTGGAGATGTGGGCCGCCGTGCCACCAATGTACTTACCGGGGGAGGGTAAACACCCATTATTCCGCAACTTTCTTTCCGGATACCATCACTCCGCATACTTTCATTACCTAAGTACCTTGACTCCGCAATTCTATTATAACGCATGGCATTACATTTTATATGCTTTTACCATGCATACATTTACAACGAAATTCGTTGTAAATGCATGAATGGTAAAAGCATGTTTTTTTTAATGTTTGGATAAGGTAAGTATGGGTATAGGGGTATATGTTTTGGGGTACTGAGGTATATTTTTTGGGGTGTTTGGGTATTTTAAGGGTTCAGATATAGTTTTGGGTTATGGGGTACAGGGGTAGTTTTAGGGTTTAGTGATAGGTATGGGTTTGGGGTACAGGGGTATTTTTAGGGTTCAGGGCTAGGTTTGGGTTTTGAGGTACAGGGGTATTTTAAGGGTTCAGGGCTAGGTTTGGGTTTTGGGGTACAGGGGTATTTTTAGGGTTCAGGGCTAGGTTTGGGTTTTGGGGTACAGGGGTATGTTAGGGTTCAGGGGTAGGTTTGGGTTTTGGGGTACAGGGTTATTTTTATGGTCCAGGCTAGGTTTGGGTTTTGGGTTACAGGGGTATTTTTAGGGTTCAGAAGTAGGTTTGGGTTTTGGGGTACATGGGTATTTTAAGGGTTCAGGGCTAGGTTTGGGTTTTGGAGTACAGGGTATTTTAGGGTTCAGGGGTAGGTTTGGGTTTTAGGGTACAGGGGTATTTTTAGGGTTCAGGGCTAGGTTTGGGTTTTGGGGTACAGGGGTATTTTTAGGGTTCAGGGGTAGGTTTGGGTTTTGAGGTACAGCGGTATTTATAGGGTTCAGGGCTAGGTTTGGGTTTTGGGGTACAGGGGTATTTTTAGGGTTTAGGGATAGGTTTGGGTTTTGGGGTACAGGGTATATTTATAGGGTTAAGATGGGTTATTGTTTAAGGGTGTTGGGGTATTTTAAGGAGTACGGGTGGGTTATGATTATGGGGTGCAGGGGTATTTAAAGGGAGCAGGGTGGACACCCGGAGCTGGAATGTACAGAACCTGGGAAGAAAAACAATGAAATTTTGGGCACAAAGCTCGCTTTTTTTCCCGTAATCCCGCGCCCCGCACACGCTCACGCCACAAGCACACGCCCACAGCACACAATATGAGACATAGCATGAAGGGCGGAACGTACCACACCCCCCCAGCGTTTGTCACGCCCCCAGCACACGTCCACAGCACAACACAGACACGCCCACAAGGGACTACTTTGCTGGCACGGTTCTTTTACCTTTTAAATGTATATGGTGGGCGTCTGCATAGCCTATGTCCTTCTGCTGCAACTGCCCTTTCCAACGCTGTATTGGGTGTTGTGATTGGTGCTGTGGTTCCTGAGATTACCCGCCTCAAAGGTTTGGGCTCTCTCTTTATTATATTAGTATAGATATAGAACATTACTGGATGGCGACATTGTCGTAGATACTGTTGTTAAATGTTGGTTCACTGGGGAGTGCCAGAATCCAGCTTTCTGGATTGAAGTCCCCCGAATGGGATGTGACAATATATTGGGAATGTTGTATGGAGCTCCCATCCGCCTTCACTCCCAGAATTCTCCAGGCTGATGCTCCTGACTTGGAGGTTGGCATTGCAATGGACAGGGTGGTACCGCAGGGTTACCATGGCTCAAGCAGGTGTCGCCGTTTGATGGGTTTGGCAGATGTAACCCTATCAGCATCTCAAGCCTGGGGACGTCGATAAAGGGTCTCATATAAAATAATTTCAAGAGCTCTGTGTGTGATTCAACCTTCATAACTCCCCTTTCTATAAATATCTGGAGCTCTGCCTTATTGCCCAGGGTTTTGGGTGGGTGAAAACACAATAACGGGTAGGGGATGATGGAAAAACAGGGTCCGGATGAAGGAGAGTTTGTGATAATGAAAGTAGAAAATGAAGAAGTTCTACTCATGTCAACGAAAGCACCAGCAGAAAGATATGCACAGATTACGTGTTTAAGGAGAAATAGAGGCCTTAGCTGTCTTTGGTAGCAGAATAAAAAGGAGCACAGTTGTAGATATGGTTAGGATTCCCTGAGCATACAATATGTGAATCTATTTTATACAATGAAAATTTTTCGGTACACAAATTCAAGAGAAAAGTTAAATAGCCTTTAATCTGAGTCCGTAATTCATTTGCTTTATTCTTTTATGTAATTTGCCACGAAGACTTGTTCAAATGTCCCTTCCACTTCCAGATAATTCAAACAATACAATCTTCCAAATAATGTGAATTCACATATTGTATGCTCAGGGAATCCTAACCATATCTATATTGATGCAAGTGCTTGCAATTGTGAATCAACAGTCGGGGTGGTGGCTGTTTAGATTTCCTTAGAAGAATCAAATTAGAATTAAAGGATCAGAGGCACTTATCCACCCGAGCTTGCCCAGCATATACCTCACCGCCCTTTTGTAGAAATCAGTTGTAGTCAGGATCTGGGGGGAGGGAACTAGGTATAAGCTTTAGTTTAACAGAGGAATATAATTATGCACAGTAAAAATGGAAGGGCACAGGCCTGCATTGAAAGAATACAAATCTGAGAAAATAAGGCAGCACAGAGGCACAGGATAGGTGGGAGGTTAGGCTTTGCCATGCAGCAGATATGTAGGGAGTAGAGCATTGCTAGGCTTCAAGTACTAGACAAGCAAAGGCACCAGTAGTGTAGCGATGACGTGGAAGCCTAGCTAATGATCACATGTGCACCTGAGTCGCATTTAGTAAATACGAGACTAACTGTGTTTGCAGAAGTATAACCTTTTGATAATATTGTTGTATTTTGCAGATGTTCATTTAATATTCAAATGTATGACACATTTGAGGTTACAAAATGATTAAATAAACTGTCCGTCGTATTGAAAGTCTAAGCTCAGATTCCAGTTCACGGAGCCGACTGAACGTCTGCACGTGCGCTTGCTTTTTATGTAAACTCTGTGCTATTTTGCCAACAGAAGTCGTGTCATCTTTTTCTTTTGTCTGTCAATATTTTTGGTGGAGCCAGCCAAGTTCATCTCGACTTTCCCAGACTGCGCCCGATGGAAGAGCTGCCTGCCCCCGATTGAATAGAAACGGTGCAAATATCAGGGAAGAAGGCGCCGAGTGTTATACTAAAGCCCGTCTATTCAAAAGATGGAAGGTAAGAATCCCAGGATGCAGTCAAAAGGGGGAAGAGAAATCATACTTGGTACCGTAATATTTTAAATCCAATATTCTTTGGCAATTACAGTATAGAAATGCACGCATGGGGTTTTTCTTTTTGTTTTGGTTGGATGCAATTAAACGAAATGTGATGTTTCCCAGTACACAGCAGAAGAGCAGCTAGTGTAAATTCCCCTTTGAAATAGAAGGGAAGAGATGCTCCTTTGGGGAGTGATCTAGTAGACAGTAAGTAGTGCATTCCCCAGGAGAAAAGCTCCTGGAAGAGACACTCCTGAGGGAGCGATCTAGCAGGCGATAATGTATAACCCAGGACGCAAGCTCCTGGAAGAGTCCCTCCTTTGGGAGTGATCTAGCAGGAACTAGTGCACAACCCAGGAGACAAGCTCTTGAAAGAGACATATGCTTCGGGGAATGATGTAGCAGGTACCAGTGTATTACTCAAAAGGAAAGATCTGGAAGGAACATTCCTTTGGCACTGCTTTCAGGTGTCCCTGTTAGACCCGGAGGGTCGATGTAGAAATAGTGAGACGGAACTGGGTAACAAGTGTGTGAAGTTTGATGTGGTAAAGGTACGATCATTTGCTCGGTGCTGGCAAGCCTACTCTGAATAAATCCGTGCTCAGCTCCCTACTTCCCAGATTTAAGCTGTCTGGATGGCATCTTTAAGGAAGGAGGGCCAAGGGTGAATCATCAGTTGGTGAGTCTGACGGTTAGGCAAAGGGACAGTTAATCGCTGGTGTCAGTTGGCTTTGCCCTGAGCATGGCCAGACCCATGTTGCGGATATGAAACGTGTATTTGGTGTAGGTAGCTATCCCTCCATGAATAAGGAAGATGATATAAAGAGTACAGTCCTGCACAAGCACAAGGGGCAAATCGTAGAGAAGTGTCAGGGTTCTCCGCAGGTTGTCATACAGTCTGGTATGAGCGAGGACAAAAGGCAGCAAGATCTGTCTGGAATTTTTGGTATTTCAGCACAGACCCCTGAGGTGTCCTGGAAGTGGGGAACATTATTTCAGATAAGAACACAGGGAACCAAAATAGAACGTCTCCCAAGAGAAGCCTTAAGATTAATAAAACGTCCCTATGAGTGAGACCGATAATTCACCGTGGCAGGTAACATATGAGATGGAATTAAAATTTACATTTATGTGGGCACATGAAGAACCCTCTTGTCCATGTAATATCCCTAGAAATCATATAGTAACATAGTCACCCATCATATTAGAGGCCCTTCTTGATGCATTCCTCACAGACATTTACGATTCAGGAATCGAAATATGAATGGGACACCAAATCCTCGAGCATTGCAAATATTTATTTATATTCATGATAATATTGTAACATGTATTGCATCAGACACAAATCCTTTTAGACCTCCCCCTCATAAATGCACCCGATACATATAACATGGATGAAGTGTTACACAGACTAGAGATAAGTGTCCTTGATTTTAGTGAAGATACCACTGCATAAGACCAAATTGTGTTTACCAGTACTATGGGTTAGCGATATTTGTAGAACACAAATATATTAGTGAATGAGACAGGTCCAAAAAAGGACATAAGATAGTAGACCAATGAACAAGGGACTAAAAGTGATATTTCTGTAACACACAGAAAAACACACACACATCCTTTGGGACCATGGAGACCCCTCTGGATTGCATGGATAAAGACTATTCCTTCTGAGAAGAAGAAGATACAAAAGTATTGTAAACAATGGTACAAAGGTACCAAGGGCCACGCCCAGCCATGGCCAGAGGACAGGACATTCGACAAAGACATAATTGAACACACATCGACTTACATTTGCTCTAAGTATAACAAAAAGGAAAAAAACTGAAAAGGGAAGTCACTTTGTCATTATGGCGGGTGTTCTGCGATACAAAAGCAGACGTGAAGCCAACAGCACCCAAAGAGGCTGTAACACAGTCCTCAGAAAAACCCCAGCCTTATGATCTTTACCCCATTCTGCCAGCAGCAGGATACCAAGATTCCCTTAGAGGTCCACCCAAAGAGGAGAGAAAAAAATCACGGGCAAATGAGGCACCTTCGGACCCCACCCCTACAACTCCTTGGGCTGCTCCAGAACTAGACCAAAGAGACAGACTCATAAGAGAACTGCAGCACATCGGTAGACAGGCAGAACGCTCTAGAAGCCCTGCTCCCCTTCAAGACAATGAACTATGGGACATGTTGTTCTTAAGCTAAGAGACTTTTCTGCAGAGACTTTTTGAGAGGCAACTGAGGAATGGATAAGAGAGAAAGAAGGATGGGAGAGACATATAGAGACGCCACAATATAATTTACCGCCAAATGAATTACCAGCTGTGGGGTGGGGCAGAAGAAGATGATGAGCAAGAAGATAGGCAGGGTACAAATGGACAGGACACTAACCGAAGACCATATCATTTCTATCCGTGTCCTCCACGGGAGTCATTTATGGCAGTAAGAGACAGAAACATGGAAGAAGTCAATCTTAAAAAAGAGTAGGTCAGATCTAACACCTATAGACGTAATCGAATGCAAAAAGGGCAGGTATTATCATCAACCCTTTTCAGGTGAATTGGCAAAATGGACTAATAAAGAGGGGAAGAAGCAATGGCCCTGAGAAGGTTCTTTTCAACCTATTGACTTAGCAACTGCAGAAGATTGTAAACGTAAGAGACAGGGCAACTTAGATTGGAATTATCCCTATATGCAAGAGTGCCTCACGGTATGGGAGCAGTGTGCTATAAACAAACCAACTGAAGTGATTTAAAGTTTAGGCACAAAACCCATAAATCCTTGACCCATTAATCTGTTGCCCCTCATTTTCAAGGGTGGACAACTGCCCACATACGTATCACGGCCACAAATGGATAGATATAGTTTGAAGTGCGCACTACACCTGCTGCCAGAGGGAGCGGGAAAATGGCTAGGATGCTTTGAGAAACACACTGCTGGAGCGAACCTCACCTTGGGCGGTGTTAAAAACGTGTTACGTTTCTGGTGTGAAATGAAGTAACTACCATTTTTACCAGAGCAGGACTCATCTTTACAAGTGCTTCACTGTCACACAATAAATCCAGCAGCAATCTTTGCACACCCAGTTACTGACAATGGACAGGTACATGACTATGCAAATTACACACTAGACGAAGGACGTTGGGAGAGGACCCCATCCCAGTAAGTATGTTGCTTATTGTTGATGAGTCTTCTTTCATAGATTAGGAAACTGGGATTAGACATTCGGGAGCAGCATTTGTAAGAGCTGAACAGCAAGGATCATCGGATACATTGCAAATTATTAGCCAGATACCACTGCCTTCTCATTTTCAGCACAGATGGCTGAACTAATGGCTATCATTGAAGCACTGAAGCTAGCTGAAGGCCGAGAAGTCACAATTTGATTCAGATTCAGCATATATCACTGTCCATTCTAGCATTCACATATGGGAAAGGAGGGATTTTCTTAAATCTGATGGGTCCTCTGCAATGCACTTGCATCTAAAGTCACTGTGGTAAAGTGCGCAGAGTATACCAATCAGCAAGATCTTATCTCCAGAGATAATGCTGTGCCAGATTGGGCAGCAAAAGAGCAGCTAAAGCATCTCCAAATTATAATCAATGCGACAAACACACATTAGGTATAATTATAGGCAGGCAGCAGGATGCTTCGGCACTGCCACCCCCAGGAGACAGCTAAATTACATTTGTGTGAATTTCAAGAACAAGCATTTCCTCACAAAAGGGAATTGTGGGACCAGCGAAGTTGAAATCAGTCACCAACAGATTTTATTTATAGGCAGGAGAGCACATGCTCTGCCACAAGCCCTCTTGTATACAGCAATGGAGCCCCAGGCCGACTTTAAAGGTGATCAACAATACCACGCCCAACAGGTCCATTTAAAAATCTACACATGGATTGGGGAGGCGAAACACAAGAGTAACAATGTCTCCCTACAATGCGCAAGTGGAGTATTTTGCCGACTCTTCTAGCGGACAGTTATATATTGCTGTTTTGTCTTTCTTTTTATGCTGCCAGCTACATTAAAATGGTATTTTACTTCATGTATTTTGTTATGCAACAGTATTAAGTGCTTGCAGAGAGAAGTACCCGAGTAAGAAAATATATCCCATAGTATTCATGCTGGTTCTTTAGATAATATGTGGTATCAACACATGACAGAGATGGGTAGGCAGACTGCTAATACTTCTTGTTTTGTTGACTCTTTGATTCCACTCACCAACGACTCAGATAGGGTACACTCATCTAAGGAGGTACCCCCAAATATTACCATGTATTTATTATACCTTTTTCTTTGTGGGATACGAGCACAGATGCAACCACTGTGGGTTAGACATGGAATATTTTTAGTAAACACTACGCAATATGAGGAAGACTTCTGGTATATCTGGGAATGCTTTCATGGCTTGGCAGTTCGGGCTGGACTGTTCCCATGAGGCACAGGGTCAAGGCTGATTTGCATATGGCCATGTCTGAACTGGGGTGGTGTGGAGTGCAAAACAACGATGGATTTAGGCCCAGATCTCTGTACTGGGGTGAATGTATGACATTGTTCTGCATTCTGTCCATCAACTGTTGTTTTGCATATCTGGGAATGCTTCAAAATCCATTGGTTTTGCGTGGGATCATACATGCAACGCTCATTGAAATGCCTCCTTGGCGCAGAGTAATGCAATGCAGCGATTTGAGCTGCATTGCATTACTTGAGATTTATGAAGCTACACAAGGCCATGCAAGGTAGCCTTGCATGGCTTCATAATTCTCATTTTTAATTTGCCTAGCTCGCGCACCATGTTTGTTGTGTGGTGCAAGACAGACACAAAGGGGCTCGTAAATATGCCACTGAGGGGCATCAAAGGGGTTTGGTGTACGAGCTGCACCCACTGAGCTACCTCAAATGCCGAACCTGATGATGGGAGCCCAAAGACAAGGGGGCCCACGAGGGGCATGCGGAAGACTAGTAGGCTGTCTTTTCTACAAGGAGATGCACTGGCTGGACATTGATCTAATTGCATTGTTGGGGTGTGTATTGATTCTTACGCCTGGGTAACCCCCATACTAACATCCCTGTGACTGCTCATCTGTCATACTACTGATAACTAACCAATGAAAGGGTTGTACTTGGCCTACTCTGGAGAGCCATAGGAGGTAACAGGTCGGGACAGCAAAGGTAAACGTCCCAAATCCCTACGGTTGTGGCCATGTGGCCTCCTGAACTGGGTCTGACACTAGTGGAATCAGGAAAAGGGGACATTCTACACACAGACAACATTCCATGCAGCAGAGCACTCAGACAGGGGAGGGGATATATAGGATACTATACATCCTGCCGATTTAATCAACCGTGCTAGATCACAATAAGTAACAGAGTAAGTGACAGAGTGCTGGGGAAGGCTGTGCTCCATCACAGCCAAAGGGTTGCATTGGGCGTTCACACGCCGGTAGCTGCAGGCAGTTTCTAGCTTTCTGGCGGCCATTTCATAAGCTCTTAACTCTTTTAGAACTGGATTTATTCATTTATTGGCGCTTTGGAACTCTTGACCTCTTTCAAACAATTCAGTCCTGATCAGGAGGAGTACCACAAAAGATATTCCTACGGGTTTATTGGTCACCTCTGAAACGTTATTGTTTCATCTAAAAGAAACCTTTCAATGATGATGCAAGAAAGAAAACCTGGATATATCATCATGTGCACAGAGTGTATACTGATCAGGCCTGGTGGAAACAAATTCTTAACAGAATTAAATTGATCACTGACAGGACCTTCAGATGTCCATCTCGCTCCTATTGCTGAATGATTTCTCCTCAGTCACACTTCCCCATACATTCAGTACGTTTTTTAATGACAAATGCCTAGTTGTTAAAAAAGAAGTATCCTAAAGAGCTAGAAATCACCCCAGGAACAACGTAGTGATGAGTGGGTCAAAAATGTAACTATGAAAGCCTCTTTATAGAGGAACGAAAAATCCACCTTCGTCCATGCATGGTTCAAATGTTTGGAAACTTTTGCTTGATTCTATCCTGGTCACCATTACATACCCTGATTTTGAATTGTAAAATTACTTCTGTTATCTCCTACAGATCTAATTTTTCCATCCACTATATAGTTTCCCCGCCAATATTTTATTTATCTCTGTCATTGGAGAAAGTATGTGCCCAGATGTTCTGTTCTTCTGTTACTGGTATGTCACTCACTTATGGTGTAAACTATCTAAAGTTATTTTTGTTAAGAGGATTTAATATCCCTTTAACTGAAAAACAATAGTTTCCATTTGCTAAAACACTGCTGTATATAAGAGGTGTTAGAAAGTGTTACCTTATAATGTATTGTTGACAGATGAAGTTGTTTACAGATCAATGTCGAACTGACGGGGGAGAACGGGTGTGGAGCCGAATTCAAGGAAGCATTAGTTCAAATGAAAGATGAAGAAGTGTGTTTTCAACCATTTTCTGGGAGGGAGAAGGTTTTGCCCTGATTAGGAGTCGAAGAGAGTTTCGAAGACTGGATACAGCAGCACTGAAAACCCAAGAATGGTTTAAATTGCAGAGTTTCATCCTAAATATGTCTTCGCTCCTTAGAAAATTAGTCCTTCATATATGGTCAAGTATTTTACGTAGCAAGGTGGGGTGCCCAGATGCAAGGCCTTTTATATTACACAGCAGATTAAAAATAATATTACGGACTGGATTGGGACCCAACATAGGCCCAAATTAAATTTTTCGTGGTCGGCCGTCCTCAGCCAAGGTGTTGGAATAAATTACACCGTTGCAAGGACAGATGTGCCACCAGTCAAATTTCGAAATGTCAGTTGGTCCGGCTGACATGTCAAGCATTGACAGGAACAGCCATCAAAGCGGTTTCTGCCAATATATTGTAACTTTGCAGACGGCTCAGTTAAATATGACTGAGCCGTGCGGCAAAGTTAAAAAAAGTTTAATTCTCAGAAAGAAAATACCAAATCAGGAATTATTTTTTTGAAAATAAAAAAAATGCCCTCTTACCATAGGAGTTTACTCCCATGGCCAGAGCGGCATTGAGCCCTTTTCATTGCCCATTAGCTCCAAGTTTTTCCTGGCTGTAACAGGCGCTGAATAATGGTTATTTGTCCACCCATTAAGTGGGCGGACATGTAGCCAAATCTCCGACGGCCAAGTACTTTGACCAGGGCTAAGACAGAGTAGTCTCCACTGGCAACAAAATATGATCCGTATAAATCAATTTCGGCCAGGCGGACAGTAATGTTGGTGGGGATGGTACTCCGTTGTGACGGAGTTACCTGTCCGCCAACACTTAAATTGGGCCCATAGTTTCTTAAGCACTAGTGAAATAAGATCAAATGTTCTTTTTGTGGACACGAGGCATATGTGGCTATAGAATAGAAGCAGCCTTTATTGATGCTCGAGAAGATTGCAGAACTTCAGCTGGTAGACCTTATTATAGTCTAGTGGTGAGATGACCAGCATTTAAATGTAAATGTAGTGTTGCTTGTATAGCGCATGAATCACCAAGGCGCTGTAAGCATACCGCTGAGGAACCCTTCCTGGCCTCTCCCTGTGAATTGCCCACTCCTGGGCACCCCCAGGGTGAAAGCCAGGCATCCTAGCGCTGTTGGGGCCGTTGTGGAGATTAAGCAAGCTGTTGCCCAGAGTTGCAGCATGGGACCCATGATTAGATTAGGCACCGAGGCAAGAATTATCAGGCCCGAGGAAATTGTGCCCAAGACCTGCCGAGGCGGGAATTGAACCCTGGTCCCAGGCCAGACCTCTGCATCAGGTCTGCCGCTGTAACCATTGAGCCACACTTCTCCACTTGCATGTGTGTGGCTGTCAGCTGATCAGGTCTTAAGGAGCATTTACATTTTTACCTTAGTGTAGGAGGAAGGTCAAAGTTTGGGCTCGTTTGCTGCTGTGAATCGATAAAGTGTTGTCAATGATTTACAAGACCAGGATTAATCTTAATGACAAAGAGAAACTGTAGGCACTAAGTGGGTTCAATTTAAAGTTAACTGCAGGTGCGGTGAAGTTTATGGGTTGTGCTACGTTAAAGTTTATTTCTTCTCAATAATTTAAGGATAAGCACATGCAATCTTTCTTTTTTAGTTTCTGTATTCCTAGAGCCCTCTTTTTATTAGTTTAAAAATGTTGGTAATAATTTTGCTTCCTTTTATTTTTATTGTGAAGATCTTTTGTTAATTAATAAATTAAACTGAACTGCAGGCACAAGGGGTTATATTGATATCACTACTCTCCTTGAAAGACCAGGGTTCATAAGGATACAACCGAAAAAAATATCAACATCCTGGAGTTATGGTGGATGGAGTTTTCTTAGTCAATGAGTGTTTTGAATTTATTGAGGGAAGGTAGAGCTTGATGTGTCTCTGTAGATCATGCCAGGTAGCAGGCACCTTATCTCTAGATCTTACACTTTTTATGCACAAGTCTCTATGACTATGAACCCTATCACAGGTCCCGGAAGTTTGTAATACACTGAAATATATTCTACTGTACTACACCAAAACTGCACGGTATGTTCTCCAGTGGAAGGAACTGGCATATTTACAGAAGATTTAACTTTAATTTCTCAGAATGTCCGGGTACCGCCTCCATATTTGTGAGCTTTGGGTGTGCGAGGAACTTCCTGTTCTGGTGATTGAATGATATGGCACAGAGAATCTTATTTGTTTTTATTTTGTGTGGTTTACCGACGGATACTGAGGATTTATATATACCTTGAGGCTGAGAAAGGACTGTTGCAGGCTCAATTTTTCAGTTTTTTTTCTTACCAAGTAAAAACACTAGGACCAAATTATGTGGCACGGTTGACTAAATTATGCAGCAAGAATTAGTCGGCATAACGGGGCACATTTGTGACAGGATTTAATGCATGATTACAGTGGACCTGCTTATAATAATTTGTTACTCTAATGGAGATGTGGCTAAGAACTGTTGGACAAACCATGTGGAAACTTTTATTGCTCTAAAATCATACACAATGCCAAATCACTTGACATTACACAAGACAATAACCTCAAATTAGATACACATATTAATGCTATGGTGAAAGGGGCCCATTAGCATCTCAGTTTACCTTAGTCCCTCAAATTATATCACAGGTGATGATCTAAAGCAAGACATCCAGAGGCATATCAGCAAGGGCACGCAATAATTATCTCTCAACGCGCTTAGCGCGAGGATAATTATCGCCGGCTATAGCTGGATTGTATCGCTGAGATAGAGTGCTATCAGCAACGCTTATCTCAAAAGCGATACAATTCCAAGCGCAAGCAGCCAAATGTGCGATTATCGCTGGAAATCCCGCGATAATCGCACAACGTTTGGCGATAGCTTGTTGATAGGGCAGAGCATACTTAGCCATTATATCCACCTTCCATTGGATATAATGCCTAAGTCAGACTGAAAGCAGGCGTATGGAAAGTAGCGATAACCGAGGTTAGCGCTACTTTTCTTATCGCTATGCTCTTTAGCGTGCAGCTTGTTAATTGGACAAATGTCAGTTAGCGACTTTTCTCATGTTATTTTGGGACGGAACGCCCACTTTGGATCTCATTAGAGATGCAAAGCTGGGCGTTCAGGGAAAGGGCATTAAGGCACAGATTCACTCGATAGCATGACCTTGCTGATAATGCGATAAAATTATCGCCACTTTTCGCCCGAAAACGGATGTTAAAGCGGCGATAATTTTATCGTCCCCTCTTGATAATATGCCCCCTAATTCTCCATCACCTCTGGAATGGGATATGGGTTATCTGAATTGATTGCCCTTGCAGCTGTCCGAAATCATCACCACCGCCGGGAGACTGATCACTGACATGAAGGCAGTTATTTATTAACTTTTGCGCAGCTGCTAACCTAGTGCCAAGTGGCCCAAAAAGCATTGCATCAATTTACTTACCTTTAAAAAGTTCTGCGGACACAGCACAAAATTGTGCAACACCACACAATCCTTAGTTAAACTAGGCCTCAAAGGTTGGACCACCTACCCCAATACTACTGAAGCTCAAATGTATCCCTCTATGAACACAATGTACCCTCAGGCCAGTCTGTTTCATTTTTAAGTCACTTAAACTCTGTGGAAGAAACTTTTTTGTGCTTACATATGCTTGTTTAAGGTTCCACATAGACTTTCCCTATCATGCATTCAGAGGCGTCTTCAGATGACTAAAAAACATTATCTAGAAACCAAACGATTGCTCAGGACATCTTCCTTATCGCACTCTTTCTCCTATTCTCCTACTTTGGAAAAATATAGCCAATGGGGTGGGGCAGGTAAGGCAAGACCTCTCCTCTACATCTTTCAAAGCTCGACCCCGAAACTGCTATTTCATTATTTCCCTCTTCTCTCATTGGCTGCTTGGAGGATTTATACTACAACCCAATGCACAGATTAAATGGGATACCCACTACATCATTGTCATAAATCGATTTCAATCTTACGGTGATGTACTTTACTACTGACTAAACCTACATTCTTGAAATACAAGTGTTTATCATGTGACGTTTCATATTTAAACCGCTCTAACACCGCATGGAGTAATATCCACGCTATTCATAAAAAAAGAAAGAAGCATGTGCACAATGTTAAAATAAGTCAGTTCCAAGGCTATGCAGACAGCAATTTTTTTCTGCTGGCCAGTTCATCTTTTCTGCAGAACTGCCTATTGCGGTTTCGTAAATATCAGATTTAAAAAAAAAAAGTTTCTTTTATTTCCTTTTTTGGATATAGCCAATAATGTGAAACGCCGAGTCAAACCGTAACGCAACAATCAGCATTACAAAACGCACATTGCAACATTTTCAGGCTCTGCCCAATAAGGTGAAGTTCACATATAAACAGTCTGCTTGGCACAGGCACTTCTGTTTTGTGCTTAAGCAATCTCGGTGTTGATGTGTGCAGACACGCACGTGTTTCACGTGGCGTCACCACAATCTCTGTAGAGAGGCTGCAACTGTAGTCCCACGGGTGGCTATTTTTTGTCTGAGAGGTAGAGCACGCACTCGTGTTGATCACACATTTTCAGAAGCCTGTCCCAGCACATAAAAAATAATGTGCTTCAGGTGCAGTCTGCCCTGCCTTGAAATATGGTGGTTTCCCGACAGTCCACTCACTGCCTCTGAAAGACCCGTATGATTGGATCTATCCAATCATATGTCAGTAATAGCTGACCTATGACTGCCGCACTTACAATTCCAGACCCCTCAAACTGTAGCGAATACATATCGCTTCTCAATGTTTCTATTAATAAAAGCCTTGCTACCCAACAGGCGGGGACAATGAAATGCTGACGTGATGTGCCCTGTCCTGCTTCGGGCAGGCTGGGGCACGAATACTGGCGGTCACTGCCCATTGCCAGTGTTGATTATGCAGCCCAGTGTGGAGAACTGGCACTGAAACAGAGATAAATTATAAGTTGTGATTTATGCAAAAATGTAGAATTTTATATGAACATGTTTACAGCATTTGTCCAAATGTACTTTCAAAAATGAACGTAACAATGTTAATTGATTTCACAAAAAAATGCTTGGGGAAAAATACAGTTTCTTGTAATCATGTCACAAAGTTTTAACCAGGGTCAGAGTTGAAGTGTCCATGAAAATGTACACACACCCCTCTTTTCACGGCCCTATTCCAAGCTGCCAAAAAAGGTTTACGGTGGACGGTGGGATACTGCCAATGAGATCATGGCACCTTCACCGTAGTCCCCTCCATCTACTGCCAAACACTCTTAAGCATTTTGCTGTAGGACTCTCTCCTGAATTTTCTCATGGCCTGAAGGAGAGGAAGCAAGGTGGTGGGGTGATGGCGGTGTTGGCCTACTCCACCTCAGAGAATGCCAAATTGTAATTGCATTTATATAGCGCTTACTACCCCTGATGAGGCGTCAAATTGCATTTTTGGCGATTAGTACACTACTCCGGAACCCATAAAGGATTCGTGGTGAATTAGTATAGGGAGATATGAAAGTGATTTTAGGGGTTCCCTGAGCTGCAGGCAGTGGAGATGCTCCAGTCACTCCCTACCTCAAGCGGAGGATGGCGATGCTTGTCATTATTTTCTTCAGGGTGCATGAGCACCAGCACCACCTGAAAGAAGAGGATTAGGTGGGATTCTCTTGCTGACAAGTGAGTGCATTGGCACCGTAACGGCAAGGCAAGTCCTAGGATTCCCCTTATGTCTGGAAATCTTTCCGGTTAACATGGTGACTTGAAACCCAAGAGGCATGGGGAACTCACATAATTCCCTCAACCTCAGTAAGTGGAAAGCCTGCGCCTTCTTCAGGAGTCTCTACCACGTACAGGTTTTGCCTCGTCCCTTTGTAGGCCCACCGTTGGCAACTGGGACATCAGTATGAAAATGGTGGCACCGCCATGCTTATGTCTGCTACTTCCACACCATCCTCCCATCATTGCCTGGCAATGATGGGAGGGCAGTTATGCCTGTCAACTGTGGTGAGGAGATGGCAGGAATGCGGTAAGGAATGGAGCTGAATGGAGGAGGCACCTCAGCCAGGTCTAAATGTGGTCCTTAGTAACCACAGAAGTCCTCAGCGGAAGAACCAAAGATCTCTTTTACATTTAGCAAGTCCTGTGCCTTTTTTGCCACTATGATTGGTCCAATGCGCTTTAAAATTGACAATTTTCCTTAAAAATGTAATCGAGGAAAACTGAAACTTGGACCCCCTTAGTCAATTTGGCGTGGCCCCACAAATGTCTCTGGTAGGCCCATAGTTGAGCCCTGAGAAAAAGTATCCAACAGTGGGGCAAAGATCCTACATATTTCAAATTCAGGGATGTAGGGTATAAATAAATACAGTGAACTAAATTTAATTAGATTATTTTCGCATTAAATTGAGATTTCGACACATTTTTTAGGTGTTCCTAGGCAGATTTTTAAAAACAATTCCAGGGGAAATATAAAAGCATTCCTCCAGAGGCAAACCTATTATGCAGAGGTCAGTCTCGCCTCTCAATTATGAGTGCAGCAGAGCATGTGTATCTTAATGGTCTTGCTGCAAAGATGAATTTGTAGGCTGCAGGTTACAGGTTGGAGGGTGGGAGCTTGGCTTTGGTGTGGAGTGTGGGTTTATGTGCCCACAGCACTGTGATTATCATATAGGACATCGATAAAGCACCTGCTCCTCAGATCTATGTAACAAGCAGTGTTAAAGAAAAGAGGTGTTGTCTGTGGGACCTACAGGCCTCCCCGATGCCTTTGGTGATAATTACAGCACTGGCAGGATGCTGTGCTACATTGCCAGAGGGAAAAACAAGGCTCAATATGTAGGCACGTTCATGCGTGATGGAGTGTGCATGTGTGTTAACGGGTGCACACATGCACGCTTCATGACGTATGCATGCTGACAAAATGGCATGGAGTGTACGAGGGAGAGGAGAAGCAGCACACAAGGTAGAGCAACATGAGGGGTGTAGGTAGAAGCACACAACACGAAGTGGCGGGGAGAAGGTGTGGCACGGGGAGAAGCACACAAGAGAGTGCTTGCAACATAAGGGAGAGCAGAACAGTGAGTGGGGTGCAGTAACCAAGAGAGAGATTTGTAAAACACATGCACTTTCATGGAGGTCTTAAAGAAAAAGTGAATTCCCTAAAAGTGAGTATTAAAATGATGACATCTCAAAACACTTTGGCCATTCGCACCTGGGGGGGGGAGGGGGGCTGCTGGGCCTGGGCTCAGGTCGGGGCCTGTGGCCAAACCCCTCAAAATTGGCCAACACCACATTGCACAAAGGTGTCATGGAAAGTTGTAAAAATAAATCTGAGTGTGCTTATAGAAACTTTGTAAAGCTTTAATGATGATCATATAATTGAAAGACTATGGTGAAGTGAATCAAAGACGTGAAGAATCTCAAAAGAGAGGTGAAGGTTCTGAGCATCAAACTAATATTGCTCTTAATTTAGCAGTGTGAAATGTTCCTGCCAGGTGGTTCCATGTGATTACAGACTCTTGTCTTGTTCCTGTGTTTCACTTCATCAGAAACTTTTATGGAAGTTGTAGCCTCAATGTGCTTCAATTGATTTAGCATTTCAGTGGTTTCTGCTTGGAAAGTCAATAGTTCTAAAGTTTTCCAAATCCATACGTGAGTAGTCCAGAACATTTCTATGCATTCTGGGACTTGTGGTCTTGTTTTTCTAACTATATTAACACGATTAGAAATCCAAGAATGTAGCAAAACACAACTTGGACTGGATGATTTGCTTTTGCATGGAACGTGTGAGACCTGAGAGCTTTGGAAGCTCTGGAATGGACACTGTGTCCGCTTTGACATATAATCACGAGGTAACCATGCACCAGGAGTGCGTTTTAATCACAGAGAGCACATGATGTAATTATGACACTCTTAAAGTGACTTTTGGTTTAATGTGCCAAATGTGCAATTGCCAGTCAGATTACATCATTGGCAAACTAAGGCATGTAATTAATGCCCACTTTCTGACTGATCACATTAAAGGTAATTCGGCTGTGGGGGAGGCTGGGAATGATCTAATCTGTTATTTCCACCAGCCTCACCACATCATGAATAAACTAAAGACATGTGATGTTATGTCTATCTCATCATTCTGTGTAGCATTTAAAATTTTTTTAAATGTAATATCAATTATTTTTTTTACACAGGCCGTGATATCTAAATTCCAGAAATAGAAGCACTTGAAATAATAGGCATTGCTGTTATCCAGGTAAATGGCATTACAATTAAAATCAAACTAATTGTTGCCACGGATTATTTTCAAGAATTAAGTAGAACTTCAATATTACATTTATATGTCTTTGTTCTGTCTAAACGTGGTGATGTCCAGGTGGTTGGTACCCTCTCTGGGTTGTATGACAGAGGCACGCATGGTTAAACCATGGGTACCGCTACAACGTCTGAACAACGCATTCTTTTATCATGCATGCCTTTACCATTCCATGGTTAAAGCATGATTAGTAAAGGGATAAAGAACACACTACAACCCCTCCACCCTGAGCCCTAAAATCCTGGCCCCTGCCCTATAAACAACCTGACCCTCCCTTAGTCCTAAAAATGACCCCATCCCCAAGACCTAAAATTAACTGACCCCCCTGCCCAGGGCCCTAAAACCCGCCCCCTGTTCTATAAACAACCCCAATCCCCCTGAGCCCTAAAAACTACCTCCACCCATAAAACTACCCGACACCCAAACCTAGCCCCAGCCCCTCTTACCTGTCCTCGTCGAGCTTTCTGCCCCGACACCTCCTGTTCCTGTTCTAGCTCCTCCAGACATCTAGACTGCGCACTGCCTTGACCACGCTTATACGTGGCTAAGGCAAGCATGTTTGTGCTTGCATGGGAACGCCACGCATGGCTCTGCCAGCGTTGTAAAGGCAGTTTCCCCCCACTCTGTAATCACTCTGACTGCTAAAAACATCGAAATGTAGTTTTAACAGAAACATTTCTGCTGGTTAAGAATGATTCTAGCATTTCAGTCCATCGCGTTTTCCTGACTCAATCGGTGCCTAATGGACTCAGGAGGCCAAGATGTGGTAGCCCATCTTGCTCTGCACAGGGGCTAAATGGGGATCTCAACAATGAAGTTGAACTTCATCCTGGGCTGTTTGTGTGCCCAATGCACCCCAGCTGTTTGGCTTAGCTTTCTTCTGGGGCCATATGTATGAAGCAAATTCGCATTCGCAAATGCCGAAATTCGCATTGCGAATGCAAATTTGAAAAATGGTATGTATAAAGGAAAATCTGGTGCAAAATAAGGAATTGCAAAATGTGCGATTCCTTATTTTGCAATTGCATTTAAGGAATCGCAAATTTTGCGATTCCTGAAATGCAATGTATGAAGCAACAAAAAAAAAATAGCAAATTGTCCTTAAGGAATCGCAATTTACCACCAACTTCAAGTTGGTGGTAATTTGCGAATTCCTTGAAAAATGCCCATTTTTGCATTTTTCAAAGTGCCATGTGGCGCACATACATGCCCTTAGGGCATGTATGTGCACCACATGTGCACCCATGCTTATTTCAGGGGTGCAACAAGGTGTCCTTTGGACACCCCTGCACCCTTGAAATTATTCTCAATTTGCGATTTTTTAATTGCGAATCGCAAAATTGAGAATACCTTCCCTTTCATTCCTATGGCCCTCCTGGCCCATATAAATGAATGGGAAAGTATTCCTTAATTGCGATTCACAATTTGCGAATCCTAATTAAGGAATACTAAGAATTCGCAAAAAAATGCGAATTTGTACATACATACCAATTTGCGATTCTGAAATAGTGATTTCTTAAAAATCGCTATTTCAGAATCGCAAATGGGTACCTTGATACATATGGGCCTTGGTTCCTCCGAATCTGATTGGAAAAGGCACAGACAAGCAAACAGTAGCGGCTCTTCGAGGGAGTGCTACGGGGTGGGGCAGGGTGGGGGGGTAGTAAACTCCCGAATGCCGCCGAACGGAGTTGAGTAAAGAAATAAATAAAACGAATTACAATGCGCGCTGCATCGCCGATTTGGCGTTGCAGCATGCACAATGTAATTCGTTTTATTTATTTATTTATTTATTTATTTACTCAACTCCGTTCGGCGGCATTCCGGAGTTTACTACCCCCCCACCCTACCCCTTCCCCGCCCTACCTCACCGCCCGCAGCACACCTTGAGGATCCGCTACTGCAAGCAAATACAAATTGATGGAATGTCTACAACTCTGAGAAAATCCAATGGTTAAGGTAGATTTATGCATTTCTATTAATCTTTTTATGCTCTAAGGTCTCCTTAAGAGCGGTCTACGAAATGGACCAGTATTTCTCCATCCCGGAGTTACCACTACTGAAGGGAAGTGCTAGCTCTGGTTGGAAAAAAACAGCCAATTATAAGGCAGTTATAAGTAGGGCTCCCGGTTTTACGATATTTTTTTTGTTAACATTCCTGTCTGTATTTATCCATTTTTGTTTTTTGTCCATTTTAATGGTATTTATTCAGATTTATTTTATGTTTGGAGAATAAATTGAGTCATAAATAAGGTATATTTCCACATTTATTTAACGGAAAAACAAGCACTCCTACTTTTAAGCCTTTCACATTGTAGCAAATTAAGCAGGCAGATATAGTAAAACACTACACCCACTATTAAATATTAGCATTATATACAAATATATGTTAACATATACTGTATTTAAGGGAATCCCATCCTGTTTTGTGTCTATCTGCTTAGCATTTGGTATGGGCTTCATGAAGGACAACACAAAGAATCACTCACAAGAAGCACAATTTTCTATTTTTTTCCCTTTTAAAAATAAATACAGACAGAATACATATATTTTTTTGTCTGTATTTTTTGTAAAAAATCAGTAAAAATGGAAAATTGGAAGCATTAATTATAAGTCGGAGCCAAAGGGTCCACTAAGAAATGAAGAATTTCCAGAGATTTGTAATCCCGCGCCAGATTCCTCAACAAATTCCTAATTTGGCCCCAGGCTTTCCAGCTATGAATTCTCACAGTGAAACTAAACAGATCTTTGCTCTTCCCTAAGGGCCTCATAATTCTGCTGAAGCCAGTAACCTGTGTTACTGGTTTCCCTGGAATTAAATGACCACTCCTAGTGAGGGACTTAGTGAACTACCACTTGTGACATGGGATAGCTCAGATGTGGGTCACAAGTGTGCTGTGCCCTCTAACCAAAGTTCACTAATGAGGCACAATAAGCCTGCAGAATATTAGATTTGTTTGTGGCCTTGTATTGCGGCTAGTCTGAACTTTTTGGAGTTGAGCCAGGACCTAATTTGTCAGTTTCCATATAGTCACAGATGAGCTACAATAATGCAACATAATTCTAACCTGACAAATCATCAGTGTTAAAAAAGATTTGAAGGCGGGCCCGGTGGCCTTCCAGATGGTCCTATTATGATCTGATGTTTGTTGTGACTTGAAGTCGGGGCTCCTAACAGCCATTACCACACAATGATGGTTCTTTGGTATACAAACAAGCACTAGGGAAGGTGGTACCATAGCTAAAATGGCTGAGTCCACTAGTCCCACCTGTAATTTCTGTGCCGTTCACTGCTTACATGTGAGAAGACCAAAATGACTGGTGTGGATCTCCTGTCAGATATTGATGCCTGGGGCCAGAGCCTGTTTGGAGTCCAAGCAGAAGAGAGCAGATACCAGGATTCTAAACATGCCTCCTATGGAGAAGCAACTGTGCTGAAGGCCCTTATGCAAGAGATTGCAACAGTGCTTCTCAACCTTCATGAGATGCCTCTCCGGATTGCCAAGTAAGGCATTCAGACTTGGGACCAGGAGAGAGGATGGAAGAGAGACAGGAAAAGGCACACATTTAGCATTCTTGAAACACCCGAACAATATAGACTGATTAAAAAAAAGAGGCCCTATATAATGGGGCATGAAATGAGACATTCCAGGACCAGAGATCATAGATTCAAGCTAAAATAAGAACATTGATAACCAATAGAAAACAGCTTCTAAAATGGTTGAAAAGACGTGGTATGGCAACCAGATAGAGGGACTGTTAATGACAAGGCTTCTGTCTTCATTGACTTGGAGGCACTCTGTAGAAAACAGAACAATTTGAGGGCATCAATGGAGAGCATCTAATCTACTGTTGTTTGCCTTGTATACCTTGCATAGATGATGTATCCATTACCCTACATTTATAATCAGAAGGAGCCTGAATGGGTGAAAATAATTCACAATGATAAGTTGCAGGTGTGCTTTATTCAGATAATTTCTTACCCATCCGTGTCCTACTCCTTCTACTTTTCTTTTTCTCTCTTTTCCATGCATCTCAAGGAATGGAAAGATTATCAATGTGAAGCTGAGTAAGCGTAAATATGAAATGAACATTACGGCATCATGACATGTCGCAACAATGATGCATAGGCGTAAAAAAATATGGATATCAGTGTGTGGCTTGTCGTCAACTTTTATTTGTTTATTGCCCCCCAAAAATATATTTTTTTAAAAATCCACCAATGAAATAAAGGGGCTTATTTACAAGAACCTAGCGCCACCGGAGCGTCACTTTTATGACGCTCCAATGGTGCTATATGCTGCCCCATATTTATAGGGCCATGCAAAGCCACTTTGCTTGGCTTTACATGCCCTTGTAAATATGCCCTTATTTCATGCATTACTCTGCATTAAGGAGGCGTGCCATGGGTGTTGCTGTGGGTGTTCCCACCCAACACCCATGGCCTTTTTGACACTGACCCAGATTTACAAGGATTGGTAATTCTGAGGCAGCCCAAAAAAAACTAATGCCTTTCCAGGCATTCTGCAGCACACATAGAAGGAGCAAAATGCCATTAATGGTTGTTTTTGTGCATGAAAGTGTCCCTTTCTGCACCAACACAATCATCCCTGCAATGCAGGCACCCTTGCACCATGGTGCAAGGGTGCTTTTGTTCGCGCATGGCTTACGTTTGTGCGCCAGCTCACGGGAGAGCACAATTGTGTGTCGAGTGCTTGTAAATATGGCTCATTTATTTTATGTATTTATTTATATAATTTGTAAAGCGCCTGATTCACCCAAATGGGGTATCTCCGCCCTGAGGTAAGGGATGCCTCCCCTACGTTTTTTAAATGACGCAGCTCAGTGCCGCAAAAATGCTTGCGGCGCCACGCCGTTTCATTATAAATATGCCCCAAACGGCGACATTGGGTACAGTGGAGCACTTTATTTGGAAATAGAATATAAACATCACCAATGGGCTCCTACTGAAGCAAATGCTTGGGGGCCGCCAACAGTCCAACACGAAGTCAGTTGCTTCCAGGTCTCCACAATCCATATTCCACATTCCGAACCAACTCACACTGACAAAACTCATAATAACTAGACATTTCTACTTTCTACAAGTCCAGTACAATGACAAGCTGCCTTTAACCCGGTGGACGGTAGCAGACGTGACACCTATTCACAGGCTGACTTCCTTGTTGGGAATTGCAGACTGCCCTGGCAATAATTGAGCTGTTTAATCCCAGGATTAGTTAGTTCATTGACCTAGTTATGCTACAGGCCTGAGTCAAAGATTTGTCACTCTTCACGCTTGGTTTCTGTCTCCCCCTCTAATTTCCAAATATTTGTTCTTTGAGAGGAGGGGTGATACCGCTTCTATTTGCTTTCTGACGGAGACCCACGAGGACTTTCTTTTCGTTGCATCATCCGTTCTCCTTCGTGGACTACAGACCAGTGGTCGATACAAAACAGTTTCTGTGCAAACGTTCCTGGCCTGCAGATGAGCATGTTGCATTGCCCTCAGCTGCTTCATTCTGACATAGCATTTCCCGCTCTCCTGTCCCCTTTTTCCAGGGTGCCTGTTAAATTCACTTGGCAAGCAAGTCATATCTAACTTCTTCTTTGCCTTCTGAACTATTCCATACTCACCAGTCTTTAAACATGGAACGTCCGATATCATATGGGCAGAGTTCAGTTCTGGGAGGTCTGATTACAGGCAGCCATAATAAACACTGTAGGGCTTAGCAGAGCTCAGGGATAGCAATGAGGAGAAAGTCCACTGTGTCTCCTGCAGGAAGCAAACTGTTATGATTCCGGAATAATCGATGGAGACCTCAGCATTCTGATTGATTGCATCTGCAAGACCTTCATGTGTCTTCAGCGGCGGCTCCTCCACCAAGGCGGAGGAGCGCCGCCCCACTGCAACGGAAAAGGAAAAATAAAATGATAATAACTCTACGTTATTATTGTTTTATTTTTCTGTAATGCAGCAGTTTTACAGCGTGGGGCTGGACTAGGCTGTCGTCCCAATCAGCAACGGGAGGAGTGGTGGGCACTTAAGAGCGCATGACAATCTCGGGTCGGCCTGGGTGGAAAACATGCCCCAGGTCCCGAGTCCCACTCTGGGCGCCGAACCATGGTGCTCAGACCAATCATAATGCTGCTGTAAGGCAGCATTGTGATTGGTCATGGGAGCTTGGGTGTTTCTGGAAGCCAGGAGCAGAGGGAGAATGGAGGAGAGGCGGCGGCCGGCATTCTGAAGGTAAGTTTTATTTTCTTTACTTGCCTGTTTTTTACTAACCACCCCCCCCCCACTGCCTCCCCCGCCTTCTTCCCTAGCAGCCGCCACTGATGTGTCTAGAGAGTGGACCATTCCAGAACATTTCTTTGCAAGACAATAACATGAGACATTTAGACTAGGAGGGAAAGTTCTACCCCCTCTTCTCTACTCATACAGGACCTCCCACCCTGTGAGTCCCATTTTTCTGTCATTGGCATTATACCAGTCCTCTTTAATGGGCTCTTCTCGGCCCTTGAGGGTAGCTGTTTGCCTGAACCCCCTCCCTAGTTCTGAGTCGCTGTTTTATAGGGATGGCAAGATTTTTAAATTAGGCACTGGCTCGTTTCAAATTGTATGCTTGGAAGAAGCGAGCCATATGCCCTCCTTTAGGCCCATTGGTATGGGATCTTGTAGGGTCAACTTAATTTCTGGAGACCATTATGTTAGGACCGTCACATACAATCACCGTTTTGTAACAATACAATCAGTTATTGATGAAAACCATAACCCATGACTCTGAGATATATTATATTGTTGGAAGCATTCTGAGATATAGTATATCGTTGGAATATAATTTGAGGTCCTCCTGAATATTGTGCTGATTCTCGTTCTCCAGACCGCGATGTCTTTTGCTGTTTTTAGAATGAGTTGATTGGATGTTGTATGAATGTGGTGTGTGTGAAAGTGTTTATTAGAGGTCTAGACATTCTCTATCTTGGTGTCTGTTTTCTATCATGTTTTTTCTAGGTATTTATATATGAGCATACACAGAAGTGACTATATATTATTTAATGCATTTTCTACTCATTATTGGCAATAAAAATGCTAACATTCATGTTGTTTCCTCATCTCTGAATGCCAGAGTTACACATGTGCATGTAGCTTCGTTGATAGTTATATTGGTTTCTTGGCTTTCTTAGGACTCTTAGTGAGCATTGTTAAGATGGTGAGAGATTCCACCCACTAAAATGTATACAGGCAGGATATGTTTTGTATTTCCTAGAGTGACATGAGACAGAAATGATGCTTATGGTTGCTGGCAGCAAGGAAGACCACTGAACTGTTAGAACATCTACTATCTGACATGAACATTGTTTCTTAAATATAATTTACAAACATATTTAGCTAATGTGATAGATTTTCTGTTATTACCTTGAATTGATCAATAGTTTTGTAAACAATATTTAGGACACAATGTTCAAATCAGATGATATTCGGACAGAGATATTACTGTTCCATAGCCATTTCACCATCAGTTCCATTTTACAGCTAAGTATATGAGTGAGGGTACACATTACACAACCTACCAAAAGTTGTAGAAAACGATTTCATGTCAAGTCCGGAGGCTAGCATTATGCAGAAAACTTGTAACTTTAATTTTCTTCATTATTGTTACTTATATCCTTGGACTTCATTGCGTCTGGACCGTTATCACCATGAACCCAGGTTCTTACGTTGTTTATCAAGGCATCCTCAGTTCTGCTATTACTAACTTTCCCACTACTGCAGTGATCTGTTTCTTCATGCTCAATCTTATCTTTTAAGTTCCTATCTGGAATCATGGCATTTACCTTTTATATTTTAGTATACTTCCTTCTGTTTTTTTAGGTTTTGTTTTCAACCCCTCTGACTACTTATCGATCGCAGCTTGAATATCTCCCCTATTGGCGTGGCTTAGTGGTCCAGTCTAAAAGTACTTGTTTAGCAGATGCTTGGCTGAACTTTTTTTGGCTGACTCTGATACATATATAGAGCCATTCACGAAAAGAGTACAGACTCTTGAGCCTCCTTCAATGCACACCAGTAGCCCTCCATGGTTTCATGCGTATGGATTTCCAATAGGAACAGTGCCTGGGATGGGTGGCAAAGAGGGTGCCTTGAAAGTGGCCAATAATTGCCAAGATCTTATAAAAGAAGAAATGGCTTCCCAGTTGCCTCTCTTGTTGTTAAACAGGGTTGTGTAAGATATCCTCTTCCCCTTCTGTTTTCTCATGCTGTGTTAAAAATCTCTTCGTATAATTCTTGGCCTTTATTTAGACTTTTCTCATCAGCCTTTTCATGCTTGCTATAGTTGTAAGTCACGGTCCTTTTTGCGCCCTTTGATGGCATTCAATTGTGTCGGTTTCTGAGCAATGATTTCTGCAGTTCTATTGAGGTGGGTCGAATGGGGACTCCATCACTACTGGAGCACCCACAGAAGAAATGCCAGGAAAGTAAATACCCCCTAATAGTTAATCACCAGAGAGAATCGTTTGTGTGAAGGCGGGGTAGTCTGTAGGTTCCATGGTCATTGTCTACTGGCTGAAAACTCCACAGTCTTCTACTGTTTTTTTTACTGTGGACTATTTATTATGTCCTGTGAACTTTGTGATGGTTTTACTGTGATAGCCGGTCTGGTTTATTTCTGAACTCTAGTCTGCGCCTTAAACTGAAACATATGAGAGACTTTCTTGGACAGAAAAATGCAACTTAGATATGGATCTTCAGCTTTTTTGATTCTCTGATTCCAAGGAAAGTTTTATCAAGGAAATAAGTACCGCCACTTTCCGAATTTCAGGAATTAAGTCAGTTTGAAATGATTCTCTGAACTAAATAGGCTAGTTTCAGCCGTGAAGGATATTTAGACACAGGGACAGCTAATGACTAATTGGGAGAAACTGAAGAGGTAAAGTCATTGCACTGTAAATGCAGTGGTTTAGCAAAAGAAAGTCTTCTAAATATGCTACTGAAAGTCAAATTGTAGAAGGGGGGTGGGAACTTATTGCTCACAAATGAGTAAACTGATGCAGAGGACCATGACCATACTTTTAAGGAAACCACAATTTCTATTGGTAGTACAAGGGGCCCTCTTACTAAGCCTTTAACCCTTTCTGTGCGCGTGTCGGCCATCGGCCGCCGCAAGCACTACCTGGCTAGTGCTGCGCACGTCCGTTGGCCGACGCAGCCCCCCCCCCACTAATTAGAACTCCCGCACCTCAGCGGAATTTGCGCTGCGGTTCAGGAGTTAAAGTCCCAGGGACCCCAACCCCCAGGGCAAATTGGTAAAAAAATAGGGGAGGGTGGATATGTGCCCCCCTGCCCTAGCCTTTGTAACTACCGGGGTATGGGGTCGAAAATAAGTTTTAAAGGGAAGAGTAGTTTCCCTGTCGGCACTAGCATGGGCAGGGAAACATGTTTGCTCCTGCCTAGCAAACATGCCTTCCCTACCTGCAGCAGCACGGGCTGGGAAGACAAGTCTGCTCCGGTCCGGTGGAAGATTTACGCATGCTTCTGCCAGGTGGGAGAAGACTTCTGTCTCCCTGACCGCACTGCTGATGGAGAAACAGAACAGATATTGCTCCTGCCCAGAGGGAGCATGCAGAAAACAGCTGCTACCTCTGGGCGGGGGCAATGCCAACTCACGCACTATGCATGGAGCCACGGGGGCCCAGGGGGCTGTCCCCACAACCCCCAACTTCCTGTTTGGTAGATGCCCCAGGTGGGCACAGGGGCAGCCACCTATAATTAAGTCAGGCCCCAGGGGTTGGGGTCCTTGCGCTATAATAGGCTCAGGGAAGTGAGCAGGGTGCCTCCTCCCCTCTTTAACCCGTTCCATGCTCGTGTCGGCCAATGGCCGACGTGGGCACTACCTCCCTGGTGCTGCGCACGACCGTTGACCGACGCAGCCCGCCCACCCTTTAGAATGCCCACACCGCGGCGGAATGTTCGCCGCAGTAAACGGGTTAATGGCAATAGGCCCCAGGGAATGGGGTCCCAGGGCTTAATAAAGCACAGGAAGAGGGACTGCGGAGCCCCCCTCCCCTTTTAATGCAGATTTTGGCCCCAGGAATTGAGATAACCAGGGTCTATTAAGGCTCGGAGAGGGAGGGAGGCCAGGCGGCCCCCTCCCTGTTGTAATGATGTTCAGCCTAAGGGGATGGGGCCCTATGGGCCTAATTTGGACTGGGGGGGGGGGTGATGCAGCCCCCTCCCATATTTAATGTCATGTGGTCTTAGGAGCATGTCATTCTGAGCTGTGCCTACACTACGAATGACAGGGCCAAAAAAAAAAACCACATGGTTGTGCAGAAAGCACTTGGGCATGTAATTGTGAGCATGTAAATTGTGTGTGACCTCTGTGAGTGTGTGCATGAGTGTTTGAGTGGGTCTGTGAATGGATGTGAGACTGTCTGAGTGGGTCTGTGAGTGGGTTTGTCAATGTTTGAGTGGGTTTGTGAGTGGGTGCATTAGTTTGTGAGTGGTTGCATGACTGTATGAGTGGGTCTGTGATTGGGGGCGGGAGTATCAGACTGGGTCTGTGAGTGTGTGTGTGTCTTTGAGTTGGTGCATGAGTGTGTGAGGGGGTCTGTGAGTGGGTGCTTGACTGAGTGGGTCTGTGAGTGGGTTTGTCAGTGTCTGAGTGGGTCTCGGTGTTATAATCACCCAACACCTGCCCTCCCAGCGGACCCAGAAGATGCATGAATGCAGATGCAGAGCCCTGTCTGTGTCTGGAAGGAGTGTCTGAGTGCTGTAGGATATGTGTGTCTAGCAATCACGCACAATTTACATGCTCACTATTACATGCCCAAGTGCTTTCTACACAACAGTGTGGGGGATTTTGCCTTTGTTGTTCAAGAGTAGGCACTATTCAGAATGATTGTACATTTGCCACAATTGCACATCGACCACACCCATACTGCAACACCCTACCCTTCTAGACTGTCTAGAAGGTTCTAGACTGTTGTAGAAGGTTCCACATTGGCCACACCCATACTATCACACTTTGCTCTTTCAGACTGTTCTGGAAGGTTCAGATTGTTATAGAAAATGCCACATTTTCCACACCCATACTGCCACACCCTGCTCTTTAAGGCTGTTCTAGAAGGTTCCGTTCTAGAAGGTTCCATAAACACCTTATGCTCTCAGCAGTCATTATGGCCAGCCAAGTCTAGTTAAACCATGCTTGTTGTCACACCAATTGCTAGACGATCGGTGACTCAGGCTAAGAAGCAAGAAGACATCCGAGGTGATCCTGAAGCTACTGTCCTCAGCTAAGTTACAGTAGGAGAAACCTGCCAGAAACACGGATTCTACAGCATTGACGATCCTGCCTACAGTGCTCCTCCGGCAGCATTGCAGCATCCAGGAGCACCCTGCGAGAGCTGCAAGGCTCTCAGAAGAGCCTGAAAAAGGCGTGCACGCTTGCTTCACCTTCAAACTAGAACACTTTATTGTACCAGTCGTGCAGGTGCAGGTAAATGCGGTGGGATGGGGCAGGGCAAGGGGAATAAGAAATAAAACCACGTAGCACAAGGTAAGTGGTTTTATTTTTTCAAAATTTTATTTTCCCTATTTTGTCATCTGTCAACTCCCCCCCCCCCCCCCCCCCCCGACACCCTGCCCCGCCCGACCCACTGCTCTTACCTGCATCGGTTACAACTGCAATTTATATCGAAGTGTTAGCGACTGGCAGCACTCTGCGCACTTGACACAGCCACTTCCCAGCAGGGTTGTAGAGACTGACTTATGTATATATTTATTTGTTGTTACCTGTTCCCAAGAAATGCAGGGCAAAGATCAGGCTCAAGGTACCGGACAACCTCAGACTCCGCAACCTCATTGAGCCAGACTTGCTCTTTCCCTGAAACCAGTTATCTTAGTGGATGAGCCTCTACCTAGAGACTTCCAAATCTGGGTCTCAGTGCATGCCCCTGTGGTATAATTTAAAGAGAACACTTTAGTCCTATTTCATACCTCAGTAAGGCATGGCCAAGTACACCACCATGTAATTAACATTGGAGTGTGTGTGTGTGAGTGTGGTAGCGTGGGGGGGGGGGGGGGGGCTGAAGGATGTGTAAAAAGCGGAATCACTAATGCTGTACACCTTATCCCACCAGATTACCAAAGTGTGTGTAACAATGGCAAGAGTCTGAAGGAGATGAAACCCAAGCTTAACAAGGTGGTCATCGGTTGGTCATTTATTATTTTGTCCCTTTCTCCATTCACTTCATTGGTTCTCGGTGGGGAGCTATCAAGCTCTTTCTGCTGAACTTTGAGGGGCGTGGATGGACTAACATTGTACATTGCTGCTGCTGGGTCTGGAGGTCCAGGTTAGTGGAATTGTATCACTGTGTTCATCTTGTTTTGACAATGAGTGGGTGTGTGAGTGTCTGATGAAGCCTGTGAGTGTGTGCATGAGTGTCTGAGTGGGTCTGTGAGTGGCCACATGAGTGTCTGGGTGGGTCTGTGAGTGGGTGCATAAGTCTGTGTGAGTGAATGCATGAGTGTGAGTGGGTCTGTGAGTGGATGTGCAAGTTTCTGAGTAGGTCTGTGAGTGTGTGCGTGAGTGTCTGTGTGGGTCTATGAGTGGGTTTGTGACTGTCTGAATGGGCCTGTGAGTGGGCTCGTCCATGACTGAGTGAGCCTGTAAATGGGTGCATGAGTGTCTGTGAGTGGGTCCATGACTGATTGGATCTGTGAGTGGGTTCGTCAGTGTCTGAGTGAGTCTGTGAGTGGGTGTGTGAGTGTCTGAGTGGGTCTGTGAGTGGGTGCGTGACTCAGTGAGTCTGTGAGTAGGTTTGTCAGTGTCTGAGTGGGTGTGTAAGTGGGTACGTAAGTGTCTGAGTGAGTATGTGAGTGGCTACATGAGTAACTGAGTGGGTCTGTGAGTGGGTGCATCTGTGTCTGAATGAGTATTGATTTCATCAGTGTCTGAATGGGTCTGTGAGTGGGAGCATGAGTTTATGAGTGGGTGCGTCAGTGTCTAAGTGGTCTGTGGGTGGGTGTCTATTTGTCTGTGGGTTTGTGAGTGGATGGTGTGTCTGTGTGGTGTGTGAATGGGTTTGTAAGTGTGTGAGTGGATGTGTGAGTGTCTGAGGGGGTGTGTGAGTGGATGCATAAGTGTCTGAGTGGGTCTGTGAGTGGCTGCATGAGTATCTGAGAGGGTCTGTAAGTGGGTGCATGAATGTCTGAGTAGGTCTGTGAGTGGATTCATCAGTGTCTGAATGGGTCTGTGAGTGGGTGCATCAGTGTCTGAATGAGTATTGGATTCATCAGTGTCTGAATGGGTCTGTGAGCGGGAGCGTGAGTGTATGAGTGGGTGTGTAAGTGGTCTGTGGGTGGGGGAAACAGCCATTACAACACAACTAAAACAACACACTACCATTACAACAAAACTTTTACAATGCAGGATCCATTACAACGCATGCCATTACAACGCAGCTGCTATTACAACGCATGCCATTACAACGTAAGTATGGGTAAGTATTTAATTACATGTCAACCCCTACACCATCCAACACTTACCCTACTAGTACGCCCCCCTGGAGTTAGAATAGTAATTTTAACCCCTACACTATCCAACACTTACACTACTATTACATTCCCAATAATTAAAAAAAAATACTTACCCATACTTACGTTGTAATGGCATGCGTTGTAATAGCAGCTGCGTTGTAATGGCATGCATTGTAATGGCATGCGTTGTAATGGATCCTGCGTTGTGAAAGTTTTGTTGTAATGGTATGCGTTGTGAATGTATGCGTTGTAACGTCATGCATCCATGGGTGGGTATGTGAGTGTCTGTGTGGGTGTGTGAATGGGTGCATAGGTGTCTGAGTGGGTCTTTGAGTGGGTGCATGAGTGTCATCGTGGGTCTGTGAGGCCGACTCCTGCTAGGTCCCGGTGTGCCCATCTCCCAGGACGGATGTATGACGTTACAACGCATACATTTACATTGCGGTACATTACATTGCGTTTTTTACAACGCAAGTCGTTACAACGACTTGCGTTGGAGGGCTCTGGACTTAGGAGTAGTATCATTTACAATTCCAACTCCAGTCTACATACAGTAGGGAATGTGTTGGATTATAAATTATACTATTCCTTGTCCTAGAGAGCCATCCAGCGCAATTCGTTGTAACAACTTGCGTTGTGAAAACCGTGAGGTAATAGCATCGCAATGTAATCCCCGCGTTGTAAACAATGTTTCCCCCCAGGACATAGCTGTTTGCGGTGGCTTGGCTGGAGCTTTACCACTCCCACCAAGTCACAGCAAAAGCTCCACTTCCAGCAAGTGAGAGCTGACAAACTTCTCTTGCTTGCTGGAAGCGGAGCATTCATCTGTTTCTCTGCCCACTGTCAAGCGAGCAGGGACATAGACCAATTGCTTTTAGACACCGGGAGCTATATCCTAGTACACAAGAAGCGTAGTGCTGGCTTGGTGTTTTCTCATATCCTTTAGGTAACATCGATTTTTTCAATGAAAACGTGGATTTACATATCATTTCACCAGTAACTGATTGCATAAAATTTTCTGCACACATCCCCTTTTCAAATTATGGGTGACAGTACTCTGAATCCAAGAATACCAGTTTGTGCCTAATGTTCTTTCTCTTTGTATGAGAAATCACCTTTTCTGAAGTGGAGGCATCTATTACATTAAAGGGATAGTCACACGATCTTTACATGAAAGTAGGCAAAGTGAATACACTATGATAAGATGATTTAGTCTGCACAAAGGTTCAATATGTTACTTATTATGTTGAGGTCCATTAACTTTTAAAGATACTTTTAGTTCATGCTATTCATTCATTGGGTGTAAGCATGTACGAGAAAGCAACCCATCTAGATATTCAAATTTTCAAGAACATTCAAGCAATAGTTCAAGCAATAGTACTGGGTTATAAGCACTTCCACTGTATTGGATATATGGTGGGAAATTCTGCATCTCGCGTGGATGGTCTGCAAAGTAAGGGGAAATAGCATGAACTTGAAGAAAACAGCAAGCAGTGATTCCTAGGATTTTTGTGGACCCTTTTTAACCACCAGATAAATCTTGAAAATTAAGGTCAAGGCTCCATCTCATCCTTTAATACGATTAAAGAATATAGCTTCCTAACTTTCTGGATTAACCCTTTCACTGGAATCTGTGAAGCAAAGAAAATGAGGCTCCACATCCATAGGTAAATCTGAATATGTTCTCTATTTGTTATCGAAGAATGAAAGTTAATATGAAGGGAACGTACTGGTGGCTTAGTTTTTGTCCATGCTGTAATAGGATGTTCAATGTCACCTAATAAAGCAGGTCCGGGTGGGCAGGTCTGAGTGGTGAGTTTAATTGGTGGTTGAGTTAGAATCTTATTAACTATGTTTCTAGCTGGCTCACAACCGTGATGGCCGCTTGAGCTCGGAGCTCCGTTGTGTCATCGCACTATCCTGAATTCATCTTGCAGCATTAGCGATTCTAAGCTTACCTCTGCAGCGCCTTTGACGGCGGAAAGTGAGCAGAAGACGACGATCCGTTCGGATCCGCGGTCTGCTGCCAGAAGAGTGAGTCACACGGTGTGACAGTGCGGCGGCGGCTAGGCCGCGAATTCCCGAGCCACAGTGAACGTAGACGCCGAGGGACGTCGCTCGACGTGCGGCTGGCACCCAACCAACCTGGCGCGAGTTGCGGAGGTCTACCGTCTGGAGGGCCGGGAGAGTGGCGACGGGTGCGCCAGTCGGCAGGAGTGACCTGAACGCTCGGAAAGCCCCGGAGCTGCCCTCCTGTATACCTGTTCTAAATTGCGAGGTGAGCGCCTGCGTGGCGTATGGCGAGAGGCCTTGGCTGCTGGGGGACGCATTGGACCCTCTGTGACGCTGTTCGGAGGAGGCCTAAGCACCGGGGTCGGTGAGCCAAGGAAGCAGACATCAGCACCCCAAGACGAGTGTTTGCGGGGGCTTGACCAGTGGTACCCCTGGTAGTTGGGAGCGCGTGAGTCGAAAGCAGTCCGGCTACAGCTGTGGGAGCCCGAGGCCGGGGTTTACTGGCAGCCGCCATTCGAGCGCTGAGGAGCAGAGGAGAGCGGGGATATGGGAAACAGGAGACAAAACGCAGACGAAACTAGCCTTTGATCAGAAGCGATCAAAATCTCAAGACCCCATCTCGAGTGGGGATGCCAGGATGCCAATGTAAATGTTATATACACTTGCACTCTTGTTTAACACAGTTTTGTAGTTGTAGCGTGCTCCAGGGTGTGCTTTCCGTAGAGTACCTAAATTAAATCATATCAAAGCGCGCCCCTGGATGCCGCCACCAGTGAGCGATGACCCCGAATCAGACATACGCAGTATCCTGAAATCTATGGAAAAATCTTTGCAGAGTGGCATCACCTCCCTGGGCACTAAAATGGATGCCCTCACATACAGAATGAACAGAATGGCCGACAGCCTTGACAGGCATGCGGAAAGACTGGATATGTCTGAACGGCGCCTAACCGAAGTAGAGGAGGCCCGCACCACCTTAGATGCAGATCATAAGCAACTAGGAAAGGTTACTCGTAGCCTGCAGGATAAGACGGAAGATTTAGAGGCACATTCCCATTGATGTAACCTGCGAATTACTGTTCTCCCGGAAACGACTGCCACAGGGAATATGGAACAGTTTGTGGAGAAGCTGCTAGTGACACTGCTGGGCGACGGTGTTTTCTCTGTGATCAATGTGGTTGAGAGGGCGCACAGATCGTTGGGTCCCAGACCCCCAGTGGGCGCTCCTCCGCGTCCGATCATAGCGAAGCTACTCAACTACTGTGATTGTGATGCAGTTCTCTGTGTGGCGAGGGAGAAAAAGGTCTTGAGATATGAGGGTTCTGAGCTCTCCCTGTACCCCGACTTCACTGCACGAGTACAGGAGGCTCCCAGTCACTTTGTTCCGCTTAAGAAGCAGCTTCGAGATTTGGGTGTGGACTACGCCATGCTGTACCCAGCGAAACTCTGGGTTAACAGACAAGGGCGATCGCATATCTTAACAGACCCCAAGACTTTGCAGCAGGCTATCAAGAGCTGGACGAAGGAGCGGTGGCTTAGCCCGGAGAGACTGCCTCTGGAGGAAGCGGCAGGAGGCTCGCTTGATGACCAGGACTGATGCGTTGATCTGATGGAGGTTGGGGTGGTAAGATGGTCCGGGGGGGGGGGGGAAGTGGGGGGAATGAGGTTAGGGGTCCGAGGTATCGCTTGATAGCCTACGCTGGGGCCTATGAGTAGGAGGTTGTCTGGTGGGTCCCCATCTGCTGCTATTGTGTTAGCTGAGGCACAGGGTGCAGTGATTGATGCGGGGGCGGGTTTGACTTAACATGACAAGAACCAACACTGTGGCACTGGGGCCGGGGGTCCTGTTGTCCCCTTCTGGGGGTTGGGCAGAGGTTTGAATTTGAGGGGGTTTGCAGGGGCTTGTCCTCCAGCTGGGGGAAAAAGGTTTTTTGTAAATGCTGCAAAATGATGTTGATGACACACGTGAGTCCGGGTTGGGTAGAGTTGATGCAAGTGAATGTAGGAGTTCGGCACAAGGAGCTACCTCCGCCAAGGTGTGCCTCGCACTGTTGTTGTTTTTGGAGGGGTCCCGGGGTAGGGGGGTAAGGGGAATAAGGGGAGTCTGTTTGGAATACATGCTGCCAAGTTGGGGGAGGTCTCCTATGGGAGGTGGGAGGGGGCAGGGGGGTTTGCTTCTCAAGGGGGGTGGTTCTGGGGGTTGGTTGTTGTACATGCCTACGGTGCACTACACACAAGAATGCAGTGAGTCTGTTGCCACAATATGTCTAATCTACAGATATAATGCCACGTAACGCGCAAGATATCCAGGGTACGGTGGGTGGTATGCAAGTGATGTCCTGGAATGTCAGGGGACTTAACGATCACTGCAAGCTCCGGAAGGTGCTGAGCTATTTAAATAGACAGAATGTAGATGTTGCTCTTCTGCAGGAGACGCACCTACCCCAGACGAGCCCTAGGCTGCGGTTTAGCGGACTGGATGGAAACATCAATTTGGCGGGGTTCACCTCACATGCCAGGGGCGATTTGACCTGGACCAATCCCAGAACACCATTTAAGCTCACACAGCTACACGCTGATACTGAGGGCCGGTACTTAATATCTAAATGCCTGGGTCAGGGCTTAGACTTGCTCATAATCAATGTGTAAGGCCCCAATTTTGACTGCCCTGAGTTCTTTGGGGACATTGCTAAAATTGTCAGACACTATGGGGACAACCAGATCCTGTGGGGAGGAGACTTCAACTTGGTTAGAAACCCGGAGCTAGACAGATCATCAGGCCCTCCTAGAAACCCTGTGGCGGCTGGAAGAAAGCTGGAGGAAGTGATGGTCTGTATGGATTTATGTGACGTGTGGCGGATGCGAAGCAGTGGTAGGGGGGCTACACACACTATTCAGCGTATCACAATATACAAACACGTATAGACGATTGGATTGCTTCCACCTCATTGATGGATCAGGTACGAAAGTGTGTGATATTGCTGCGCATGCTTTCTGACCACTCTCCACTGGTGCTGTCCTTGGACACCCCTAGGAAGTGCTTTCCGCCATTCACCTGGCGATTTCCCCCATACTCCCTGCTAGAACCGTTATTTAAGGAGGAAATGGCTGACGCCATAGAGACCTTTTTTGATACAATATTAGCTCATGACACCTTCCAGACTGTCTGGGAAACGTTTAAAGTCTACATTAGAGGTATAGTGATGACTAAGCACTCGGGTGTGCTTAAAGCCATACGGAAGAGGTTGTCTGATTTAGAATCAAAACTGAAGGACCTCGAGCGGCGGCAGCTCGCTGGGGGGGGGGGGGGTGGGGGGGGGGGTGAGACTTTGGAAAGATAGATTAAGTCACTGCTGGAGGAATATCATGATGCTGCAGATAGTGAGGTGAAGCATATGGGCAAGTATGCAACGGCTAGGACATATGGAGAGGGCGATAGGCCGGGCTCAGTTTTAGCTCGGTTAATGTAAGCACGGCGTTGCAAGACACAGGTTTCGAAGTCTGGGCGGCGGACGGGGAACTCCTAACGGAAGAAACGGATGTTGCTGACCGCTTTAAACAATATTACTCTGACCTGTACAGGTCCCACTCTGAAGGGGTGGACAAGCAGATAATGGAGTATCTGGAACATATGCGGCTCCCATTCCTTATTTTTTATTTTAAAGGTTTTATATAGCGCTGGCTAGACCCGGAAGTATCAGAGCGCTTTACATGAACATCAGATCATAGTTACAGATTACATCGTTACAAAGCTTACACAGTTAATAGAGCATGGCAACATAGTTACATGTAAGGTTGAGTTAAACAAAAAGCACAAGTACGTAAGGGGAAAAGCAGGCAAGGGGAAAGATTCAGGGGAGGGGGTAGGCGCTGGGGAAGTAGACAGGTAATGAAGGTGGGAAAGAGAAGGAGAGGGTAAAGGACACAGCAAGGAAGGAGGAGGGGAAGGGCAACAGGGACACAAACCAGTAGGCGTGTCAAAGGAACATCCACAGTCCAGTAGGCTGTTGTGGGAGGCTCCCTTTACGCAGTGGACTCTCTCAGAGGGATCTCTGACACTCCAAGGCCTACATACTGGATCCTTCCCCAAAAAGGGGAGAGGAAGTGCTTTGACAAGGGGTGCCATACCATACCTCAGCTGTAAGTGGCTCCCTTTGGGCAGTGGACTCTCTCAGCAGGTTTGCTGAGACACCAGAGTATACATATTGGATCTTTACCCCTACAAGGGGAGAAGGAGTGCTTAGTCAAAGGGCACAAAGGACAGGGGGCTAGGCAGACTAGCAGGCAAGGTGAGGGATTCAGGGGGATAGGAGCTAGGGAAGTAGACAAAGAGAGAAAGAGTACTAAATGGGAACATATTTAATTAATGAGTTATTATATAGCGCTGGCTAGACCCGAAGGAAACAGAGCGCTTTACACGAGGACCAATAATGTTGCAATTTACATCAGTTACAAGTTACATAAGTATCAAGAAAAGCATTTAAGAAACATAGGGGACAAGGTGAATGGTGCAAGGAAGGGTAAGGGGATAGGGTAAAGGGGTAGGAGGAAGATAAGACGTAGAGGCGAGGGGAAAATCTGCCCAAGGTCTGGCTGGGTAGGTGATGGCGGGGAGTCCACAACCCATTTCCTCTTTAGCTATATGGTAGCTCCACAGGCATCAGCCAAATCGCTTGGTCTCTACAGTCTGGGGTAAGTTCCGCAGGTTCCAAGTCCTGATGTGTAAGCAGGTTATGGGATAGGTTCAAGGTCTGGTAAATGTCCAATGGTTGTCCCAGGGAAGAAAAATAACATGGAGGGGACTGTAATGGAAGCCATCTTGGGGTCAGGCAGGGGACTGTACTGTACACTGGTACACTGGTGGCCATCCTACGGTCAGGCATCCGGTAGTTAGAGTCAATATCCAGGACAGTGGCCACCAGAGAATAACAAATCCAGCGTGCACACACCATCCAATGCACAGACATGCACAAGCACACACAAATGTGAGCACCCACTCTCATATGCGCACATACGCACACACACAAGCACATATACAGAAACATCCAAAAACACAAGCACACATAAAATCCCATGCTCTAGTACAAAAACACCAAAGTACATGTGATGGCACCAAGATCTGACCTTCAGATCTACCTGTAAAAGTAGTACCAGACACCTGGTTTAACCCTTGGTGACCACCAGGCAGAAGAGGAACTACCCCGACATTGATAATTATTGAGTTGATCTTTGGGAGGAGCATGGGTGTAGGACCCTGGTAAAATATTAAGCTCTTCCTACCCACCTTTGATCTAGACTTTTAAAGTATTACCACGTCATGTGTGTGCTCCTGAAAGATCAATCTCAGCCAGCTGATAAGTAAACAAAATGATCACACCTGCCTGGAGGGCTGCACTCTTTTTGTGGAAACACGCAATTTCTGCCCAATCAGAACATGGACTCCTTGCCAACATGTGGCAGAGCCAAAGTACCAATAGTGATGCACACAAAATTGTCTGGTGACAGCTGTGCTGTCAAGCCAGAACCTAAAAAGGGGCAGACAAATACCAGTTGTTTTAAATGGCTGCCCACACCCATGGGCTGTAAACAGGCACAAGGGGACCGGAGGCAGGGGTAAGCCATGCACTCCTTTGAATGTTTACCTCATCATATTGTTTTCTGTGAGAACTTAGAGGGCCCAGTCATTACAGATAGCACATAACTGTACAAGAGAAGTGTAAGATCCCAGATTGAAGCTGAAAAGATCACACAGAGGCTGGCTCAGTGAAACATCTTCAGGTTTATTTCCAAGTAAGAAGAACCCATCCAGGCCTCAGCCAGCTCATCCAACAGCTCCAGCACATTTGAAGAAGCACAATACTATCACCTGGGAGACCAGGGCCCAGCTTGGAATCTCTCGTAACCAAAGCAGCATGACATCAGAAGTACACCAGCTTCAGATGCAGCTTAGGATGCCACACACCTTCCCCCGTTAACTAAAAGAAAAGAAAAGCAAAGAAACAAGAGAGGAAGAGAGAGAAGAAAAGGCAAAAGAACGACCCAAAAGAATAAGTGCTCAAACATAAGAAGAAGCCTTCAAGACACAAAACCCTTAAGATATCTTGGTCTCTTAACAATCCTAGAGGACAAGCGTGAAGATGCAACAGAAGTATTATTTAACCCTGGGCAAAGTACTATGCTACGCTCGCATAGTTTGCGAAGTTTGCGCTACTTCGCACTACACGAATTGCACGTAGCACAGTGCAAACACGCGTAGCGTATCGGTCTTTTTTTGCTTGCTCGCGGTCCTCAACGTCAAGTTGGCGACCGCGAGTGAGCAAAATGACATCCCGGCGAGACTTTTTCCTCGTTCGTAATCAGCAACATCAAGTTGCCGATCGCGAGCGTGAAAAATAAACCTGCCGGCGAGATTCTCAACGCAGGGAGGTCAGGTTTCTCATTGCAAGTGGTCGCATATGCTCGCGACCGCTCACGATGAGAAACTACCAGTCCGCGTTGAGAAAGCTGCAGCTCGAGTAGAAATCTACTTGAGCGGCAGAAAACGACCGCTTGCACTGTGCAAGATGCGGTTCACACCGATTGCACAGTGTGGACAGGGAACTCCTAATGCATCCCATAGAGAGGGACGAGATTACTGAGGCTTTGGGAGGTATGAAAACTGGTAGCGCCCCGGGGACCGATGGCTTAACTGTTGCCTTCTACAAAACTTTTTGGGATCTACTGCTCCCCCATCTTGCTGGCCTGTTTGAGGATATGTGTGTTAGGGGCACTCTCCCGCCATCTATGAGGGAGGCCCTAATTGTCACCATCCCTAAGCCAGGTAAACCCCCAGATGAATGCAGTTTGTTCCGCCCCCTCTCCCTTCTCCACGTGGATACTAAAATATTCGCCAACATTTTAGCTACCAAACTTGCTCTTATGTCTCAAATCCTAGTCACCCCAGAGCAGGCAGGATTTATACAGTCTAGAAACTAACATATAATGTACGCACTGTGTTTGGCACTATGCAGCATGTCCGACAGGAGAATAAAGCGATTGCTGTTTTCCTAGATATAGAAAAAGCATTTGATTCAGTGGAGTGGGCGTTTCTGAGGCAAGTACTGACGAGAATGGGATTAGGGGCGGTCTTTTCACAGTTGATTGGGATCTTATACTATAAGCCTATGGCCTGTGTCCGCATTGGTGACCCATTGCCAGAGGTACCAGGCAGGGTTTCCCCCTGTCACTGCTGCTATACGCCCTGGTAGCGGAACCTGTGGCATGTGCCATGCGTGAGTATCATGGCAATGAGGGCATTGGATTTCCTACGTACAAGATAGAAGTGTCGACCTACGCGGACGATATGATGCTGTATGTGAGGGACCCTGAAAACAACCTGTCCTCAATCATTAGGGAGGTAGTACGCTTTGGGGCGCTGTCAGGGCTGAAAGTTAATTGGGCAACTTCGCTTGTGTTCCCACTCACCCCGGCCACCACAGAATTTGCTATGGAATATCCTCTGCAATGGACTGCTGATTCGGTTCTATATTTAGGCATTAGGCTCCACACGGACTCAGAGATAGTATTCAGAGAAAACTATGGCACGGCTATTGATAAATTGGAGGATGACGTGGAGCTATGGTCTCGTCTACAATTGTCTCTAATGGGACGAATTTCGATTATGAAGATGGTGGTCCTGCCCAGGCTGTTATTTTTATTTACGAACATACCCATAGTGTTGCCACATGCTTTTTTCCACAGGCTTAGACAGTCCATGTTAAAACTAGCTTGGGCTGGCAAGCAGGCGAGGTGCGGTGGTGCGTCCTCACGCTTCCGTATCACCTGGGTGGTCTGGGAGCGTCGGATTTCGAATTGTACTATAGGGCGGCACAAGGTGCTCAGCTCCACGCCTGGATACATGGGGAGACGGATATCCCTTTTCTACGTATGGAGAGACTGTTTGCGGAATCGATCTCTTTACCTGCAATGATATTTGAGCCAGTAGATCACAGGACAGGCAGATTCCTTAAACACTACTAGACATGCATGGCACTGTTTACTGCAGAATCAGGCCGGAGCGTTGTTGTATTTCCCAGTAATGCCAATTGAGTGGATGAGATGACTGGGACCGTGTACGTAAATGGGTGTGGTTCAGGCGTTGCGTGCAATGAAAGTGGAGGTATCAGGGGATCTCTTCCTTAACGGGACGGTCCGGACCTTAGAGCAGATTGAGGGGGCTTCGGGTGGAGGCATGCTGTTGAGTAAATTCCAATTTCACAGGGTGCACAGGGCCCTTCGGGTCCTGCTTGGTGAGGATATGGAAGAGCCCTCGGAAGTTCGGGAATTAACGCATGTTATTAAGACTAAGTCCCCCCCCCCGCAAGATGATCACAGCCCTTTTCAAGATTGCCATGACACATAGGGAGCATAAATATACGGCGGCCAGGCTGGCATGGCAACGGAACTTGAATATTCAGTTGGAGGACTATAAGTGGTCCTACTGCTGTATGAACACTAGAAAAATATCACTCCACGGCAAGCACAGGCTTGTACACTTCAAGTTCCTTAATAGGACCTACTACACCCCTGAGAGGCTATGCAGATATGGCTTGCCTGAAGACGCCAATTGTGAGAGATGCCTATCACCATCTGTTGATTTTTTGCATTTAGCCTGGCTGTGCCCGGGAATATATTCTTACCGGGAGGACATATTCAGGGCGCTGGGAAGAGTGGTGGAAACCGATCTCACACCTGATCCAATGATGGCGCTCCTAGGGTACACCAAGTCATTGCCCAAGGCAACACATAGGTTGGTCGACATGGGGCTTCTAATGGGCAAGAGAAGAGTTGCAATTGTTGGCATAATGGCTGTGTAAGAAGTTTGGAAAGTGCACAATGTGGATTACAAGATAGAATATGTGTGGCATTGTACCATGGCATGCTGTTGTTCGCTGTTACTGTTACAATAACATTTTATAAATAAAAAACTATGTTTCTAGCTACAGGAATACTCAGAAAGAAATCAAGATAGTATTTGATGGAACTGTCAATTAATTTCAGGTGATTCCAGCAACGAGTCCCCCAGTTCCAAATCGTTCAATTTTTACAATTTCAGATTTATGAAACACTTTGTCTAAAAAACCTTTCATCCACCAGAATGGCATTAGGAGCAACACACAAAGCAAAAGAAATGACCTGTTGCAAGATTTACAATAATCAAAATGGTAATAAATTGAACGCAGAGTGGACAACCTCTAGTTCATGAAGAAGGCAAAAATACGTTTTTAAATTCATAGTTGGAATGGACAACAACATTTGCATTACTTGTACCCTCCGGGGATATTTTCTAAATGTCAGTTATCATTATTGTGGAGTCTTGATAGCTTTACTTTTGGAAGAGCCTAAGAGGGAGAACTAAACAGGGTATGTAGTATTTAATTGAATGCTGTTGTGTTCCTATAGCTAGTATTTGCCTTGATGTCGTTCCTTTAATGTCCTACTGCTCTAGAGGATTTTAAGTAGATGTATCTTTCTCCAGCTCATGACTACTCAGTCAGGCTTGAGCTCACAATCAAGAAGATGTACTCTAGTTAAAAGTTTCAGACCATGTTACAATGATAGCACCCAGCCTAAATTCTGCAAGACTGACTAATGATTTGTAGAGGGGCATCCGAAGAATTTTGACAGTTCATGATCCTTTGCCTGTTGCTTTTTCTGCAACTTTATAGAGCATGAACCTGGCCCAGGGGCATTACCTCCTTGTAAGTCTTCCTCGCCACATGAGTAGCGTAGTGAGCTTCAGCTCCACACCAGAACCGTCCAAAGCAAAATAAGGTTAGCCTTCCATCCCTTCCCAATATGGCCGACCCATTACACCCTTGACCTCTATAAGAGGCGGGCCGGCCTAACCCTTCAGCCTGTTCTTTTAGTTCTCCGCTGCAGATTCTCCAGTGCGTGCTTTCAGGTAAGTGGTTCCTGCTATAGCTGGTACTGGGTTCCTTGGTTGGTGGCCCTGCTCTAGCGGGCCCTAGGACTCTGGGACCTTCCTCCTTCCTTGCCCCGGCTGTCTGGGCTGGTTAGGCTCTGCTTTAGAGTGCCATGGGTTTACAGAGGGACGGATGTGGGGGTCTGGGACTCTTCCTGATGTAGTGCTGTAGCTCCCAGTGTCCTCTCCCCTCGTCCATATGGGCAGTGTTTTTTGTTATGCTTGTGCCCGGACCCCCTCCCCCCTCCCAGGTGGTGCTCCTTCGGTCTCCCTTTACTGGGGCAGCTCAGCATGTGGGTATGGTGGGGGTGGGGGCGCCCGGAGGTCCGTTTTACGGTCCCCAGGTGCGCCTCCGCCTCGTGGTTGTCTGGTTTTTCAGAGTCGCCTGGAGTCCTCACTCTAACCTCTTCTGTTCCTGTCCTGAGAGGCTGGCGGTGCGCCGAGGCCTCGATGGGGCTGTTTGGCTGTGTCTCTGGCCCTGGGCTGGGGTATCTCTTCCTTGTTCACCTTAGCGGGCCCGCCTGTTTGCGCATGGATTAACCTGGGGATGCTGGGGATTGAACCTGGGGCCTCATGCTTGCGATGCATGCGCTCTGCCACTGAGCTACGTCCCCATGTTTTTTATGAGCGTTTACGGCTCCTGGCTGTGGAGCCGGTCTCGTGGGGACTTACCGCATTTCTCCGCTTGCTGGGCGTGTCTCTCCTGGGAGTGCACGTGAGTTGCAGGAGGCCGCGCACGGCGGCATTCATCCTGGTGCCGCGCTCTGCGGCCGTTGCCTCTGGGATCCCGTGTGGTTCTGGGTGTTCTGCACTCACGAGTTGACTTCTCAGTGGTTCGCGGCTGCCTGCGATCTGGATGCGGTCAGCTCTTTACAGGTTACTGTGGGGGTCGCGTTTTGTGTTGGGCCCTCGCTTCTCCTGGTCTTTACTTTCTGTCGCGTCTGGGATGTGGGCAGTTCCCCGCGCCCTTCCTCGCTGCCCTCGTTCTGCCCATGCTTGTTGAGTACTGCACGGGCGGTTGGCGGTGCCCCGTTTTCCACTCAGGTCGCACACGCTCTTTCCAGCATGGAACTGCTTCTTGATCGCAGTGAGTACTTGGGCGGGAGAAGAGATGTGTCCTTGGCATTAGCGGTCTCCGGTTTGAGTCTCAGCACCAACGCTCACCATCCTGTGATTCTGATCATCTCACTGACATTGTATGTATTTGTGATACATACATTTTTTTTTTTTCTTGGCGGCATCAAGGGGGCCGTGGGTTTCTGTCTCGTGCACTGCTTGACTCAGCGTTGGCCATTCTGGATTTTTTTTTCTCTGTCTTTCTCTGTTCTTGGGTAGTGAAGGGACCCATTGGGTCGTAATAAACACTTGATAAATTGCTATGTGTTTTGCCATTGTTCTACGTCATGGTGGAATATTATTATGCACCCATTTGCCCTCTGGATTGTGTGTATGTGTCTGGGTGTTACTGACGGTGGCTTTTGCAGCTGGTGCCGTCTGAAGTTAGGAGTCTTCCCCTGGCGCTTTTTGCGGCGATTTCGCCTCTTGTAGTGCTTTGGCTTCCTTGGTCTACTGTTCACTCGCATCAGTTGCTGTGGCCTATTAGTTCAGTTCTCTGACTCTTACTCCACCAGCTGTAGGTTCATTTCCTGTCGATGGTTCTTTCTTTGTTGGAGTTAGGGTAAAATATATATCTTTTTTTTGTTTGTTGTTCGGTTTCTTGCCTGTGTGCAGTGCTTCCAGTTCGGCCAGTGGTGACTGGCTCTAGCTTGCGGGTTCTTGCTGTGATCCTTTCTTGCAGTCCAACCGGGCTGTATTCCATGCTGCAATGTAGGCGGCATTTCTGGGGCGCTGTTGGGGGCTGGGTCCATCTTCCCCCTCGCATCCGTGATTCCTCGCAGCCGGGTTTGGTGGCCCTGTGGACTTCTGCGTTCACTGCTGCTGCCTATGTTGCCCTTGTGGTCGCAGGTTCGGTTCCCGGCCCGACCGTTTCTTTCCTCCTCCTTCTGGTTGGGGTGTGTCACAGGGCCATGGCTTCATTTTGTTTGCTGTGTTTGTTCCTATCTCCTCTTCCCCTTCCGGGCTTTGAGCCTGTGGTTCTTCCGTCCCATAGGTTCCATCCCTCCTGCTCTCCTTTAGGGTGCGGTATCTGGGCTGGTTGGTCCCTGTTTGGGTGTCCGCCTGAGGATTCCGGGGGCTGTTGACGGCTGCGGGTCTGATGAGGGCAGACTGCTGTTGGCACCGGTTTGTCCTTCTCTGGACTGTTTCTGTGGTCTCCGAGTGGGTTTTTGCTTCTGCTTCTGCTCCTCTGAGCTTCGCGTCCGGCTTCTTGGCTCTGTGAGCGGCGGCTATGCCTCTTGTCCGTGTCATGCTTCTCCTCGGCTCCTGACCATTGGACGTCCTGTGTGGCCCTTGTGGTGGTTCTGTGGGTCTCGCCTCCTGCCGCTCCACTTCGTTGTCAGCCTTGGTTGATGGTGTCCTTTCTCTTCCCCTTCCTTTTGGTCGCAGGTCGGGTGCTCAGCTTTGTTTTCTGCCCTGTCTGCGGGTGTGGCCTGCGGTCTTCTTTTTCTGGTGTCTCCCTGCTGAGGGGTTCCGGTCTTCTCCGTCCTGGGGGGCGTGCTTGGGTTCCCTGTCACTGCCAAGTCAATTGGTCCCCCTGCAGGCGGGTGTCTCGTCTGGCTTCTGTTGGCCATTCCTTGGCTTGTCTGGGTTTTTTCCCCTGCCCTGCAGGGGCTTTTGTTTCTGTTCTGGCCCTTTGCTTCCATGGGTCTAAGCTTGTCTGGCCTGGATGAGGTGTTTGTGCTGTTGGTGGTACTCACCTGGGTGCTTCTCTTTCGTTTGCTTCGGGTCTGGTGGCTTTGTGGCCTTCTGCGTCCACACCCAGTGCCTGGGTTTGTCCTCATGGTCCCAGGTTCACATCCTGGTGGATTCACTCCACCTTGCATTCTTCTGTGTTTGCTTGCTTGAATGCCATTGTTTTGGGTGGCATGTTGCTTCTGTTCTTCGACTCCAAACTGCCAGTTCGGCCGGTGTTGGCCCATGGTGCTTTGGCTCTATAGGGTGTTTTGTGCTTCTGGGGTACTCTGGCTTGCGCTTGACAGGGGTTTGTCTCCTGTTTTTATTTTGTTGTGTCCCATGGTGGTATACGTTCGATCAGTGCTTTTCCTTGTCCGGGGCTGCTGGTTTCTCCCAGTTCTCCTTCCCCGGGAGGGGGCTTGCTCTTCCTGTGCGGATTTGATATCCTCTTCTTCTTTGTTCCTGGTTTTGGGGGCCAGGTCTGGTGTTTTTGTTGACTATTACGTCCTATGTTGCGGCCTGTGTGTTGGCCTCATGGTCACTGGTTCTGTTTCCAGCAGTCCACTTGTCCTTTCATCCTTCTGAGGTTGATTTCATGTTTAATGTGTTCCATTGGGTTGGGATCCATTGAGCATCTGTTATTCGGTGCCTCTGTGCTGTCGGTTTCTGGGGCCTGCTGGCTCGTTGCTTGGGCTCGTTTCCCCCGGCTCTTCTTTCCTTCTCGCCTTGGGTGTTTTTCTGCCTGTGGCTTTGCCTTCCTTTCCGCTCCTGTTCATGTCAGCCCTTCATTGTTCGGCTGGGTCCGGCCTGGTTGTTGGCTGGCTGTGTGGCCTCCTGGGTACTCGCTTCTGCGCTTCATTTGCTGCATTTGGAGCGTTCCTGGACCGATTTGCTTGGCCCCTGGGCTGGTGGTCTCGCTCATTGGTGTCGCACTCCCTTCCGGCGGTTCCTTTGTGTGACTTGGCTCCGTGTCCTGCCTGTTTCTCTCCTTGCTGGTGCGGTTTTGATGCCCTTCAATTTTTGTTGTTGTTCGGTTGGCGTGCTGGGTTCTTTTTGGCCCCTCCATCCGTTCTTGCAGCTCCTACCAGTCTGTTTGTTTGCATCTGGTTCCGCTGCTTCGGTCATCAGGTGGATTCGGCTCTCTCACTGTTGGTTGTCCGCCCTGCAGTGTTGCTGGGTTTTGGTCGGACTGTGTCTCTTCCTGTTTTGTTTTTTTTGTTGGCTCACTGTGGACGAGTTGCCCTCTGTTTCTTCGGGTCCGACGTCTGGGCTTTTGCTGTCTTCTTGCTTTTGGCCGTCCGATTGGTGGTCTTTGTGTGTTTGGACCGGCTGGCTGTGTTCTGTTCTCGGCCTGTTTGTTTTTGCTTTTGGCCCCGTGCGGTCTGGTTTCATGCCTTCTCTGTCCTCCTTCGGTGGTTGGTTCTGGTGGATGTTCTGGCGGCCCTGCTTGTCCCGGGGGTCCGAGTTCTCGGCTCTCCCTGTGTCTGTCTGTCCCGGGCGGGTTCTTCCTGCTCATGGTTGCCTCTCTTGGCTGGTCTTTGCACTCACCCGGCCTTTTTTTAGTTTGCCTGCTTTGTTGGCATCCTTTTCTGGTTTGTTGGTTTATTGTGAGTTTCCATGAAGCCGCTTGGCTTTGGTATGTGCTCACTACGTTACTCATGTGGCGAGGAAGACTTACGAGAAGGTAATGCCCGATTACTTACCGATAATCTTCATTACTCCAAGTAGAGTCTTCCTCGCCCGTGAGTTAGTCTGGCTATTGGCTTCATGTTTATGCTTGGTAGTTCAGGCTGAAGGGTTGGGCCGGCCCGCCTCTTATAGAGGTCAAGGGTGTAATTGGGCGGCCATATTGGGAAGGGATGGGAGGCATGGGAGGCGAACCTTTTTTTGCTTCGGAGGGTTCTGGTGTGGAGCTGAAGCTCACTACATTGGTCATGTGGCGAGGAAGACTGTACTTGGAGTAATGAAGATTACCGCTAAGTAATTGGGGCATTAAAGCGCTTTACATGACAACTAGATGTTTTTACATGAGTACATATTTTTTACATGACTACATATTTTTTAGGCATGGGGAAGTTCAGTGATTTGCCCAGTATCATAGGATATTGACAATTGAAACCTGGTTACAAATTCCAAAATAGGCAGCTCTAGCTATTAGACCACATCTCCTCCCCTCGAACGTTGCCTTTTGAAGATCATAATGATACATATGCTCATGCTCGAAGCAAACTGATCCATCTGTATGTTCTGCAACTTTTTGTGTGAGCCGGTTTGACCTGTGTAGTTATACCAGGACCTTTGCCTATTTAGTTTCAGTATTAGCACTCCCATGGCCACTCCAACCCATTCACCTGGAAGGTCAAGTGCCATATCAAAGGCAGCATGCCTACTTCTGACATCTCCTTTCTCACAGCTAGTTTTTTCAAACTGGGTCAATTCTCCAGAATGCCTTCACCATCTAACAGGACAAATACCCATGTTGCCTTAGACAAATTATCAGCTTGTCTGACTTCTACCACTCTCATTTCCAACTCTCCCACCCTTCCATCTTTCACTGCAGATTACATGCCTACAGCTAGCCAGGGTATTTATTGATTGACTTCCCTACTTTAAGGCTAGAGCCTCTGATCACATGTTTCTCCTCTCCCCAACACCATTCGCACTCTGCATGCAAGAAACTCAAGATCAGATGCTCAGCCTCAGTAGCAGCGCCACGCGAGAAGCTCTACTCCCACCATGCAGTTCACACCCAGCTGCCAGATATATACTGCAAGCTAGTCAGCAGAACAGCTAGCCTCCTCTCTTGTACAGCCTACACCACCACTTTCTCTCTGCTTCCCTGACCTATAATGAAACTCTTATCTTTCCAGTCAGACACCAGGGGCCTACTTTACTAGTCGACCACCTTCTCAGGACTTTTACATCTCAACTTCAGCTGCTGCAGATAAGTGGTTGCACATAAATCCACCATCTTTGACTCTTAGTGCACCTGCAAGTTTCTTCTGCGGTCACCATCCTCAATGCTCCTTGAAGCAACTGCTTGTCTCACAACATAGATTTATAAATCCCAAAAGAGATATACAAATTTTTGTTATCCTTATCAGAAATATATACTAATAAGATTTTGACTTTTAGCAGTCAGCCAGAAAGGTCTTTATCCGCATTGCTGCGGCGGCTTTTCCCGCTGTGTGCGGCAATTTACGAAAAGCCGCGTTACATGACGAGTTCAGCTCATCATCCGCACACGACTACCGTGGCTGATGACGAGTTGAGCTCGTCATCAGCAGCGAAGAGGTTATGACGCTATCAGCTTTGTCAGTGCTTCTTTGTAAAAAACGGAAAGTGACAACAATGTGTTGCATTGGCAAATGTCTTGGAATGTTTTGTCTTTACGAAACAAAATTGTTCTGAGATGGTCTTGGGTGTGTCATGCATGCACATGGGTTCCAATGTAAAATTTATATGTGTTTTTTCAGAAAGAAATAAGCATTTTCAGATGGCCATCATTATGTGCGCATGTTTTGAGAAGAATAGTGCATGACAGCTATTTTTGCTTTTTTTGTGTAAATTGTATTTAATGTGCTAAAGTAGTCAATGGCCAATTTTGAAATTCAATTTGAAAAAAGTGGGTGTTGCCCAGTAGCAGTGGGAAGCTGCTTGGCCTCCATAAAAAATATAAAAAGTGGGAAGACACAGATTAGTCACGGTGATGGCGCAACAGGCAAAGTAGGAACAGATAAAGGTGGCAGAACAAAGGAGGATATGGTGGAGAGTAAGAAGTGCCAGACCGACAGAGGAGCTGGTGGGTAGATGACAAGCAACAGAAGAGCGATAAGAGGAGGAGGAGGAGCAATGAAGGAATGAGGGGGAAGAACACGAACAGGAGAAAGGTACGGAAAAATGTAAACAAACCAAACACACATGAGAGAGCACCATGGAGTGCTCAATCAATATATCAACCATGGATTTTTATTGCATGCTACTGACCCGTGAGGGTCTCAAGGTACTGGGGGGAAGGGGTTCGGGCATCTCTGAGGTCATCCGAGGTCATCCGAAGAGCCAGGTCTTGAGGACCTTTCTGAAGGCTTGCAGTGTCGGACTTCGTCTGATGCTGAGGGGGAGTTTGTTCCAGGTCTTGGCTGCAATTGAGGAGAAGGACCTGCCTCCTGTTCTGGCTCTGCAGATGCAAGGGATTTCGGCTAGGGCTAGGTCAGCGGAGTGGGGGTTTTTCTTGGGGGCGTGGAAGGAGATTCTTTCATTGAGATATTGGAGTCCGGTATTGTGGAGAGCTTTGTAGGCATGAGTGAGCAGCTTGAAGGTCACTCTTTACCTGACGGGGAGCCAGTGCTGAAACATAAAGAAAGAAATAGTTCACTGTTTGTAAGCTGTGGAAGGATACAACACATCCAGTCCGAAACACTATTATTTTTTCCATGCATCTCTGCTCATACCTTTCACTTATGAGTCCTAACGCATCGTAAATTTACCATTACTCATTGGGACTCCCGCTGGGTGGCTGTATGTGAGAATATAGAGGTTAAACATGGGGACCTGCGAATATACCAAGCCCAAATATTGACTACCAATACAAGTCTGGAGCACTGGCTAGGGGTCTCAATGGCAAGGAATCCAAAGAGCATTGTCAACTACCTGGATTGTGGCCTTCGCTGTGCTTTCAGCCATATTGTTTGTTTTCCTTTTTGACAGTCCTACTCTGTACTCTTCCTGACTCTCTCCTGTCCACATATAAATGTTTAACTTTGTGTTAAATTCAATGAGATTGGCTTTAAGCCTGGAGCAAAGTCCTCTTTCGCCTGTATTGGCTGGTGAGAAGTCCTTAAGGCAACTGTACAGGTGTCAAAGTTCTCTGAATCATATATTTCTGAGCAAGTATGCCATATTTAGGTCTCGCCTAGGTAGCGCTTGCGCTGTCTCTTGGAGACATGCTATATTCAGGATATGTGGATAAAGCTAAACTTACTTCCCACCCATCTTTTTAAATGGCTCCTGTCTTCTTTGTAAATGGTGGCTTTTCCTTGGTCATTTGGCCGTGTAGTCCCTCCTTAGTACTGCCATGTCTCTTCTTATAACCTACCATGAAAATACCCCCTGTTTCATATGTTGTTACACCCTAGGTTTTAATTACTGCCTCAAGGCACTACTTTCTTAAAGGCCTTCAGACAGGACACTCACTTAGTCCTAAACTAGATTGGCAGTGATTACTTTACTCGCTAGCACATCTCACATTTATTTTAGACCATCTATACATTTCCCTTCATCAGCTCCAAATAGAGTACAGCCTACTCTGGAATTAATATAATAATTATTTTGCCACATTTGAAAGCTACTATACATGGACATAGCTATTTGAATGCACTTGTGGTACTGTCTTGCATGAAATGCATTATGGGTAGGGTAGATTTACCATATCTTCAAAGTTTATGAGGCTCACTAGGGACCTCTAGGCACAGCTTGTGTTACTGCACCTAGATAAGCAGTGCTGGTGCCTTGCTCACTAGGGATATCTAGGCACAGCTAGTGCTACTGCACCTAGACAAGCAGTGCTGCTGCCTTGCTCACTAGGGACATCTAGGTGCAGCTTGCTGTACTGCACCTACCACATTTCATTTATATTAGACCTTCTATAAATTTCCCTTCATCAGAGCCACAGAGTACAAACTAATCTGGAATTAATATAATAATTATTTTGTCACATTTATAGCTACTAATTGTATACATGGACATAGCTATTTGAATGTACTCCTGGTACTGTCTTGCATGCAATGCATTATGGGTAGGGTAGATTTATTATATCTTCAAAGTTTATGGTGCTCACTAGAGCCCTCTAGGTACTGCTTGTGCTACTGCGCCTACACAAGCAATGCTGGTGCCTTTCTTACTAGGGACATCTAGGTGCAGCTTGCTGTACTGCACCTTCCACATCTCATTTTTATTAGACCTATACATTTCCCTTCATCAGCTCCACATAGAGTACAACCTAATCTGGAATTAATATAATAAATATTTTGTCACATTTAAAAGCTACTAATTGTATACATGGACATAGCTATTTGAATGTACTGTGGTACTGTCTTGCGTGCAATGCATTATGGGTAGGGTGGATTTTCCATATCTTCAAAGTTTATGATGCTCACTAAGGACCTTTATGCGCAGCTTGTGCTACTGCACCTATACAAGCAGTTCTGGTGCCTTGCTCACTAGGGACCTCTAGGCGCAGCTTGCTGTACTGCACCTACCACATCTCATTTATATAGACCATCTATACATTTCCCTTCATTAGCTCCACATAGAGTACAACCTAATCAGGAATTAATATAATAATTATTTTGTCACATTTCAAAGTGACTAATTGTATCTGCACTTATAGTTGTTGCTTATGAGAAGCAAGGCTGGCAGTAACTGCACCTCTTTTACTGCCAGCCTTGCTGTCCATAAGCAAGGACTATAAGCACAAAGTGCTTGTTTAGGCACCGCTTGCAGGTTTTCAAAACACATAAATAAAAGACATTATCATTTACAATGGCATTTGCTCAAATTCTCGAAATGTGAGACCTATTGCATTGCAAATACTTGTTATTATCTCCAGTGGCACAGGCCTGCCTAAACCAGTCTTGATTAAATGCAAAACTCCGGTCTTAATCACCCCAGAACTGGGATTACCATGCAGGCCTTTCCTGTAATCCGAGAGGTGAAACCGTGAGTCAGTCTCATGGTCTTATCTGTGGTTCACACGGACGCTTCCTCTATTCATAGTGTACTCAGCAACGTGACCTGCAAATTACATCAAAACTGAAAGTAACAGATCCGACCACCATCCTGGAGCTGACACGGTCAGGCGATTACAGATGCAATCAAGCTGGCGAGGTCATTAAATAAATGAAATTCATTTGGGTAATAGAAGCATCTGTTATTAAAAAAACTTGTGTGGCCCAAGAGGTAAAAGCTCACAATACTTAAAAAAAACGTAATTTTAATATTTGTGGCTTAAGCTACAGGAGTATTTTCCATTGCCCAATGACCAAGGTCTTTATGAAGACATTAAAAGTAGGTTGACAGTTGAAGTCAGAGTTACTGAGACTCGAGCAGTCCTCATGCTTGCTATAGAGGCATTGATTGATTTTCATTCCCTCTATTTTAGAGTCTGTCTTTATCACAAGAAGGTACACTGGTCCATTGGCGAAAGCGGTTTGTGCCACTGTCTCTGGAAGGCTGTCATAGTTGAGGCAGAAATGGTTACATTGCCAGCTCCGTATTTGCACTCTTACCAGGTGTACATAAAAAAATTTCACAGCAACAATACAACAGAAATACTCTGCTCCAGAAAAATAACAAGCATTTGCAATGTAATAGGGCTTGCATTTGCGAGAGTTTAAGCTATTGGCATTGTGAATGACAATGCCTTTTATTTATCTGTTTCGATAATGGACACATAAATAAAAGACATTGTCATTTCATTGACAATGCCAATAGCTTAAACTCTTGTAAAGGCGAGAACTATTTCACTACAAAAAAGCAGCCGCTACTGTCCCGGGCTGCTTGGAAAGTGAAAGCGGGCATGGAGAGCGAAATGTTACAGGAAGGCATGTCATACCTGCAGCAGGAGAAACTAATTAAAGAAAATAGAGCTTCCAGACTAAATAAGACGTACCATGTAACAACAGAAGTAAAAGGGACAATCCTCATGGGAGGTTACAAATTAAGACATGGCGGTACTAAGGAAGGACTAACAAGCCTATTAACAAATCAGAAGCCAGCTTTTACAAAGGACAATGATACAAGCCAATGAAAAATATGGGCAGAGAGTGGGCGGAGCTTCAAGTCCATACTTGAATACAGCATGCCTCGCAGAGCAGCACATGCGTTGCCTAGGCTTGACCTAAAAATTATAGTAAGAGTAATGGTGCTACCTGTAGGTCTAGTGCAAGGTGTTTGCTAAACCAGGCATGATCGCTTTGAAAGTATTGCTTTGTACAGCAAGGAGCATCCATACTTCCGGGTCTAATAATGAGGACTGAGTGTCCAGTGATAGTTGCTGAGTGTTCTGCAGCTTCAAAGGAGTGGGGGGATCACCTTGATTTTTTGAGCTGTAGAGATGAATATCCATTGGTTGAGCTTTTCATATTGGTAGGCCTGCTCCGGAGAATGACTGTGAAGGTCTTGACAGTTTAGGAGGGTACAGCAACTTCTTACATCTTCGGTAGGTTCCACCGATCCAACTTGATATTGGTCTAGTAGATATGGAAATTCAAGCAGCTCTAGGAACGTGACTATGGGACTATAGGATTGCTGGTGCACTCTCCAGTTGAGGCAAGGGACCTGCTGAAGCAGCACATGGGCCTGGTGCCTCCACCTCCAAACTGATTGGAATCTGGGGTATCTGTTGTTCAGGAAAAATTTGGGAAGTGAGCAGAAGAGTCTGAAACAAGGGTCAAGGCGAACAGTTCAAGAAACTTGAAAACAGTTTCTCTGAATCAAGCACTGTGGGCTCAACACCAAAAAAATGGAAACGTACCTGGTCTTATTTATCAGCCGCAAAAACATTAAAACTTTGACCTCATCTGCGGCCATGTGCTGTTCCGCAGTACTATGCAAAAACAACAGTTGATGGACAGAATGCAGAACAATGTCATACATTCACCCCAGTACAGAGATCTGGGCCTAAATCCATCGTTTTTTTGCACTCCACACCACCCCAGTTCAGACATGGCCATATGCAAATCAGCCTTGACCCTGTGACTCATGGGAACAGTCCAGCCCGAACTGCCAAGCCATGTCTTCCCTGGACGGGAATCAAGCATCCTAGGACCGGTTTCTGGCTATCAGCCGTTTTCAGCCAGGATAGCTTGACTTCAGTGGTGTGGAGAGCACGGGACTCACGTCTGAGCATACCCTTCCCACTCGGGGTGGCAAATGCAAAAACAACAGTTGCAAAAAAACGATGGATTTAGGCCCAGATCTCTGTACTGGGGCGAATGTATGACATTGTTCTGCATTCTGTCCATCAACTGTGGTTTTTGCGTTCCGCAGTACTAGGCTCTTCTGTGAGCCTGACCATTCAGCATATGCTGTGACACTACTGGATGGGGTCGCCTGTGCGAGGCAGCCGGCAGCCGCCTGCCTCTCAGCAGGGCCTCTGAGTGGCCACTCCACATGGCCAGAAAGAGGGTGGTCCTTGTGACTGCCCCACTTCCATTTTTCATTTTGGATTTGTACTGGCCCAATGTTGTGGTGCATGCCCGTGTGCAGTTCAAGGGTTTCCTAGCTAGTTCTTCTCCTTTTTGTAAATAAAAGTGAAGCATAAAATGTAAAACCACTACATAATTTCAAAGGCCAGGCAGGTAAGGTAAAAGCCAGAGTGGAATGCAGCTAAAGGTGAAGGGGGGGTAGTATAGGGGACAAAGCACACATTCTCACACATATAGGGGCTTCAGACTCCCATCCCTGATGGGTCAACAGGCAAAGTCTGCAGTTGGTAATATTGCTAGAAGGAGACAATACTTAAATAGAAATATATGCAAACAATGTCGAAATATAACTTCTCCATTCGTCAAACTACTCAAAAATAATACTGGGCGTCTCTTGTTTGGAAAGTGCAAGAGCTCCTTAAGTCTGGAGTCTGGACTGGAAATGCTCAAATTTAGAGAGAGCGCAGACCTTTCCGGAAATGACAGAGACTCTCTCTTCTTCTTAGAACCCGAAGGATCCCTTACTGTACAGCTTTACATTTCCAGCATTCTGCCTTTGTCAGCAGTTGTGTAATCTTCTCGATGAGCCATAGGCATGATCGTGCATTATGTAAGGGCGAGCACATGCCCAGGGCGCACCAAGCTGTAGTAACTGCTACCAACTCAGGAAGTTGACTCTGAGAGGAATTCACACCCTCCGCCTCCGAACACGGACTCGGTGCCCTGTAGATTATGAAACATTCATTCTTAGAGGCTTGCATGAGCCGACGTGTGCAACGTGCTGGTTGTGACTTCAGGGTTTGTAGGCTGGAAGATTCCTGGATCTTCTACTGAATTGATCGGAATTAGAGGAATTAAAAAACAATTCGCGATGGATCTATTTAAGTAGCTGGCTAAAAAAAATAGGTATTCTCCATGCAAAGAATGGACTGCTGAATAGAAATAAAATATTTCACTGGGACAAGACAATTTAGTAACTACCTGTCATAAGGATGCTTCTTCCAGACTTCTTAAATGTCTTGTATTGTAAGTAACAGGGAGAACAGCCTCATCCATTCAACATCTACATATGACCACCTCAACTAATTGACCCATCATATCTATACCAAGATACCACACTACCTCTATAGACCATTCATAATAAATACTGGATGAATGTAGAAGCCTTTTCTACTCATAGTCTGAAAGCAAGGGACACAGGACATTTTCATATAGCTTGATGGGACTTTTTTGTTCCTACCAGAATGGTTAGAGTTATGTTGGCTCTTTCTCTGTGATGAAACAAACAATATGCGTAAAAAAGGTTTATCTAGAGCAACATGCCAGCAATATCCATAGAGTCAAGAGGCTGAGGAGCAACATGTCACCAATATCAATAGAGTCAAGAGGCCTTCAGTCTCTTGGCTCAACTTCTTAACTTCAACTTTTAAACACGTTTCAGCATCTGAGAGGAGGGGTAGGGTCTTTGGAGGGGTGGCCTGGTGAAGCCTAGGATATTTGGCTCACTTTCGGGTAAGTGTGTGTAGGGAGCTGATATTGTGTCACACATGGTGGCAATCTGTGTGTTGGCAGGTCTACTTCAGCAAATGTCTCACAGAATTCCATCAACCCCAAATGCACACATTTCAGAGTTGACCCCATCAAACTCCAACCTAGCATTCCAAGCTTGCTGACTAAAATGCCACAGTTAGAAAAACAACAAAACCCCGCCCGAAAACTTAGCAGAGAGACCAGAAAAGCATAAACTGAAAAGTAGGACTAACGAAGACATGCTATGCAGCATAATGACTCAAATAAATGTGCCATCTCTATGTGAAAGAAATGTATACAAGGACTATCAGGTGCAACAAATGCAAGGGAATACCATGATGCTAGTAACACACAAAGGGTTAAATGAGCATACTAATATGACGTTGATGACTATTCGAAGAATTCCAGAAGCCCAAAAGCAACTCAGGCATCAGTTGGGGTTGCGACTAAGAATTTAGAAATCCTTCCCCAATACAGGAGGCTTCCATGGGTCACTTACGTCATCTGGTTTGAAACCTCTGTCATTTCCACCCACCGCAGCTTGATGTCTGCCCCCAATAACACCAGCAGTGTTCACCACTCTTGACATGATACACACACCAGGAATGCACCACCACAACCTTCCTTCTCACACCTGCCATAGTGAAGGGTCCCATAAACACCGACTGTCACTGCACTACACACCTTGAGTTTTTCTCTCGCACTACATCACCCACCACCCACACCGTCTATTTAACTTGATGTCTTTTTTTTATTCTACAGCTTATAATTCTATTAGTGCGTCCTTATCCTATCAGAAACACTATCTTGGCAAACTGTCCCTTCATTCATACCTATCCCTAACCAAAATGGTTTAATTTAGACCAAGCTCTCCTACTTTTCAAGGTGGCAAACAGGGAAACCCCAGTAACACTATGAGGGATGGTGTGATGCACCCAAAGTGTTTCTCACAAAATACCCTTAAGTGGCTATGAGCTCACTACTGTTCTCTGCACAAACTTTTCACAACCACGGTGATTCTTTCTGCCAGTCCACTAGCTTGTGGTGAATACAGGGAAGTTCTATGAGGACCAGTACTCAAGTCACTCAAGAACTTGCTAATTTCAGCTGAAACAAAGTGCACTCCATTTTCTGTCGCGATGGTCTTAGGCACATCTTCCTTAAAAATCGCAAGAACAACTTGTGGTTTCAAAATTCATGCATTTCATTGTGATCCATTTAGATGTGTAATCAGCTAAGACAAACAAATATCAATGTTGCCAAGAGCAGCTCAAACTGCACCCACTTTATCTAACTTTAATTAGCACCATGGTTCCTCTAGAACATCAATAGGTTACAACAGGGCATTCCTAACACTTCCGACTTACAGAGGTAGAACCTGATCAACCTGGGTGCTTTCTTAAAAACGAAAAAAAGACAAGGGGCATATTATCAAGCCCATTATCGCCGCTTTAGCGGCCGTTTTCTGCCGAAAAGCGCCGATAATGGCATCGCACTATTAGCAAGGACACACTAGCGCATGTTTCCTTGTCTCAGCACCGGTTTCCCTTACGCCAACACCGGTTTCCCTTATCTCTCTCCAATGAGATGCAAAGTAGGCGTTCCCAAGAAAAAACAACATTAGAAATATCGCTATCTGTCATTCGCTGTATTTACAAGCCCGCCCAGGACACCCTTGCGATATTAAAAGCCGCGCTAACCGCGGTTATCGCCAGTATTTTACGTCTCATAAATTCCTGACTTCACTATCTTTTATATGGGAGGTGGATTGTACAGCTAAATCCACATCTCCCTATTGCTAAGGAATTCCCTATGATTGCAGGTTTATCGCTGGATTCACAGCTATAAACCTGCATTTCGGAGCTATCGCCGGATTTTTCATCACCGTGGAGATAAGCGTTGTAAATAACACGATATCTCGGCGATCAAATACGGCGATAGCCGGCATTAATCAAAATCGTGCTAAACGTGCTCGGCGATAGTTATCACTGCTCGTTGGTGATATGCCCCCTAGTCGGGAGGCACACTAAGGAACGTTCTGTGGAGCACAATATCTGATCCAGATATTACCCAGGCACCTGAATACATGAATCTAGCTTTAACAGTACTGCAGGCTGAGCCACTCTGGGTCTTAACTCTCACTCAGGCTGCCTTCAACAGAGCCATCAATACAGCAGCAAAGAAGCTCTCTCCTCTTACTGAAAAAGCCTTGCTGACAAAAAGATCACATGCATGGATGGCAATAGGCTCATATGGCCTTCTAAAGTCACAACCATACTTAGGAGAACTGTTTGGGCTAAAGGCAAAGCTCACGTGCTGAGTTACCGGCTAGGCAGCTTGAACACCTTATGCAACTCCCCCATTAGGCTCAGAAAAACCACGGTGACTGCATGCCGGTTGCGCCATACTCAGAGGAAGACACATGCATCATTGTCTGCACATGCCCCACACTGAAGGCTGAGTGAAAGGGACTTTTGAGCCGCCACTTCCTTAGGAATGGAATCAGCACGTGCCGCCATGGAGTAATAGTCTGTCTTCAAGGAGAGGATCCCGTGCTCTGTGGATAATTCTTGAAATGTAGGTCACTGGTAGCAAAAAAACTGACTAAACAAGATCTGCAGTGACAGGATACAATTATTTATTTACTGTCAACGCACTGATTGCATTTCTGTTTATCTTTAACCATCTATTCCGTAATCTGTAAATGCAACAAGTACCTCATTTAGTCAGTCTCTAAAATCAATAGTACAATGCTCACTGTTAGACATTTGTACTCCGCTTATTCCAACTTTTGCACTAACCCACTAACGCTTTAAGTATTTTAATGTAGCGAGCCTTTAAGACTGCTAACGCAACTGAGTACAATTCTTACCGTTAGATGCTTGCACTCTACCTTCTTTGACTATGGTACTGAAACCCTCTAACGCACTTGGGGGCATATTATCGAGAAACTGTGTTAAAATTATCGCCGCTTTAGCGGCAGGAAACTGCCGCTAGATCTGCAATAATGGACTTGATAATATGCCCTTGAGAATTCCCATAGAAGCCCATGTTCTGGTGTGAACATGGACTTCTATTGGAATTCTCAAGGGCATATTATCAAGCCCATTATCGCTGCTTTAGTGGCAGTTTCCTGCCGCTAAAGTGGTGATAATTTTAACGCCGTTCTTGATAATATGCCCCTTAGCATTTTCAACTTCTGCCTTCTCATTCTCCCAAAAGATAGGCAGCTTACCTTCCTCCTTTCGCTTCATATTCTCCATAGGCAGCCAAGAAAGACCATCAGCCACTTATTTTTTAGCCTGATGGGTATTAAACATAGAAGTTCAAATCTCCCATTCCTTCTATCCACCTGCTGTTGCAAGTGGTAGCCTTCTCCCGACCCTCCTACAAAAATACATTGATCAATGGTTGATGGGGAGTCCTGACTACCAGAGGTATGCCCTAAAGGAAAAACTTAAAATACAGAATGACCCATATACAGGACAATGCCTTTATTTATATGAGAGAGTAGTGTACTTCAGCATCCTTCAACGATTGAGAAGCAAAAGCCCTGACCTTCACTTCGCCATTGTTCACTTGGGGTAAGCACATCTCCTAAATCTCTAATACTAGCATCAGTGGTTAACACAGTTTTCCTGCTTGAATCAAAATTACGAATAAGGGTACATTGGTTATTTCAGCATTAATGCAATTAGAAGCACCTTGACATTCTCTACATCGTTTCTCTATAACTCCCTTTTTATCATCACTTTTAATGGATGTACTGTTGCAAAATTCGGAGTGATTTACATTATCACTCATCAAAACCAACAAATGAACTAAACTGAGCTTTATCAGTCGGAACTAGTGCTTTTGAAATGGCCTACATCCGTATCAATTTTGTGATTCACACCGTGGCCAGAAATCCTTTGATCTAAGTATGACACTGTGCCAACTTGGAATTAACACTTCTACTACTTTACTCTGAGCCCGCCTCTTCAGAACTTCCATTATTACTTATTTATTCTCTTGTCTGCTCTATCCAAACACCTGTTTATCATTTTAAAAGAGCATGAACCAACTAATGTCTTTGAATACTTTCCTCTTGATTATTTGAAAGCAAGCTGTGGCAGATGTTAATCCAAAAGGCACTCTAATAAATTGGAACACCCCTAATGTTATCAAATATGAGGTAAGATGCCTAGACTCTGTCTGCAATATCACCCCCTGATAGGCAGACGTTAAGTCCATCACAATAAATGCTTGGGATACTCCCAACGTTGATAATTCTTCTGCAATATTAATAAGACCTCATTATCTATCCATATGAACCAATTTACACTACGGACATCAACAAACAGCCTAATACTTTGGCCACTTTGTTTTTCGTGCTAAAGTTACAGGAGTGAGCTTTAATTCTTCGATTACCTGTAGATGGTCAATCTCTGCAATTCAACATTGAGAGGCTCCATCGTTAAATATGGGACTTGGTACATACTGTGTACTACTGTTTTAGTTATTTCCTTGAATATTATGTTGTGCTAAAAGTTCTGAAAAATCCAAATTTTTCATTGAATACTTTAGGGAATTTACTTTCAATGTCTTCATCTTTGTTCTGTAGTGAAATGAACATGGCTTGTTTAGGGGAATTGGGATTTAGTGTTATCCCTAGATCTTTCTGACGTTTCCATCTCAAAAGATTATGTCCCCTCTTTGCTATGTAGACTTCGCCTGTATTCTCTCAACCCTTAAAAACAATCTTCATCATGGTGAATCCCATCATATTTGTTCTAGTTCTCCTATATCCACAAAGGTTTATATCTGGTACCATTCAAACAACATTTTCCACTATGTGTGCCTTATAAATTAGTATGGGGACTCTCAGTCTGTCAACACTTTTACCACTTTCCCCCTTACTTCAACATCACATTTAGGCAAAACCACATGTTACATTCGCCTCTTTGACCTGCTGCACAATTTTTTTCAACTTCTTCTAATAAGTCTTGTGTTTGCTATATTCTTCTTGCTTTTCTTATTCTTGCATAGTGGCCTTTTCTTCCACATTTTCTATAAATGGAGTTCCAACCACAGCACCGAGACCGCCCTCATCGCAGCCACCGTTGACATCAGAATCCTGATCGACATCGGGGAAACAGCGGCCCTCATGCTCCTGGACCTCTCTGGAGCGTTCGACACTGTCTGCCACCGCACCCTGGTGCAGCGCCTCAGCAACATCGGAATCCAAGAGAAGGCACTGGAGTGGATCATCTCGTTCCTCGCCGGAAAAACCCAGAGAGTCCGCCTTCCCCCGTTCAGATCCGAGGCCACCAAAGTCATCTGCGGCGTACCACAAGGATCATCACTCAGCCCAACCTTCTTCAACGTCTACATGAGCCCCCTCGCAGCCATCGCACGCCAACACAACCTCAACATCATCTCCTACGCCGACGACACCCAACTGATCCTGTCCCTCACCAACGACCCCGCCACCGCCAGAGCCAGCCTACAAGAAGGGATGAAAGACGTCGCCGAGTGGATGAAGAACAGCCGCCTGAAACTGAACTCAGACAAGATGGATGTCCTCATCCTGGGATCATCGCCCTCCGCCTGGGACGATTCCTGGTGGCCCCCTGCCCTGGGCACCACTCCCAAACCAACGGACCACGCACGCAACCTGGGCTTCATCCTGTACTCCTCCCTCACGATGACCTGACAAGTCAATGCCGTCTCCTCATCGTGCTTCAACACCCTGCGCATGCTCCGCAAGATCTTCAGATGGATCCCCACCGAAACCAGGAAGACCGTCACCCAGGCACTCGTCACCAGCCGACTGGACTACGGGAACACCCTCTACGCCGGGACCACAGCCAAACTTCAAAAAAGACTCCAACGCATTCAGAACGCCTCCGCACGACTCATCCTGGACATCCCCCGACACAGCCACATCACCGGAGACCTGAGAGACCTGCACTGGCTCCCCATCAGCAAAAAGGTCACGTTCAGACTCCTCACCCACACACACAAGGCTCTCCACGACCTGGGCCCCAAGTACCTCAACGACCGCCTGACCTTCTACACGCCCACCCGCCAGCTACGATCAACCAGCCTCGCCCTCGCCTCCGTTCCACGCATCCGCAGAGCCACCGCCGGAGGAAGATCCTTCTCCTACCTGGCAGCCAAGACATGGAACTCCCTCCCCATCCACCTTCGACTGACCCAAGACCATCTGTCCTTCAGGAAGCAGCTCAAGACCTGGCTGTTCGAGCAGTAACTTACCCCTCTCCCCCAGCGCCTTGAGACCCTCCCGGGTGAGTAGCGCGCTATACAAATGCCGTGATTGATTGATTGATTGATTGATTGCTTATAATGTTGGAAGAGAGTCCCACATTTTCACGTCTACAACAACAGGATTTCTCATTATCACTGCACTTTTCCCTTAATCTCCTTTACTTTTATTTTCTTCCCCAGAGTCCGACATTCTTGTTATATAATTTCCAGTCATTTGTTTATTCTTTGTAATTTGTTTATTGTTTTTCATTTGTTTCGTCCACTCAGATGTATTCTCTTTATTATAACAATGTCATCTTTTAGAGTGGGATTTTCTGATAATAGTTTCTTCTCAACCTTGGGATTTTTAGGGCGGCACACTAGCGGCCCCCTTATAAGTAATTCTATTAGTTTGCCAAATTCACATGTTCAGACAAGGGGCCTTATTTATGAAGGCCTTGCGCCGCCGGTGTGTCACTTTTAACATGGGAAAAGTGACGCACCGGTGGCGCAAGGCTTTCATAAATGAGGCCCAAGGTTTCTTGGGTCAGCCATGTAGTTGCCTACTCTCTCTGTTCTGCTTTCGGGCAAATATTTTATGTCTTTCAAGAGCCACATTTATGCATGAACCACAGCGTCACTCCATCATCCTGACCAACATTACATAAACATACTATGGTTTTCATTCCGCATTTCTAATAAATATTTCTCCCAAACTTTCATAAATGTTTCTGCCCTCAGTACGCAGGTTGTGTAATACACTCCTTTTTCCTTGCTGATGAGAATTTTTCTCCACCAATGGCAATCACATAAGAATCAAATTGGTGCTTCCACTGTTTCCAAAGTGGAAGTGGCTAGCCAGCCTTAGACAGGAAGAGAGGTGATTGCAACATACTTAACGCTGTCATGGTTGTCTGTAGAGAAGTAAAAAAAACAGGCTCACACAAATAACCAATACAACAACCTATGATAATTAAGTAATAAAATTGACTAAATCAGTAATATGTTATACACTTGTCCAAGTGGACTTCTAGAGTCCCTGGGTAATGCTCTGCTAGTCTGCTAATAGAACAAGTTTCATTCCAGTGTTACAGCTATGCCAGTGTCAGCATACATACTTTGTTATCTATAAACGTGGCTCAATATTTTGTTTATCAGGAACTCCTAGGCATGAATGTCATCTGGAGGTAGTCAAGGGTCGCAGCTATAACCTCTAGCTTGCTCCATGCTACTCCAGGCACCTCCTTTGCGAACTGGCCTAAGAGGAGGCAAAGTGTTTGCCCCATCTGAGGCCAGGGGTCGCAAAGGAAATGCCGGGAGTATCAGGGAGCAAGCTTGAGGTCCCAAGTGCGACCCCAGACTACCTCCAAATGACGTCCATGCTCGTAGCTCTTGTAGGTTTCACTTTATTAGGTGCCTGTACCAATTGGAGACTCCGGTTACTCCGCACAATAGCAAACATCATGGTTAAGTCATGGTTGCAGTCACTAAGAGAGTATTGCGATGCAAAGTCGGCACCCTCAGTCTCCGAATATCTCTGCAGCCCCTATGTCACTTCCTGTACTGTGCGGTCACGCCAGGCGCGGTCGGCACAGGTAAGAGCGGTGGGGCGGGGTGGGGGGGAAAGTCGGCAGATGACAGGATAGGTAAAATGAAATAAACAAGCACTGGCGTTGCCAATAGGTCTCGCAGTAGGAAAGTTGGAGCTATTACAATTGCAAATAACAATGCCTTTTATTTTTGTTTTCATTTTAAAAACATAAAGGGCTTTGTCATTTACAAAACCAATAGCTCCAACTTTCCTACTGCGAGACCTATTGTGCGCTGCACAGTGCGGGTGAAAGTGGCACTGCGTGTGTGTGAGTGGCTTTGAGTGAGTTGCGTTGCGTGGGTGAGTGGCGTTGCATGTGTGAGTGTTGTTGCACGGGTGAGTGGCGTTGCGTGTGTGAGTTGCGTTGCGTGGGTGAGTGGCATTGCATGGGTGAGAGTGGCGTTGCGTGTGTGAGAGTGGGCTTGCGTGGGTGTGAGCGGCGTTGTGTGTCTGAAAGTGGTGCTGTGTGGGTAAAAGTTACAAAAAACAATTTGATGGACAGCATGTAGATCAATGTCTTACATTCACCCCAGTACAGGTATCTGGGCCTAAATCCATCGTTTTTTCCACTCCACACCACCCTGGGTCAGATAATGGCTTTATGCAAATCAGCTCTGACCCTGTGCCCCATGGGAACAGTCCAGTCCGAACTACAACAGCCATATCTTTCACAGACCGGAATCAAGCATCCAAGGACCGGACCGGTTTCGAGGTAACACCTCTCATCAGCCCGGCTAGCTTGACTCCAGTGGTGTGGAGGCTCTGGGACCCACGTCTGAGCTACCCCAGTACACTCAGGGAGAAAATTACAAAAAACAATTTGATGGACAGAATGTAGATCAATGTCTTACATTCACCCCAGTACAAGTATCTGGGCCTAAATCCATCGTTTTTTGCACTCCACACCACCTTGGGTCAGATAATGGCTTTATGCAAATCAGCTCTGACCCTGTGCCCCATGGGAACAGTCCAGTCCGAACTACAACAGCCATATCTTTCCCAGACCGGAATCAAGCATCCGAGGACCGGTCCGGTCCTCGGATGCTTGATTCCGTTCTGGGAAGAACATGGCTTTTGTAGTTCGGACTGGACTGTTCCCATGGGGCAACAGGGTCAGAGCTGATTTGCATATCGCCATTGTCTAACCCAGGGTGGTGTGGAGTGCAAAAAAACGATGGATTTGGGCCCAGATCTTTTGACTGGGGGAATGTGTGACATTGATCCACATTCGGTCCATCACTTGTTGTTTTTGCAATTGCCGCCCTAAGTGCGCTGGGGATGCCCAGATGTGGGTCCCAGGCACTCCACACCACTTGGAGTCAAGCTAGCCGGGCTGATGAGAGGTGTTACCTCGAAACCGGTCCGGTCCACGGATGCTTGATTCCGTTCTGGGAAGGACATGGCTTTTGTAGTTCGGACTGGACTGTTCCCATGGGGCAACAGGGTCAGAGCTGATTTGCATATTGCCATTGTCTAACCCAGGGTGGTGTGGAGTGCAAAAAAACTATGGATTTGGGCCCAGATCTTTTGACTGGGGGAATGTGTGACATTGATCCACATTCGGTCCATCACTTGTTGTTTTTGCAATTGCCGCCCTAAGTGCGCTGGGGATGCCCAGACGTGGGTCCCAGGCACTCCACACCACTTGGAGTCAAGCTAGCCGGGCTGATGAGAGGTGTTACCTCGAAACCGGTCCGGTCCTCGGATGCTTGATTCCGTTCTGGGAAGGACATGGCTTTTGTAGTTCAGACTGGACTGTTCCCATGGGGCAACAGGGTCAGAGCTGATTTGCATATCGCCATTGTCTAACCCAGGGTGGTGTGGAGTGCAAAAAAACGATGGATTTGGGCCCAGATCTTTTGACTGGGGGAATGTGTGACATTGATCCACATTCGGTCCATCACTTGTTGTTTTTGCAATTGCCGCCCTAAGTGCGCTGGGGATGCCCAGACGTGGGTCCCAGGCACTCCACACCACTTGGAGTCAAGCTAGCCGGGCTGATGAGAGGTGTTACCTCGAAACCGGTCCGGTCCTCGGATGCTTGATTCCGTTCTGGGAAGGACATGGCTTTTGTAGTTCAGACTGGACTGTTCCCATGGGGCAACAGGGTCAGAGCTGATTTGCATATCGCCATTGTCTAACCCAGGGTGGTGTGGAGTGCAAAAAAACTATGGATTTGGGCCCAGATCTTTTGACTAGGGGAATGTGTGACATTGATCCACATTCGGTCCATCACTTGTTGTTTTTGCAATTGCCGCCCTAAGTGCGCTGGGGATGCCCAGACGTGGGTCCCAGGCACTCCACACCACTTGGAGTCAAGCTAGCCGGGCTGATGAGAGGTGTTACCTCGAAACCGGTCCGGTCCTCGGATGCTTGATTCCGTTCTGGGAAGGACATGGCTTTTGTAGTTCGGACTGGACTGTTCCCATGGGGCAACAGGGTTAGAGCTGATTTGCATATCGCCATTGTCTAACCCAGGGTGGTGTGCAGTGCAAAAAAACGATGGATTTGGGCCCAGATCTTTTGACTGGGGGAACGTGTGACATTGATCCACATTCGGTCCATCACTTGTTGTTTTTGCAATTGCCGCCCTAAGTGCGCTGGGGATGCCCAGACGTGGGTCCCAGGCACTCCACACCACTTGGAGTCAAGCTAGCCGGGCTGATGAGAGGTGTTACCTCGAAACCGGTCCGGTCCTTGGATGCTTGATTCCGTTCTGGGAAGGACATGGCTTTTGTAGTTCGGACTGGACTGTTCCCCTGGGGCAACAGGGTCAGAGCTGATTTGCATATCGCCATTGTCTAACCCAGGGTGGTGTGGAGTGCAAAAAAACGATGGATTTGGGCCCAGATCTTTTGACTGGGGGAATGTGTGACATTGATCCACATTCGGTCCATCACTTGTTGTTTTTGCAATTGCCGCCCTAAGTGCGCTGGGGATGCCCAGACGTGGGTCCCAGGCACTCCACACCACTTGGAGTCAAGCTAGCCGGGCTGATGAGAGGTGTTACCTCGAAACCGGTCCGGTCCTCGGATGCTTGATTCCGTTCTGGGAAGGACATGGCTTTTGTAGTTCGGACTGGACTGTTCCCATGGGGCAACAGGGTCAGAGCTGATTTGCATATCGCCATTGTCTAACCCAGGGTGGTGTGCAGTGCAAAAAAACGATGGATTTGGGCCCAGATCTTTTGACTGGGGGAATGTGTGACATTGATCCACATTCGGTCCATCACTTGTTGTTTTTGCAATTGCCGCCCTAAGTGCGCTGGGGATGCCCAGACGTGGGTCCCAGGCACTCCACACCACTTGGAGTCAAGCTAGCCGGGCTGATGAGAGGTGTTACCTCGAAACCGGTCCGGTCATCGGATGCTTGATTCCGTTCTGGGAAGGACATGGCTTTTGTAGTTCGGACTGGACTGTTCCCATGGGGCAACAGGGTCAGAGCTGATTTGCATATCGCCATTGTCTAACCCAGGGTGGTGTGGAGTGCAAAAAAACGATGGATTTGGGCCCAGATCTTTTGACTGGGGGAATGTGTGACATTGATCCACATTCGGCCCATCACTTGTTGTTTTTGCGTGTGGGTAAAAGTGGCACTGCGTGGGTGTGAGTGGATTTGCGTGTGTGAGTGGCGTTGCGTGTGTGAGTGGCGTTGCGTGTGTGAGTGGCGTTGCGTGTGTGAGTGGCGTTGCATGTGTGAGTGGCGGTGCATGTGTGAGTGGCGTTGCATGTGTGAGTGGCATTGCATGTGTGAGTGGCGTTGCATGTGTAAGTGGCATTGCATGGGTGAGAGTGGAGTTGCGTGTGTGAGAGTGGGCTTGCGTGGGTGTGAGTGGCGTTGTGTGTCTGAAAGTGGAGCTGTGTGGGTAAAAGTGGCACTGCGTGGGTGTGAGTGGATTTGTGTGTGTGAGTGGCGTTGCGTGTGTGAGTGGCGTTGCGTGTGTGAGTGGCATTGTGTGTGTGAGTGGCGTTGCGTGTGTGAGTGGCGTTGCGTGGATGAGTGGCGTTGCATGTGTGAATGGCGTTGTGTGGGTGAGTGGCGTTGCATGGGTGAGTGGCGTTGCGTGGATGAGTGGCGTTGCGTGGATGAGTGGCGTTGCGTGGATGAGTGGCGTTGCGTGGGTGAGTGGCGTTGCGTGGCTGAGTGGCGTTGCGTGTGTGAGTGGCGTTGCGTGTGTGAGTGGCTTTTGTAGTTCGGACTGGACTGTTCCCATGGGGCAACAGGGTCAGAGCTGATTTGCATATCGCCATTGTCTAAACCAGGGTGGTGTGGAGTGCAAAAAAACGATGGATTTGGGCCCAGATCTTTTGACTGGGGGAATGTGTGACATTGATCCACATTCGGTCCATCACTTGTTGTTTTTGCAATTGCCGCCCTAAGTGCGCTGGGGATGCCCAGACGTGGGTCCCAGGCACTCCACACCACTTGGAGTCAAGCTAGCCGGGCTGATGAGAGGTGTTACCTCGAAACCGGTCCGGTCATCGGATGCTTGATTCCGTTCTGGGAAGGACATGGCTTTTGTAGTTCGGACTGGACTGTTCCCATGGGGCAACAGGGTCAGAGCTGATTTGCATATCGCCATTGTCTAAACCAGGGTGGTGTGGAGTGCAAAAAAACGATGGATTTGGGCCCAGATCTTTTGACTGGGGGAATGTGTGACATTGATCCACATTCGGCCCATCACTTGTTGTTTTTGCAATTGCCGCCCTAAGTGCGCTGGGGATGCCCAGACGTGGGTCCCAGGCACTCCACACCACTTGGAGTCAAGCTAGCCGGGCTGATGAGAGGTGTTACCTCGAAACCGGTCCGGTCCTCGGATGCTTGATTCCGTTCTGGGAAGGACATGGCTTTTGTAGTTCAGACTGGACTGTTCCCATGGGGCAACAGGGTCAGAGCTGATTTGCATATCGCCATTGTCTAACCCAGGGTGGTGTGGAGTGCAAAAAAACGATGGATTTGGGCCCAGATCTTTTGACTGGGGGAATGTGTGACATTGATCCACATTCGGTCCATCACTTGTTGTTTTTGCAATTGCCCCCCTAAGTGCGCTGGGGATACCCAGACGTGGGTCCCAGGCACTCCACACCACTTGGAGTCAAGCTAGCCGGGCTGATGAGAGGTGTTACCTCGAAACCGGTCCGGTCCTCGGATGCTTGATTCCGTTCTGGGAAGGACATGGCTTTCGTAGTTCGGACTGGACTGTTCCCATGGGGCAACAGGGTCAGAGCTGATTTGCATATCTCCATTGTCTAACCCAGGGTGGTGTGGAGTGCAAAAAAACGATGGATTTGGGCCCAGATCTTTTGACTGGGGGAATGTGTGACATTGATCCACATTCGGTCCATCACTTGTTGTTTTTGCAATTGACGCCCTAAGTGCGCTGGGGATGCCCAGACGTGGGTCCCAGGCACTCCACACCACTTGGAGTCAAGCTAGCCGGGCTGATGAGAGGTGTTACCTCGAAACCGGTCCGGTCCTCGGATGCTTGATTCCGTTCTGGGAAGGACATGGCTTTTGTAGTTCGGACTGGACTGTTCCCATGGGGCAACAGGGTCAGAGCTGATTTGCATATCGCCATTGTCTAACCCAGGGTGGTGTGCAGTGCAAAAAAACGATGGATTTGGGCCCAGATCTTTTGACTGGGGGAATGTGTGACATTGATCCACATTCGGTCCATCACTTGTTGTTTTTGCAATTGCCGCCCTAAGTGCGCTGGGGATGCCCAGACGTGGGTCCCAGGCACTCCACACCACTTGGAGTCAAGCTAGCCGGGCTGATGAGAGGTGTTACCTCGAAACCGGTCCGGTCCTCGGATGCTTGATTCCGTTCTGGGAAGGACATGGCTTTTGTAGTTCGGACTGGACTGTTCCCCTGGGGCAACAGGGTCAGAGCTGATTTGCATATCGCCATTGTCTAACCCAGGGTGGTGTGCAGTGCAAAAAAACGATGGATTTGGGCCCAGATCTTTTGACTGGGGGAATGTGTGACATTGATCCACATTCGGTCCATCACTTGTTGTTTTTGCAATTGCCGCCCTAAGTGCGCTGGGGATGCCCAGACGTGGGTCCCAGGCACTCCACACCACTTGGAGTCAAGCTAGCCGGGCTGATGAGAGGTGTTACCTCGAAACCGGTCCGGTCATCGGATGCTTGATTCCGTTCTGGGAAGGACATGGCTTTTGTAGTTCGGACTGGACTGTTCCCATGGGGCAACAGGGTCAGAGCTGATTTGCATATCGCCATTGTCTAACCCAGGGTGGTGTGGAGTGCAAAAAAACGATGGATTTGGGCCCAGATCTTTTGACTGGGGGAATGTGTGACATTGATCCACATTCGGCCTATCAGTTGTTGTTTTTGCGTGTGGGTAAAAGTGGCACTGCGTGGGTGTGAGTGGATTTGCGTGTGTGAGTGGCGTTGCGTGTGTGAGTGGCGGTGCGTGTGTGAGTGGCGTTGCGTGTGTGAGTGGCGTTGCATGTGTGAGTGGCGGTGCATGTGTGAGTGGCGTTGCATGTGTGAGTGGCATTGCATGTGTGAGTGGCGTTGCATGTGTAAGTGGCATTGCATGGGTGAGAGTGGAGTTGCGTGTGTGAGAGTGGGCTTGCGTGGGTGTGAGTGGCGTTGTGTGTCTGAAAGTGGTGCTGTGTGGGTAAAAGTGGCACTGCGTGGGTGTGAGTGGATTTGCGTGTGTGAGTGGCGTTGCGTGTGTGAGTGGCGTTGCGTGTGTGAGTGGCATTGTGTGTGTGAGTGGCGTTGCGTGTGTGAGTGGCGTTGCGTGGATGAGTGGCGTTGCATGTGTGAATGGCGTTGTGTGGGTGAGTGGCATTGCATGGGTGAGTGGCGTTGCGTGGATGAGTGGCGTTGCGTGGATGAGTGGCGTTGCGTGGATGAGTGGCGTTGCGTGGGTGAGTGGCGTTGCGTGGGTGAGTGGTGTTGCGTGGGTGAGTGGCGTTGCGTGTGTGAGTGGCGTTGCGTGGGTGAGTGGCGTTGCGTGGGTGAGTGGCGTTGCGTGTGTGAGTGGCGTTGCGTGTGTGAGTGGCGTTGCATGTGTGAGTGGCGCTGCATGTGTGAGTGGCGTTGCGTGTGTGAGTGGCATTGCGTGTGTGAGTGGCGTTGCGTGTGTGAGTGGCGTTGCGTGTGTGAGTCGCGTTGCGTGGGTGAGTGGTGTTGCGTGGGTGAGTGGCATTGCGTGGGTGAGTGGCGTTGCATGGATGAGTGGCGTTGCGTGGGTGAGTGGTGTTGCGTGGGTGAGTGGCGTTGCATGGGTGAGTGGCGTTGCGTGGGTGAGTGGCATTGCATGTGTGAGTGGCGTTGCATGTGTGAGTGGCGTTGCATGTGTGAGTGGCATTGCGTGTGTGAGTGGCGTTGCGTGGATGAGTGGCGTTGCGTGGATGAGTGGCGTTGCGTGGATGAGTGGCGTTGCGTGGATGAGTGGCGTTGCGTGGATGAGTGGCGATGCGTGGATGAGTGGGGTTGCGTGGGTGAGTTGTGTTGCATGTGTGAGTGGTGTTGCTTGGGTGAGTGGCGTTGCTTGGGTGAGTGTGGCATTGCGTGGGTGATAGTGGGCTTGCTTGGGTGTGAGTGGCGTTGCGTGTCTGAAAGTGGTGCTGTGTGGGTGAAAGTGGCACTGCGTGGGTGTGAGTGGCTTTGCGTGAGTGAGTGAGTGAGATAGTGGCGTTGCGTGGGTGAGTGTGGTGTTGCGTGGATGATAGTGGGCTTGCGTGGGTGTGAGTGGCGTTGCGTGTCTGTAAGTGTTGCTGTGTGGGTGAAAGTGGCACAGAGCCTTTGATGTGGCCTGGCGCAGGAGAAATGCTGCTGCTGCTAATTAAATATAAAAAGTGTTTAGGGACTCACGGCTGCCGAGAGTAACAAGGCAGTGCTGGAAGGGGGGCTGCACACCAACTGAAGTGCTCTGGTTGCACGGCCTGCGGCCGGCCGTGTGAAGTGATAAGCCTTTGAAGTACACAGGCATGCTGTGACGGAGGTGTGAGAGGTCTGGCAGGGAACAGATGGCCTGGCTGTGAAGCAGGGGGTGGGGCAGTGCAGGGGAAGCCCGTGGGAGGGTGATTGATGCCTTTGATGTGGGGAGGGAGGAGAGCCTTTTGCGAGCCTGCAGGAGAAATGCTGCCGATGCGCGTGCATGTTTAATCACGTGATTCACGTGAACTTAAAGAAAAACGCGGCTGAAAGCCCGTGGTTTGAAGAGAATTTTGCCGACTTGAATTCTCCCCATTTCCCATTCCTGCGGAATGGTAAAGGCGAGACCTAAAAGCCTGCTATAAACTAAAAAAAATTAGTTGGGAGGCAAACTAAGCAACGTTCTGTGGAGCACAATATCTGATCCAGATATTACCCAGGCACCTGAATACATGAATCTAGCTTTAACAATACTGCAGGCTGAGCCACTCTGGGTCTTAACTCTCACTCAGGCTGCCTTCAACAGAGCCCTCAATTCAGCAGCCAAGAAGCTCTCTTCTCTTACTGAAAAAGGCTTGCTGACAAAAAGATCACATGCATGGATGACAATAGGCTCATATGGCCTTCTAAAGTCACAACCATACTTAGGAGAACAGTTTGGGCTAAAGGCAAAGCTCACGTTGCTGAGTTACCGGCTAGGCAGCTTGAACAGCTTATGCAACTCCCCCATTAGGCTCAGAAAAACCACGGTGACTGCATGCCGGTTGTGCCATACTCAGAGGAAGACACATGCATCATCGTCTGCACATGCCCCACACTGAAGGCTGAGTGAAAGGGACTTTTGAAACGCCACTTCCTTAGGAATGGAATCAGCACGTGCCGCCATGCAGTAATAGTCTGTCTTCAAGGAGAGGATCCCGTGCTCTGTGGATAATTCTTGAAATGTAGGTCACTGGTAGCAAAAAAACTGACTAAACAAGATCTTCAGTGACAGGATACAATTATTTATTTACTGTCAACGCACTGATTGCATTTCTGTTTATCTTTAACCATCTATTCCGTAATCTGTAAATGCAACAAGTACCTCATTTAGTCAGTCTCTAAAATCAATAGTACAATGCTCACTGTTAGACATTTGTACTCCGCTTATTCCAACTTTTGCACTAACCCACTAACGCTGTAAGTATTTTAATGTAGCGAGCCTTTAAGACTGCTAACGCAACTGAGTACAATTCTTACAGTTAGATGCTTGCACTCTACCTTCTTTGACTATGGTACTGAAACCCTCTAACGCACTTGGGGGCATATTATCGAGAAACTGTGTTAAAATTATCGCCGCTTTAGCGGCAGGAAACTGCCGCTAGATCTGCAATAATGGACTTGATAATATGCCCTTGAGAATTCCCATAGAAGCCCATGTTCTGGTGTGAACATGGACTTCTATTGGAATTCTCAAGGGCATATTATCAAGCCCATTATCGCTGCTTTAGTGGCAGTTTCCTGACGCTAAAGTGGTGATAATTTTAACGCCGTTCTTGATAATATGCCCCTTAGCATTTTCAACTTCTGCCTTCTCATTCTCCCAAAAGATAGGCAGCTTACCTTCCTCCTTTCGCTTCATATTCTCCATAGGCAGCCAAGAAAGACCATCAGCCACTTATTTTTTAGCCTGATGGGTATTAAACATAGAAGTTCAAATCTCCCATTCCTTCTATCCACCTGCTGTTGCAAGTGGTAGCCTTCTCCCGACCCTCCTACAAAAATACATTGATCAATGGTTGATGGGGAGTCCTGACTACCAGAGGTATGCCCTAAAGGAAAAACTTAAAATACAGAATGACCCATATACAGGACAATGCCTTTATTTATATGAGAGAGTAGTGTACTTCAGCATCCTTCAACGATTGAGAAGCAAAAGCCCTGACCTTCACTTCGCCATTGTTCACTTGGGGTAAGCACATCTCCTAAATCTCTAATACTAGCATCAGTGGTTAACACAGTTTTCCTGCTTGTATCAAAATTACGAATTAGGGTACATTGGTTATTTCAGCATTAATGCAATTAAAAGCACCTTGACATTCTCTACATCGTTTCTCTATAACTCCCTTTTTATCATCACTTTTAATGGATGTACTGTTGCAAAATTCGGAGTGATTTACATTATCACTCATCAAAACCAACAAATGAACTAAACTGAGCTTTATCAGTCGGAACTAGTGCTTTTGAAATGGCCTACATCCGTATCAATTTTGTGATTCACACCGTGGCCAGAAATCCTTTGATCTAAGTATGACACTGTGCCAACTTGGAATTAACACTTCTACTACTTTACTCTGAGCCCGCCTTTTCAGAACTTCCATTATTACTTATTTATTCTCTTGTCTGCTCTATCCAAACACCTGTTTATCATTTTAAAAGAGCATGAACCAACTAATGTCTTTGAATACTTTCCTCTTGATTATTTGAAAGCAAGCTGTGGCAGATGTTAATCCAAAAGGCACTCTAATAAATTGGAACACCCCTAATGTTATCAAATATGAGGTAAGATGCCTAGACTCTGTCTGCAATATCACCCCCTGATAGGCAGACGTTAAGTCCATCACAATAAATGCTTGGGATACTCCCAACGTTGATAATTCTTCTGCAATATTAATAAGACCTCATTATCTATCCATATGAACCAATTTAGATTACGGACATCAACAAACAGCCTAATACTTTGGCCACTTTGTTTTTCGTGCTAAAGTTACAGGAGTGAGCTTTAATTCTTCGATTACCTGTAGATGGTCAATCTCTGCAATTCAACATTGAGAGGCTCCATCGTTAAATATGGGACTTAGTACGCACTGTGTACTACTGTTTTAGTTATTTCCTTGAATATTATGTTGTGCTAAAAGTTCTGAAAAATCCTAATTTTTCGTTGAATACTTTAGGGAATTTACTTTCAATGTCTTCATCTTTGTTCTGTAGTGAAATGAACATGGCTTGTTTAGGGGAATTGGGATTTAGTGTTATCCCTAGATCTTTCTGAAGTTTCCATCTCAAAAGATTATGTCCCCTCTTTGCTCTGTAGACTTCGCCTGCAGTCTCTCAACCCTTAAATACAATCTTCATTATGGTGAATCCCATCCTTTTTGTTCTAGTTCTCCTATATCCACAAAGGTTTATATCTGGTACCATTCAAATAACTTTTTCCGCTCTTTTTCCCTAATAAATTAGTATGGGGACCCTCAGTCTGTCAACACTTTTACCAAATTTCCCCCTTACTTCAACATCACATTTAGGCAAAACCACACGTTACAATCGCCTCTTTGACCTGCTGCACAATTTTTTTAACTTCTTTTTGTAAGTCTTGTGTTTGCTATATTCTTCCTGCTTTTCTTATTCATGCATAGTGGCCTATTCTTCCACATTTTCTAGAAATGGAGTTCCTTACTTATGCTGTTGGAAGAGAGTCCCACATTTTCACATCTATAACAACAGGATTTCTCATTATCACTGCACTTTTCCCTTAATCTCCTTTACTTTTATTTTCTTCCCCATAGTCTGACACTCTTGTAATATAATTTCCAGTCATTTGTTTATTCTTTGCAATTTGTTTGTTGTTTTTCATTTCTTTCATCCACTGAGATGCATCCACTATTCTCTTTATTATAACAATGTCATCTTTTAGCGTGGGATTTTCTGATAATAGTTTCTTCTCAACCTTGGGATTGTTAGGGCGGCACACTAGAGGCCCCCTTATAAGTAATTCTATTAGTTTGCCAAATTCACATATTCAGACAAGGTTTCTTAGATCAGCCATGTAGTTGCCTACTCTCTCTGTTCTGCTTTGAACTCGGGAAAATAATGTATGTCTTTCAAGAGCCACATTTATGCATGAACCAAGGAGTCTCTCCATCATCTTGACCAACATTACATAAACATACTATGGTTTTCCTTCTGCATTTCTAATAAATATTTCTCCCAAACTTTCATAAATGTTTCTGCCCTCAGTAAGCAGGTTGTGTAATACACTCCTTTTTCCTTGCTGATGAGAATTTTTCTCCACCAATGGTAATCACATAAGAATTAAATTGGTGCTTCCACTGTTTCCAAAGTGGAAGTGGCTATATAGCCTCAGACAGGAAGAGAGGTGATTGCAACATACTTAACGCTGTCATAGTTGTCTGTAGAGAAGTAAAAAAAACAGGCTCACACAAATAACCAACACAACAATCTATGATAATTAAGTAATAAAATTGACTAAATCAGTAATATGTTATACACTTGTCCAAGTGGACTTCTAGAGTCCCTGGGTAATGCTCTGATAGTCTGCTAATGGAACAAGTTTCATTCCAGTGTAACAGTTATGCCAGTGTCAGCATATATACTTTGTTATCTATAAACGTGGCTCAATAATTTGTTTATCAGGAACTCCTAGGCATGAATGTCATCTGGAGGTAGTCAAGGGTCGCAGCTATAACCTCTAGCTTGCTCCCTGCTACTCCAGGCACCTCCTTTGCGAACTTTCCTCAGAGGAGGCAAAGGTTTTGCCCCATCTGAGGCCAGGGGTCGCAAAGGAAATGCCGGGAGTATCAGGGAGCAAGCTTGAGGTCGCAAGTGCGACCCCAGACTACCTCCAAATGACGTCCATGCTCATAGCTCTTGTTGGTTTCACTTTATTAGGTGCCTGTACCAATTGGAGACTCCGGTTACTCCGCACAATAACAAACATCATGGTTAAGTCATGGTTGCATTCACTAAGAGAGTATTGCGATGCAAAGTCGGCACCCTCAGTCTCCGAATATCTCTGCAGCCCCCTATGTCACTTCCTGTACTGTGTGGTCACGCCAGGCGCGGTCGGCACAGGTAAGAGCGGTGGGGGCGGAGTGGGGGGAAAGTCGATAGACGACAGGATAGGTTAAATTAAATAAACAAGCATTGGAAATGCAATAGGTCTCGCATTAGGAAAGTTTGAGCGATTGGTATTGTAAATGACACTTTTTTTATTTATGTGTTGGTTTTGAAAATAGCAAAATTAATAGCATTATACTTAAATAAAAGTTATTGTAATTTATGATGGCAATACCTTAAACGTTTGTAAATAACTTTTGTGAAGATTATGTTCAGTGTATTTTATTGTGATGAAAATCCAAGAACATTGCATTTGCACCTACACACTCACACAGCCACACACACACACACACACACACACACACACACACACACACACACACACACATATAGATGTGGTGGATCTGGGGGATATGGTGGTGGTGGATGTGGTGGTGGATGCGGTGGTGAATGTGGTGTTGGTGGATGCGGTGGTGGTGGATGCGGTAGCGGTGGATGCGGTGGTGGTGGATGCGGTGGTGGTGGTGGATGTGGTGGTGGATGCGGTGGTGGTGGAAGTGTTGGATGTGGTGGTGGATGTGGTGGTGGTGGATGTGGTGGATGTGGTGTTGGATGCGGTGGTGGTGGTGGATGTGGTGGTGGTGGATGCGGTGGTGGATGTGGTGATGGATGTGGTGGTGGTGGAAGTGGTGGTGGATGTGTTGGATGTGGTGGTGGATGTGGTGGTGGTGAATGTGGTGAAAGTGGTGGTGGATGTGGTGGTGGTGGTGGATGTGGTGGTGGTGGATGTGATGGATGTGGTGGTGGATGTGGCGGTGGATATCATGGTGGATGTGGAGGTGATGGTGGATGTGGTGGTGGTGGTGGATGTGGTGGTGGTGGATGCAGTGGATGTGGTGGTGGTGGTGGTGGATGCGGTGGTGGTGGATGCAGTGGTGGTGGTGGATGGGGTGTTGGTGGTGGTTGATGCAGTGGTGGTGGTGGATGGGGTGGTGGTGGTGGATGGGGTGGTGGATGTAGTGGTGGTGGGTGTGGTGGTGGTGGGTGTGGTGAAAGTGGTGGTGGATGTGGTGGTGTATGTGGTGGTGGATGCGGTGGTGGATGTGGTGTTGGTGGATGCGGTGGTGGATGTGGTGGTGGTGGATGCGGTGGCGAATGCGGTGGTGGTGGATGTGTTGGATGTGGTGGTGGATGTGGTGGATGTGGTGGTGGGTGTGGATGTGGTGGTGGATGTGGTGGTGGTGGATGCGGTGGTGGAGGCGATGGTGGTGGAAGTGTTGGATGTGGTGGTGGTGGATGTGGTGGTGGATGTGGTGGTGGTGGTGGTGGATGTGGTGGTGGTGGATGCAGTGGATGTGGATGTGGTGGATGTGGTGGTGGTGGATGCGGTGTATGTGGTGGTGGATGGGAGGTGGATGTCATGGTGGATGTGGAGGTGGTGGTGATGGTGGATGTGGTGGTGGATGTGGAGGTGGATGTCCTGGTGGATGTGGAGGTGGTGGTGATGGTGGATGTGGTGGTGGATGCGGTGGATGTGGTGGTGGTGGATGTGGTGGTGGTGGTGGATGCGGTGTGGTGGATGCGGTGGTGGTGGATGCGGTGGATGTGGATGTGGTGGATGTGGATGTGGTGGATGTGGCGGTGGATGTCATGGTAGATGTGCAGGTGATGGCGGATGTGGTGGTGGATGTGGTGGATGTGGTGGTGGTGGATGCGGTGGTGATGGTGGATGCAGTGGTGGTGGATGGGGTGGTGGTGGTGGTGGATGGGGTGGTGGTGGTGGTGGATGGGGTGGTGGATGTAGTGGTGGTGGGTGTGGTGGATGTGGTGGTGGTGGGTGTGGTTAAAGTGTTGGTGGATGGGGTGGTGGATGTGGTGGTGTGTGTGGTGGTGTATGTGGTGGTGGTGGTGGATGTGGTGGTGGTGGTGGATGTGATGGATGTGGTGGTGGATGTGGCGGTGGATATCATGGTGGATGCGGAGGTGAGTGTGGATGTGGTGTTGGTGGATGCGGTGGTGGTGGTGGATGTGGTGGTGGTGGATGCGGTGGTGGATGTGGTGGTGGTGGAAGTGGTGGTGGACGTGTTAGATGTGGTGGTGGATGTGGATGTGGTGGATGTGGTGGTGGATGTGGCGGTGGATGTCATGGTGGATGTGGAGGTGATGGTGGATGTGGGGGTGGATGTGGTGGTGAGGGTGGTGGTGGTGGATGGGGTGGTGGTGGATGAGGTGTGGTGGATGCGGTGGTGGTGGATGCAGTGGATATGGATGTGGTGGATGTGGCGGTGGATTTCATGGTAGATGTGCAGGTGATGGTGGATGTGGTGGTTGATGTGGTGTGGTGGATGCGGTGTTGGTGGATGCGGTGGATGTGGATGTGGTGGATGTGGCAGTGGATGTCATGGTAGATGTGCAGGTGATGGTGGATGTGGTGGTGGATGTGGTGGTGGATGTGGTGGATGTGGTGGTGGTGGATGCGGTGGTGATGGTGGATGCAGTGGTGGTGGATGGGGTGGTGGTGGTGGTGGTGGATGGGGTGGTGGATGTAGTGGTGGTGGGTGTGGTGGATGTGGTGGTGGTGGGTGTGGTTAAAGTGTTGGTGGATGTGGTGGTGGATGTGGTGGTGTGTGTGGCGGTGTATGTGGTGGTGGATGTGGTGGATGTGGTGGATGTGGCGGTGGATGTCATGGTAGATGTGCAGGTGATGGTGGATGTGGTGGTTGATGTGGTGGTGGATGTGGTGTGGTGGATGCAGTGGTGGTGGATGCGGTGGATGTGGATGTGGTGGATGTGGCGGTGGATGTCATGGTAGATGTGCAGGTGATGGTGGATGTGGTGGTGGATGTGGTGGTGGATGTGGTGGATGTGGTGGTGGTGGATGCGGTGGTGATGGTGGATGCAGTGGTGGTGGATGGGGTGGTGGTGGTGGTGGATGTAGTGGTGGTGGGTGTGGTGGATGTGGTGGTGGTGGGTGTGGTTAAAGTGTTGGTGGATGTGGTGGTGGATGTGGTGGTGTGTGTGGTGGTGTATGTGGTGGTGGATGTGGTGGTGGATGTGGTGTTGGTGGATGCGGTGGTGGTGGTGGATGTGGTGGTGGTGGATGCGGTGGTGGATGTGGTGGTGGTGGAAGTGGTGGTGGACGTGTTAGATGTGGTGGTGGATGTGGATGTGGTGGATGTGGTGGTGGATGTGGCGGTGGATGTCATGGTGGATGTGGAGGTGATGGTGGATGTGGGGGTGGATGTGGTGGTGGGGGTGGTGGTGGTGGATGGGGTGGTGGTGGATGCGGTGTGGTGGATGCAGTGGATATGGATGTGGTGGATGTGGTGGATGTGGCGGTGGATGTCATGGTAGATGTGCAGGTGATGGTGGATGTGGTGGTTGATGTGGTGGTGGATGTGGTGGATGTGGTGGTGGTGGATGCGGTGGTGATGTTGGATGCAGTGGTGGTGGATGGGGTGGTGGTGGTGGTGGATGGGGTGGTGGATGTAGTGGTGGTGGGTGTGGTGGATGTGGTGGTGGTGGGTGTGGTTAAAGTGTTGGTGGATGTGGTGGTGGATGTGGTGGTGTGTGTGGTGGTGTATGTGGTGGTGGTGGATGCGGTGGTGGTGGTGGATGTGGTGTTGGTGGATGCGGTGGTGGTGGTGGATGTGGTGGTGGTGGACGTGTTAGATGTGGTGGTGGATGTGGTGGATGTGTATGTGGCGGTGGATGTCATGGTGGATGTGGAGGTGATGGTGGATGTGGGGGTGGATGTGGTGGTGGTGGTGGATGCAGTGGATGTGGTGTTGGTGGATGTGGTGGTGGATGTGGTGGTGGTGGATGCGGTGGTGGATGCGGTGGTGGTGGTGGTGGATGCGGTGGTGGTGGATGTGGTGGTGGATGTGGTGGTGGATGTCGTGGTGGATGTCGTGGTGGATGTGGTGGATGTGGATGTGGTGGTGGATGTGGTGGTGGTGGATGCGGTGGTGGTGGAAGTGTTGGATGTGGTGGTGGTGGGTGTGGTGGTGGATGTGGTGGTGGATGTGGTGGTGGTGGATGCGGTGGATGTGGATGTGGTGGATGTGGTGGTGGTGGATGGGGTGTATGCGGATGTGGTGGTGGATGTGGAGGTGGATGTGGTGGTGGATTTGGAGGTGGTGGTGATGGTGGATGTGGTGGTGGATGTGGTGGTGGTGGATGTGGTGGTGGTGGATGCTGTAGTGGTGGATGCGGTGGTGGTGGATGCGGTGGTGGTGGATGCGGTGGTGGTGGATGTGGTGGTGGTGGATGCAGTGGTGGTGGATGCGGTGGTGGTGGATGCGGTGGATGTGGTGGATGTGGCAGTGGGATGTCATGGTGGATGTGCAGGTGATGGTGGATGTGGTGGTGGTGGTGGTGGATGCGGTGGTGATGGTGGATCCAGTGGTGGTGGATGGGGTGGTGGTGGTGGATGTAGTGGTGGATGTGGTGGTGGTGGGTGTGGTTAAAGTGTTGGTGGATGTGGTGGTGGATGTGGTGGTGGGGGTGGTGGATGCAGTGGATCTGGTGGTGGTGGATGCGGTGGTGGTGGTGGATGCAGTGGTGGTGGTGGATGGGGTGGTGGTGGTGGATGTAGTGGTGGTGGGTGTGGTGGGTGTGGTGGTAGATGAGGTGTTGGATGTGGTGGTGGTGGTGGATGCGGTGGTGGTGGTGGATGTGTTGGATGTGGTGGTGGATGTGGTGGTGGATGCGGTGGTGGTGGGTGTGGTGGTGGATGTGGTGGTGGTGGATGTGGTGGTGGTGGATGTGGTGGATGTGGATGTGGATGTGGTGGTGGTGGATGTGGCGGTGGATGTCATGGTGGATGTGGAGGTGATAGTGGATGTGATGGTGGATGTGGTGGAGGATGTGGTGGTGATGGTAGATGTGGTGGTGGATGCGGTGGATGTGGTGGTGGTGGATGCGGTGGTGATGGTGGATGGAGTGGTGGTGAATGGGGTGGTGGTGGTAGATGGGGTGGTGGATGTAGTTGTGGTGGGTGTGGTGGATGTAGTGTTGGTGGATGTGGTGGTGGATGTGGTGGTGTATGTGGTGGTGGTGGATGCGGTGGTGGATGTGGTGGTGGTGGTAAATGTGGTGTTGGTGGATGCGGTGGTGGATGTGGTGGTGGATGCAGTGGATGTGGATGTGGTGGATGTGGTGGTGGATGTGGCGGTGGATGTGGCGGTTGATGTGGTGGTGATGGTGGATGTGGTGGTGGATGTGGTGATGGTGGATGTGGTGGTGGTGGATGCAGTGGTGGATGCAGTGGTGGTGGATGGGGTGGTGGTGGGTGTTGTTAAAGTGTTGGTGGATGTTGTGGTGGATGTGGTGGTTGTAGATGCGGTGGTGGTGGTGGTTAATGTGGTGTTGGTGGTGGATGCGGTGGTGGATGTAGTGGTGGTGGAAGTGGTGGTGGACGTGTTAGATGTGGTGGTGGATGTGGTGAAAGTGGTGGTGGATGTGGTGGTGGTGGCGGATGTGGTGGTGGATGTTGCGGTGGATGTCATGGTGGATGTCATGGTGGATGTGGAGGTGATGGTGGATGTGGTGGTGGATGTGGTGGTGGTGGATGCAGTGGATGTGGTGGTGGTGGTGGTGGATGTGGTGGTGGTGGATGCAGTGGTGGTGGTGGATGGGGTGGTGGTGGTGGATGGGGTGGTGGATGTGGTGGTGGTGGGTGTGGTGAAAGTGGTGGTGGATGTGGTGGTGTATGTGGTGGTGGTGGATGCGGTGGTGGTGGAAGTGGTGGTGGATGTGGTGGTGGCTGTGGTGGTGGATGTGGTGGTGGGTGTGGATGTGGTGGTGGTGGATGTGGTGGTGGTGGATGTGGTGGTGGATTACATTGAACCCGCATACATCAAGTGCGGATTATACAAAATAAAATAATGATTTATTTTGCGCTGACTCGCAACCTTAACCAGCCATGATCATTTAGTAATAAATAAGACTATCCACTTAGCTGTGTGAATACAGCACATTCTACAGCCGATAATAAAAAGTCACCAACACAACTAAATAAAGAGCATGAAAAGACAAATAAGAAAGCTGGTGAAAAAGAAAACACATTGCCCAAAAAACAGTGCTTCTGCAAACTGCATATATTGTGCAAAAAGAAACGGAGCATTACTGACAAAGACCAATAACTTACTTAACAATTCTTTTAAGCTAAAGAAATCCATTGCTGGTGAAAAAGAAAACACATTGCCCAAAAAACAGTGCTTCTGCAAACTGCATATATTGTGCAAAAAGAAACGGAGCATTACTGACAAAGACCAATAACTTACTTAACAATGCTTTTAAGCTAAAGAAATCCATTGCAGCGCACGTTCAGTGACTAAAAATTGAAATCAAAGCAACCACATTCATCCATCAAAAGAACAGCTCAAGAAGGCTGTATGGTGTGCATCGTAAATAAAAAGTGCACTTTACACAGCCGGCCGGCCGTGAAACTGAAAGCACGGCCGGCCGGCCGTGAAAGCCTTTGATCTGGCAGGGGGTGGAGCGGCACCAAGCTGGGCAACAGATGGCTGGCGATTTGATGCTGTGCACGCGCATTTTAGGTCAATGCGCTTGCGCATTGACCTAAAAGCCCACGGGCACAGCACCAAATCGCCAGTTAGATAAAGTTTGTTTAAAGCCCTATAGTCTCGCTTCTCAATCAATGCGCATGCGCATTGATAGGTCACGAGACCTAAAAAATCAATAAAACAACTTACCTTGCGCTCAACGCATCGCTGATTCAGCGCTGCGGCGAGCGCAGGTAAATGGTTTTTATAAATTGTTTTGTTTAATTTTACTTATCCCATCATCTGTCGACTTACCTAGCCCACTCACCACGTCGCTCTTACCAGTGCAATGGAATGTTTGATATTTCCGCTTGAGGTAAGGCAATGGTCGACTGCTCCTACTATGGTTCACTTACATGTTACATGCTCATTTCCCTTTTCTTTCTGTATAAATAAAGCTGATACAGTACTGAATTGTCTTTGTGGGATATCTTCTCCCGGTACCTTTCTTTTTCAACCGGTCAATAATTGTTGTGTGGATTCACTGGTCATAGGTGCCCTTGTGACTCTATTTGTTGCAATGTGTTATGTCATCTTCTTCACAATGATGAAATGAGACCTGATGAAGAAGGGTAAAAAAATAGGCTTACTTGGAAGAGCAAACACCACCAATAACCTAAGCAGCCAGGAAGCCTTCCGCACCTGTCTCAAAGTATTGCATCACCTCCAAATGTTTACATTCCAAGCATGACCACACCGCATTCCAACTTGGCATACCAACCTGGATGACAGGGATGGCCACAGGTAGTGGTTCTTTGAGTAAATGGCAGATACATGTGACTCTTCTTTCAAAGATTTAGCATTGCTGCACCATAACAGGCAATTGATGTGTAGCCATCGCAGGGCAGGTCCAACAAAAATAAGTATGGGACTAATTCTAATTTCCCTCCCAAGTCTCATGTATTCCTCATGTCAATCCTGTGAAGCAATCTGATACCCTTGCGCTAGTTTGCGCTATATAAAAACCAAAATAAATAATAATTAATGTAGAAAGTGAACAGTAAGGACACTGGTATGATGTTAAAGGAAGTGCTCCAATGCTACAGTCATAACCCTCACTGTAAGGAGAAAGGGAACATTTTACATTCAAAACTGAATTATACACTTTGAAACTTTCATATATAATATACTTACTTATGGGGGTTTCATACGTTGGTCTGTTGTTGTGTCATTCAATTTTTTCATTCAGACTGCAGCATGGGACAGTGAGTCAGCTTATTTCAGCCACTGGCTAACTTCACTGTAAAGGATGGCATAAAACTCTTTCAAAAGATACACATCTGGGCAGAAAATAGTGCCCTTTAGTGACAACTGAGGCAAGGTTTGCTTTATGAGATCAAAAAACGTCTTGCTTTTAGCCAATATTTTTAGAGCCAGCCAAAGAGACAGTGCATGTGTTTGCCCCTGAAAAACAGGGTGGGTTTACTAGGCACTTACAAAGGCTTACTGCCTGACAAATGCTTTTCATTTGCTTGATTTATTGTCACTCTTATTTGCTTACTTTCTATTCAATGGCTTTTTCGTTTCAGTCTGTCAATGTTGTGTTTGTCCCTCCCATGGAGCATAGCCTCTTTACCAACTGTTTGATTGGCTGGCATGTCTACCTTTACTGCTTGCTTTTAGGGAACAACTTTTTTCTTTTTGTTTAAGCACCTCATGAGAATGCATGTGTTTTCAGCTGTCTTCCTCAGGTGCTTTCCTTCCCCCTCCACATTCATCTCTCTCACCCATGTGCTTCTGTCTCTCAGCCCGCTCTTATGTTCCTCTCACTCGCCTGTTTCTCCCCTCCACGCTGCACATTATTCTCTTTTGCCTGTGTGTTCTCCTTTTACCCTTGTGTTCTCTCACTCATACTGCTTCTTCCCACGCCCGCCATTTCCCCAACGGGTCGTGTTGCTGCAACCCCACCACTTCTCCCATCCAATCTGCTACCCACAAATTAATTTAAAATAAATATTTAAAAAAAAAACTTTTGTGCTAATTTTCTCAAAAGTTCTTTCACATTAAAATTTTTTAATGTACTGAAACAGCCCCCAAGTCATTTGTAGACCTGCATTTGTGTTGGTCGCCTGATTAGGTTATTTTCCATGGAATACTGTTAGCATGGCTACAAAACATTGGCAAAGCTCATACGCGAAACCTATTGATTGTTCTAATGTTTTTTACTTTTTACAATGGTGAGGACCTTGCAGCTCTTCCAGCAATAAAGTTTTACATAAACCATGACAAACAAGTATTGACGAAGCCAAAATACTTTCAGCAAATGCCAGACCTGTTGCCTTTGCCAATGCTTGTTCATTTTCAGGGGAACATAAAGGTAATGATGTTTTTGATTACTTTTATACGCCAGTGTCAAGCACAAAAGTGCCTCCCTGAAGGCTTGGTCCTTAAACTTCTCAAATTATCTCATATTTAAAGCGATTACAATTTTAGTAAATTATCTCTGAGCAGCTTCCCTTTTGTTTTATTATTCTGGTGCATCTGGCTCCCGCTCCAAGTGAAATGATAGACTGGAAAAAGCAGACTACAACGCCAAATACTCAAAAATATACTTACTTTCCAAATATTGTATGACTGGATTAATTTATAATTTCAACTCCAATCCTAGGATATCTGTGCTGAAAAATGAGGTATTGCAGAGAGTGTGAGAATGCATGCAAAGATTTTAGGAGTCTATGTTTTCGAGAAGATAGTTGACTGCCATGATGCTGGGGTATGCAGGGGCATATTACCAACAAGTAGCGATATTTATCGCTAAATAGGCTTAGCAACGATTTTTTTATCACTGAGCATCACCGGAATTTATCGCTGAGATAATGTGCTATTAGCAACGTTTATCTCCAAAGCGATAAGTTTCCGGCGATAGCGGCGAAATGCGTGAATATCGCTGAGAATACAGCGATATTCATGCATTAGCGACAAAATGCTCTTAGCCATGTTATCCACCTCCCTTTGGATAACATGACTAAGAACTGGTCTGGGCAGGTGTTCGTATTTGGAGATATTCGCGCTTAGTGCGAATATTTCCATCGCTACGCCTGCCTTGCTAATAGGCGATAGCGATGTTAGCGACTGCTTTCAGTCGCTAACAGGTTGGGTACGCCCACTTTGCATGTCATTAGCGATAAATATCGCTGACATGCAAAGCAGGCCCCAAACCGCTCGCTATGGAACACAAGCTATCGCTAATGCTGTTAGCGACAGCTTGCTAATAGGGCGATAGAATTATCTCCGCTTAGCGGCCGAAAACGGCAGCTAAAGCGGCTATAATTCACTATCGCCACCCTTGATAATATGCCCCGCAGTTTTCATTTAAGCACTTTTGGGGATCTGCATTAGCGTGCCCGTGAGGATTTGTGTTTGAGTAGTGTGTGAGGATCCGAATGAAGAGACACGTCAGGATTTGGATTGAAGTGACATTACCCATGCAAGTCAAATTCTCTTTATTTATTTATTTATTTATTTATTTTTAGAGTTTTCTATAGCGCGAACTTGAACCGATTAGGTTATTTATTTCGGTTAATAAAAACCATAAACGATACAGCCACACAAGTCGTAATTAAAAACATTCCGAGTTAAAAAGAACATTCAAATGGCAAATGGGCAATTGAAAGGTAAGAAATGGATCTGAGTAACATAGTAAAACAACGTGAAAAAGAGAATGTGTTCCAATTCCCAAGTGGGTCATAACTATGTTGTCTCCGGCAATACAAGGCGGGGCAATAAAACCACATGCCTAAAGTGCTAGTGCATTTACATATATTATAAAGAACATTTGCCAAGTTTATAGCCCAAACATAAGACGACATTGCATAAATGCCCCTTTTCCCCTTGGTAACGCCCTTACTCGTAATCAAGCAAATGACAAGATTAAAATACATAAAATAGTACCATAAAACAACTATTTACAATATGAAAAGCCGCAGCATTGGGAATTAAACTTCACTTGTCTGGTCATCACAGTTTCCATTTTGTCTATCAGGACCAGACAAGGGTGTTAGCAGCGCCCTCCTTCTAATCGCCTAAAAGTGGCCTCGAAATTCAGCAGTTGCGTTACCAAATAAAGGTCTAGCGTCTGATTTTAATATGTGCTCGGCCTCTTTAGAGTTTCGGGTCCCTAGTTGTCTGCATACTGGAGCTAACCATTTGCTCCTTGGTTCCGCATAAGCTGTGCAGGCAAAAAAGACATGGCCTATTGATTCATATGGGCAGGAACAGGAAGGACAGCCCTTGGGTTGAGATTTATTAATCAGCCAGTAATTGGTAAAAGCATTGATTGGTAAGCTACCATGCCTGAATTGGGTATATAATTTCCTGTCGGCTGGGACCTTGATAATATCAAAATAGCTTTCCAAAAGACAATTGGTTTTAAAGTCTATGAAAGCATTTGTTAGGCTGCCCTGTTGGATTTTCAGAAGTTTATCCTGCTCAACCCATGCCCAGTACAATAGCTTTGCTTGGCCTCTAGTATCGGTTGGTGGGTGACCAGTAACCTGTTTTGGCAAGCCAATGCTTGACCGAAGACTATCTACATGTTTAATCCAGCCAATATTTTTGGGGTATCTAAAACAGAGAACTCGCTAAAAGCTGCAGCGTACGGTGCCAGATCAGGAGTGGTGACCAAACTATGCCAGAACAGCAGTGGGCGAAGCCTCGCAAGGTCATTAATAGTTTTAGTGCCCAGATCAAGTTTAAGTGGGTGGAGAGGGGTACTTTGAGGAAGGCATACATGTAAATTGAAAATGGATGAACATAATGTTATTTATGTAGGCAAATCATAGATAGTGGGCCCGATTCACAGAACTAACATAAGACAAAATCCTAAACTTACTACTTTTGGTATTCACAGAAGTTAGGATTTTGTCTTAAGTTTGTCTTAAAACAGACTTAAGACAGATTTAAGACAAAATCCTAACTTAAGTCTGTCTTAAGTCTGTCTTAAGACAAACTTAAGACAAAATCCTAACTTCTGTGAATACCAAAAGTAGTAAGTTGAGTGTTCCTGGTAATGGAGCATGGCTACCCGGAACAGCTCCTCTGAGTACAAGAAGAAACTAACAAAGACATACCACGAGGGTATAGAGCTACCTCTGATCCTCCGTCTTTATTCAACGCTTCATTAGACCCTAAGAATTTCGGAGTGACTGGCTCCTTTTAGATATTAACTACAGTTCCCGGGCATAAGCAAGAAGCGCACTTCGCTTCAAGTCCACGTCCTCTCATCCATATTGGAATTTTAAGACGGTCTTGGGCCCCACCGGGTCGGAAGTATCACCGGCAGAGCGACCTTTGGCTCAAACACAGCTACCTAGAGCCCTGAAGATTCGCTCGAGCGATGAAACACGTGTCGGCTGGCTGTTGTTAAGCCTTGAAAATTAAAAAAGGACCAAAGGATCATCCCTTGTCACACTCTTCTTTTCCATTTTTTTGTCAATAATAACTGTTTCTCTGCATGTTTGCATTTCTATGAATTTTATGTACTACCACCTACGTGTACAAAAATATTGTGTGTGTGCATAGGGTACGTCTATGTGGTAATTGTGAGGTTTTGCCAGCTTGCTGACACAACCATTGAGTGGTTAAATGGTTTTCCGCTCACCCAGTTGCACCACAAATTACTGTCCATTAGTGCTTCCATACAGGCAGTGCGCCCATTGCTAGATTGACCTCTAAAAACCATTCTCTCCTTTTCAGGATTTTGTCTTAAGTTTGACTTAAGACAAACTTAAGACAAACTTAACACAGAATTAAGACAGACTTAAGAAAAAATCCTAACTTAAGTATGTCTTAAGTCTGTCCTAAGTCTGTCTTACGTTTGTCTTAAGTATGTCTTACGTTTGCCTTGAGTCTGTCTTAAGTCTGTCTTAATACAGTCTTAAGTTTGTCTTAAGTTTGTCTTAAGTCTGTCTTAAGTTTGTCTTAAGTCAAACTTAAGACTAAATCCTAACTTTACTGCTACTAAATGCCTTCTGTGAATACCAAAAGTAGTAAGTTTAGGATTTTGCCTTAAGTTAGTTCTGTGAATCAGGCCCATAGATCAGAGCATGAAGTGTTCACACCTCCCTTCCTGGATAAGCCTGTCTCATTCCTCTCCATCACCTCCTAAGAGATTGCACTGCATCAAATCAACAAAGACTTGGCTACTCAGTCTCATTAGGATCCCAAGTAAAAACAAGCATTTGCAAAACCAATAGGTCTTGCCTTTGGACCTATTGAATTTGTCAATGTGTTTCAGCTAAGTTGTGTAGCACTCCCGATGCTGTGCGGCATGGCAAAATTAAAACAAAAACAATCATGTCATTTTGGAGGCTGACACAGCAGGCATGCTTACAAAATGACGCCTCAGCTTCTTTTAGCTTTTTATTTGCCGATCCAACGCAGATCAGCAAATGTGAAAAAGCTTTTTTTATTTTTAGAAAGCAGGTGAAGGGGTTAACAACAGGAGCAAGGGGTACGGAAGTAACACATGGAAGGAAGTAACTCCCCCAGGAGGGCAAACAACTGCCAAGGCTGCCCGGGGGGGTCGCGTAGGGGACCCTCCAACAGGGTGGCCGCCTTAGTGCCACAGGAAGACACAGGAGTCAGCAGACTAGGCTCCCTGGGCTAGGGACGAGGGGGTCAGCTGGCCACATCACTTCCGGCTGTGGGTCGGGGGGACAAGGGTACAAAAGCCTTCACCCGCCCACTGTGCAGCCTCTTGACCGCTGCCCGTCTCGACGGGCATCATGGAGAGGAGGAAGAGAGGCACGCTGATCAGACAGCAGTAAAACACATGGAATCTTGTAGCGTGATTACATAAAAAGAAAAAAGTAGTGTCTGAAAAGTGAGTGATGTAAGGACACAGTAATGTGTCCATGCTCCAGGGGAGAGACAAACACAAGAAGAGGAAGGTAAACCCACACATACTTAAGAATAAAAGCAAGCAAATGAGAGTGACAATACAGATAACTTTAAGTTTATTGATATTCAAAAACTCTTGGTTATTTTCTTCTCACCTTTGAAGTTTATTTGTACACCTACAAGCCCTCCTGCATTTTGTAGCCTAACTCTTGAGGTGTGAGGATGGGAAGCTGAAAAGGAGGAGGGTGGGCAGAATAAACAGCTTGTGTTGTTGCCTGGAGACAGGTTCTACCACAGTGACGTTATAAATGAAGACAGTGTGCTAGATGTTGTGTACTCTACTTTTGCGCAACCCAGTGTTGTTAAGTGGGGGTACTTGTGGTCATAAAACACCAGCCCATGCACAAGAGCCGGAAAATTGAAGAAAACAACCAAACAAAATAAAGGCAGAAGTTGTGGCTCGGCTATCCACGTCAGCGATGCTTGCTTTAGGCACCAGAACTTTCCTCCCTCGCAACCTTTGCATGTGAGCAGGAAGTTCACACGCCTTGCCCGAGTCAAAAACAAGAAGTGTTGAGTTAAAGTGAGATCTCTTAGAGCCTTCGTACCATAACGTGCAGAACGTGCAGGCCACTCCACTGTCTACCGCTTTTCTCATTTGTCCCCAGTAAATATTCTCAAGAAATCCACATTACATTTTTTTTACTGCCAACTTCCTGCATTTCCACACCTGTTTTCTGGGTTATCTGTACTCTATTTCTCAATATACATCCTTCCTTTTTCTTGCACTTACCCTACTCCTATGTCTACCTTCCTTTGACACTGACCCCCCACCACTCAATGATCTTTCACTTATTTGCCCTAGTACCCAAGGTAATATGGGTGCAACAAATAGGTCCAGGCACTCTAAAAAAAGTTGTTTATGCTTGCACATTACAACATTTAGTGAAAAATTACTTTGTTAGTATCAGCAGGTCAATTCTGGGGCATTGAGCTCTAGTCAGAAGTGCAAACATCATCATACCAAAGCAACTCATCTGAGGGTCTGCTGATACCGCCTTCAAGTCTATCAATATCCCTTTCATCGTGAGGTGCCCAAATCCACTGCTCAACATTAGATCCATTAGCTCATGAACAAAACCAAATCCCTGAATGTCCTGCCTGCCATCCGGCACAGTCTTATTTGTTGTTGGTGATCAATACTTCCCATTCAATCAATCAATCAAGTTGTATTTGTAGAGCACGGTCTTGTCACCTGAGAGGGTATCCAGGTGCCTGCTGTGGGTCTTCAGTCGGACAGTGAGGTCTGGAGCCCATTCCTGAATTTGATCCATGTTGGCAAGGTGCTGAGGTAGAGAGGGAGGGTGTTCCAGGCTTTGAGGACAAGATGGGAGAAGGAGGGTCCTCTGGCACGGCAGCGACATATGCTAGCATCTGTCCAAGGGCGAGGTGTGCGGAGCGCAGGTTTCTAGGGGATCAGTGGAAGTGAAGGCAATGGTTCATGTAGATGGGTCCTTGGTTGTGGAGGGCTTTGTAGGCATGGGACAGTGTGTTGTTGTAGTCCAGCCTGCTGTTGATGAGGGCCTGCGTTGTGGTCTTCCTGGTGCTGTTTGGAAGCCACTTAAAGATCTTGAGGAGGATGCAGAGCATGCGGAAGCAGTCTGAGGAGACAGCATTGACCTGAAGTTTCATAGAGAGTTCACTGTCGAGGATGATTCCGAGGTTCGGTGCGTGGTCTTGCAGCTTGGGGTCGGGTCCGAGTTCCGACGGCCACCAGGAGTCGTTCCAGAGGGCGGTGTATTTGCCGAAGATGAGAACTTCAGTCTTGTCTGTGTTGAGCTTTAGGCAGTTGTCCTTCATCCAGGCTAAGACGTTCATCATACATCATACAGTTGTGGAAGTTTCTCTTCATCAAGTTGGGGTTGACTGACAGCAAGAGGATGAGCTGGGTATCGCCAGCATGTGAGATGAAGCTGATGTCATGCGATCTGACGATGTCTGTGAGTGGTGTCAAGTAGATGTTGAAGAAGGTTGGGCTGAAGGATGAGCCTTGGGGAGCGCCACAGATGTTGTGTTTGGTTTGCTATGTGAAGGGAGTGGGGTGGACTCTCAGGGTGCATCATCTGAGCATGTCATCTGTAAAGCCATTCCGGTGTAGGCAATTGTGGTGGTAGACCATATCGAAGGCTGCGGAGAGATCGAGCAGGATCAGGGCGGCTGATTTTGTTCTGTTCAGTAGAGAGCGGATGTCTTCTCTTGCGGCGATCAATGCTGTCTCATTGCTCTGGTTAGTTCTGAATCCAGATTGGTACGAGTCCAGAAGGTTGTTTCTCTCCAGGTGTTTGGTGAGATGGAAATTGATGGCTTTTATCAGGACTTTGGCGGGAACGGGAGCTGTGAGATGGGGCTGTAGTTGTGGAGCTCACTGGGGTCTGTCGAAGGCTCCTTGAGAAGCGGTCTGATCTTGGCGTGTTTCTAGGCACCGGAAAAGGTGGCAGTAGTTAGCTAGACATTGAGGATGTTGGTGAGTTGGCGGCTGATCTTGGCTCTTCTGAGTATGAAAACACAATGGGGGCAGGGGTCCATGGGTCCTCCAGAGTGGATGGATTTCATTAGGGTGGTTGTGTTTGGCGTGCTGAGTTGTTTCCACGCAGTGAGCGGCTGGTCAGCGGTAGTCAATCGGAGGCTGAGGAGGTTGGAGGGTTGGGCATTGAAGTTTTTGAAGATGTTTGCTATCTTGTCATGGAAGTGGTTGGCCTGGGCGTCACACAGTTCCTGGGAAGAGGGGATGGAGTTTTCCGTGGCTGACGGGCAGGTGAACTCTCTGACAATGGTGAAGAGTACCTTAGCTTGGTTGGTGCAGGTCTCGATGTGGTGGGTCAGGGCCTCCCTCTTTGTGCATTTGATCTGTTGTGGTAACAGTTGAGGGCTGATTTGAAGGTGACTCTGTCAACGTGGCTCCTGCTGGTGCACCATCTTCTTTCTAGTTGTTTGCATCTGTGTCTTGACATGCAGGGTTCAGGGGTGTATCAGCTGGTTTGTTTGGAGGATCTGTGCGTTTGGCAGGTTTGGTAGGAGTGACTCAGTCAGTGGTGCTGGTGAAGCAGTCATTTAATTTATGTACTGAGTGATCTAAGTTGGTGGGGTCTTTGGGCTGTGTGGTGCATAGTCCTTCAGTCCGTAGTTCGCTGTGTGACCTTGGACCAGCTGCAGAAGAGGGCGCTGTGTCTTTTGGGGACGGTGTGGGCTGGTCCAGCGAATAATTCAGCTATGGCATCACTGAGTCCAAGCTGTGGTCCTGGTGGTCTGTATTCGATAAATGGCATGGTTTTGTCGTTAGTGATGGTACGAGTGATCGATTCCTCGTGTATGATGGTGATGCTGCCTCTGTGTCTGTTGGTGAGGTCGCAGTGTTTCATCTTGCAGTGGATGGGTGTAGCTGTGACGATGTCCCGGATCAATGCTGGGGTGAACCTGGCTTCTGTAATGAAGGTTACGTCTGGGCTGAGGGTGATATGGTGTCCCAGATTTCAGTGACGTGCTTGCAGAGAGATCAGGCATGTGAACAGGAGACATCTAAGTTGATCCGGAGGGGTCTCGTGGACTTCGATGAGTGGGATCCTGCAGAGGTGGTCGGTAGTGGAGCAGAGGCAAAGTGGCAGTGGAAGCAGGTGAATGGTCAAGCAGTGCGCTGGGGAGCTGTGAAGCAGCAGTTGTTGTTGCGACAAGGTCTAGGGTGCAGAGATCAGCGTCAGAGTACCTGTAGAAGTCTGGTGAGCCAGGGTTCCTGGCGCTGGGCACAGTCCAGGTGTGGGCGGGCACAGACGGGATTGCCTTAGGTGCGCCAGCGGCGCAGCCAAGCCGCAGCCTCCATTAAGTAGGTCATGGGAGGGGCGCTGAGAAGGCAGGCTGCAGGAATCCGGTGGTGGGAATCCGGTGGCGGGAGGCGGGAGACAGGGCAAGCAAGGCGATCCTTGGGAGCAGGAACCTGGGGCAGAAGCTGAGGGGCAGAAGGCTCTAAGGCTGAAGAGGAGGCTAAAGGCTGGCTGACCGGCTTGCTCACAGGAACAGCCTAGCAACAGGCAGTCTATGAGGCACGGGCCAGCTCACAAGCAACCAACAGGATCCCAGAGGATTCATATGAGCAGCCCAGTCTGCAGACTTCTGTTCTCCATCAGGGACTCATGGAATAGTCTCAAATTAAGGACTTCAGGCTCTCATTCGAATCCAAGTCCCACGGGCTCCCACTTACTCTCATGTTCCTAGCAATGGATCTTCTCAATTTATATCCCAAAGGCTCTATCTCAGCCTCAAATCTTCAAGACTCTTGCTCATCATCAGTTTCCGGCGCTATTATTACCCAATGGGGGCATTTTTATGAGGGGAGTTGTGCCACTCTTGCACCACGCAACGTGGTGCAAGTGTGAAGCAAGCCCAAAATGCGATCTATGAATCCACGTAGGGCTTGAGTGACTTCTTAAATCTGACAGAATGCAACTCAGGGCAAATCGCTGCATTGCATTACTCTGCCCTGGGAAGCCATTGCATAGGAGTCATGTTGGTGTACCATGCAACTCCCATGGTTTTCGATGCATTTCCAGATTTACCAGAAGTGGTAGACCTGGGAATGCGCCAAATAGATACATCTTCTCAGGGAAGGCGGAATCAGGAGAAATATCTTTATTTCTCATCGATACTTCCTCTTTCTATGTGTGCTGCATTCTGCAGCACACGTAGAAAGAGGAATATGCCTCTCAGGATTATTTTTGTGCAGGAAGGTACCCCTTCCTGCACAAATACAGTCCTGCATGCAACAAAGTGCAAGGGCGCCTGCATGTTGCTAAACAGCCAAAACGGTGCCAGCACAGGGCCAAAGGCAGGAATGTGCTATATTCTTATAAATACGGCGCATTACTGCCCTTTCCCTGTCACGCAGAGCAGCTAGGTGACTGGCTGCACTGCGTGACTTTCACGTAAACATGCCCCTACTCACACTCAGTACCCTAAGGCTCCTACTCACTGTGAGTAGTGTGAAGCCAGTAGAACCCTTCTGTTGATTTGAACCTAAGATTTAAATAGGCCAGAATGGAGAAAAACTATGCAGACCTTTTTTGTGCACATAAGTGTCCCAATTCCACCCTTCTGAATGCTTCCATTTCACCTGCACTGAGAAAGTGATAAATGGGAGTAGGGAGCTGTGGTGGGTTGCAGGAGTCAGGTGGTCTGCCATTTCTTAGAGAATGGGTGGGGGCTTAGTGTTGCCTTCCATGTTGTGTCACTGGTTTGATGGTGGGGTCTTTAAAAACCCTTAGCCTTTACGTCTGACCTGGCCTATACTCTCACCGTCTGGTATTGCTCCTGTGGACAAAGTGGAATTGGGACTCTGTAAGACATGGTCCGGGGCTGGACTGTGTTGTTGTTGGTACCAGGCTTCTTCCGCTATACCTGGGCATTTGATACTCATGGTGGGAAAGGCATGGGAGATCAGTAGGGTATGAGGTGTTTCCTCCTTCCAAGTTAGAGAGAGCTTTGACTATCATTCTCCACCATATTGGTCTGAGTCAAGGGGCATCTCTCAGCCTGCACCTGATACTGCTGTAGGAGTGAGGCATGGACCAAGGTCTGTTGAGTCTTGAGGGATCTTTGCCTGCTATCCACTTTCTCCTGGACTGGTCAGCCGTCTAGGGCTGGGTTGTGCCTCTGCACGCAGCACCTGCCTTGTCAGCAGATAGCCTGATTTTACCTGGCATAGGCTCACAGCTGATAAACCATGGTCCAGTGTTTCGGGAGAAAGTCACTGGGTCCTATTTTATCTGACCCAGTCATTACAGGTCTTTCAAGTACACATCCATCCCTTTTGATATGTAGGTGCAGAATACAATGTGTTTATTGTTATCCAACTCATTCATTTCATAAAGCTTTATTCGGAACATTTAAAAAACATGTCCATAAAAGCACAAATACAGACGATTCATACATTTCTTAGAGGCAAGCATACATATACATATAAATCAACTAACAAAATAAACATATTACAAAATATCCAGAGGGGGATGGAATAAATATTTAAAAAAGTGCAGAAATTTTAATTTAAAAAAACACATACTTTTCCTGGCGCTAATCGCTTTATATAAAAAGGATGCAGTAAAAAAACAAATGTCCGCATGATTCAGATTAAAAATCAATTTCATAGCCTCTGTTGTGTCTCTCACTCCAAATCTAATGAATAATGGCTTCAGATAGAATTTCCTTAACTCAGTGTACAGATCACAAGTTAACAAAAAGTGCTTAGTGCATTGTTTGGACTTGTTGTCACATTTGCAGGGACCAACAGGGCGCGATTTGATGTTAGGCCACGCGACCAGATGATGTGCTATACCCATCCTCATTCTGGTCAATACAAACTGGTGTGAGGATCTAGTCACCTGTGATAAATATGGTCTGAAACAGGTAAATTCATTCATGTTATTGTATAGTACACAAGTTGTTAGTTTAGAGTCCTCCAAATGATGCCTTTCGTTACAGTTATTTAAAAATATTGTTTTCACGTCAGATTTGGAGATTTCCGAAAGCCTGTAGGGGTCCATTAAAACATTGATACCAAATAAATTTTGGACACGGTCAATAATGTAACCGATCCAGGGGATCTTCAAGTGTTGGTCCAATAGAAGGCAGTCCTTAATAATTGCTCTGTTCAAAGTGGTACCTTCGCTGAGCCAGATCGAGCGCCACAGTAGAATGGGCCTTAACATGATCAAATCATTTAGGGCTTGGGTCCCTGTTTCATTGTAAACCAAGGAATTGGAGGTAGACCTGGGTAAGCATAGGAGCTTTTTCAGGAAGAGGTTCTCCTCTACCTGCAAGCTCTTAGCAGATATCACCCCCCAGACTCCTGCCCCGTACAGGGCAGCCGAACGGCATTTAGATTTATAGATGTTTAACATATCTTTAATGCGTCTATTCCCCAGTTTCTTGGCAAACAGAAAGACCCCCTTTGGCGCTCCTAGTCATCTTAGTTCTGACCACCTTATGTTCAGTGGCCCAGCTCCCGTTATGCGAAAAGGTAATTCCCAAATAGCAAAAATTTTCAACTTTTTTCACCGGTTCACCATCAATAATATAGTGGGTTTTCCCGTTTCTTTTAACTTTTCCAGAGCTGCATTCCATTACATATGTCTTAGCCTTATTGATCACCAGTTTCCTATTCTTAATAAAGGATACAAAGCAGTCCATTAAGCGTTGGAGACCCAATGGTGTCCTTGACAGTAACACTGCGTCGTCCGCATAGAGTAATACTGGTATGTTAAAATTATTAACTCTAGGGGCATCTGCAGCGACTGCCTGCAGGGCGGATTCAACCTCATTGATAAAAAGGGTAAAAAGCAGGGGCGCAAGAACGCACCCCTGCCTGATGCCCCTTCCTATCCCAAACTTAGTGGTACACTCTCCATTGGGTCCATAGCGAACACTGGTGCGAAGTTTTTCATACAAACGGGCTAAGAAGTAAATAATCCCCTCTGGAGCACCCATCTCCAGTAGTTTGGCCCATAGTATTGCATGATCTACCAGATCAAAGGCACTACTAAGGTCGGCGAAACAGAGATAGAGCGACCCGTTTTTTGCCTTGGTATATTTACCCACCAATAGCTCTAGATTCAAACACTGTTCTATAGTACCACGGCCTTTTCTAAAGCCGAACTGGCAATTACTTAAAATCTCATTAGATTCAGCCCACTCTTCTAATCTTACAAGGAGGACCCTACTCATGATTTTAACAGATGAATCCAACAAGGATATAGGTCTATAGTTTTTTGCATCCCCACGATCTCCTTTTTTAAAAATAGGGATGATTATTGACTCTTCCCATGTAGACGGTATATTACCGCTGACAGCTGTGTTAAAGATTTTGATGAGCAAAGGCCCCCAAATATCTGGGGCGGTCTTGTACACGTCTATGGGAACGCCATCTGGCCCCTGGGCCTTGCCTCCTTTGCTAGCTCTAATACTAGCCATGGTTTCACTGATAGTTATATCTAAGGCAAGGATGGGCCACCTATCCCCATTAATATCTTTTAAATTACACGAATCAAAGATTTTAGAAAAATGTTGGATCCATGAGTCCATGCTCACGTTAGAAGTGAGTTCAGGAACCCTATCATCTTTTAGAAATGGGCTATTTACCGTGGACCAAAACAGGGTACAATTGTTCGTGTCTGCCGCTAGGGTGAGGTTATCCCAAGCCTCTTGCTGTAATTCAGCTTTCCTACGTTTCAGGGTAGAATTAAAACCCTGTCTAAGTTGGGCCACCAAAGCTTTGTCCCTCGGTTTGGCTGCAAGGGCCTCTTTGAGTTCTTTGCGGGCATTGGAGCAGGCATGATCAAACCAGCCTCTTGGACACCTTGCATTGGACCCCGCCTTTTTAGTGAATTTTTTGTTAATAATGGAGTTAATATTATTAAAGTGGTCAATACTGTCGGACGAGGTGTCTACACATTCTAAGATTGCCACTATATCTATCACACAACTAGATATAGTTAAATCTGAAGTTATGGCGGCTTTATCTCCTTTCCACCTCAATCTATAACCATTCTGTCTATGGGGTTCAATGTTGTTGATAATACCATTTTCACAGACATGATTTTTTACCCAAAAGGTTAGTTCAGTGGTCAAACAGTTATGGTCACTCAGCATATTATCAATCACATTAGGCATCGGACATAACCGGGCAATAGTTGCTGACATACATATAAAATCAATAACGGTATTAGCGCCCCTTCCTTTAAAAGTTGGAATATTACCACCGAGTCATTTTTAGCATTATCCAAAATTTCCAAATCGTAATGAATCATAAAGTTATTCAAAGTTTCCCCATAAGTGTGGTGTGGGAAATGGGCTTCAGCTTCCCCCTGTCGGTTATACACACCACAAACTTTCTGGGTGGATAATGGGCATACAGATACATTAAAATCCCCCACAAAAATAAATTCAATTACATTATTAAAATTCCTCACGAAATTGTTCACCGCCGTATCTAGTTCATTAATCACCAAATGTCTAGTGTTGTCAAATACATTATTGTAGAAATTTATCAATAGAATATTTCTGCCTGGTTCTTGTGTAAGCCATAGGATTTGTGAATGCGCACCCACGTTAACAAATCTTTTAACAAGAATAGGTAGTTTGACCGAAATTAACACCAACAAACCCCCTTTAGCTCTGCCATGGGGTGAGGGTAGAGCTGGGAGCTCGTAAGACACATACCCATCAATACCATTACATTTTTTACTCCATGTTTCCTGGAAACATAGAATGTCAAACTCAATGGAACTCATGTTATCAACTTCAGAACAAGCACAGGCTGAGGGAACCCTCCCAGATTCAAACCTTTGGCATATGAGGTCAGGCACATATTTCTGGAGCTGATGCATTAGTCAAACAAGACAACACAAGTGGTCTCTTTTCATTTGTGACACCTTCAGCTAGTCCAGGCTTTTACAGATGACAGCTCTTTGCACTATGTGATTCTATACAAATATGTTTTCAATTTCAAAAAGTGAAACTACAAGTCCCAGAATGCAATGGGTCCTTGGTTTAAAAGCTAGAACGTGCTGGCTGATAATGCCACAGATGACATTGTGAATGACCATCTGCAGTAATTGAATAAATGTCCGGTTCTAGTGGTATCTTCAAGTAGTTTATTAAGTAACGAACCCCAACAGGAGCAGCCTCCTTGCTGCTCAACGCTACACTCAACTGACACTCACCCACGCATCCAACACTCTATGACATCATCACTCATACTAACATTCTACACACACCACTGGTTGAGCAGCAAGCTGGAAGCAGACACAACACATCTCCCCCATTTAATAACAACAGGAAGGAAGATACAAGGAGTGAGCATAATAAAAACATTACAATGGAAGATACAAGGTGTAATCATCTAAATAACATTAGGTATCTCAAATAAGAACATACCATAATAATGGGCAGACATGCAAGGAGAACATAAAGCACCAAATTATGGAAGATGAAGACCATGCATACATTGACTAAGAAAACAGGAATAAGCCACACCCTTCTTCCCCCTTTAATAGAACAACACAGATATAAATTAGAATATGAATCATGTGGAAGGCAAAGGAAGAAGAAAAGTAGTAGATACTAACAAAGTAAGGAGATATTAACAAAGTAAAGAAAGACAACAATAGCGAAGCAATAGTAACACAACACACAGAGAAAAAAAATGAGTTGACACTCCAATTCACCACCAAAACACACCAGTTGGCCAGGCCAATGTGGAGATGGCAGGCAGGAACATCAATAGAAAAGAAAACAGATAGTACAAGATAAAGACAAGAAAAACACTCTCAAAATGTAAAAGAGAAGTGTAAGGAAGTCGCCAGTGTAGTAATTGAATAAATGTCCGGTCCAAGTGGTATCTTCAAGTAGTTTATTAAGTAACGAACCCCAACAGGAGCAGCCTCCTTGCTGTTAAGCCCAACACTCAACTGACACTCACCCACGTATCCAACACTATGACATCATCACTCATACTAACATTCTACACACACCACTGGCTGAGCAGCAAGCTGGAAGCAGACACCACAAAGCCTCAGTCAACCCCCTTCTACCCAGGGCCCTGCACTTATGTCAATTGCCTGCTACCTTTTTACAGCACAGAAAAGCCGCTCATGCCTGCTCATATAGGGGAAGCTCACTGTTGATATGCTTTATATGACGCTGACCCCTCCTGAATGTCAGTGGCGCCACACGCACTATAAACATCTTTCCTTTGCGGGCCCCATCTCCATGGGCTAGTTCATCTGCAGCTGAACTTTGTGTGGCATTTGGACCACACAAAGTCAATGGAATTAAAAGAAATGCCCCACAGCTGGTCACAGCCAGCGACCTGGCCTTTCACCCCACGGTTGAATGGTCGAATAGCCAATCAAACCCTCCTGCATCAACCAATCTGCCATACGCTCTCTCACTCACCATCTATCTATCTTGGGCTCTCTCTCTCTCTCTCTCTCTCTCTCTCTCTCTCTCTCTCTCACGCTCTCCTTTTGCCTTTCCTGAGCCTGCTGCCATTAACCCTGTGACACAGGGTCAGATAGAGCAAAATAATTGAATGCATAGAGCTTAGCCGTGTGTGTAATGAATGTACTTTTCTTTATCAAAAGAAAAAGCAATGACTGAACAATAATCCATTGAGTGTTGTTGCATGCCACCAAAAAAAGATTACTAGCCCACACCAGTTCTTCTGAGTAGGTCTTGGATTGCTCAGCTTCTCTACCCTGAGATAGTCGAGTGCTACAGGGCAGGGTTGGACTGGGACAAAAATGTAAGGCCTGTGCACTAAAATAAACGTGGCCCGTGTTTGCGAACCACAGATAGCTAAAAAAAAAAAGTGGTCCTCATTTGCAAATCAGGCCAGCTTTGAACTTGTATAGACACGCTGTATGGATATTTGCAAGGCATGGGAGACTGTATGCGCTTGTGTTTGCTACAGGCAATGTTTGTGCTAATATGAGGGGAAGCAACAGAAGAAATCAGCCCAGCAGACCATGAAACAGACCCACAAACAGCCAAAACAACTTCCCACACACTGATCTGTCAGACCAGCCCACCGGGCACTGCTTGATTGCCTTATTGACCAGTCCGGCCCTGCAGTGGGGTACTTGAGTATTACAATAGGGGGCTTGGAGCCCAGTAAAAAGTCAAGTGAAGATTTATTACCAGTGTTGGACCGACATCCTTTGTTACTAGTAATGTCATTGAATACATACAATGGACAGGATATTGCGTTACGGCCAGAGCTGCCGACTCTGGAACTTGGTTAACCAGATTGGGTTCCTGGCATCAGCTCAACATCTTATGATTCTGACCGATCTTTTAATCTCTTCAAATGCATATGACCTTGTGTGACGTAGCTGGAGAACATGTAATACCTTCGGGTCAAGTTTGCAATATATAAGACAGCAAAAATAAAAATTACAGAGGTAGCGGTGTTTGATATTTAAAACCAATCTACATTTGCTTCATCCACTTAGGGAACCGTCCAATGCGATAAATGGCCAATCCGGCCTGGTATTCCCAGCCTGGTGATGTGTACGTGTGAGGTCGGTTGAATGTCACCATGATGCCCAGGATTTCTTTGGAGCAACAAGATGTTGTTGTGGGCTGGGGGCTATATTACCAGTTTAGCTGCAACCTCTTTTAATTCATGAGTTTGTTTTTGTTTTGGTATGATGTATATTGTTAAAATTTCTAATAAATATATATATATATATATTTTTTTTTTAAACATTGTTGTTGTCAGTACATTGAGGCTCACATCCATCAAGAGTTTGTTTAACCTGAGTCCTTTCAGGTCATTTGTTGTCTAGGAATTTTTTATTACATTTGTTCTAGGCTGGAAGACCACCTGAAAGGAAAAGAGCTGGGAGTAATACTGGGCTGCAAACAATACTTTTGTTGTAGACTAACCACATGAAATGGTTAAGAGTTTCTGTATTCTCCCAAATCGAGTTCAGTCCAGTATAAGTTTTCTGAACCTTGGGTAAAGGAGCTGGCCATCTTTTTTAATATGAAAATCAAACTTATCCAAGAATCCTTTCCTCCAGCTGTCCCCAATGCACCCATGATTGATTCAAATCTGTTGTCTTTTCCATCTGATACTAGCCCCATTCTATCGGAGTTCCCACCTTTATCGGAATCCACTTCTCTGGACCTCCTATTCAGAATTAAATCTGGCTCTCCGCTTGACCCCTGTCCGGCAAGTTTTCTAGCCAGGAATGCTAAGATTCTAAATCCCCTGATCTACCCGGTCTTAAATTCATCCTTGTCAAGCGGCATGGTTCCGCCAGCCTGGAAGAAAGCAATGGTTGTTCCCCTTCTAAAAAAACCAGGCCTTGATCCAGCTATACACGCGAACTATAGGCCCATATCTCTCCTGCCCAGTATGGCCAAGATCGTCGAGAAGCACGTCCACTCTGTGCTTTCTTCCTTCTTGGAAGATCAGGGGTTACTACACTCTACCCAATCTGGCTTCCGCTCCAATTTGAGCACCGAGACCGCTCTTTTGGAAGTAAATGAAGCCATTAAGGAAGTTCTCGACGCAGGGGGAAGAGCTATGCTGGTGATGTTGGACTTGTCGGCGGCCTTCGACACCGTCCCGCATGAGGCCCTCTTGAGAAGACTTCACGAGATTGGTCTACGAGGGACGGTGTTGAGCTGGTTGAGATCTTACCTAGCGGGTCGTCGACAAGTGGTCTGGACCCCGCCGTACTCCGCAGAGGTGCTGCCTATGGATGTTGGAGTCCCTCAAGGGTCGGTGCTGAGCCCGACCCTTTTTAACATCTTCATGACTCCACTGGCGGTACTTGCGGAATCCATGGGTGCCCAGATCATATCATACGCTGACGGCACCCAGCTCCTCTTCACCTGCAAGAAGGGCATGGAGTTTGACGGGGAGAGCATCCGTGGTTGCCTGGGGGCTGTCTTCGACTGGTTTCAGTGAAGCAGCCTCAAGTGCAACCCGGATAAATCTGAGGTGCTCTTCTTCGGATGTCAAGCAGATCCACCGTGGCAGGAATGGTGGCCGGTGTGTATGTCACCCCCTTCCTCTTCCTCTGTGGTTGCAAAAAATTTGGGGATTAAAATCGACAACACCCTTTCGCTGAAAACACAGATCACAGGTCTCACCAGCACTTGTTTTGGTCTGTTAAAAATGCTGCAAAAATTTCTTCCCCTGCTCCCATTAGTCCGAAGGAAGCTGACGGTACAGGCCTTGATATGTTCCAGGATTGACTACTCTAATGTCCTCTACCTGGGTTTACCGGACTACCTCCTGCATCAACTTCAGGTAGTTCAAAACTCCGCGGCAAGGGCTATTTTTGGCCTACCTCGACAAGCTCGGGCTTCAGAGCTGCTTTCTTCCCTTCATTGGCTCCCAGTGAAGAAGCGGATTACTTTCAAGGCTCTCACTTTAGCCCATAAGGCACTCCATTTGTTTGGGGCCTCGTACATTCAGAAACAGCTTCTTTTTTATAAACCCACCAGATCTCTCCGTTCTGAATGTCTTGGCCTGGCAACAGTTCCTCCTATGAGGAGGGCCAGGATAGGTGAACGTTCCTTTACACATCTTGCCCCCAAATTATGGAACTCCCTGCCTGTTGATCTGCGCCGTATTTCTAATCTGCTTGCCTTTAGAAAGGCCTTGAAAACTTGGCTGTACAAGCAGTAACTTGTTATGTTTTTGTTTCTTCCTTCTTCTTTCTCAAGTGTGGGGTCAGAAAGCGCCGGGACACTCCCTGGAGTAGCCGTGCGCTATATAAGTAACCCCAATAACATAACATAACATATGGGTCCTCATTGGCGTGTAGAAAGCTTTTATTGACTCAGAAGAACTGCTTTGGTTGCAGGCAGCTTCTGAGGGCAGCCTGCATAGCAGCACACACTGGGCCTCATTTATGAAAAGTGACGCATCGCTGCAAGAAAACAGCAATGCGTCACTTTTCATTGCGCCTTCCTTGCGACATGCTGGATGCGTCATATTTACTGTATGATGCATGATGGCGGAAGGAGTTACAGATACGTCAGTATTTCTGACGTATCTGTAGGCGCAAAAATTATGCATTGCTGGAGTGCCTCACAAAAGTGGCGCAACTCTAGCAATAAGTCATTACGCATGGGCAAGTCCCATGTTAAATGTGCCGGCATCATCCATGAGGCAGGCGTAAGATATTGACACATTTGCGTCCTAGAAGTGGCGCAGTGAAATGCCATAGATTTCACTGCATCACTGCTACGACCTTTTCTTGTGTCGGAATGCCCCCCTAGATGGAGGGAGGGCTCTGGGTGAGTTCTTCGCTGTGTGGGGACTACCTGACAATGAGACAGGAGCCAATCAGAGCTACATTCAAGGTCTCCTTTCTTTCTACATTGTTTCTTGGTGGCGAGGTCTACCTTGCGTAAGGGCCTCTACTAGACCGAGCTTTGAGATACTTCTCCTGCCCAGCCAGGGAGATAGCCTGGTGGGTAGTAGTGTTGCCACAATTCTCAGAAAAAAAATCCAGACCTTTGTTTACGTATTGGTATCCTCGATGGGCCAGTTGCTGGTAAGAATGCAACATGTATGCAAAATTCTCAGTATTCTATTTTAACATGTCAATGTTCTCACTGTTTGTTATAATATTCATGAAAAAAATATGTCGCCAACTCTGTGACACTTTCAAGTAATTTCTTCATGTGTTTGTTTTTTTAGGTTTGGATTTCAGGATGTAAAAAAACTGCAGATTTGAAACCTTTTCCATTTTTTCCACCGGCAAGGACACAAAAATACCTGTTCGATGGTGGCAATCCCGAGGGTGTTAGATCCCATCCTGAATGGAAGGGAAGCAAAGCTGCACGAGAGTACCAGATGTCCTTCTTCAGAAGAACAAGATAACCTTTAGTTTGCTTTTGTGTTTTGCCGGTGCCTTGGTGGAGAGGCGGTCTGGCCAGGGCATATACCCCTGGACTCACTCATCCGCACAAAGCCAGGAACAACTGCTTGACAAGCACCGGCTTTCCTGGGCCTAGGTGGCACACATGTAGTGCAGGCAAAGAGGCGGGCGGAGGCTCAGCTGATGGAAAATAACTACCTTTTTGGACCCTAGGAGCTACTTGCAAGAGTGTAACCCTCCTCCACATTTCACCTCCATTCCAATCTGCCTTTTCTCTACCATCGCTCTTTGTTTCTGTCACATGCCCTGCTCACGGCTGTCTTTCCTCACATGATATGACCGCCTCTCTCAACCTGAATCTGTCACTCCATTCTCACCTGTCACTCCTCTATCGCCTTCCAGCTATTCTGCATTGAAGTCTCTTGATCCACACCCATGTTGTGTAGTGCCTTCTGCTTTCTCTCTGCAATTCTAACTCCATCTGTTTCCAACTATGCTTCTCTCACCACATCTGTCCTCTTTTCAGAACCCTATCTTACTTTATCTCCGTTTCAGCCCCCTTCTATCTTCATCTGCCGCTCTCGCCCATATGCCACTCAATATGCCCATTTCTCTCCTTTGTCCCTCTCTAACCATCAGCCCCTGTCCCACATCTGACCTGTCATGTAGTTCCTACCAATCCGGAGGGTCTGCACATTGTGTGGACAACATAAACTTTGGGTGAGGTGCCTAGACTGATTCCGGGCAGCTGGTGTCTGCCATTGATTCCCCGTCTAGGCCATTAAATTAGACCTTGTGTGAAGTGAGAAAGGGCTAATCTGCTTACACGGGACCTGCCTCTCACCCACTAACCAGGGCTTGGTAGCCGTCAATTCAATATTCCAAAAACCTGAGTAGGCCATTTGTAGAGGGGTATCCCCATCTAGGTTAATGTCCCATTGCCCACCAGTATTTTCTGGGTAATGGGGGCACCTCCATTTCTGTTTGCAATAGACCACTTAATGGAGCATCAAGTATAAGGTCATGGATCACTGCACATTTGTCCAGTCCACAACATGATGAGGAGACACCTTAAAAAGTTGGTGCATCTCCAATTGCTTTGGCTGGATGGAGGGATTCCATATCCAGCTAAAGTGTTGTTCTTGATGGAGTGCCCAATTAATCTGGCTCTTCGTCCGCAGAGTCCGTTGAATGGGAAGGTAATAGAAAGTAACCATCAGGTATCCAAACCATATTCTCCCAGCAGCAAACAATGCTCTATTCCCAAAGGAGAGGGGTGGCTAAATAGTACATTACAATAGCAACAGAAATTACTGCTCTGGGATTATCTTCAATCAGGTCATGCTGCATTCATTTTATACAAAGCAAGGGAAAGTGGACTGGTGCTAGTTCCTGATTGGGTCTTCATGTCCTTTGTCACAGTAACATTATGGGTACAATCCCACTGGGGAGCACCATGCATAGCTTGGTACCTATTTGATGTAGCTTTCCTCCCCCAACAGTATTCGGCTGTGCAATTCTCAAGGACATCATGATATTAGGAAGGGATAAGATGGCCCTTTGCCATGGGCTTGACTTATCCCACAACAACCTCTGTAAGTGAGATGTGTCAATGGTGAGTTCTTTTCATTTATGACTGGGGCCTCCTCTCAGTCTGTTGTCTGAATGATACATGAATAGGAAAAGGACACTGTTGACTTGTGGCAGGCTCCGTACTACTGCACCTCCTATCAGCTGGGATCCCAGAGACTGTCTGCCTCCACACCCAGCTCACACCCAAACGTCTGGTTATCCTGCATCATTCAGCCTGCTCAACAGTGCTGATCCAGGGCATGTAAGAGCTTTACTAGTCATCCTTCTGTTCTAAAGCAAAGTGGATAAGAAAACATATTTCTACAGTTAGCACAGACTATTAACCCATGAAGAGACCATAGAGCCAGAAACTCTGATGAAGTATTTGAGACGATTGTTTCATCCAAAATATACCTGCTCCTTGTAAACTGAGTGAATAATGATAGAGATTTTGCACCCTAGTTTGCAAACTACTGTTTATGCATTCCTTCTTCCATTCCTGTACCAACACATGCATGCCCAAGCTTGGTACCCCTATTGTACCAGAATTCCTGTGCACACATACTAAGGCTACTACAGTGCTACACATAAGGCGTCAATCTACTGCCTTCCCACTTAGCCTGACATGTTGACTGCGGCTGTTTTCAGTCTATTCATCTCAAGAGTTGAGTTTGATTGCTGTCAAGCTTCCTTCATAGTCAAAATGTATATCAAAAGCAATATTTTTTGCATTTACAAATGATAGTTTCAGCACAAAAAAAATCCAATAGGTATCCAATGCCAACTCTAGTACGCAGATCACCAAGGGCAGCCCCATACTAGACTTGAAAGGTCAGCGAGGAAGAAAATAAAGAAACATCACTGGACCATCTTCTCGAACCAGTGTAAGTACCAAGGATGTGATAGTTTTGCCAGTGAGTGTTATAGCTGCTACAGCACTGCTGAGGTCAGCTTCTCTGATACAGAGTGCAGAGGTCATCAAGGTGCATTCCTCTCAAACTGGTAAGGAAAGATGTGTAATGTCTTCCTACAATTTCAATGAATTAGGAAGACAGCACATAGGTTAACATGAAATCCCTCAATTATTAATTATAATCAGTCCAGCAAAGTATCACAAGTTCTAATGTTCAGAACTTGTTTTCCTGTCCTGGGAGCGATTTCTGGGCCTTTTGAAAGACCCTCTCCCTCTTCTGCCGGAATGGTTGAATTTCCATAACTTGCATTGCTGAAATTAAAGACTTAGCTGTTGCGAAATTAGCCTTTTCTAACGTACATCTTAGTGGGGGTACCTCAAGCATCTTGTATGCTGCTCAGAAATAACCAAATGCAAACAATCTGAGAGCAAATGTCTATGGTTTTGCAACTGGTCCTTGGGGAAAGGTCGAAATCCTCTTTCAGTTTCTTTAATGTAGAAGTTGCTTGAACCTGTGACGTTTTGTGTTCAGACAAATCTATCATTCAAGGAAGCCTCTAGTGGTCACTGCACCATTCAGAAAGATCAGCAAAGTGCAGACTCTGCCCACTGAAAAACGTTTTCTTTTAGAAAAATAATGAGGCTCTCCATAATCTTGGCATTACAAGGGCGTCAATAAGCTCGTTCTGATAAACAGTTTATTTTCATTCGAGGAAACTGGTTGTTTTGCATTCTTACCATGTCGTGAAGGCCTCTTACCAAAGAAGTTTTGGGATAAAGCTGACATGGTGGAGAAGTGTGGCTCACTGGTTAGAGCGGCAGACTCTGAAGCAGAGATCAGGCCCGGGACCAGGGTTCAAGTCCTGACGCGGCAGGATCTTGGGCTCATTGTTTACGGACTCGATAATTCTCGCCTTGGCGCCTACTCTAATCATGGGCCCCACGCTGCAACTCTGGTCAATAGCTTGCTTAATCTCCACAAGGGCCCCTACAAGTCTGGGATGCCTGGCTTCACCTTGGGGGTGCCCAGGAGGGGCATCTCACAGGGAGAGCCAGGAAGGGTTCCACAGCGTTATACAGCCCCGGTGATGGGCAGCTGTGCGCTTTACAAGTATACTACATTTACATTTATGGTGGACTATCAGAGACACACCTATTTCAGAAATATGATGGACAGTCACATGGATGCATTTTATAGTCTTCACTCCTTGACATTTCTTCCTGGCCAGAAGGTTTGGCTTGTGTGTTTTTTGCCAAGATCATGGCCCTTCATACATAGTCTTCTCCACCATGAAAAATGTTCCAACGTAGCAAATTGGGAAGGAGGCTGTGAAGGAGGAAAGAAATGCGACATATACCTCCCTCATTGCTTAGGTTCACTAAGATCTTGCTTCACAATATTCACCAGGGTTTTCTTATAGCACATGCCTTGTTGCCTTGTGAAGAACTCTGACTTCAGGAGGAGAATCCACCAGTGGCATTCCTCAACCACAGGTTCACTGTTGGATCAAATTTCGCTAGAAGAGTTTCCTATAGTTTAGCACTATGCTGACATTCAGAGGATTTTGCATTTCCACCAAACTTTAAATTATGCTTTTTGTTTTCCTTGGATGTGAAGATCTCTAACAGATACTGTTAATATAGAAAATCAAGGGGGCTGCATTGTTGTTAAGTTACCACTATCTGAGGGGCATGGGCTGGTCTTTTTTATTAGAGTGTCCATTCACTATTTTCAATTTCCCTCAAGAGCCTCATCTCCGTATTGATGTTAACATCATGGGCCTACTTCCAAACTCCCACAGTGAGCCTTCAGAAAGGCACAGAATGTGCTTCTTCCTTTCTCCAAGGTAAAACACCCACCCACAATCACATGTCTGAGTCTGGCATAAACCTCACACCCTGGAAAAGGCCCTGAAGCCAGCTTTCACCCTACAAAAGCTCAAATGAAACATCTACACTCCCATGTCCTAACAGTACAAAGCTGCTTGACCCTAGTAAATGTGCATTAAGAGCACATTTGAGTGGGGGCAGACTGAGAGTCGAAGCGCACTGTGAAAAGAAGGTTGTTGAGCCAATCATAACAAACATGGCACTATTGTCAGGAAGCGGGCGGGAGGTTCTGCTTACCGCCCAGTCTGGTTCACATGTGAGGATGCAATACTTTGAGTTCATCCATGATGAATGCCTTTCAGCAAAGGAAAGGCTGGTCATATATCCAGAATGTGGGTGCAGACTTGATTCAGCAAACACATTGGAAATGCACTGAGCGTCAGAGTACCGGCAGTCCACTACATTTCCCAGTTGTACACATACTTGCGCATGTCTAGAGAGACGGCGGCCATCCTTGATCTGCAGAGAGAACATTCCTCTTTGTGCTTGGTGTCCTTTCTAATCTGTTGTGCTACAATGACTCTGCAGCCGGATCTCGCTACATGGATGTTGACTTTCCAGTACCAAGACCTCTGATTCTTAACCTCATCCATGCTCATGACACGCTCAGCTCGTCATGAACCACGGTGGCCATGTGCTCATAATGGCCGCAACGCTCGCACGCGGGGCTAATTCCCCTGCTGTGCTGAGTGTTCTGAGGAAATGGGTGTGGCCGTGACGAGCTCAGCTCGTCATGAGCACAGCGCCATCGTGCTGCGTAACGAGCTCAGCTTGTCACGAGCACCGGGGCGTTGTGCGCGCCCCCCAGCACAGCAAGGGAATTAGCCCCACAGGCAAGGGGTTAAAGAAATGGACTGTAGACATTTTGATTTACAGAGAAAGATCTTAAAGTCATATGGGATTTGAAAATAAACGTTGTACTATTTTCTTGTGCACTTGTTGACCCCTAATGCCTGGAGTTGCATGTTCAGCTAAGAGTTCCTTCCTGTGCTAGAAGAGGGCGAATCTTAAGAAGACATTTCACATGTACCTAAAGGTTATTGAATGAAGTACGTAATGTCTTAGATTTCAAGACTGTGTATATACTGATAAGAGTAGGAAACCAAAAGATGATAACGATGTTCCCTATTTTACAGTTCTACAGAACTCAAGTAAAAACTATACTCATCTTCCACAAAATGACGTAAAGTGGCATAGACTGAGGCAATCCTTCTAAACATTTGGAGATGTGTAAGTGAGCAAGTGTCAGCAAGATATTCATGTTCTTTATGTTTAGCTTTCAGGAAAATTCCCATTACATTTCAAGGCATAGATATCTGGTTATACAGTTCTGTTGCTATCACTTCACAATTACAAGTTGTGTTTAGTGTTCCAACGACAATTTATTATAGGCATGTATTTCTCTTGTAAAGATCCACTAAAACCTTCAGATCTCTTTGACCCCAGAAGTGATTAGGTATTGTGGGAGTCCTCAGTCCATGTTTGCAAGGCTCCTCAAGGTAGTGGCGTGGGTTATCTCAGAAGGAGAGTAACCCTGTACTGCCTTTGAGAACTTTGCGGTCATCCTCTTTGGGCATTGCCTCCGTTCCTAGAATATGCCTGTGCAAGTGCTGGAGGTAATTCCTTCAGGTTCCTGGCAGCCCAAGCCTGGAACCTTCTTCCGGTGACTCTTAGATCAGTGACTAAACTAGCTGTTTTAAAGAAATTGCTTAAACCCTGTTTTTTCTGCAACTAGGGGCGTCGGTTGAGAAGATGGAGACCATTAGCGCCGGGACACTCTCATTGAGTAGCTGTGCGCTCTATAAATGCACTCATTCATTCATTCTGTCTCATTGCATTCCCCTTTCCCTGCTTCTATCATTGCTGTCATGTACTGTCTTTCTGAATGTGAGGGCGGTGAGATGCAGAAAAGAGCACCCCTTCCATTGGATCTTGTGCACAGAGGTAGTGGAAACCTGACAGCTATTTCCAGCAGCAAGAACTTAATCACAAGCTTGGGTCTTTCCACCATACACCCTAATTTCTATCTCCTAGTAGGGCATTGTGAAATAACCTTTTACTAGGTCGGCATGTAACCTGCTTGAACCATGTTTTCCTGCTCATGCAAACAAGTGCCCCTGTGTGATGTTGTGAACCTATGTTTCACATCTTGGCTCCCAAGTCAAGAAAGAGTAGACTACCTTGTTTCCGTTCTTGTTGCAAACTAAAGGACAGTGATCTTTTTTTCTTTCGCATTATCTCAGTCTTGGGACACATGTATGCTTCATTTGTTTAACAGGGCCTTATTTACCCAGTTTCAGATTTTTTTCAAAATCATCTAGATGGTGTCTTCCTTTGCATAGCAAGCATGCTCTATCTGGCATTCAAGGGGATTTTTTGGCCTATTGGGTCTGTGAGTCACGGACTATTCAATTAATCTTTTGCTGAGAAACTATTTCAATCTTCTATTGGCGTGGGAGCAGGCACCCACAGCTCACACATAGTAAGTAACCCACAGGAGTTCTAAATGCTAAGTCTGTTAGAAAAACACCATAGTCATCCTCAGTTTTGCGCTCAAACACAATGCAAACTTCATACCTAGTGCTTTTAGTGAGATGATAAAGGTAATTGAGCAATAGCTCCCTTAATACATTTCACACCACTTTCTCCACTTTCTTCAATCTCTTTCTCTCTGAGTTAGTCACTTTCTTCCTTTTTCTCAACACATCTTGCTTTCTGCAATCTTTCCTTCTACATGAATTTTTCTCTTGTCTCCTCCATTGCACCATTGCCCGGGCACGCACACACACACACACAAACACACACACACACACCCGTACACACACAAACACACGCACACACGCACGCATGCACGCACACACACAAATGCACACTTGGGTAATCCCTTAACGCCTTCCCATAGAACCATAATTTTAATTGACATATGTGATAGCCAATGTATTCACACTGCAGGTACATTTCTTTTTCCCATTTTAAATGTGGCGCTCCAGCGGTGCAAGGGGCTTGTAAATTAGCCCCTAAGTATTAGAAGAGCATGAAGTCTGAACACCTTTATGGCACATTGACAGTCACTATGAGAACCGCACACTGATTCCAGGCTCAACACAAGGGTTTTTAAGTTTACCCTGCCATGAGCACCCACATACTCTTTAAATTCACATAAACACCTACAGGCTCCACAATTTGCATAATGTGCATATGTTGCATGGAGAACGAAATTACAGGAAATCATCTAGGAATCTGAAATACTCTTAGGAAATAGGAACACATCCACCATGCAGCATAAAGTAAAACATGTGAACTTGGATTATGAAAGGTAAAGAGTTCACTGTTTTGCTTGTAAAGTTAAGGACATGAATATAGCCCCCCATCGGTCAGTTTCAATGTCTGTTTTTAGGTTTCGCTGGGGGACGGAGCCGTTAGGCTCCTCCTCCAGAGAAATCTATTGAGTACAGTAAGGCACTCTGGAACACGCCCCCGTCCCATTGGCTAGCTCCATAAATGGAGCCTAGCCATTGGACGAGGGGCCTGTCCATCAATGCCGGACCAGACACGGGGGCGTTCCCGAGATTCTTTGGCTTTTGCCGACGTCACGCGACACCGGGAACGCCCCCGAGTCTCCTCCGGCCGGGCCGTGCTTGCTGCTGTCCTGCCTTGTGTCCCTCCTCCCGCCGTCCCCACGTTTCCCGCCTCCCTCCCGCCGTCCGTTCCTCTCGTGTCCTTTCCCGCCCCCCTCCCGCCCCCTGTGTCCTCTCCCGCCCCCTCCCGCCGTCCGTTCCTCTCGTGTCCTTTCCCGCCCCCCTCCCGCCCCCTGTGTCCTCTCCCGCCCCCTCCCGCCGTCCGTTCCTCTCCCGCCCCCCCCTGTCCTCGTAGGTGCTTGTTACTTTTCTATTGGTTTAGGGACGGCGTGACGGTGTCCGGGCTCCGAGCCTTGGTCTCGCGCCCCTCATGTTACTAAGGCAGGCTAGACAGGAGGGGTTGGCTCGAGCTCTGCTATGGGCGGGGTGTTAGAAAGAAAGAGGGCGTGGTTAGCTCCAGAGGGTTGGGCGAAGGATCTGGCCCGGCGCGAGGCGCTCACAGTTAAGAGTCCCATCGAACGTCCGGAGTGGTTGCACGAGGCAGTGGGAGGCGATTTGCACGGTGTGCGCGTGGTAGCCTGCTGTCCTGCCTTGTGTCCCTCCTTCCGCCGTCCCCACGTTTTCCGCCTCCCTCCCGCCGTCCGTTCCTCTCGTGTCCTTTCCCGCCCCCCTCCCGCCCCCTGTGTCCTCTCCCGCCCCCTCCCGCCGTCCGTTCCTCTCGTGTCCTTTCCCGCCCCCCTCCCGCCCCCTGTGTCCTCTCCCGCCCCCTCCCGCCGTCCGTTCCTCTCCCGCCCCCCCTGCGCCCCCGCCTCCCCCCTGCCCGCCACCCCGCAGCCAGCCCACGGCGGCGGCCGCAGCTTCTCCTCGGCGGCCCCGGCCCCCTTCCCGTCCCAGGAGGGCAAGAACTTCATGTGGGCCCGGTACAACGAGATGAAGCGGCTGGTGCAAGGTGAGTCCCCCCAACCTCACGTGGGTCACTCTTCAGGGTGGGCAAGGGTCGGTCCGGGCGGGGAAGGGAGGGGTCTGCCAGTGGATGGGGGGCCAGGGGCTCCTTGCACGCTTTGTTGATCCCAAGTAATTCATGGAAGAAAGCTGCGGACTGCACCCGATTAGGTGCTGTGGTTTACGTCCAGGGGGTCAGTTCCATGCTTCAGGATATACACGAGGTACATTTGCATACAGTGAATCTAAATGGGAAATGTTGCATACTCAGTGGTTACCATGGAAATGTGGAGATACTGCAACCTTTGTAAATCGATGTTGGATAACATTGCCATAAAACAGTTTAGACTATAGCACTCCGACGTGCAGTTACGAAGGGAAAGGTGGCAGGCAGTGTGTAGAAAATTCAAAGTGTGCTACAAAGTGTTTGTGTCTCATGAGGTTCTTTAAAAATTGTCTATACTATAAATGAATTCTGCAGTGGAAGCTACCAAAATGAGACTTTTTACTGTTAGTAAACTGTGCTGCTTTGTTGTCTGTGTTCTCTTTTAGTGTTCTAGATACTAAATAAACTCATAATTAGCTCTTCATTTTGTGTTGCCATAGAAATGGAATCTTTGCAAAATGGCAGATGCCAGCAGGGGCCTGCCTGCCAAAACTGTCTGTGAGTTAATATGTAATGAACCCCTATTTTTACGTTTTTAGCAGAGCACTGGTTTTAATTCATAGTATTTATGTTCCAGTTTGACATTTCCTGCGTGCTGATCTGTAATCCATCCCAAGCAGAGCTTTAGTGCTGGAGTCCTGCTGCAGAGCATCAACCAGTCGCACTCAGCTCTAAGTGTTAACAGGGATATAGGTGACCTTTAATGTGCAGCTGGCCAGTGTTGCTTGAAAACATTAATACACTCTCTGATTCGAGACAGATCTGCTTTTTTTAGGAGAGCTACACTAATCAAGGCTTGGTCTTCCTAACTTTGTCAGGGGGTTAGGAATGAAAGTTGTATTTTAGTGAAGCTTTGGTTTCGAGAGGCATTTTTGTGTTGATATGGGGGGATATATATAGGCACACACAGTATATGTATTGGTTCATATAACATTTACATTAAATCTAGAAGAGAGGCAACTGGTTTTCTGGTTGACCCGCCATTATTTGTACCAGAGGGGAAGCGGTGACTGGTGGGTCATAATGTGAGAGGTAGGTGCTTCTATTGAGGTTTCCAGATCCTTGGGGGCTGAGTATGGGGATCCACCATGGAAGAAGCTAAGTAACAAATAGGAGCCACTGGGAGAGTCCTAGACTGGGCTTGGATCTTGAGGGCGTGCCAAATTGCACTTTGTCCTTGATTTGATTTAATTATTTTTATATTTTACATATATAATGTCGATAAATCCAATGTTTTAACTTTTTAACCTTTGGTTTTATTGATCTGTAATCTTCTCTTTTTTATTGGGTTTTATACGAATTCATGCCAGCCATCTGTTTTAAACTGTATTCCTGATGTATTGCTGGTTGCATATGCTTTTATGATTGTAAAAAATAGAATACAGCTTTTTGAATGGAATGGAGTCAGCAGTTTTGACATTTAAGAGAACAGGATTATGTAGACTTGGCAGAACATCAGTAAATGCTTCAAGCATTTCTGACACATCATGTTCTTATCACAGCTGACTAGTGATGTCATCACTAGATTGTAATAGGTAGGAAAAATAGAGACTGGATTCTTTAGATGGACTGCAAGCTCTCATGTATAGTAGTGTTACTACACTGTCCTTAAATGTGCAGCTTTAGTATGCATGTTCTCTCTCATAGCAGCTTGACAGGTGCTATCAGAGCTAGACATGTCCTATTCTTTTCTATTCACATTGTTATTCTGAATCACTCAGACCTCAAGAAAGCACAACGTTGGTTCTCCGATGACGTAAAATTTAAGAAACTTGCTCTGCGTCAAGCTGAACATAGCCTTCGTCAAGAGCAGTGGCTTCAAAGGACAGCCCGGATGGGGGTAGGCGAGGGCGACATGCCCTGCCCTTCACAGTCCATGGGGTGCCTGCCATCCAGAGATAGGCAGGGAACGGTAGCCTTCATACCACAACTGCCGCTACAGGAGAGAGAAAACTGGACACTATTACCAAATCTACTTGAAATGCCTGTTGACTCAACCCCAGACGGATCTTTTCTTTGGGAGTCCGACCTCTCGCCCGTTTGTCCTCCGCCGGCCTCTGCCACAAAAATTTGGCTGTTTTTCACTTTTCTCTGGCGCCCGTGAAGCCTGCGCCTATTGGTAGATTAATCATTCTTTTCGAAGAAATTCGCCCCTGGGCGCATTTCTTAAATGTTTCCCAACCTCTGGGCACACAGAGGCAGCCGGCTCACGAGCGTGCATGTGCGCAGGCCGCTCTCACAACAGGGTGTGCCAGTACTAGCCTGGATCAGGGGTACGAGATTGCGTGAAGATACAAGCTGAGGTGAGCAGTAACCCCCCCCCCCCCAAACCCCTCACCCCATGTCCCCCCCCCCGTCGGAGCTGGGATCGAGAGCCTGCGGGCGTGCGGTCTAAGTGTGGAGTGGGCTAAGGAACTGCTTCTGGAGGCCACACGAGCGCCTCGTTGTGCAGTGAATAAATAACATATAAAGAGCCTGGGCCTACGTGAGGTGCACTGGTCCTGCCAGCAGGGGGAGTCTGGAGCTGGTGACTGCCGCCGCTGCAGTGAAGGCGGGCCCCTGTGTACCCAGTCCCGGAGGTAGTTAGTGCGGCGCGGCCTAGCCCCAGTTAATGGTGGCAGAGGCGGATGCAGGCCGGGTGCGGGCGGCGTCCCGTGAGCTGCAGAAAGGTGATAGGGGGCGTGGGTGGTGCCGGAATTCACTGCGTGCGGCTCTTGGAATTATGCTCTGGGGCTCTGTGTGTGGGAGTCTGGCTCTGTGTGGGCGTCTGGCTCTGTGTGGGCGTCTGGCTCTGTGTGGGCGTCTGGCTCTGTGTGGGCGTCTGTCTCTGTGTGGGTGTCTGGCTCTGTGTGGGCGTCTGGCTCTGTGTGGGCGTCTGGCTCTGTGTGGGCGTCTGGCTCTGTGTGGGCGTCTGGCTCTGTGTGGGCGTCTGGCTGTGTGTGGGCGTCTGGCTGTGTGTGTGTCTGGCTCTGTGTGTGTGTGTCTGGCTCTGTGTGTGTGTGTCTGGCTGTGTGTGTGTGTGTCTGGCTGTGTGTGTGTGTGTCTGGCTCTGTGTGTGTGTGTCTGGCTCTGTGTGTGTGTGTCCGACTGCGTGTGTGTGTGTGTGTGTATTTGTGTGTGGGGCTCTGTGTGTGAGCAATGCCAATAGCTCTAACTTTTCCAAAGGCGAAACCATTGCATTGTAAATGCTTGTTTATTAATGTCAGTGCTGGGCAGTGGCAGAATCCCCTAGCTCCACCTATTAATTGATTTATTATTTATTAAAAGTATTTATCTAGCGTGGTCCTAAGCACCAGGATAGGTGTTTGGCAATTAACAATGGAGTAACATTACAGAGGAAGGAATAGAACATTATCAATAACTTGTAAGAGAGATGAAAAAGCTAGATACCAAGACTCAGATTTATAAAAAGGTTTTGCACTGCCCTTTCATCACACGAGGCAACGTGGGGTAACGCGAGATGTAGAATGAAACCTGCTGTGCCACGCAGAGGCAGTCTGCGTGGTACTGCATTACTTGGTAAATCTGGTGTAACGCAAGGTAGCGCAACCAGCTGCCTTGCGTTACGCTGCTTTGGGAAGGCATTACATGGGTGCAGCGTGGGTTTTCCCACGCATCCACCCATGTATTCTGAAGAATTCCCAGAGTTGCCAATACTGGTAGACCTGGTAATTCGTTAGAATTGTACACCTTCCTGATATAGGGGCAACAAGGAGAAATATCTTTATTTATCTTTGTTGTTTCCTCTTTCTAAGTGTGCTGCATTCTGCAATCTGACAACAATTTATAAAAATAAAGTGTTTTTTTAGTCTTAATTTAGACACCAAAATGAATGACATGGCATACATATAACTGGAATTATAGATTTTAGAAAGAATAAAAATTCAATGCAAAATAATAAAATAATAATGTAATATTGCGGTCAATGGGAAAAACCACTAGTGACAATCGGTCTCTTGCAGGTCAAGTTGCGTTGAACGCTTACAGGATAAAGGTGATGCGGGTTCCAGGACCAAGCCACAACAGTCAGTTCAAATTTACCTGGCCTGTGGAGCCTGGGTGAAAAGTTACCCTGGCTGTCCTTGGTGCTGAACGGGAGCGGCGGGATAGCTGCTTTTACCACTGACACAGTGCTGCGAGGGTAAAAGATGCAAAAAGACAATAAAGGTGTGGTTGCTGACATCAGACGAAGGTCAAATGGAATTCCCTTTTAATGCAGTGTAGATCAAAGGGGTCAGTTACTGGACTGGTGACCAACAAACCTTGGCAGTGGTAAATGGAGCAGAAAGGTACTTCGACATCCCGTGGTTCAGGGGAATGCAATAGTTGCCTTTAACTTTGTGTTAGGCAGGACTTAAGTTCCACCAATCCACTAGGCCATCTGGATGTGGGCGAGCCCTCAGAGGGCCCAAGGCCAGCGTTTCTTCATATCCAGAGCGTTGTTTTACCTGCAGTTTGCAGGGGACCAGTGGCATTAGTCCATGGAAGTCTGGGGGTACTTAGGCTTCCACAGGGGTCCCTCTGTCTGGGGGAACTGAGAAATAGCATAGGAAGAGTCTCGAACAGAAGTTCCAAGAGCGATGCCACAGGTGCAGGGTATCCCTCTTTTGCTTTGGGCAAGTCTTGTTGTCGTTAGTGCAGGTCTCTTCTTCAGTCATCTTTGACGCAGGTTGTTCAGAACTGAGGTTCTGGTATAAGGGGTGTGGGAGCTAGTAGTCAATGGGCAGCTAGTCCACCCCTGAGGTGACCACATCCAGGAGTGTGAGTCACCATTTCTACCCCAAACCTCTATTCTGCCACTCCTACAGATGGCAGAAATCAAATTTCAATGTTTGGATCAGGCTGCTCACCCTCGAGGTGTGGCTAGCCTTCTGGGGGTGTACACCTCATTGCATAGCTAATTTCCTGCCTGTTGGGGTGCAAATGTGTCTGGGGTAGATGGAGTGCTGTTTCCTCCACTAGTAGTTATTCCTAATGCACATTGGAGGTGGTGCGACCTTTGAAGCTCACTACCTTGAGTTGCCACTTCAATAGCCTGTTTGGGAGGAGGGAGGTGTGACCTTCCTGCACAAGTCTTTGTTCCTCACTCCTAGGAGTTATCACACTGCCTTGCGGGAGGTCAGAATCCTGTCTTGGCTGCAGTAGACATGGGAAACACAGGGTTGACAGCTAGAGCACAGAGAAGGTGGGGTAACCAGGTGGGCAACTTCTAAGGTAGCCACCTGGGGGCATGCCACATCACCCAGGCAACAAAATTTGTGTCGGTGAGAAGGCATGTTGTTTGATACCAAACATGATGACAGTACCATACTGGAGCTGCCAACCTCGAGAGTGCCTGGGTGGCATCACATGATATCCTATGCACTGCTAACACTTAAGAGTAGTTTCCAGTTGGGAACACCACTGTAAGGACATGGCTTGCACTTTTATGTCCTCACCTTATATATACTGCACCCTGCCTCCAGGGCTGAGGAGGCCTTCCTTAGGGGTCAATGACATATATTAAAGATAATGTATTGACTGTGCACACATGGTGGTGGCACATTCGAGTTCGAGCAGTTTGCACTGCTCCAGCAGTCTGCAATGGCGGGCCTGCTGTCAATAGTTTACTTGGCTCACTCAGGGTGGCATAAAACCATGCTGCAGTCCTAGAGATCCCTTTACCGCCCATGCCCTGAGTACACTTGGTACCATATACTTGGAACTTATAAGATGGTAAAGTCTTTGCCAATTTAAGATTACCAAGTGAAACATAACAGTTTTGGGAGGAGCATAAGCCACTGGGTTCTGGGCAGCAGACTCCAGTGCATTATCAGAGCCAGAACCATAAGCATTTGGAGCAAAAAGTGGGGGAGGTGTGACCATACAAAAATAGCATTCTCCTACACAGAGGTGCTAAGGACCAAATCTCTGAACAATCCAAGGCACAACCTGCTAGAGCACTTACATGTCAATAAAACGTATTTCATTGACAAACTAGAGAAACTCTTACACAGAACTCCTAAGATAAGAAAGCACAACAGCTACCCCCATCATGAGCTCCTAGACTCCTGACTACCCCATTTTGATTTCACAGTATAAACATCTGAGAGAATGGCATTTATTGAATGAGAAAACACACTTATTCCCACTGACACTTGTAGGACATTTGTGTAAAAGACACTACAGTAATCTGAACACTAGCCTCAATTCTTTAACACATCTCTACAAAAGGCCACCCAAAGTCAACTCTTCATTAAAAGCAGACTCTGTAGCTAAACTCATCTCCAAAAGTATGGTATCAGTGGTATTACAGAAACTACATGAGTGCTTAGAGCAAGAACATGTACAATGCTTTGCATAGCCAGGGCTCTATCTTGCACTTTGGCAGGATGTAGGTCACACTGAATTTGGAACTGAATTTGCCCTACAAGAAGTCACAAACAATGTATATGAATAGCTTCAACTGTAGTGCCATTCAATAGCATATGTCAGGTTTGTGTCTCTGTGGATCTCTGCTGTGCTCTCATTTCTAATTTTCCATAGTTCTGCTTCTTTTATTTGTTCCATAAGCCCTTTGCAACCTCTATCTTGGTGAATGCCGTAATTTAATTTTGTGACTTCAGCAACTCTGGACTTGGCACATATTTGTATTTGTAAGCAAGAAAGTCTTGTCTGATGGTGTTCAGTCTTTCTTCTCTGTTAGGTCTCCATTATATATATATATATATATATATATATATTACCTACTGGCGGTCGCCAGTAGGTATATATAGTTAGGATTTTTTCTCTATGGAACTTTTGAAAATTCTATGTCTAATAACTTTGGCGTTTGTGGACGGAATCGGCTGAAATTTTCAGGAAAATGGCACATTTTGTTTCTGATCAGCCCCTGAAAATTTGGGGGGGTTTCGTCAAGGGGGAGCCGAGAAAAAAGGGGGGTCCCAAAACGCGTTTTTCCCATTCATTTTTCCATAGGGCCTTTGGCCTCACTTTTAGCTCGAACGGCTGAATGGATTTACACGAAACTTGGCAAAATTATAGGGACTGTTAGCCCGATGTGCCTTTGCTGGGTCTCAATATATGTGCTCCAGTGGATTTTGAGAAATTAACGTTTAAAAAAACAGATATATCTGTGACAGCGTCCCAGATAGCGCTCCAGATCGTGTACTTTTCGCGTAACGGAGCTTTGTGTAACGAAGCTGATTGGCTCTCCGGTGTCTGTCAACATTCTAAACAGTCCGGTGCGGCCGCCATCTTGTCTCTCGGTAGGATCGAGAGACAAGAGGATGAGAAAAACGAAGGGGGAATTTAATGAAAGGGGGCAAGGTAGACCCCTCTTGACTCCCTAGGAATGATGTTGGGGTTATTAAAGGGTCCCGTGGGGCAAATAATAAAAATGTGATTTTTCGCGGTAGAAGCGCTTCTCGGTTCGGGAACCGGGTCGCAAACTGTTAGCGAAACGTGAATTCGCCATTTTGTGTTTCGATTTAATTAAATTACTAGGTATAAGGGGGTACGGGAGACGTATCCTGACCCCTTATGTTTTCTGAGGGTGGCTGAGGAGGCTCATATATGTTGATACATGTCTTCCAGCGGGTGTGCGTGAGCGTTTTTTTTTTTTTTTGCTGCGTGACGTCTGTTAACGTTCGATTCGATGGAAATCAGGAACTGTTGACCGCCATTTTGTCACTGCGAGTAAATATTTTGTTAAAAATAATTGTTATAAATTAATCCTTATTGATAAACATTGTCTGCGCCATCTTGCCTTTTTTGCAATGCCACACTTTTGTTGAGCACGGCAGCCATTTTAGATGCCTTGACCAGACCCACTCTCTGCACACCGCCGATCCTCAGCATGGCTCCCCACCCTTGCAAGCATCTCCCCCACGCACTGGTCACCCCCGCTCTCTCTCTCATGCATGGGCCAGAAACCTCCTCCCATCTGCGCTGTTCTTCTCTGAGAATCACACCCTGTGCCCGCCCGACACCTCCCTTTCACCCTATTCACTACCGCACCCTCTGGCACTCCTCTTCCTCTGTGTCCGATTGTCCAGGCCGGTCCCAGGCTATCACCTAGCCCTGCAGATGTAGTTTATGGCCCCAGCTGTAGAGAATCACCCCTCTTCAAAGGAGTTACAGTAGATCAAGGCCCCCACCCGATGAGATCCGTCACACCACACGCGTTCCTACTATCTGATAACCATCCTGTATTGTGCTTGGGGAGGGGATTCTCACTGTGAGGGTGTGTGGGTCCGAGCCTGAAGCGGAAGATTCCAGGGATGCTTTTTTGTACATCAAAGGTTTTACAATTATGTGTCACATTAAAAATATATAGCACTCCAACAAAGTAGTAGGATTATAAAACTTTATTAACTTATAAATATATACAATGCAACAAAAACAGTAAATACATTTAAACATTTTTTTTTAAAAAGAAGCAACAATGGTCAGTAGCTGTCTTTTGTGCGAATAGTCCCAAGGCAGCACAACGTGCTGAGTTCTGGACGGCACCCAGGTGATGTTACCTGGGTGCCGCACTGGTTTTTGGTATCCTACAATGCTGCTCTGAAAAACAGCGTGGGGCGTCCCGGGGGGTGCGGGGGGAGGCCTCGTCAGTAGCGGTCTGTTGTGCGAATAGTCCCAAGGCGGCAGAACGCGCTGAGATGTGGATGGCACCCAGGTGATGTCCATTAAGTTGCCGCACTGGTTTTGGTATCCTACAATGCTGCTCCGAAAAACGGCGTGGGGCACCCCGGGGGGGGGTTGGGGGGGGGGGGGACTGGAGGCGGCGTGAACGGGCCTCCCCAGGTGGAGGCTCGTCTGCTGTAGTGGGGCGCCCCTTTACCGTTTCAGTTGCCATTCCGCCCGCTTTGGTACACTGTGCCAAAATCCGCCATTCAGCTGAGTTGCGCCCACTCTTGCGGTTTAGCGATAGGCGGCTGCTACAGGACTCTCAAAATGGCGGCAGGCTCTTTCCTTTTTGGGCCTGGTCCACTAAAATGGCCCTGGGACACCTTGGAACTCGGACGCTTGTCTGCTCGGTCTTGGACCCCGTTCTCGAAAGTGTCCCCTGAGCCTTGAAGATTCTACAAAAGTCTTGGGGGCCCCCGACTCCTGCATGCTTCCGGTGGGGAGCGGCTACCATGATTGTTCGCGGAATGATCACGACGGAGCCACGAGATGGTGGTGCTCTCATGCTGACGCCAGCTTCAGTCTGAAACATCCAGAAACAAGGTGGGGCTTTCATCCTTTGGGAAAAAAAATGTTTTAATCCAATGAAAAGTGTTATTTTTAGGTCATATGATCAAGCCTTCCATCATTAGGAAACCAAAAGTAAAATGAACCAATGAAAAGTTTTATAAAGAAGTCACATGACCTGTTATGCTTACGTTACGCGCTGCTATAAAAAGCGTAGAAAATCCGTTGGCATGTGAGGCGGCGTCAGTAGCGGACCGATGTGCGAATAGGCCGAAGGCAGCACAACGCGCCAAGATCCGGATGGCACCGAGGTGGTGTCCAGCAAGTTGCCGCAATGGTGCGGCCATCCTACAATGCTGTGCCGAAAGTCGGCGTGGGGCGCCCCGTTGGCCTGTGAGGTCGCGTCAGTCAGTGGGGGCTGTTTGAGGATCTGACTGCATTGGAAAGCAATGGGATGCTGTGCGTCGCCCCCAAGATGGAGGCTCCTCGGCTGCAGTGGGGCGCCCCTTGGTGTTTCACTCGCTATCCAGTTGAGTTGCGTCCGAACTTGCGGCTACAGTAGGCCGAAGGCAGCACAACGCGCCGAGATCTGGATGGCACCGAGGTGGTGTCTAGCAAGTTGCCGCACTGGTGTTGCCATCCTACAATGCTGCGCCGAAAGTCGGCGTGGGGTGCCCCGTTGGCCTATGAGGTGGTGTCAGTAGCGGACCGATGTGTGAATAGGTCGGAACCAGCACAAGGCGCCAAGATCCGGATGGCACGGAGGTGGTGTCATAGTTGAGAGTTCTGAGCAGCGCTTGTAACACTGTCTGAAGCTTATTTGCACCTGCTGCAGCTTCACTATTGCCCTGGTGTGGCCAAAGATCGCCCATGACATAGGCGGCCGGCTCCCGAGGTCCGGCGGAACTTTTTTCCTTTTCCTTTCTGCATCTTGTCCCACAATCCGTTTGACCTGAAGACACGACCAGGTCCCTGAATGTGTGCAGGGGGACGCTATTGATTGAATCAAAATGGCGGCTTCACACAAAGCTGACTCAAGCGTTGCTGCTGATGCTATACAGACAAAAACTGTTTTTCAGTTTGTACATTCTTCAGGAGTTTTCCATCCAAGGCTGGTTGAGAGTTTGTAGAACAATGGCTTCAGATCTTGCCCTCCCCTCTTTTGACTGTTGGTTCTTGTTGCCTATCTCTTCTGTTGTCATTTAACTGAACTTTTTTGACTGCCGAAAGGGGTTCTGGTCCGACCGCTGGTTGGTGGAGACATTTTGACTATATCCTGGACCTGCCCGGCCTCGCCCAAAATGGCGCCGGTATAAATGGGACTCGTAACTCCTTGTTGTGTACTGGTTGCACAACCTTGATATCACAAGATACGTATGCAGTTTTGAAGCACATGGCGGGCGGGGACGAGAATTGATTGAATATTTCGACATCCCTATTGATATTAAGTTCTGATGTGTTATTGATTACTGTACTATTGAAAGTTCGAATTAACGTCACCCATGGTACTTGCCCGCAAATGTAAATCTAGATAATTTTATTGTAAGTGGCCCTGTCGTATTTTAATTACAAAATGTACGTCCACCGATTCCGGAACTGTTAGACACCTTAGTTCTTGCAACCTAATGGCCCGCTCGTTACGTTCCTCTACAGTGTAAATGTCTCCTCATCATATACGATTCCAGTTTGATCCGTGGCCGGCCCACGTGGTTATAGGCCCGTATTTGTATACTGACATTTTCACAATAAAGGTTTTTAAAACAAAACATGGTAGTAGTATTTACATTGGTAAAGTTTTTAATTTTAGTCACTGTTTTCGAATCAGTAAAAGGCAAGTGAAATAAAGCAGTCCAATTACATGACGGATAAAAGGTATAATACGCAGGAACGCAGTAAAGTGGAGAAGTGTGGCTCACTGATTAGAGCAGGCAGACCCTGAAGCAGAGGTCAGACCCGGGACCAGGGTTCAATTCCCGACGCGGCAGGGTCTTGAGCTCAAATGTCCATGGGCTCGATAATTCTCGCTTCGGTGCCTGACCTAATCATGGGTTCACACTCTGCAACTCTGGGCATTAAGCTTGCTTAATCTCCACAACGGCCCCCCGCGGCGGGATGCCTGGCTTTCACCTTGGGGATGCCCTGTAGGGGCTATCTCACAGGGAAAAGCCAGGACGGGTTCCCAAGGCAAGCGCGGAGATACCTCTTCGGGGGTCGATTCAGGCGCTATATAAGAAACATAATAATAATAATAAGACATAATAAAGATAAATGGTCAAGGGCTGTTGTGTTTTCTACTCCTGCAACATAAAGTGATCGATAAGAATCTGATATTCAGGCGTATCGGCGACTAAGACAGCAGGCCGAGCATCTTTTGCTCAACGGCTCCGTCATGGGACGAAGAAACGCCCTTTTTCTAGAAAAAGAAATATATTTTACTTGCAGGACAGTTGTAAATTTTCCGGGAAAGTACATTAGCCTGGAACATTATAACATATATGTTTAAGAAAAAATAATGTTCGAAAGCAATAAAAAGCGTAACTTTTAGGTCATATGACCAAGCCTTTCATCATTAGAATAACAAAAGTAAAATGAACCAATGAAAAGTTTTATAAACAAGTCACATGACCTGTTATGCTTACGTTACGCGCTGCGCGCCTCGCCCCGGATCGCTTCCGGGAAGCTGCGCTTCGCGCACCGGAGCACTTCCGGGTGAGCTAACGCGGCGTGTCATATAACGCATTACGCGACAACGTAGGTCCAGAATATAGTCAAAATGTCTCCACCAACCAGCGGTCGGAACACAACCCCTTTCAGCAGTCTAAAAAGTTCTGTTAAATGACAACAGAAGGGACAGGCAACAAGAACCATCAGTCAAAGAGGGGACGGCAAGTTCTTCCCTACCGGGTCACGTTGGGGCGCTACCGGAACTGATCGAATTGGTAGTCTACAGTGTTTCTGGATGTTTCAGACTGAAGCTGGCGTCAGCATGAGAGCACCACCATCTCGTAGCTCAGTCGTGGCCATTCCACGAGCAATCATGGCAGCCGCTCCCCACTAGAAGCCTGCGGGAGTCGGGCCCCCAAGACTTTTGTAGAATCTTCAAGGCTCAGTGGACGCTTTCGAGAATGGGGCCCAAGCCCTAGCAGACAAGTGTCCTAGTTCCAAGGTGTCCCAGGGCCATTTTAGTGGACCACGCCCAAATCTGAAGAGCCGGCCGCCATTTTGAGAGTCCTGTGGCAGCCGCCTATCGCTGCATCGCAAGAGCGGGAGCAACTCAACTACATGGTGAGCGAGACGCTGTAGTCGCAAGAGCGGGCGGTAAACAGGTGAATGGCGGAAGAGGCACAGTGTAGCAAAAGCGGGCGGAATGGCAACTGAAACGGTAAAGGGGCGCCCCACTACAGCGTGTCTTCAGGTCAAACGGATTGTGGCACAAGGTCCAGAATGGAAGAGTCATCAAAAGGCAAAAAGTTCCACCGGACCCCGGGAGCCGGCCGCCTATGTCGGGGGCGATCTTAGGCCACACCAGGGCAACACGGCTTGGGGAGGGGGCAGGAGCCAAGCGCCCCCTCCCAGTCCGCGCCACCACACCGTATGTTGAAAATCTGAAGCCATCGTTCTACAAACTCTCAACCAGCCTTGGATGGAAAAATCTTGAAGAATGTACAAACTGAAAACCAGTTTTTGTCTGCATAGCATCAGCAGCAACGCTTGCTATCAGAGTGCATGAGTTTCATGCTCGATCGATTGAGCTAGCCGGATCAGGCAACAAAAAGTATAAAATAGTTATGTAAATTGTTATTTAATAAAATGTTTTACCCTGTTACTTTGCTGGTGTGTTGTATATATTTATAATATTTGCATAGAGTTTATCGTTATTTTGGGCGGGGTGGGTGGCGGAGCCGAGCTGTCTTGCAGCCATCATGGTGTGGAGCTCAGTTCATCTCACTATTTTCGTATTTCTCATGAAGGGTTGTTCCTAATGTTTCTATTTTAGCGAGGTCAAAAAGAGATCCCATTAGTGGGGCTCACCAGTCACTCGGGGGTACAAGCAGCGGACAGCGTCTTCCTACACAGGGAGACAGCCTACCTTTTCCCCTGCTCACGGACCCAGCAACCCTGCTCTACCGGCCGTGAGGGGCCCAAAAACTACATCCCCCAGACGCCCTAGCGGCGCACCAGCGGAGTTCCGCCCAAGGAGGCCTGTTTAAAGGACAGCATTCTCGGCAGAGCGGGGGGCTCACCAGTCACTCGGGGGCACAAGCAGCGGACAGCGTCTTCCTACACAGGGAGACAGCCTACCTTTTCCCCTGCTCACGGACCCAGCAACCCTGCTCTACCGGCCGTGAGGGGCCCAAAAACTACATCCCCCAGACGCCCTAGCGGCGCACCAGCGGAGTTCCGCCCAAGGAGGCCTGTTTAAAGGACAGCATTCTCGGCAGAGCGGGGGGCTCACCAGTCACTCGGGGGCACAAGCAGCGGACAGCGTCTTCCTACACAGGGAGACAGCCTACCTTTTCCCCTGCTCACGGACCCAGCAACCCTGCTCTACCGGCCGTGAGGGGCCCAAAAACTACATCCCCCAGACGCCCTAGCGGCGCACCAGCGGAGTTCCGCCCAAGGAGGCCTGTTTAAAGGACAGCATTCTCCGCGTCGCGGGACCGCGCGCGGGGCGACGACCGGGGCGAAGCCCGGGCAAAGGGCGGGCCCTCTGTGGCCCTCAGAGGCCAGAGGAGGACGGGACGGGCCACTACACCTGGTTCCATCACGGAGGGAGGTATCGTGCCTAATTATTATTCGGTGTAATTGTCTGGCATTCCTCATACTATTACCAACACGATGTCCATATGGGAGGAACTCAACGCCCTTTGCGGTACTAAGTACGCCCCTGATCTTTTAACCTCCCCAACTGTGGATTCTTTTTGTCTTAATGCTAATGGCCTCGCTGACAAACCTCACAGCCAAGTAAATGCCGCGCCCCTGGGTTCCTACAATAGATGGAAACATGACATCGAAACTAACTTTGGGAACAATACAAGTATACCACCACTTGCTAATCCAATAGCATTTATTGAGGACCCTGCCGCGGACACACCAGAGGACCCTCTTTTGTCTCCCAACACGACTTTATTGGCCAAAATTGAGCAATTACTGGTTGCTACTATCTCTCCCTTGGTCACTAAAATGAATGATTTAGGGGAAAGGCTGAACAATATCGAGTCAGTAATAAGAAAGCTCCCGCTTCCAGCTACCATTATGGCCACATGCGTCTGTCCTAACCCTACCACCGCCCCCGAAACGTATAAATCTGGCAATGGGGCCATCCAAATACAGCCATCACGCACACCTATTCAATTAGGCCCCAAAGTATCTGTCAAACCTGCACCAAAAACCCACACAGTGGCTAGATCCGCATTGGCAAGAAGGCCACATATCAACCTGCCCCCTGAGGCCGCCCCGTATGTCTCTGTCCTCTCTGGGGTCCCTGCCCTCATCCAGGGATCACGCGAGTCCCAGCAGGATTTGCTAAATAAGGCCATCTATTGGCTAAATAAGAATAGACCGTTGCCATCAGGGCTAGACGGGGGTATTTTGAGTGTCAGGAGGGTGGGATGGTTAGGGACGCTGCCCAAATGTATTGCTGGGGATTTGGTACTTATTAAATTCAAAAGTAACATTGTTGCCCCCTTTTTACGAGTTTGTACCCCCAATGAAAGTGAAAGACAAGGCACAATCCGCATTTGGGATCTACATGATTTTTACCCGAGCTCCCCTCACATTTCATAGGATAAACTCTTAAGTTTTTTTAATGGTAACTGATTTCTGCACAATAATTGTTGATTGATGGCTTTTTATTGTGTCTATGAAATGAAATGTCTATGGTTTTTCTGTATTGTCGATGCTTTCATGATTTTTAATTTAAAAATCGAATAAAGCTTATTATTATTATTATTTATTATAGTGGCCTACTGATTTTGCTCGATTACTTTTGTTTTTTTACACGATTTTTCACTATCTGCAAAGACTAAACAGAGTATTGCGACTTTGTGCTTGTTTGTAAATAGAGAATGAACCAAAGAGAATCAATTCTAAAACAGTAAATGCTTGGATAACAATCAATCAAATGGAGAGACAAGCAGGCACGACGGATTACAACGGGGGCAAAGGCCTGCGTTAACTATCCTTCACTATCTGCAAAAAGAGAGTACTACTAAGAGAAAAGAGGGGGGGGGCAGCGTTCAAAGCACATCAGCGTGCATAAACACGAAAAAGTTTTTACCTATCACGTACTTGACATTTGACAGCTTTTGATATTTGCTATTAAAAAACCATTGAAATTCACTGAAAAAACCATAGGTTTTAGCCCATATATAGTTAGGGATTAGCATTTACAAAACCTTAATTTACTCGCACAAAACCATAGAAATTCGCATATATAGTTAGATGCAATAACTATATATTGCGCACCCGCAACCCACTGCTGATGATGTCACATATTACATCATTCATGACATGGTCAGTGACATCACTGATGACATCACTGATGACATCTCAAATGACATCATTCATGACATGGTCAGTGACATCACTGATGACATCACAGATGACATCTCAAATGACATCACTGATAAAATCACTGATAACATCTCATTTGTCATTACTGATCACATCACTGATGATATCATTCATGTGATAATACGATCAACCTCTTCAGACTCTAATATAACCTTAGATACAATCAGTGTAAACAGACTCTCACAGACTGTCACTCATCCATGGAGTTACTCACACACCTAGTCAGTCATGCAAAGAATCAATCACACCTCCATTTCCTCAACTATACAGTTATACACACCTTACTTAATCAAACATATACTAACACATATTTACTCTCTTATACAATCCCTGATACAAGTTCACAATGATCCATACAGCCACTCACACATTCACTGGCTCTTATGCACAGTTATTTATATATGTCAACTCTTACATGTACTGTGTTTTACATATGTACTTACTTTGACATGTAGCACTGAGAAATCCAATTACTCACCAATGCACTCATGCTGATAGTCAACCGCCCATACAGCTGTTTTCACATGCACTTTTGAACCCGTACATCTACTGAATCAACTGCTCACACATCAATGCACAGAGTCACACACCTCCCAGCCACCCCCACACACACACTCACTCTCCCATACAAATATTTGGGCAACCAATCAATAACCCATATAGTTACTCATATAGCTACTGATCAACACATGCAGCAGTTTACAGAACTACAGTAATAATGATGCACAAATTAAGACAGTTTAGTCACTAACCCATGCACTCAGTGAGACACATTTAATCATTCTCTCATACAGTCAGTCATGCACCTACTAAATCCTTCATCCAAACACTTATACATCCACTCATTCTTCAATATGTAAGACATATTGTAACTTTACAGAAACATACAGTCACTGGATGTTGTCATTTGAGATGTCATCAGTGATGTCATTTGAGATGTCATCAGTGATGTCATCAGTGATGTCACTGACCATGTCATGAATGATGTAATATGTGACATCATCAGCAGTGGGTTGCGGGTGCGCGATATATAGTTATTGCATCTAACTATATATGCGAATTTCTATGGTTTTGTGTGAGTAAATTAAGGTTTTGTAAATGCTAATCCCTAACTATATATCGGCTAAAACCTATGGTTTTTTCAGTGAATATATATATATATATATATATATATATATATATATATATATATATATATATATATATATATATATATATATATATATATATATATATATATATATATATATATGGTGTCGGGTTGAAGGCGGCTTCCAACAATCGAGGCGGGGTCCGTAAAGGCGAAAACAACCAGAAACTTCCGCATTGGATATAGATCAATTTCTGCTTCCCAGGCTGAAACCACAGAAAATACGGACCACCACACGGCTTGCAGAGTGTTCACAGCAAAGGTTTATTATCCATTCGCAGTTAAGGTAGGCATGACGCGTTTCGGGCAGGAACTGCCCTTGATCACATGGCGGACATGCAGTAGTGTTCACTTTAAATAGGGCACACACTCATTTTTTTCTCTTTCATGATAACACCACGTGCTCTAGTGATAAACATAGAAAATAGACTTCTAATGAGAGGTGTTTTACATGTGCACAAAATTGGTAGCTTTGCAAAAACGGCATTTTACAAACTTAGCAGCACGTTTTACTGAGCACATGGAATGCTTTCAATTGTTCAATTGACAACGGAACATTTATAACCGCATAAATGCGTTTGAATTGTGCAAAATAAGCTAGCAGCATGTTGTTATTTAATCAATACATCTAAAAAATATACATATAGCAATTTAATCCCTGACACAAATGCACAAAATAAATAACATGTAAATATGTTAAAATTATTTAAAAGACCATATAAAAAAAGTCATTTAATAATGCTTGTGTTGCATAAATAAATAGATATTATGCTAAAATAAATGTGCAAATGGCAATATATTTTGCCTCCACAGAGATTACTACAGTATTAGTGTATCTAGGTGTGAATACGTAATCAAGCTGACTGGCTAGAATGTTATGTATTAATGTCACGTTGCATAATATGTGAACACGCACCATTTGAAGTGCTAGTGCTGAAATGGTTAAACATAGACAGTACGTAAGGTGTGTATAACTGTATAGTTGAGGAAATGGAGGTGTGATTGATTCTTTGCATGACTGTCTAGGTGTATGAGTAACTCCATGGATGAGTGACAATCTGTGAGTGTCTGTTTTCACTGAGTGTATCTAAGGTTATATCAGAGTCTGTAGAGGTTCATCGTATTAACACATGAATGATGTCATCTGTGATGTTGTCAGTGATGTCATTTGAGTTGTCATCAGTGATGTCATCAGTGATGTCACTGACCATGTCATGAATGATGTAATATGTGACATCATCAGCAGTGGATTGCGGGTGCGCGATACATAGTTAGCGCATCTAACTATATATGGAATTTCAATGGTTTTATGCGAGTAAAATAAGGTTTTGTAAATGCAAATTCCTAACTATATATGTTCTATAACCAATGGTTTTTTCATTGAATTTTCAAGGTTTTGTAAATGCAAATTCCTAACTATATATGGACTATAACCTATGGTTTTTTCTGTGAATTTCAATGGTTTTTTAATAGCAAATATCAAAAGCTGTCAAATGTCAAGTACGTGATAGGTAAAAACGTTTTCGTGTTTATGCACGCTGATGTGCTTTGAACGCTGCCCCCCCCTCCCCTCTTTTCTCTTAGTAGTACTCTCTCTTTGCAGATAGTGAACGGTAGTTAACGCAGACCTTTACCCCCGTTGTAATCCGTCGTACCTGCTTGTCTCTCCATTTGATTGATTGTTATCCAAGCATTTACTGTTTTAGAATTGGTTCTCTTTGGATCATTCTCTATTTACAAACAAGCACAAAGTCGCAATACTCTGTTTAGTCTTTGCAGATAGTGAAAAATCGTGTAAAAAAATAAAAGTAATCGAGCAAAATCAATAGACCACTAATTCGATCTCTTTTTGACCTCGGTAAAATACAAACATTAGGAACAACCCTTCATGAGAAATACGAAAATAGTGAGATGAACTGAGCTCCACACCATGAGGGCTGCAAGACAGCTCGACTCCGCCACCCACCCCGCCCAAAATAACGACAAACCCTATGCAAATATTATAAATATAGACAACACACCAGCAAAGAAACAGGGTAAAACATTTTATTAAATAACTATTTACATAACTATTTTATACTTTTTGTTGCCCGATCCGGCTAGCTCAATCGATCGAGCATGAAACTCATGCACTGATAGCAAGCGTTGAGAGTTTGTAGAACGATGGCTTCAGATTTTCTACATACGGTGTAGTGGCGCGAACTGGGAGGGGGCGTTTGGATCCTGCCCCTTCCCCAAATAAGATTTTCATACGTGAGTGTTCGTTCATGCTTTTGGTCCCTGAGTTGCTTCGATGTCACTGCCTTACACAAATGGCATAAGTCCTGGATGTTGAGTGCCATACTTCAGAGTTCTAAGCAGCGCTTGTTACACTGTTTAAATCTTATTTGCACCTGCTGCAGCTTCACTATTCAAAGTAAGTGGGGTCCGTTTGTGGACCTGACTGCATTGGAAAACAATGTGATACGGTGCCTCCCTAAACTGCTTGACGGAGGCCCCCGAGGGACAGTGAGATGGCGCGGACTGAGAGGGGGCGCTTGGCTCCTGCCCCCTCCCCAAGTCGTGTTGCCCTGGTGTGGCCTGAGATCGCCCCCGACATAGGCGGCCGGCTCCCGGGGTCCGGCGGAATTTTTTGCCTTTTGATGACTCTTCCATTCTGGACCTTGTCCCACAATCCGTTTGACCTGAAGACACGCTGTAGTGGGGCGCCCCTTTACCGTTTTAGTTGCCATTCCGCCCGCTTTTGGTACTCTGTGCCTCTTCCGCCATTCAGCTGTTTACCGCCCGCTCTTGCGACTACAGCGTCTCGCTCACCATGTAGTTGAGTTGCTCCCGCTCTTAAGATTTAACCGAACTTTTTGGACTGCTGAAAGCGGTTGTATTCCGACCGCTGGTTGGTGGAGACATTTTGACTATATTCTGGACCTGCGTTGTCGCGTAATGCGTCATATGACGCGCCGCGTTAGCGCACCCGGAAGTGCTCCGGTGCGCAAGGCGCAGCTTCCCGGAAACGATCCAGAGCGCGCCGCGCAGCGCGTAACGTAAGCATAACAGGTCATGTGACTTGTTAGTAAAACTTTTCATTGGTTCATTTTACTTTTGTTTTCCTAATGATGTAAGACTAGGTCATGTGACCTAAAAATAACACTTTTCATTGGATTAAAACATTTTTTTTCCCAAACGATGAAAGCCCCACCTTGTTTCTGGATGTTTCAGACTGAAGCTGGCGTCACCATGAGAGCACCACCATCTCGTAGCTCCGTCGTGGCCATTCCGCAAGCAATCATGGCAGCCGCTCCCCACCGGAAGCCTGCGGGAGTCGAGGTCCCCCAAGACTTTTGTAGAATCTTCAAGGCTGAGGGGACGCTTTCGAGAATGGGACCCAAGCCCTGGCAGACAAGCGTCCGAGTTCCAAAGTGTCCCAGGGCCATTTTACTGGACCAGGCCCAAATCCGAAGAGCCGGCCGCCATTTTAAGAGTCCTGTGGCAGCCGCCTATCGCTGCACCGCAAGAGTAGGAGCAACTCAACTACATGGTGAGCGAGACGCTGTAGCCGTAAGAGCGGGCGGTAAACAGCTGAATGGCGGAAAAGGCACAGTGTAGCAAAAGCGGGCGGAATGGCAACTGAAACGATAAAGGGGCGCCCCACTACAGCAGACGAGCCTCCGCCATGTGCTTCACAACTGCATACGTATCTCGTGATATCAAGGTTGGGCAACCAGTACACAACAAGCAGTTACGAGTCCCATTTACACCGGAGCCATTTTGGGCGCGGCCGGGCAGGTCCAGGATCTAGTCAAACATAACAAATGAGGCTGACGTCTCTGAAGCAGTTGACGCACAGCAGGACATAGCAAATAAACACGAAGTCTCTAAAGCTGTTAACTCACTGCAGGACAAAACAAGTGAACCTGAAACCTCTGGAATAATTGTCGCTCAAAAGAACAACACACAAAACTCTAGAGCCTGAAGAAAGAAAAACAGAACGGCACTGTAGTTTCAGACACACTTAACACTAATGACTAAACAAAGATATCGTCTGTTTATGAAGCAGTTATCATATAAACAGAATTGACAAAGAAGTGTGCAGACACCAATGCTATTAAGAAACACAAGAAAATCCCTAACGCATCAGCATTCTCGGAAGAGGTTGACACAGATAACATCTTAAGGAACAAAGAAAGACAAAATAAGGATGAGGAAGTTATCACTTTAGTTTTTTCATCAGCTAGCGACAGCAAGATAACATTGTAATGGAGATTAGAGAGGCTACGGATGGATAAATAAATTATCAAAAGAAATGGCTACTCCCCCCTTTAGCAGATTAGCTAAATCTTTGCGCAATTTGGACATTAAAGTTATATTATTGTTGTTGTTGTTGTTATGGTTATAGTTCTGGTTAATTTCAGCAAGAAACACATTGTAATGGAGAATAGAGAGGCTACGGATGGGTGAATAAATTATCAAAAGAAATGGCGACTCCCCCCTTTAGCAGATTAGCTAAATGTTTGCGTAATTTAAGCATAAAAGTTATATTATTGTTGTTGTTGTTGTTATCGTTATAGTTCTGGTTAATTTCCATTCAGAGTGTCCTACACAGCACCACTCTAGGTAAACCCTACTTTATGTAAAACCTGCACTTAGTTGGTCACCATGGGGTTTAAAGAAGGGATGGTTCTTCACCTGGGTGCCGTCCACAACTCAGCACGTTGTGCTGCCTTGGGACTATTCGCACAAAAGACAGCTTCGGACCATTGTTGTTTTTTTTTGTCAAAAAATGTTTAAATATATTTACAGTTTTTGTTACGTTCGTTATATTTAAAAGTTAATAAAGTTTTATAAACCTACTTTTTTGGAGTACTATATATTATTAAAAAATCGGGAGAATGGGGCCTTGAATCGGGTTATTGTCATGTGTGGGCTTTGCAAGTGTACTGCTACAGGATCGGACATTTCAAACTCAAATGCACGTTCTTTTTCTTACCTTTCCGAAGCATGGAGCGCAATAGCAGGCAGAGAAAGGGTGATGCAAGTGTTGAACACTGCCTGGCCTGGCAAGTTGCTGGCAGTGCCCCCCCCCGCCCGCTCCTGAAAGAGGGCACACACACACCGCCGCCCCGAGTACTTCACAGATCTTTAAAAGACCATGCGCTTGTTCATGAGGCTTAAATGGTTTATCACCCCTTCTAGAACCCCTGCATCGACCCTCTGACGTTTCCTGGAAGAATTAGCACGTAACACAATACCAAGCCCTGTCAGCTGAAACCCCAGAGGAATCGTGGGGCATATTATCAAGGGGGTTTAATTCCGCTTTTTTGGCTTTAAAAGCCAAGAAAGCGGAGATAAAATTATCTCCCTATTACCAAGCTGTCGCTAACACCAATTAGTGACAGCTAAAAGGAGATAGCGACCATCTTGGGCCCCGCTTTGCATGTCAGTGATATCTATCACTAATGACATGCAAAGTGGGCGTGCCAAGATGTTAGCGACTGGAAACAGTCCCTTACATCGCTATCTCCTATTACCAAATTTTGGAGATATTCGCGCTAAGCGCGAATATCTCCACAAGCTAACACCTGCCCTGAGCAGTTCTTAGCCATGTTATCCAATTGGAGGTGGATAACATGGCTAAGAGCATTTGCTGGATAATGCATGAATATCGCTGACTTTTCAGCGATATTCATGCATTGCGGCCGTTTTTTATCGCATTTGCGAGCAGTTCTTAGCCATGTTATCCAATGGGAGGTAGATAACATAGCTAAGAGCATTTGCTGGATAATGCATGAATCTCGCTGTCTTTTCAGCGATATTCATGCATTGCGGCCGTTTTTTATCGCATTTGCGAGCAGTTCTTAGCCATGTTATCCAATTGGAGGTGGATAACATGGCTAAGAACATTTCCTGGATAATGCATGAATATCGCGGACTTTTCAGCGATATTCATGCATTGCGGCCGTTTTTTATCGCATTTGCGATAAACCTTGCTAATAGCAAGGTTTATCTGCGATAAAAATCGCCGATGTGCGGCGATAATTTTTGTCTCTAAACAAGTTAGAGACATAAATTATCGCTAGTTGTTGGTAATATGCCCCCGGGTTTTTGCTTGCAGGAATCTGGAGGCGGGAGACTAGCACTGAAATCAGTAGTCTCACGCCTGAATCGGGAGGGTTGGCATGTCTGGATTCTCTACAGCTAGGGCCATAAACTACATCCGCAGAGCTAGGTGATAGCCTGGGACCGACCTGGCATCTAAAATGGCTGCCGTGCACGACAAAATTGTGGCATTGGAAAAAAGGCAAGATGGCGCAAACAATGTTTATCAATAAGGATTCATTTATAACAAAATATTTTATCGCACTGACAAATTGGTGGTCAACACTTCCTGATTTCCTTCGAATCGAACGTTAACAGACGTCACGCAGCAAAAAAAAAAAAAAAGCTCACGCACAGCCGCTGGAAGACATGTATCAACATATATGAGCCTCCTCAGCCACCCTCAGAAAACATAAGGGATTAGGATACGTCTCCCGCACCCCCTTATACCTAGTAATTTAATTAAAACGAAGCACAAAATGGTCTCCCGCACCCCCTTATACCTAGTAATTTAATTAAAACGAAGCACAAAATGGCGAATTCCCGTTTCGCTACCAGTTTGCGGCCCAGTTCGCGGCCCGGGAAGCGCTTCTACCGTGAAAAATATTTTTTTTTTATTTTCCCCACGGGACCCTTTAATAACCCCAACAAGATTCCTAGGGGGTCAAGAGGGGTATACCTTGCCCCCTTTCATTAAATTCCCCCTTCGTTTTCCACCTCTTCTTCTCTCTCGATCCTACCGAGAGATAAGATGGCGGCTGCTCCGGACTGTTTAGAATGTTGACAGACACCGGGGAGCCAATCAGCTTCGCATCGCAAAGTTCCGTTTCGCGAAAAGTAAGCGGACCGGAGCGCAGCCCGGAGCGCTGTTACAGATATATATCTTGTTTTGAACGTTAATTTCTCAAAATCCACTGGAGCACATATATTGAGACCTAGCAAAGGCACATCGGGCTAACAGTCCCTACAATTTTGCCAAGTTTCGTGCAAATCCATTCAGCCGTTCGAGCTAAAAGTGAGGCCAAAGGCCCTATGGAAATTAACATGGGAAAAACGCGTTTTGGGACCCCCTTTTTTCTCGGCCCCCCCTTGACGAAACCACCCCAAATTTTCTGGGGCTGCTCAGAAACAAAATGTGCCATTTTCCTGAAAATTTCAGCCGATTCCGTCCACAAACGCCAAAGTTATTAGACATAGAATTTTCAAAAGTTCCATAGACAAATAATCCTAACTATATATACCTATTGGCGACACGCCAGTAGGTAATATATATATATATATATATATATATACATATATATATATATATATATATATATATATATATATATATATATATATATATTTCAAGAATTTGACCAGAGTTGAGTCGACCTTCAGGCACACTCCACTTACTATTAAACACGGATTGACATGCAGGACAGAATTTGCTGTCTATATGCTTGAGTGCAAGTGTGGACTACGCTACATTTGGAGCACTAAGCTCCAGGTCCACCTCCGCATACTCCAACACCTCAGGGCTATAATGAATAATGACCCAGCTTACCCTGTAGCGAGGCACTTTAAGGAGGTGCACAACAATAACTCAGAGCACCTGCAATATTCTGTCATTGATTGTGTTCCGCCACTGAAGCGGGGGGGGGGCAACAGAGGTGAAACAGTCATTTTGTGTGGTCATTATGTCAAAATGACTGTTGCGCCTCTGAAGAGTGCAATGAGCACCAAACGTGTCAGGAGTGAATCGACAGGCATGCTGTAAACTGGATCCGCCCGCCGGCTTTTACTTCATGAAGGGTGCTGCAGTGGATGTCAGAGTGCGTCTCCACAGGTGGAAAGTTTGAGCTTTGATATATACAGCCATAAACAATCCAAACGCAAAGTTGCCTTGCTAGGGAGACGCCCACAACAGGTAAGTTAATCTGCCATCCTTCTTTATTGAGGGGTAAAAACGGAACCAGCCGCCGAACATAACCATACATCTTCAACCTTTAGCCTGACGCGTTTCGTGTTCAGCAACACTTTATCAAAGGCCACGGGTTCAGGCAGCTACGGCAAGGCAATCTTGAGCACGCCATTAAATCATCACTAACCCCGGCCGTTGGGCGTAGCCGCACCTGCGGCATCCTGGTAATTGCAGTGGCTCGTATTTTCTCCAGTGAGCTGCCTTGTCTCGCTTCCCAATGTTCATACTGTCCTCCCAAGTGGGTTTTGGTGCTGGGCTTTAGGCAACGTTTAAAACTTCGTATCCCACAATAATCGGCACCTGTTCCTTAGGCGACGGCGTAGGTTGACGTCGTCGCAGGGGTGCTGTCACCAACACCGGGGCATCTCCACGGCTCAGGCCAGCGTAAACAATCCAAACGCAAAATTGCCTTGCTAAGGAGACGCCCACAACAGGTAAGTTAATCTGCCATCCTTCTTTATTGAGGGGTAAAAACGGATCCAGCCGCCGAACATCACCATACATCTTCAACCTTTAGCCTGACGCGTTTCGTGTTCAGCAACACTTTATCAAAGGCCATGGGTTCAGGCAGCTACGGCAAGGCAATCTTGAGCACGCCATTAAATCATCACTAACCCCGCCCGTTGGGCGTAGCCGCACCTGCGGCATCATGGTAATTGCAGTGTCTCGTATTTTCTCCAGTGAGCTGCCTTGTCTCGCTTGCCAATGTTCATACTGTCCTCCCAAGTGGGTTGTGGTGCTGGGCTTTAGGCAACGTTTAAAATTTAGTATCCCACAATAATCGGCACCTGTTCCTTAGGCGACGGCGTAGGTTGACGTCGTCGCAGGGGTGCTGTCACCAACACCGGGGCATCTCCACGGCTCAGGCAGGCCATAAACAATCCAAACGCAAAGTTGCCTTGCTAAGGAGACGCCCACAACAGGTAAGTTAATCTGCCATCCTTCTTTATTGAGGGGTAAAAACAGAACCAGCCGCCGAACATCACCATACATCTTCAACCTTTAGCCTGACGCTATAAAAAAGACCTATATAAAGCTACATATACTGTCTTTACCTACAACCGGTGTCCATTGTTCTTATCTCGAACTACTGTACCACTAATTCTGTTTCTATTGTACGTGTGCCCAGTACATGCTGTACATTTTATGGTGTTTAGGCATTACTTGCCCGACCACCTTTTAAGAGGTTTCAGGGTTTTCCTCCATACTGGTAGCACCGTCCAACGATATTCACAACTTGTCCATCACCACACACGATAACTGCACTGTGTGAGCGCCTTATACTGTATTAACTCAAACCCTCAGCTGAATCCTCATCACTGTGAGAATGTGTGGGTTATCATTGTGAGAATGTCTGGGTGGGAGTATTCTTTGTGGGACACTTGAAGATGCCGTCGAATTGAAGAGGTTTTGTACCTCATGCAGAGTTGTCAATAAACTACTTATAATTCACTCAATATCAATGGAGTATACTTTACAAGCTGGCGACGGGGGACAACTCTGCATGATGTTTGGATCTTATGTACATGGAATAAAGAAAAAATCTGATGAGATGGAGAACAAAAGAAAATTAAATGAGGTGAGCGGTGGCTGCAAGGATGTAATAGAAACGTGAGGAGGAACCAATGAAAAAAAAAGAGAAGATTGATAGAAATTAAAATTTGACTCACAGAGGGAGTTGGAAGCGCGAGAAGTGCTCGATCAGAGAGTAGTGACGTGTTGAGGAACGAGGCTGAAGTGTATCTGCGTGAGAGGACAAGAGCAGTAAAGAGCCAGAAAGTACTTGCTCTGCCTCTGAAGCGCGACGGACGACGCAATGATGTAACACGTGAGGCGGCCATTTTGGAAGAGGATCAAACGAATTTAAATGAATTAGGTTGCACTGAGGAGACACGTAAGGCAACCATTTAAAGAAGTTGATTATATCCACGGAAGACGACGGCATCCAAATTAATGCTTAATGGAGCTATTTATGTAAGTGGAAAGCAGGAAAAAAAAAACTTTCACAAAGCAGTGATTAAGGGTGAGTGTGACAGCGGCGCATGAAGTCACAGTTTATTAACAGGAGCGCATATGGATTAAAGCGCGCAGTGAAGTAGTGTGAAGAGTTCTGTTTTTAGGTTATTTATATTTGTTAGCCTTTCAAGTTTGAACATAATTGACTTGCATATCGATGATATGCTCACCTTTTAAAAGAAAAGTATATTATTTTTCGGCACTCAGGAAGCATTTAAAAAAAGAAGTACTTATTCTTTAATTAAAAGACAAGAGGAATTGAAAATGTGTGCAGCACAAACTTTTACACTGACGTCGCCAATTCCATTCTTAGCAGAACCTGGAGAACCACGCATCAAATGGCAAGAATGGAAAGTTTATTTCATTAATTATATGGTCACTATAAACAATGATAGCATGACACCGGAAATAAAAAAGGCATATTATTGCATTCACTAGGACCAGAAGGGATGAGACAATATCATCAAATGCAGAAGAAAGAAAGAAGTGAAGATGAAGTGGATGTTTATGCAAATGTTTTGGAAGACCTAGAAAAATATTATGCACCGACTGTTTGTGTTGCTCTTGATAGATATACATTTTTCAGAAGGAAACAAGATCAGAATGAGAAGATAGATGATTATTTGAGTGCTTTAAGAAAAATGGCAGAGCGATGTTGATTTGGGCAAATAGAGGAGGAACTGATAAGGGATCAAATTATTATGTTAACCAACAATAAAAGAGTACAAGAAAGATTGTGGACTATGGGTGATGGCACATTGAACAAGATACTTGCAGTGGTGAGGAAAGCAGAAGTATCAGTGAAATGTGCTAAAGCGGCATTAGACGAGGAAAAAGGAAAAGAGAAGGAAGAAGTTTGTGTTGTGAGAAAAGTGGGAAAACAAAATAATAAACATTTTGAGAAAGAGAAAACTAAGGAATTTAAAAGTGAAAGGAAAAGTAGTAATCTCATGAGAACAGATTTAAGCAAAGAAACTCAAGGAAATGTAGCTTGTTATAGATGTGGAAGTTATAATCATTTAGGTAATAGCATACTGTGTAGAGCTAGAGATCAAAAATGTGCTGTGTGTGGATTGATAGGGCATTATGCACGTACATGTAATAGGAAAGATAAAACAACGAGAGTTAAATATGTTACTGAAAAAGAAAAGGGAAATGAAACAAAGGAAAACTTCTCAGAAGAGGATGATGAGATTTTCATGATTAATGATGCAATTGTAGATGTAAAGAGTAAAGGTAAGAGTAAACCATTGTGTGAAATTGTGGTGGCTGGAGTGAAGGTAGTGTTGGTGGCAGACTCAGGGTCGCCTTACACTATTGTTAATTTAGAAATGTGGAAGGATACATTTATAAAAGAAGTTGGTGAAGAACTTAATGTTTGTGAAGTAAACCCAACACGTTTTACTGGTGAGAGTATACCTATGGTAGGATGTAGAGATGTCACATTTGAGTTTAAAGGACAAAAGCAGAGGGAAGGATGTATGTTGCAGAATATGGTCCGAGTGTTTTAGGCTGGAAAGATCAGGGAAGTTTGAAGATAATTTTAAACCCAAATAGCATGGAGCAAGTACTTGTACTCAATGATGATGATGATATGAGTAAGAAAATAAGTGACAGATGTGTTCTCGGGGACAATTGGTATGCTCAAGGGGTTTAAACATAGAATTAAACTTAAGGAGAACGCCAAACCAGTATATTTTAAGGTCAGGAATGTACCTTTTGTTGTAAGGAAAGAATTGGAAAAAGAATTGCTTAGATTGGAAGCAGCAGGAGTGATTGAGCGAATAGAATCCTCAGAATGGATGTCTCTGATTGTTGTGGCAAGGAAGTCGAATGGAAAAAATAGGTTATGTAAATGTAAATTGATACTTGTATAGCGCACTACTCACCCGCAAGGGTCTCAAGGCGCTTGTACGAATACCGCTGTGGAACCCGTCCTGGCTTTCCCTGTGAGGCATCCACTCCTGGGCAGCCCCAGGGTGAAGGCCAGGCATTCTTAGCATCGTGGGGGCCGTTGTGGAGATTAAGCAAGCTATTGCCCAGAGTTGGCGAGTGGGACTCTATGATTAGAATAGGCACCGAGGCGAGAATTATCAGGTCCGTGGAATTTTTTAGTCCAAGACCCGCCGAGGCGGGGAATTGAACCCTGGTCCCGGGCTAGACCTCTGCATCAGGGTCTGCCGCTCTAACCATTGAACAGAGAAATCCAAGTTGATAAATATCCTCTACCAAAGATAAATGAGTTATTGTCTAAAACGAAAGGTATGAAATGGTTCTCTACTGTGGATTTGTCATCCGCTTATTATCAGATACAATTGCATAAAAAAAGCAGAAAGATAACATCGTTTATAACTCCTTTTGGATGTTTTAATACATCAGGATGCCGTTTGGACTAGCTTCCGCGCCAGCGGTTTTTCAAAGATTAATGAGCTACATTTTGAAGGATATTCCGGGAGTATTATATTTCCAAGATGACATTCTAATAATGGGTGAGAACAGAGAAGTACATTATGAAAGAGTGGAAGATGTATTTGTTTTGAGAAAACGAGGATTGACAGCCGAATATGAGAAATGTAAGTTTGCTAAAGACAAGGTTGCACATTTGGGTCATAAGATAGGAAAAGATGGAATCTCCCCGAAAAAGGAATTAGTTGAAGCTGTGAAAGAGGCACCAGAACCGAGGAACAAAGAGGAACTTTGTTCCTTTCTAGGACTTGCGGAATACTACTTCACATTTGTAAGAAATTTTGCAGAGAAGTCGTATGATTTAAGACAGTTACTTAAACAAAGAAGTACATTTGTGTGGAGTAGTGCATGTAAAGAAAATGTTGAGACTTTAAAAAAGGACATTTGTAAAGCAACACCTATTAAGGGATTCGATCCAAAGTTGAGAAGTGTTTTAACAGTGGATGCAAGTGGAAGAGGATTGGGTGCAGTTTTGACACAATGTGAAAAAGGGAATAAGGAGGTAGTAATAGGTTTTGCATCAAGGAGTCTAACGCCAACAGAAGAATTATATTCAGTAATTGAAAGGAAAACCCTTGGTTGTGTGTGGGGAATGGAAAATTTTAGGGTGTTTTTATGGGGTAATGAATTTGATGTGAGAATGGTCCACAAAACCATTAGTGAATTTGTTGACTACAGGTGGGATGGTGAAAGCATCCGCAAGGATAGCAAGACTTTCAATGAGGCTGCAAGATTTTAATTACAGGATAAAATATGTTCCTAGTGTGCAAAATAAGATTGCAGATTGTTTGAGTAGGATTCCGTTACCCATTAAGGAAGTACCGAAGAGTATTTGGGATGATTATCAGGTTGCTATAGTTGAGGATGAAAGTATGGAATCTATTGACAGAAAAGTTTGGATTTTAGAATATGAGAAAGATGAGCTGTTGGAAAAATTTTTAAAAAAAAGGATTTTGAAAGGATGGGGAGAAAGGAAACCTGATGCAGTAGAGGTAAGGAGTTTTTGGGAAATGAGGAATAAATTGAGTGGTGAGGCTGGATTTATTAGTAGGGGAGGAAGGATTGTACCACCTACTGGCCTGAGGAAAAAAATAATTGAGTTATGTCATGAAGGACATTTTGGAATTGTAAGAATGAAGAAGAGAGTAGTGTTCATATTGGTGGCCAGGAATAGACATTGAAGTAGAACGGATTGGGAGAGAGTGCAAGGACTGTGCAGATTCTGATAAAAGTTTAAAGAATTTGAGACCACAGTTGATGCCCATTGAGTGTCCAGAAATGATGTGGGATTTACTAGCGATAGATTTTATTGGTCCAGTGCAAACTAGGAATGGAGAGAATACATTTATCATTGGTTTAATTGACTATTTTAGCAAATGGGTTGAATTAGAAGTTGTTGAAAAAGCTGATGCTGATACCGTAGTTAAATTTTTAAGTGATGTGTTTTTACAAGAAGGATTGTCAAAAAGAATAATAAGTGATAAAGGCACACATTTTACTGCTCAGAAAGTAGAATTTTTAAAAAAAAGGAATGGTATATTTCATAATAAAACTTCTGTGTATCATCCCTCTGGAAATGATGCGGTAGAACGATGTAATCGAGTCATTAAAGGCACTATTAAAATAGCTTGCGATAACAAGAAAAATTGGGAGGTGGAGATTAAAAAAATGCTTTGGGGTTATCGTTTGACGCTATCTCTCACAGGTCATAGTCCCTTTGCTTTAATGAGGGGAAGGGAACCTTTCACAAAAGATAATATAGGGTGGATGGATAGTACTAAACATATTGAATGGTCACCAAAGATTGTGAAGGAAAACATCATTAAGGCACAACAAGTATACAAGAAAAATTATGATACAATCAATCAATCAATCAAGACATTTGTAGAGCGCACTACTTACCCGGAGGGTCTCAAGGCGCTTGGGGGGTGTGGGGGGTGCTGCTACTGCTCGAACAGCCAAGTCTTGAGCTTCTTCCTGAAGGACAGGTGGTCCTGGGTCAGGCGCAGGAATGTTACAAGAATGGAAGATCTAAATGTGGGAGATTGGGTTCAAACAAACAAACCTGGTAAAGTAGCTACAGGAGAAAGTGTGTTTTCTAAACCATTAAAGGTAGAATGTTTAAGAAATTCTGCTAGATTAAGTGACAGTCGTGTTTGGCATATGAGTCATATTGCCAAATGTAAAAACTTTGAAAAAACACAAAAAGGGGATGTGTGGGAAACCACGGACAACTCAACAAGGATGTTTGATGATTGGTTGTGGGAGGATGAGGTTGAAGATGGAGTAGAGCCAGAACAAACCAAGGGTCAGCAGGAAGTCATAGATGTGCCTCCTCAAATAGAAAAACAGGCTAGAACAGACTTGAGAAGAGTAGGAAGATTGGGAAGAGTCATTCATACTCCTCGAAAGCTCCGAGATTTTGTGCTGTCATAATTTTATTGTATTAATAGCAAACGTACATTGTATATAGTTGCTCTGTGTTTGTTTTTTATATAGGAGGGGGATATGTGGTGTTGATGCATTCCATTGTATGGAATGTATCTACATCACTGTGAGAATGTGTGGCTTTTTATTGTGAGAATGTATGGGTGGGAGTATTCTTTGTGGGATAGTTGAAGATGCAGTCAAATTGAAGAGGTTGTGTACCTCATGGAGAGTTGTCAATAAACTACTTATAATTCACTCGATATCAACGGAGTATACTTTACAATATTACTTGATCTCGTCAATGTCTTTTGCAGCACCATCCAGTAAACAGCCCGTTCCGTCTTTTAAAGGACGTTGCGGCGGGTCTTTTATAGATCATATTTTGATTTCTGCTAGTCTTCAGTCCATCCTTCGGGTATTTATCATCATGGAGAGTGCATTCAGCGATCATAATCCTGTGTGTGTGCACTTGGTGGGCGGAATGCTGAAGAGGCAGGCCAGGGTGATGGTCGAGGAGGTAGATTTTTTAGTGGAGGCACGGAGGCAAACATTGAGTCCCAGAGACAAAAAGAAAACAACGTAAATGTAAATGTAAATGTAATGTAAACAACAGAAAAAGGCAGAACACAGTTAGAAGAACACGGCGCCGTAGGCGGAAACGCAAAGCCGAAAGGGAAACAAAGAAATTATTGGCGCAAACAATAGATTCCGATGAACAAACCATTATAAATCTATCTACCATAACTCTAACCAAGGCAGAGGAACACCTTTTGGCCTTAGGGCTTAATTATTGTCCTGAAAGCAACTTCAACTATGCTACCACAAGAGTGGATATTTTTTGCTTTATACGCAAATTAAAGTTAAAGAAATTCTTCAAGATTAAAACAGGACTCGAAAAGAAAAAGAATCCCGTGGACATGAACCATCAGCCCAAATTACAGGCCTCTGATGTACAAAAATTATTAACCAGCATTACCTCAGAAACGATGAACAAGGGGAATCAATAGACTCTCCTCAACAAAGGATACGTGCAATTGATTTGCTTCAAAAAGGTGCAGGTGAAAGTCCTTACAAGCCAAATCGACATTTCTGCCATTAATGCCTAAAGACGCTGTGGATATCTTTTACAAGTGTGTTAGAGAAGAAATAAAAAAACTCCACCGCCAAGTCAATTATAAGAAAAGCAAGATGAACTTTAACAAATCACAATTTCAAAACCTAGTGAAAAAACTGGGCAATGATATGGAGGTTATTGTGAAAAAATCGGACAAGGGCGGGAACATTGTTCTATGGCCTAGGAAACAATAAGTACAGGAAGCCATGCTGCAACTAAACAACGTGGAGTATTATGAGAAATCCACAATGGGAGATTACAAAAAAGCAAAGGACTCTTTAAAGAAAGAATTACAATATTGGAAACAAGAAGGGCTGATATCGGCGGATGAATATCATTTCATGTACAATGAGCACCCAGTTCTTCCCTTTCTTTATTTATTACCTAAAATCCATAAAAGAATCTTTTCAACACCGGGACGCCCCATAATTTCGGCAATTAAGAGCATGACCAAACATGTGGGTCAATATGTGGATTTTTATTTACAAGAGTCAGTAAAAACGTACCTTCCTATGTGAAAGATACTGGTGATTTCTTAAACAAACTACACAACATTGTATGGACAGACAATATGATTCTTATGACCCTGGATATAGAATCGCTCTATACCAGTATTGAACATTCTTGTGGTATTAATGCAGTCAAACATTTTTTGAGTTCTAGGCCTTGTGAATACCTTATGCACAACAAGATGTTGATATCCCTGATTATGTGGTGTCTAGAAAATAACTACTTTTCATTTGGCAAGGATGTTTACAGGCAAACACAGGGTGTTGCGATGGCGGCCTGCTTCTCCCATAGCTACGTGTGTTTGCACGTGGGCTATTTGGAGGAGCAGGTCCTCAAGGCACAACATAAGGAAACTTTTGACAACAAGATCATGCATTGGCTGCGTTACATCAATAATGTTTTTATTGTTTGGAATGGTGATATTGAAAGTGAAGAGGATTTTATTAAAACAATTAATGACAACTATTTTAACTTACACTTCACGTCTCATATCAGTCCAATCAAGATTGAATTTTTAGATGGTTGCATTTACATTAAGGATAGTAAGTTAGTCACCACTGCTTATAGAAAACCTACAGCAGGGAATGGAACACTTCATGCAACCAGTGCACACCCTAAACATTTAATTGCTAGCATCCCGTATGGAGAGAAATTTTAAGATTGAAACGTATCTGCAGTACACCATAAGATTTTGAAAGCTGCCAAAATGAAGCTCTATCAAGATTGAGGAGAAGAGGTTACACAAATAAAGTAATAGCAGAGGCAGTATTGAAAGCCAGTAAGAGATCTAGGGCATCACTTCTTCCACAAGAGATAGAAGAAGAAGAGTTAGATACTACATCTGAAGACCCACCTAGGCTTATCACAACATTCAGTCGTCAAGAAAGAAAAATCAGGGAAATAGTCAATAGGAATTGGCCCATTATCTTGACAGACAATGTCCTCAGCAGTAGACTTCCGATGAAACCTACAATTACATTCAGAAAAACTCAATCTATAGGAGTGCAACTTTCAAGAAACAGTCCTGAGTTAGAGAATATGGAATCTTGCTTAAAACCAAGAAAAGGTTTTTACAAATGCACAACTTGTCGTGCATGTAAGTTTGGAGTAAATACTACTACATACAGCACTCCATTCCGAGAATACGAGTTAGACAATAAGAACAATTACAATTGCCGCAATGATCACGTGGTCTATGTTCTCACTTGCACTTGTGGGCTTAGGTATGTGGAAAGTACCAAGCTCCAGGTGCACGTGAGGATATTGCAACATCTTCGGGCAATTATTAACAGCGATCTGGCTTATCTGGTCGCACGGCATTTTAAAGAGGCCCATAATAAGGACATCAATTGCCTGTCTTACTTCGTCATTGATTCAATTCCAGCTCCACGTAGAGGGGGCAATAGAGAAAGAGCATTAAGACAGCGGGAAACAAAATATATTTCAGAACTTGATAGTAAATTCCCAAATGGTCTTAATACTACAGAGGACATGCACACCTTTTTATAAACTACATTGGCTTATTTTTACATGGACCTTTTTGAAATTTCTTTTCCTCTAGCGTATATTTGGTTAGGTGGCTGGATTTTTTATTATCAGTCTGATCGCTATGATAATGGTCCATTGAATATGTCTAGAAGGTGTTATTTTGAATAAGAAACTTTTAACCCCACAGGCTTGTGGGGCCAATGCTTACTTTCTAATTGAGAATTTAACTGTTGCTAAAATAAGAAATACTACGGTATTCTTCCACTTTGCCTCACTTTTTAATGGATTTTTAACTTATTGTTTATTGGTACACCTTCCACTTAATTTTTAGGTGACAGCCTACATTTGGTAGGTTTTCTTCTGGTTTATTATTCATAGGTTTTTTTGCACTAGGAACTTGATATTTGTAAATAATGCACAGAATGAAGTTCACGATAATAATGGAAACACACATTTTCTGTGGTTTAATGAAAAGATATGCTTCAATCAATAACTAATGTATCTACTTAGATCCAAACCAGAAGCATTAAGGCAGCTTTATACATTCATGATTGTTTCCCTGGAGAATTACAGTACCTCACATAATGATATAATCTGTCTGTGGCTATTCTCGCAGTTAGGCATTAATTTGCACATATTTTGGTGTAATTTGCACATGACATGTTATGCGTAATTTGCACATGTAATATCCTCTGTGATCAATTGGTATTTTACTACAACTACTACAATGATCAAATTTGCCTGTGATTATTCTCGCATTTAGCCGGTAATTTGCACTTATTCTTGCGTAGTTTGCACATGACATATTGTGCGTAATTTGCACATGAAAAACCCTCGGTGATCAAATGGTATTGTACCACAATGTGTATATATTGCAATTATTATTTCGTATTTTGGTGATAATTTGCACATGTTTTGCGTGATTTGCACATTACAGATTTTGCGTAATTTGCACATAATATGTCCGTTGTAATCAATTGGTACTGTATTACTATGCGTGTATATTGCAATCATGAACACACATTTTTGGGTCTAATTAATTATGTTTTTTTTTTAAAACTATGGACATATTGTTCTATGTTTTTTTTTATGTAGGACAGTCCTGTATATGTTTTTATAAACAGGAATAACTTAATGTATAGACTAATAATTGATTATCTATGCATATAAGACCTCTGAAAAGAAAGGCAAAAATGCGGTATTTTTTCACTGTCTATTAACACGTGGTGTAGTACTGAAAAAGATTGTATAAAAACAGTATGCGATCAAGGGCACTCGATGCCCGAAACGCGTCATGCGAGGAGTGAGATATAAGGATTAAAAGTATACCTGCCATTGCAAGTTGTCTCGTGGTTCGTTTGTTTCCAAGTTCGCCAACAAGAAGTGCTGGAAGTAGCTGTTTACACACACACACACACACATATATATATAATATACTCACCTGGAGGAGGAGGAGCCAATGGACTGCTGATATTGAAGTGGTCTCTGGAGCGCTTGAAATTTTGTTTTCTTGTGGGACTGGCACTGATGACGGCCAATGGGGCCAGAAACGCGTCTGCCATGGCGTTTCACAGACTTCAGGAAGCGACTGCATGTTTGCCAAATAAATCCTTCATTTGAGCCCGGAGCATGTGTCTCGCTGATTTCTAAAGAGGTCAGCATTGGTTTTCTATGTGTAGCCGGGTCTCTGCTGATACCGGCAAGGGGCACGCCCTCTCGTTCTGGAGCTCCGTGTGATCAGCAAAAACTGTGGTGGAGTGTGAGAAGCACAACACGGTGCCCCCGCTAGCAGAGGTACTAACCAGCTGGTGTGTGTCTGCGTGAAGGGGAGAGAGGAGGCGGCATTGCGCTGCCTGACAAGGGCTCATTCGAAGGTAATGGCCGGAATAATATGCCCAGGACCCCTGTGGTGGAGTGCAAGAAGCGCCAAGCAATTAGGGGCACGAAAGTGAGTCTGTTGTCCCATACACTGGTATACGGGACCTCGTGGACTGCAGGTTCCATCAGGCAGTGCTCCTGGGAGGTGCAACGCTGTTATTACACTCACCTGGAGGAGGAGGAGCCAAGGGACTGCTGATATTGAAGTGGTCTCTGGAGCGCTTGAAATTTTGTTTTCTTGTGGGACTGGCACTGATGATGGCCAATGGGGCCAGAAACGCGTCTGCCATGGCGTTTCACAGACTTCAGGAAGCGACTGCATATTTGCCAAATAAATCCTTCATTTGAGCCCGGAGCATGTGTCTCGCTGATTTCTAAAGAGGTCAGCATTGGTTTTCTATATATATATATATATATATATATATGTGTGTATATATATATATATATATATATATTTATTTTGCCAGCGTTAGCTGGACAGGCTGGGAAGCCGCCACGGAAAGCCAAGGAGAAGTGGGAGCAGTTTTGGGATTGTCAATCCCATGCCGGGTAGGGCCCACTGTGGCTCGTCCCCTGCTTTAAGGACTCTGAGGTTTATGTGGTTGCGGTGGTAAAGGGGGACCGGAGGAGGCACCTACCTTTTGGTTACTCCAAAGCAAGACGGACAACTTGTCTCCCAAAGACATCACGCTCCTCTCCTGCCAGCCCGCAATGACTTTCAGTATTCCAGTCATTCCCCTGCACCGTGGTTCCAAACATTGATCCTGCTGCATTCTGGGACCTGCAGTTCCGCGCCACACTTGGAACTGCTCACAGGTGCGGGGACTTCAGCGGAAGGGCGGAGCTGACATGCACCAAACAGCTTAGAAGAGAGGATCTCACACACAGCGCGATGCTTCACTTACGGGACGCTTTGGGCGCTGAGGAAGGCAGTACTACTGCCGAAATGCATTCGCTAAGTCACCATTAAACAGGCGTCTCCTACCTGGTCCTCCTGGGGTTTCTGTCTCTTCTTTTTCGTGAGGAAGGTTGGTGTATATATATATATATATATATATATATATATATATATATATATATATATAGGAAACAAACCGTTCGCTTTTGCAGCAACGATAACAGGCCACACCATCTGACTTCAAAAAGGTTTTTATTCCATGAATGAAAGCCGATTCAGGCATTACGCGTTTCGAGTCCCATGACTCTTAATCATATGCCACTGACTACTGTTTGTGGTGGGTTCGTTTAGATTTTAAATACGTAACTGTTAGACATGGAAAAGGGACATTAATCCAGTCATATAAAGGACCAGTCGATTTGCATTTCTTCATTTTAAATAGAGTGTTATTCAGTCTCTTTAGTGCAACGGGGAAATGTACAATTTTCAATAAAGGTTAAAGCAGTTAACCTCCAATTGGCTTCATATTTATGTATTCCATCGTTGTAGATTTCAAAAAGCTCTTCTCAGCGTTTAAGGGACTGCATCCCCCACAATGCTTTACGACTGTCCTCATTCTTTTGCTGGTTCCCCATGTCGATTTCGGTACAACTTCCCCATTTACACTGTGCGCGAGTGCAAACATGCATCAGAAGGAAAAGTTCCATACCTCGAGCACAGTTTCCAAAGGTGAGTTCCACTACCACCACGTTTTCCTGCAGTCTCCGGTCAGCTTTAATTTAGATATTTGGAGTCACGAAGTGCATCGGAAAGATTCCTACAGCAAATCCTAGCTGTTTTCATAGTTCAATTCCCAAGTTCAGGCGGGCCTCTCAAAGCAGCCTCTTCCATCGCAGCTCAGTTACTGTCCAATGTCACAGCCGGCGGGCATCCCTTTAATAAGCTCCAAGCTTCTGTCCCAAGATTTCTGACAACAGGAATGCCGCTACCTTGCGGATTGTGGGCCTGTTTACAGGTGTGTCAGACACCTCAAAACACAGGAAACAAACCGTTCGCTTTTGCAGCAACGATAACAGGCCACACCATCTGACTTCAAAAAGGTTTTTATTCCATGAATGAATATATATATATATATATTCTACTGGCTGTCGCCAGTAGATAGTTATAGTAAGGACCTAGTTTCCATAGGAGAAGCGTTTTTTGTTTTCCCAATAACTTTGGCGCCGGATGACGAATCTTTTGCGAAATGTTCAAAACTCGTGGGGTGCTCCGGTCAGCTCCTATCTTGAAAGTTTTGGGGTGATTTAGCAAGCGGGAGCCAAGAAAAAGGGGGGGTCCCAAAACGTGTTTTCTCTATAGTATTTTCCATAGGAAACTTTAGACACGGCTACAGCTCGAACTGCTGAATGGAATTACACCAAATTTAGCAAAAATGTAGCCCTTGGTTCAGAAAGAGACCTTTTTGTTAAATGGTGTAAATATGTTCAGTAGTTCCTGAGGAATTATAAAAAAAGAGGTCGGAAAATCAGTTTCACATAGGAAACTTTAGACATGGCTACAGCTCGAACTGCTGAACGGAATTACACCAAATTTGGCATACAGGAAGCCCTTGGTTCAGAAAGAGACCTTTTTTAAATGGTGTAAATCCGTCCAGTAGTTGCTGAGAAAATCAAAAAATAAAAGTTTCGATATTTAGAGGCGGGGTGGATCCGCGGACCCGCCCGATCACGAGCTTTATTCTAATTGGCTGTTAACACTCCAAACCAGGAAGTGTTGGCAGCCATCTTGTGACTCGGTAGAACCGAGTCACAAGAAAAGAGAATAAAAATGCAAAAAAAACAAGAAAAGGGGGTCAGGGTAGAAACACCCTGATCCTCTAGACCTACTCAGGGGGTCCCAAAAGGACCCCCAGGGCCCAAAAAACATTTTTCGTAAAAACAAAATTGGTCAAATTTGCACTGGGTCCGCAAATCCGGTTGAGGAAATAAAAAAAACAAAGCGCGGGCTCCCGCGATTCATTGTATTGAAGCCCCCCGGGTGGGCCTGGTCCCGGGGGCAGTGAAAAAATGTGTGAGGGGGCTTCAATCCCCCCCACACTGCCCCGGGGACCCCCACCTCCCCGGGGCAAGATTAATGAGTTGCGGGGGCACACAGACCCCCCGCACCCCTGGGGACCGCCACCCCCCGGGGCTTCTTTTTTAATGTGGGGGGGCTTCCAAGGCCACCCCCACCCCTGGTGCTTTTCTTAATTATTTTGCGGGGGCACACGGCCCCTCCGCTGCCCCAGGGACCGCCACCCCAGGAGCTTTTTAAAAAAAATACACCTGTGTGGGGGGGGCTCGAGCCCCCCACATGCTCCAGGGACCGCCACCTCCCCAGGGCACTAATATTCAAATGCGGGGGTCCGTTATGGACCCTCAAGCCCCGGGGACCACCACCTCCCTGGGGCTGTGCATTATGTGGGAGGGGGCCACGCAGACCCCCTTCCTGGAACCCTTGATGGCCCTGGGGACCACCACCCCCCAGAGTGTCCCGGGGTGACCACCCCGGGACACTGCTGTTTGCAGTGGCAGGGCGGGGGCTGTGCGGCTCCCGCCCTGTCATTGCAAACTGCTATGCTTCATTGAAGCCAGAGGAGGGAAACCTGCTCTCGGTTCAATGAAGCAAAGCAGATTGCTTTTCCACAAGGGGAGCTGCATGTCAGCAGCTCCCCATGTGGAAAAGCAATGCCGGCTCCTGCAGGACGCGGGGAGCCGCGGGACCTTGGGGGCATTGGGGCTCCCCCCAAGGTCCCCAATGGATAGGGCCTGCCCTGGGGGATGGGGTCCCTGTGGCTAGAAGTGGCCAGGGAGGGAGGCCATGCGGCGTCCCTCCCAAAAAATAAAAAAATGAAATAAAGGCCTACTCCAGGGGATGGGGTCCCCAGGGCCAATAGAGGCCTTAGGAGGGGTACCACGCAGCCCCCCTCCATAAAAAAATATAAATATATGTGGCCATGCCCCGGGGGATGGGGTCCCCGGGGCTGGAATTGGCCACTCGAAGGGGCCCACGAAGCCCCCTTTCCGTTCATTTTTTTTTTTTTTAAATGGGGGTCAGGCCCTGGGGGATGGGTTCCCCGGGGCCCAAAAAAAGTAAAAAGAAGGGGGTCACCCAGCCCCCTTCTAAAAAAAAATAATTAAGAAAAACACCTAGATCGTGCCGGAGGCCCCGCCCCCTCCCAGCAACACTCTGCAAACGCGCACTGTGGCGCGTTTCAAATTGGGGAATTCATTCCCCTTCAATACTGGGGGTCCCTGGGGGCCAACTAGCCCACCAGGTACCTCCAGTAAGCGCCACAGGGCTGCGTTGCAGAGAGGTGGTCCAGGCCACGCCCCTTTTTACACCTCTCTGCAACGCAGCACTGTGGCGCTTACTGAAGGTACCTGGTGGGCTAGTTGGAACTCAGGGACCCTCAGGATTCAAGGGGATTTAATCCCCCAACTTAAAATGCACCACAGGCGCCTTTACACAATGGTGAAGGGGGCGGGGCCCGAGTTGACATGTGTGCAAACACGCCCTGTGGCACGTTTTAAGTTGGGGAATTAATTCCTCTTCAATCCTGAGGGTCCCTGGGGGCCAACTAGCCCACCAGGTACCTACAGTAAGCGCCACTGCACAGCGTTGCAGAGAGGTGGCCCAGGCCACGCCCCTTTTTACACCTCTCTGCAACCCAGCTCTGTGGCACTTACTGGAGGTACCTGGTGGGCTAGTTGGACCTCAGGGACCCTCAGGATTCAAGGGGAATTAATCCCCCAACTTACAAAGCACCAGGGGGCGTGTTTGCAGAGTGGTGGAGAAAGGGGGCATGACCTTTGTCTACCTCTCACCAATCCTGCGAGGGGCTTACTGGAGGTAAAAGGTAGGCTAGTTGGCCCCTAAAGACCCCCAGCAGTGAGGTGGACTTCAATCCCCATCCAAGAGCATGCCAAGGAGCGCATTTGTAGAGTGATGGGCAAAGTGGGTGTGGCCTGGTACGAGTACTTACCAATGCTACTGTGTGGGACTGACTGGAGGTAATAGTTTGGGAAGTTGGCCCCCAAGGATGTCCTTGGGGTGAGCTACCCTCTTGTTACCTCCAGTAAGTCCCAGACAGTGGGATTGCTAAAACATCTTCGGAGGCCATGGCCCCCTTTCTCTACCACTCTGCAAACATGCCTCGTGGCAGACTACGGGATGGGGGATGAAGTCCAATTTAGTCCTGAGGGAATTTGGGAGCCAATAATCCCTCCTGGTACCTCCTGTAAGTCCTACGCAGCGGAATTCCTGAGCATTGGTTGGACGCCCAGCACCCTTTCCCCACCACTCTGCAAACGCGACTACTAGTTAAAGTAGCATATTTCTACACCTCTGACTTAGAGGTAGTTTTAATCCCCCTGCCCTATTATGTACTAGGCCCTTACAGAGGAGGTCATGCTAATCACAGGGGTACTACAATGAATAGTGTTCCCTGGTGTATGGAGATGTTTTCACTGTATTATGAGTGTCTCTTAGCATAGCACTGGCTCAAGGCCTGGTTAGTCAGAGTCAGTTACCACCAGTTCCCGTCTGAAAAAGTTGTGGGCACAGGATGATTTTGTAACAAGGCCTCTTTCTGCTCTTCTGTTGGTTCTTTCTGCACATGTCTTGCTTCTTCCTGCGCTTTTCTTTGTCTTTGTGGACTTCTGTTGCTTCTTTCTGCATTTCTTTTGCTTCTTTCTGTGCGTTTTTCTTCTTTCTTCACATGTCCTACCTCTGTAGGCATAGTTAGAAACTAGCATATGAAAAAACCTTAGCAATTCACTTAAAAAACCACAGGTTTTAGGCACGTTATAATTAGAAATTAGCATTTAAAAAACCTTTGAAGTTCATTGAAAAAAACCATAGGTTTCAGGCATGTTATAGTTAGAAATTAGCATTTAAAAAACCTTTGAAATTCACTGAAAAACCATAGGTTTCAGGCACGTTATAGTTGGAAATTAGCATTTAAAAAACCTTAGAAATTCACTGAAAAAACCATAGGTTTCATGGGCGTTAGTTGGACATTTCATTCGTACAAAACCAGAGAAATTCACCTGTTATAGGTAGTTCAGCTATCTATAACTCGTGCCCCCGCAATGCACTGCCGATGACGTCAAATATTACATCACTCATAACATGGTCAGTGACATCACTGATGACATCACTGATGACGTCTCAAATTACATCACTGATTACATCACTGATGACATCCTCCATGTGATAATGTCATGCATCTTCTCTCACCCTAATATAACTTTTGATACACCCACTCTAAATTAGTCTGCCATTCTCAAAATCATAGACACTCCAAAAACTACATACCCACTCACTGATTTCTAGGTCTACACACACATCCACTAACTCACCCGTACAGTCACTCATACTTACAGTCACTCAGTACAGGACTATCATATGCACTCATACACCCATATAGACACTCACACACCACCACTCATCCATACAGGTACTCACACACCTAGTTAGTCATGCAAATAATTAATCACACTCCCATTTACTCACCTATACAGTTCTACACACACCAGCTCACTTACTCATACAAATACTAGCACATTATTATACTCTTATACAATCACTGATAAAAGCACACACTCATCCATACAGCCACTCTCACAATCACACACCATACTCTCACTTATAGCCATTTATATACTCTAACACACATATATACTGCATTTCACATATGTAGCTACTCACACATGTACCACGGAAATATACATTCACTCACTAACACACCCATACATACACTCACCCACCCATACAGTCCATCACAGATGCACTCTTGAAACCATGCACCCAGTGAATCACCCACTCACACATCTATGCACAGAGTCACACACACCCCACCCACACAAACACTCAGGCACCCATACAGATACTCAGACAACCAATCAATAACTCATATAGACACTCATCTAGCTATTCACAAACCCATGCAGCCGCTAACACACCAACAGACAGACGGATACAGACATTCACACACTTTAGTCACTAACCTATTCATACAGTAAGATACGTTTAATCATTCACTTATAGATTCAGTCACACACCTACTAAACCATCCATTCAGACACTATACACCCACTCATTCTTCAATACGCCTTTCCCTATATATTTTAAACATATTTAAACTTTACAGAAAAACACAGTCACTGGATAATGTCATCAGTGATGTCATTTTAGATGTCATCAGTGATGTCATCAGTGATGTCAGTGACCATGTCATGAGTGAAGTAATATGTGAGTAAGCATGAGCGGGAAATCCGTTACGCTCGCGGATTTTGCGGATTTTTGGGAAATCCGCAATCCGCGAATTTTGCGGATTTCCCGCAAAATCCGCAAAAAAAAATCCGCGAGCATAACGGGTTCAAAAGTTGAACCCCCACTCATGCAACTATTTTACAATGGCGCCAGCAAGCTGCCAGCGCCGTTGTAAAATAGTTATTATTATTATGTTATTATTATTATGTTTCTTATATAGCGCCAGAATCGACCCCCGAAGGGGTATCTCCGCGCTTGCCTTGGGAACCCGTCCTGGCTTTTCCCTGTGAGATAGCCCCTACAGGGCATCCCCAAGGTGAAAGCCAGGCATCCCGCCGTGGGGGGCCGTTGTGGAGATTAAGCAAGCTTAATGCCCAGAGTTGCAGAGTGTGAACCCATGATTAGGTCACGATTTAGAAAAGGGGGTGGTGATGAACAGAGTGTCTGAGTTAAACAGACCACTCTTACCCAGTCCAAAGATCAGGGCTTGATCCATCACCGGTATTTATCTCACTGCCCCATCCCAGCTCAGAACCTGGCTATATGCAAATCAGTCTGTCCCTGGCCCAGTGCATCATGGGAACAGGGCAGACTAAACTACCAAGCCAATTCTTCACCAGAAAGGAGACAAGCTACCGGGGACCGGTTTCTGGCATTTCAGCCTTCTTCGGCCCGGCTTGCTTGAATCCTGATGGAGCAGTGAGAAAGGGACTCATGTCTGAGTATACCCTGCCACACCTATAGTGGCCAAAAACGATTTAGAAAAGGGGGTGGTGATGAACAGAGTGTCTGAGTTAAACAGACCACTCTTACCCAGTCCAAAGATCAGGGCTTGATCCATCACCGTTATTTATCTCACTGCCCCATCCCAGCTCAGAACCTGGCTATATGCAAATCAGTCTGTCCCTGGCCCAGTGCATCATGGGAACAGGGCAGACTAAACTAGTCAAGTCAAGTCAGAAACACTTTATTCGATTGTTTTAAAATCATAAAAGTATGCTACAGAACCATATTCAATCATACACACAAGTTTTTAAAACAAGTTAAAAAGTTAAAAAGTTAATTACGCATGACAAATTCATATAAAAATCATCTTTACAAACGTATTTACAGTGATCACAATCTAATGATCCCTTAGCGGTATTCAGATTATAAAAAACAGTACAAAAGACTTGAAAATCTTTACATTTTTAGATACAGGAAATGCTAGCCGCCTGGGGTAAAGTGCAAAATGTGCCGCTCATGCGTTCATAATTTGTACAACTCAGGGTTACATAAACAAAGGTCATTTATTCAGTACAGGCATTTTTAGGTTACGTTAATTATTTGATTTTAGTCTTGCTTGCTTTGACCGGATAGACATAGTCAGAAAATTTGCTACCCCGTACATTACTACTGAAGTTTCCATAAGTTGTAAGTACAATAGGGCTGGTTTAACCTGCACGAAACCTCTCAGAATTGGTTTAATATATCTTTCCCTTCCATTCTTATAGAAGGGACAGAAGAACAAGAAGTGTAATATGTCCTGATCTGAGAAGTGGTCACATTTGCAGGGAGCATTTTCCTGAGGCTTACACCATTTTTCAAATTCACCTAACAAAAAATGTGCTTGATTGAACCGAAATGTGGTGAGGACCCACCTGTGAAAAGGTTTATTAACTATCATTAAATAGGATTGCATAGATAGTGAAGCAATCGTCATGTACTGGGCCCTAACAGTTGGTTTTACAATTTCAGTAGCCTCTCGCTCTGAAACCTTTTTCTCAATATAGTTTTTCTTTACCCAGTCAATGTCCTCTCTCACAATGCTCTCAGGGTATGTATATAACTCTGGGCGGCCTAAATATTCTGCTGTAGTTTTAATGTATTGTAACCACCCGATCTTCGCCACGTTTTCTCTCCCCATGCAGTCCCTAATAATCATATGGTTTAAGATTAAAGCTGGATTAAGCCATATCCTAATCCATGACAGTAATGGGGCCAGGGTCAAAGAGTCCTCAATGTACCCTATCCCCAGTTCCATATGTACGGGAAAGGCTGGGGTGGATTTTGGGAGGCCCAGTAGGGATCGCAAAAATAAATTTTCTTCCCTTTGTATGTGGTCCAGATTTTTATAACCCCATATCATGGCACCATACCTTGCAATGGACAGTGTTTTAGCTTTATAAATTGCTAATATAGCCTCAGGTGGCTTACCACCCAACCTTTTAGCAAAGCCTAGGATGGCGGCAGCCGATCTTTTTACTGCCGCAGCCTTACTTTTAATTTGTGGAGCCCATGTCCCGTTCTCATCGAACACCACACCCAGGTAGGTAAAAACTTTTACTTTAGATAGAACTGAACCATTACAGGTAAGGGTTTTCATGCCATTTTTGCGACTACCTACAGCCATAACGTGGGATTTCTCAATATTGACTGCTAGATCCAAGCCTTGCATAAAAGCCCCAAAAGAATTTAAAAGGCGTTGTAAACCATTTGGGGTCCTAGCCAGCAATACCGTGTCGTCGGCATAAAGTAAAACCGGCATTAAAGAGTCACCCATACGCGGTACATCAATGGAGGCCATTTCCAGGGTCTTGCCCAGAGAATTAATATAAAGTGAGAAGAGGATTGGTGCTAAAATGCAACCTTGGCGCACCCCTCTTCCTGATTTAAAAAAGGCAGTGCAATTTCCCTCTTGTGACATACGTACAGTTGCCCTCAAATCACTATGCAATTGTGCCATAAAATGCACCAGTGCCTGGTCTAACCCCAACTTTAAAAGTATTGTCCACAGCTTTGACCTATTTACTAGGTCAAAAGCTGTGGACAAATCCATAAAGGCCAAGTACACCATACCCTTGGATGCCACAGTGTATTTGCCCAGGGTAAGAAGTAAATTAAGGCACTGATCCTCTGTGCCTCTCCCGGCACGAAACCCATACTGGGCTTCACACAGGATGTCATTATTTGTCGCCCAGGTTGAAATTCTTTCCAAAATAACTTTGCCCAAAATCTTAAAAGAAGAATCTAACAAAGAAATGGGTCTGTAGCATCTAGGGTCTCCCCTTTGACCCTTCTTAAAAATGGGGATTATAACAGACTGCGACCAGGTATTTGGTGCCCCTATACCTTCTAAGCTAATGACATTGAAAACATTGGTGAGAACAACTGCCCACATGCTCGAATTTGATTTAAACATATCGGCAGGGACGCCGTCAGGGCCAGGGGCCTTCTTGCCTGCTGTGTCCTCTATTGCCTTCTGCACCTCTTTGATGGTGAAGCTGGCCAAAACCTCTTCTGTTTGAAACAGTGTTGGATCTAAGGGGTCTGGAGCAATGTTGCTACCATAGATGTTTTGAAAGTGCTCCAACCAATCTCGTTCCGCAATGTTCACTTCTAACGGTGCATTTTCAATCCCGCTAAATAAGGGGGTATTAATAATTTTCCAAAATTTGGCACTGTCCTTCAGGGTGGCTTTGTCATATAGATCTTCCCATGCATTTTTTTTAATTTCGTTTTTACGTCTTTGGATGTTTGCCTTATACTCTTGCCTTTTACTGGCCACTTCCTTCTTATCACGTGGGGTCTTATTTAGAGCTTTATGTAATTCCCTATGGGATTTGGAGCATTCTTTGTCGAACCATCCCATGGCCCTTTTCTCCTTCTTTCTTGTACTACTTTTGAGGTCATTCGATACTTGACAACAAATTTTTTCAAATGACTGGATTATATTCCCCTCATATCTTATTCTTCACCAGAAAGGAGACAAGCTACCGGGGACCGGTTTTTGGCATTTCAGCCTTCTTCGGCCCGGCTTGCTTGAATCCTGATGGAGCAGTGAGAAAGGGACTCATGTCTGAGTATACCCTGCCACACCTTTAGTGGCCAAAAACGATTTAGAAAAGGGGGTGGTGATGAACAGAGTGTCTGAGTTAAACAGACCACTCTTACCCAGTCCAAAGATCAGGGCTTGATCCATCACCGTTATTTATCTCACTGCCCCATCCCAGCTCAGAACCTGGCTATATGCAAATCAGTCTGTCCCTGGCCCAGTGCATCATGGGAACAGGGCAGATTAAACTACCAAGATTAGGTCAGGCACCGAAGCGAGAATTATCGAGTCCATGGACATTTGAGCTCAAGACCCTGCCGCGTCGGGAATTGAACCCTGGTCCCGGGTCTGACCTCTGCTTCAGGGTCTGCCTGCTCTAACCAGTGAGCCACTAGATAAAACGAAGCAGGTGCTGCTTTATTTTATCTAAGTGCTTCCTGTGCAAGCTAACTTTGTAACTATTTTACAACGGCGCTGGCAGCTTGCTGGCGCCATTGTAAAAATAGTTACAGGCACAGCCTTACACAGGTCACTCAAGGGACCCCTGCGCCCTTCAGGTTGATTGCATAGTAACACACACATGGTCACTCGAACTAGTTGATGCTCAAATTCAGTGACTCATTCATTAGCCCAAAAACAATCATGAGCGTCTTCGAGGCTGGACAGGTGTGCCTCTTCCCAAATCTACCGTGGAAAATCAGCTGTGATGCTGGGTAGAGGGCGGCCTTTGCATGGTCGCTCGAACTAGTTGATGCTCAAAATCAGTGACTCATTCATTAGCCCAAAAACAATCATGAGCGTCTTCGAGGCTGGACAGGTGTGCCTCTTCCCAAATCTACTGTGGAAAATCAGCTGTGATGCTGGGTAGAGGCCTTTGCATCCTTGACTTTCATGAGCGCAATCCCCGTGCTGTTCTGTGACCAGGAGCTTCTTTCTCTTCATATAATTGTGTTCGCACGGGTTGCTGCAAGTTCGCATGCGTTTTGTACAATTTCGCAACTTGCGAAATTATACAAAACCCTCGCGAACTTGCAGAAACCCGTGCGAACATGAAAAAAAAAAAATCCGCGCGGATTCGCGGATTTTGCGGATTTTGGCAATCCGCAAATCCGCAAATTCGCGGATTGCCAATCCGCAAAATCCGCTCATACCTATATGTGAGGTCATCAGCAGTGCATTGAGGCGGCGCGAGTTATAGTTAGCTGAACTAACTATAACAGGGGAATTTCTCTGGTTTTCTATGAGTGAAATGTCCAACTAACTATAACACCCCTGAAACCTATGGTTTCTTCAGTGATATATATATATATATATATATATCACACCACTTTGGTTCAGGACACCGGGGACTACAGCGCTCACCACAGGTGCGGCTCCCTGCGGCAGAACCACGCCGCTCAATTATCGCACCACAATTCCTCAAGTAGAGGATTAACGGGACGCATTCCTGTAGTCGTTGTCAACATGCGTTCTTTATTGCCATATTTACATCTTCTCAAGGGCAAAAGCAAGCAGATCTACGTGTTTTGGTTTCACTGATACCTTGCTCCCCGCCAATCGGGAGTGAGATGGAACATTCAAATAGTGATTGGTGCATTTTACGGATTTGCAGCTGGCATATGATTAAGGCATACCGCCGAAACGCGTCATGCCGATCCTGCAGCAAATAAACAAATTTTCTTGAATCCTCTGCTGTGTCCCTCCGGTTTCTTCTTGCCAAAGCAATCCTTTTGTTCATGTGTAGCGTGCTAGCCCCTGGCACGCTTTGGGGGACTCGCTTTGCAAGTGGCTGGTGTTTCATGGGCAAGAGCTTGTCTCTCGTTGTGGAATTCTGAGGTATTGGATTGACACTGGCCCACCACCTCCAAGGACAGCAAAATACCGCCGTGTGTTCACTGTCCGTGACTACACGGAGAGACCTGGATGATGTACTGGAGTCTCCGGTACTGCAGAACTTGGTCTGTGTGGTTAATTTGTTTGGTGACCAAGGAGAAGAGTTTTTTGAGGCAGGGAGATCAGGACATTTTGAGATGCACCCATTTTGTACTGTGTTGAACTTTCCCCAGCACTCACTGTGAGAATTCAAGGTCGACATGAGCCACTTACTTACCTGGCCAAGATGGTGCCTTCTGGGTACTGTAGTCTGTGAAGGAAGGCTGCAGTGACGTGTACAGCATTAACTCGACCCTGCTGGACTCCCGCCAATAGGGAGTGAGATGGAACATTCAAATAGTGATTGGTGCATTTTACTGATTTGCAACTGGCATATGATTAAGGCACACCGCCGAAACTCGTCATGCCGATCCTGCAGCAAATAAACAAATCTCTTTACTCTCCTGCTGTGTCCCTCCGGTTTCTTCTTGCCGAAGCAATCCTTTTGTTTATGTATAGCGTGCTAGCCCCTGGCATGCTTTGGGGGACCCGCCTTGTAAGTGGCTGTTGTTTCATGGGCAAGAGCTTGTCTCTCGTTGTGGAATTCCGAGGTATTGGATTGACACCGGCCCACCACCTCCAAGGACAGCAAAATACCGCCGTGCGTTCACGGTCCGTGACTACACGGAGAGACCTGGATGATGCACTGGAGTCTCCGGTACTGCTGAACTTGTTCTGTGTGGTTAAGGAGTTAGGGGACCAAGGAGAAGAGTTTTTTGAGGCAGGGAGATCAGGACATTTTGAAATGCACTAAGCATGGGCGAATTTTGCGAATCTCGCGTTCGCGAATTTTGCGGATTTGCAAACTCGCAATCCGCAAAATCCGCGAATTCTCGGGAATTTGCGGATTTTTTTTTTTTGTGTTTGCGCGGGTTTCTGCCAGTTCGCGAGGGTTTCGTACAATGTCGCAAATTGCGAACTTACCTGTCGGGTCGCAAGTTTCGCGAACTTGTTGTCCAGCCTGTTTGGGACACTCTTCTTCATCACTGCCACTCTCTGTCACCACTGCCACTCTCTGACTACTCATGCCACCCTCTGGCCCACCCATGCCACCCTCTGTTTCATCACAGCACCCTCTGGTTGTCCAGTCAGTGTACATTATTGTGGCAACGCAAGCACACCTTCCCTGCCTCAAGTGACCTGAATTAATTTGGGGCTGATTAATGTGTCACAGAATATTTTTTTAGCTGGCACCTGCTTCCTTAATGCTTCCTGATTAGTGATCTTTTGCACTTGCTAAGTGCTTTCATTGTTGCAAAATTAGTTACAACACCTGCCCTGCCCCAACTGACAATAATGAATTAGGGGCTGATTAATGGATTTGAACCTCCAGCCTGGCTCCTGCTTGTCTCCCTTAGCTGTAATTCAGGACCTTTGTGGCATATGTGTAACTATTCTGAGGTTCAGAGCAGGGTCACATAATAGTTGCAACTGGCAACTGAACTCTGGAGGGGCCCCTCAGGATGCACTACAGGAAATGGCTACTAATGATGAGCCTGAACTTTTGAACCTGGTAAGTAGTTTCAGTTTTGCTAAGATCGTATTTCTGCGATTTTGCACTTATTCGCGGGGCGCGAAGTTGTACTGGGAAGCCGCGAACTCACGCGAACAGTGCGAGCAGTGCGAGCAAAATCCGCTGCTCGCGGATTTGCGGATTTTGCGGGAGATTCGCGAATCTCGCGGATTGCGAATTTACCGAAAATCCGCAAAATCCGCGAGCGAAACGGATTTTCCGCCCATGCTTAAAATGCACCCATTTTGCACTGTGTTGAACTTTCCCCAGCACTCACTATGAGATTTCAAGGTCGACATGAGCAACTTACTTACCTGGCTGAGATGGTGCCTTCTGGGTACTGTAGTCTGTGAAGGAAATCTGCAGTGACGGGCTCAGCATTAACTCGACCCAGCTAGACTCCCGCCAATCGGGAGTGCGATGGAACATTCAAATAGTGATTGGTGCATTTTACTGATTTGCAACTGGCATATGATTAAGGCACACCGCCGAAACGCGTCATGCAGATCCTGCAGCAAATAAACAATTCTTCTTGACTCTCCTGCTGTTTCCTTCCGGTTTCTTCTTGCCGAAGCAATCCTTTTGTTCATATATATATATATATATTTACATACACACACACACACACACATATATATACATTAATATATATATATATAGCACTTTCCCGGTTGAGAAAAATTGAGTCGCACTCCTTCATATATATATATATATATATATATATATATATATATATATATATATATATATATATATATATATATATATATATATATATATATATATATATATATATTCATATATATTTACTGAAAAAACCCAAAGGTTACAGGAACGTTATAGTTAGGCTTAAATTCACATGTATAAAACCATAAAAATTCAGCAGTTATAGTTACCTGAGTTAGCTATAACTTACACCCCCGCAATGCACTATTTATTACCTCACATATTCCTCACATATTACATCACTCATGACATGGGCAGTGACATCACTAACTCCTTCCTTGCTCATGACAGCTCCCGGCCGTCATGAGTCACAGTAGGCGTGTGCTCATGACAGCTGGGAGCCGTCCGAACGTTGCCGCTCCGCCCACTCGGTGTTAATTCCCTGCCTGTGCAAGAGAATTAATCAGTGGGTGGAGTTTGGACAGCTCCTGGCCATCATAAGCACACGCCCACCGTGATTTATGACTGACGGGAGCCGTCCTTAGTACGGGAGCGCCATACCCAGCCCCTCCCCTCCTCGCACCGTGTCGGAATTTGCTTAGCGGTGAAGGGGTTAATGACATCGCAAATGGCATCACTGATGACATCCACAGAACCACTCCAACACCCACTCCCATCCCTAAACAACCTCACATACACCAACTAACACACCCGCACAACCACTCACATACCCATTAATAGACTTATACTACTCAGACACTGTAGAGTAGAGGAGAGTGTCTTAGAGTGAAGTGTCATAGAATTGTGTGGCAAACACTGGAGTGGTGTAGAGAAGAGGGGCATAGAGTGGAGTCCTAGTCACTTACTCCACTCTTCACCACTCCACTCTACTTCCCTGTACTCTACTCTATGATCCTCTACTACACTCTACGCCACTCCACTCTATGCCACTCTACGACACTCTACTCCACTGTATACCATGGAGTGGCATACAGTGAAGTGTCATGGAGGGCCGTAATGTGGCATAGAGTGTCATGGAGTAGCATAATGGAGTGGTGTAGAGTGTCATGGAATGGAACAGAGTGGAGTAGGGTGGAGGGGCATACAGTGAAGTAGAGTGTCGTAGAGTGGTATAGAGTGGAGTGGCGTAGAGTGGAGTAGAGGATCATAGAGTAGAGTACAGGGAAGTAGAGTGGAGTGGTGAAGAGTGGAGTAAGTGACTAGGATTGGGGTAGAGGGAGTTGCTTAGAGTGGAGTAGCTTGTTGCAGAGTAGAGTGGCGTAGAGAAGAGTAGACTGTCATAGAGTGGAATGGCAAAGAGGTAGTTGCATAGACTGTCATAGAGTACCAGAGAGTGGAGCACAGTATTGTAGAGTCAGTGTTGTAAAGTGGAGTGGAGTAGAGTGGAGAGGCATAGAGTGGTGCGGCATAGAGTGGAGTGTCCTAAAGTGGAGTAAAGTGTTGTAGAGTGGCATAGAGTGGTGTGCAGTGGAGGTGTATAGTAGTGTATATATATATATATAGGAGTGGATATATATATATATATAGGAGTGGAGTAGTGACTTAGAGTAGAGTGGAGTGGTGTAGAGTAGAGTAAACTTGTGTGGAGTGGCATAGAGGGAGTTGTGTAGAGTGGAGTAGCCTGTTGCAGAGTAGTGTGGTGCATAGAAGACTGTCGTAGAGTGGAGTAAAGTGCCATACAGTGCAATGGCACAGAGTGGAATGGAGTGTCGTAGAGTGGTGTGTCGTGGAGTACAGTAGAGTGTTGTAAAGTGAAATGTCATAGAGTGGAGTGGAGTAGAGTGTTGTAGAGTGCAATGGCATAGAGTGGAGTAGAGTGTTCTAGAGTGGAGCGGCATATAGTGGTGTAGAGTGCAGTGGCGTAGAGTGGTGTATTGAAGTAGAGTGGTGTAGTGTGTCATAGAGTAGAGTGGAGTGAAGTGGTGCGGAGTGGCATAGAGGGAGTCGCATTGAGTGAAGTAGAGTGTTGTAGAGTGAGTGTTGTGGAATGGAGTGTCGAGTGGAATGGCAATGAGTGGAGTTGCGTAGAGTGGAGTAAAATGTTGTAGAGTGGAGTGGAGTGAAGTTGCATACCTTAGAGTGGAGTAAAGTGTCATAGATTAGAGTAGCGAGTCATAGAGTGGAGTGTCGTAGAGTGTTGTAGATGTGGATGCCACAGAGTGTGTGGTCAAAGAGTGGTGTGGTGTAGAGTGAAATGGTGAAGAGTGGAGGGACATAGAGTGGAGGCACATAGAGTGGATGGGAGTAGAGTGGAGTGGCATGGCGCAGAGTCAAGCGGCATGTCGTAGAGTGGTATGTCGTAGAATGGCATAGAGAAGAGTGGTGTGTCATAGAGTAGCGTGGAGTGGTTTGTTGTACAGTGTGTTGGAGTGAAGAGGCCTGCAGTCGAGTGGCACAGAGTTAGAGTGGCATTTTGTAGAGTGTTGTGGCATGTCTTTGAGAGGCGTGAGGTAGAGTGGAGTGGCTTGTTGTACAGTGGCATAGAGTGAAGTGGGATATAGTGCAGTGACGTGCAGTGGAGTGTCATAGAGTGGAGTGGAGTGTTGTAAAATGGAGAGGTGTGTTGAGTGTCTTAGGGGGATATTCTGAATGACTTATCTCCGATTTATCCCCACCTTAAAGCATCAAAAGTGGAGATAGATTTAACACCCCATTCACAAGCTGGTGCAAACAGCAGACATCGCCAAATTCCCGCAATAACTGCCCCAACATTTTCCCCAAGGTGGACACCACAAACTAACTCTAATGAGGTGCATAGTAGGCATTCCTGAGCAAAAACACACACTTTCGCACTGAACTGCCAGATCTGCGAAGCGCAACAAAAACAGACGATAAGCCACGATAGCACCAGGGATTTAACACCTGCCTTTTGCAGGTGCTAAGCAGGACGACTACCCACAACATGAAATGGAGCCCAGCCTACAGCCACACCTGAAGACGCACAGATGCCATGGAGACAATGATCTTGCAGCTCCGTTACCCATGAGGGCCACAACATCCACTGCCACCACTCCCGAGCCCCCCCCCCCCCGTGGCCTACCCCCCGGACATACACATACCGTGCATGACACAAGAGCCACAAAATACCCATGATGACACACATTGGCAAAATAAATACACATGCCTGGTCCGAAGAATAAGAAACAGTTACACAGCACTGAAGTAACAACCAAAAACTTAATTGAAATACAACACAAAACACCAATGCAGAAGACTCCTATCGGGTCCGTCAGGGATAATCTCGACGTCACAGCCTAGAAAATAAAGCACAAAATCAGGATGTGTGCCATGCGCACATCAAAGGAGCGAGACACCGAGAAACAGAGAAAGGAAGTAAGCCAGAGAGGGAAGGAAAGGAAGGGAGAGAGAGAAAGAGAGAGAGAGAGAGAGAGAGAGATAGAGATAGAGAGGAGAGAGAGAGAGAGAGAGTGAGAGAGAGAGAAGGAAAACAAGGGAGAGAGAGAGAGAGACACCGCCGCCCCTGCACACACAGGCCCCACTGTTCACCTGCTGCCAATGATGCGTCCACCTGTAGGCACACCACGTGCCCGTGCAAGCTCCAGACCCCGGTCCCGCCACCATGACATGGTCCACATCATGCAGGCCTGCCCCGCGGCCCAGCAGGTCCCACACTGAGTCCTGAGTCATCAATGGCGGAGACCACATCAGTGCACACATCATCAACGCAGGCTGCACACCCGTTCAGCTATTTTGGTGCCACTAACCCTGTGCAATGCCAGTCAGTACCACGTTGTGGTAGGCTTGTGACTGTTGCAAGGCTCCGGGTGCCACTAACCCTGTGTAACGCCAGTCAGGGCCACGTGGTGGTAGGCCCGTGATAGCCGCAAGGCTTCAGGTGCCACTAACCCTGTGCAATGCCAGTCGGCGCCACAAGGTGGTAGGCCTGTGACGGCCGCAAGGCTTCGGGTGCCACTAACGCTGTGCGCAATACCTCATAGGCCCTTTATGATTGAGAACCGTGGAGCGTCCGTCATCCAGTCCCAATCGGCAGAGGGGAATGTGACGTTGTCGGCCCCTTATATTTGCGGGGTCACATGGCCTGTGACCCCTGTGCCGGATGGGTGTGGTGTGTGTGTAAACTTGCCCTCAGGGAGTGGCTATGACATGCTGACAACCAGGCCAGTGATCTGCACACCACCAGCGAGTACGCCTGTGACAGGTAGCTATGTATGCCCCCCCACCCCCTTGGAGCGTAAGCGGAGTGGTCTGGCCTGGTGTACACCGGATCGGGGCAAGGCTTGCAACAATGACTCGGGGACTATGGGCGTGGTTCAGTCCATGTCCGGAAAAGGAAGTGACAAATGCGTGTGTCCCTGTTGTAGTGTCCACGGCACTCGAAACACAATAGGCAATGTAGCACACTATGACTGGCATCCCAACAGATGAACATCATTGACATAAGGGAAATCACTGTCCCTACATTCATCCAAACAGTCATATAGGAATGATGAAAGACATGACACAGCAGTGCGTTACTGGATGTTTATTGCACATCCAGTGGATTTTTGCAGCTGGAGTGGTACAAGGCCATGCCAAGCACACTACACAATATGGACCCGTGGAGGGCCAGCCAGAGTCCATCCTGGGATGACAAGTACTACAGAAGAGGAAGGGTACAGTCTGCAGTCTGGTCGCCGTGTCATTGGTCCTCAAACAGGATATGGCAGTCCATGTCCCGGTCTTAGGTGAGTGCAGCGGAGTGTATTGGGGGTCAGTGGAAGGTCATGGGGCCATGTGCGGCACCAAGCAGAAACAGGCAAGGTGGCGGAAATGAATGCAAGTGCCTCCTTCTGAGCACAATCCCATCCAAGTCCTTGTCCTCGGATGTGTGCTCTGCCCCTCCTGTGGGTGTTGCAGTACCGGCTGCGGCACTGTGTACCACTGACACATCAGGGGCCGGACAAGGATTGTTGGCCGCACTGTGTGGCAGTGACACATCAGGTGCCGGAGTGGATACGCCTACCGTACTGTGAGGCATTGACACACCAGGGGGAGGAGATGTAGATGGTGTGGAGGCAGCAGCATTCATCAGCGCCACGCCTTGTGGCACCAATGGCATGATGAGGATCTGCAGGGCATTGTAGATCCCAGCTACATTTCGCTGATGTGCAGCAGTGGCTACCATCCTTTCCGCCTCCATCCGCACCATGTCCTCCATGAGCCTCCGCATGTGTGCCTGCTCACAGCTGGGATCTCTGGAGCCAGTCTGAGCGGACAGGTGTTCTCTTTGCGTCATGACTCCAGCGATGTCAGTCAGGGCTCGTTGGAGACCATGGAGCGGGCTGTGGGTGTCCGTTAGGGACTGGAGCTGTTCCCTGATGGGACCTAGACAACCATGTATGTCATCCAGTTTGGTAGCCATGAGGTCGAACCCCACCCGCACCTGCTCAGCCTTCTCCCTCTGGCCATCCAGCACACAGCGTTGGAAGGCCATGTGTTGTTCTTGGAAGACTGCCGGGGCTGTGGGTGCCTCCTGCTGGGTGGTTTGGGTAGTGGGTGGGGTCTCTTCGATGCAGCCGGGCTGCCTTGATCCTGGAGGACGTGTTGGAGGGCTTGGGTGTCGATGCTGGGGGTGTCCTCCTCGTCATCAGTGAAACGTGGCTGGGACGGCTGTGCAGGAGGTGTTGACGGTGCCTCTGCAATGTGAAGGGGAGATGGTGTATTACAATGTGTCCACATGTATGTAGCGACTATGGACATAAAACCTCTAATCTGACCTATTAGTCTTTCAAAGGAGAGTTAATCTAAACCTTTCACAGAGATGTAACACTAATAGAAGGTATTCAAATATACATATTATTTTTTAGTTTTTCATTTATTTTCATTTTCAGAATTTGAGGTAGAAAAAACATATTTTAGCATTTCTTGGCATTTTTTAACATACATCAAATAAATAGTTCAGTACTAGAAAATCATTATTTACAGTGACAGACTTTTTTTGAACCCCACATAAGAACTAAACAGTGCTATCTCTCTATCACTCATTCTACATCATTCACTCAATTACATACAGACTCATGCTAGTGACAAAATACAATAAAATACAACAAAAAACAACAATACATCTGAGGCTCCCATTTGGTCTTTTATAATTGGATATCCATATCTCTTTCTCTTGATAAGTTCAATTTATATGTTGCTTATTCATTTAGTTCTTCTTCTTTATATATCTCTTTGTGCGAGGGTCTCAGATGTATAGGGCCTACGTACGTTTCGGTGAACTATATAATTTTGATCACCTTCATCAGAGCCAGACAGATACATAAACATACATGTTTTAAAATTAGGGGGTTCTTCACATTTGTTAAATGCAAGAAACGCTTTACAGAATGTAGTTCGCAGAATTGCTATTTCGTTTTTGTATATCACTAGGGCAAGATCCTTTGAGCTGTTTTTAATCGCACACGCAATGTCTATCTAACTGGGTGCAATGGTCTCTTCTGGCTCTAATGGAAAGCTGAGTAGCTATGTGGTCAGATGTCTTTAATAGAGACTTAGGGCCCGATATAGGTAAATTCATTTTACCACTTCATAAATACCGAATCATACTGATTCTGTATTTAAGAAGTCGTTAAATGGAGGGGGGGGATGTAGGTATTTCAGATTCGGTAAATACCGAATCGTTAAGATTCGGTATTTACCGATTCTGTAAATACCGAATCGGTAAAACCCATTGATTCCTATGGGCATTGAAGCCCATAGGAATCAATGGTCATTACCGAAACGGTATTTACCGATTCGGTAAATACCGATTTTTGCAAGGGTGCAGGGGGTGTCACTTTGACACCCTCTAGCACCCCGAATTCAGGCACGTGTGACATGTGGCACACAGACATGCCCTAAGGGCATGTCTGTCTGTCACATGGCACAGGTGTGCATGCACACATGTGCATGCACACCTGGATTCGGTATTTTACCACCCAATTGGATTGGGTGGTAAAATACCGATTCTGTAAGGCCTGTGGGACTCAGAAGAGTCCCACCTACATCTCCAATTCACCGAATCAGTAAAAATACTGATTCTGTAAATTTACCGATTCGGTAAATGTACCGATTCGCTAAAATAGGGCCCCTACATCAGGAATGACCATTTACCGGTCGGTAACGGCCGAAATCGGCCGTTACCGGTCGGTAAATGGACACCTACATCGGGCCTTAAGTCCTTTAAGCACTTCTCCACAGTTTGTAAAACTTAATGTCTTTCTTCTTCGAGTGGTTGTACGGCTGGGTACAGCTCTATTTAAGTTGTATTAGCCTGTGCCATGATTCTGCTGCAACGCTTAAAGTCCGTACTGCTCCCTCGAACAATGCTTGTATGTATGTAGCCGCATGGTACATGTTGACATTTAGACAGCATGGCATTGTACATTGTGACAGTCTGTAGATCAGGGCCATGACTCAGAGGCATTGTGGGTGTGCACTGTGCTCTGCTTGAGTGCGCATGTGTGCCATTGTGGCAATCTCCACCCGTCCCCCCAGTACCTAGTGATAACTCACCCTGTTGCGGTTGTGTTGTGGCCTGTGGAGCAGTGTCCGGTCCCCCGACTCCGGTCACAGTCTCCACACTGATGACTATCGACACCAGTTCCTCCATGTCATCCAGCACGAGCTGTGGTGCTGGGCTTCCACCTCCAGTCTGCTTTGCTGCCTTCTGGTTGGCTGCGAGTTTCTCCTTGGTCTTGCGCTTGATGTCAAGCCATCGCCTCTTGACCTCGTCCACTGACCTCTTGTGCTCTCTGACTGCATTCACCTTGTCCAAGATGTCCCGTAAGATCCCATTTTTGGTGCCCGATTGGAAGTGACGAACAGTTGTTTATGGTGTTCCATCACCTGTTTTACTGCGGACTGAACTTCATCTTCCTCTTCTTCTTGTCCTTGCCCTTCCCTGTCCCCGAGGTCCCAGGCTGGTCGTCCAGGATGCTTGTGGGGTTGCGCTTGTCCTCTGCGCCTGCTCCAGCTGCCTCCATGGTGCTTGGGTGTTGGTCAGTTTGTGTTTTAGTCTTTTTTCTACGTTTATAGTGATTTTCCCGCCTGCCATGTGTGTATTACAGGCCTGGCGCTGCTTATCGCTGATTCCCTCATCGCGCTTTTGCCCATCACATGTTTTTTCCCGTTGAGGTTTGTGTTTTTATCTCCGTCGCTGTGGTTGTATTGCGGACATTGCCCGCGTTATCGGCGGACTATCGTATGGCACTGCCTTGTTGTGAATTCCACATTTACACAGGGTTATTTTCCCACGATAGGCTGCGATATGTAAAGTTGCGTTACCATTTTTTGGTGATGTTTAGCACACGTTCTTGTGAATATACCCCTTAGAGTGTTGTAGAGTGGAGTTGAGTGGTGTAAAGTGGAGCGGCATAGTATGGAGTATGCATGGTGTGTTAGCGCACTGCCATTATAGACAACACATTTTCAACTGAAATAGCCATTGCATTTGCACAGACATACAGTTTTACTGGCAAAAGTATACACCACACCCACGATAATATGAATAAATGTCATCACATAATGCATTGATTTGTTTTTAACGTATTAAAATATTTGTTTCCACCACACTTCACAACAAACAAGCATTTGCAATGCAATAGGTCTCGCATTAGGAAAGTTTGAGCTATTGGTATTGTAAATTACATATTTTTTATTCATGTTTTGTTTTTGAAAATAGCGAAATGGATAGTTTTGTCATTTACACTGCCAATAGTTATAACTTTCGCAAATGTGACACCTATAGCATTTGTAAATGCAATATGTGTTGTATTTACGTGACTTACATGCATTGATATTACAAATAACAATGGCTTTTAATTGTTTTTCATAATTAATACTTAAATAAAAGTTATTGTAATTTATAATGGCAATAGCTTAAACTTTTGTAAATAACGTTTGTGAAGATTATGTTCAGTGTATTTTATTGTGACGAAAATCCAAGAACAGAAGTGAAATATTAACATCTTTTTGTGTCATTTGTAATAAAGCTTGAAACATTGATAGAACATATTTGAACCAGTTGTTGTTGAATGGTTGCACAGATTGATGATGTGGTGGCGCTGAATGATGTTGTGGTGGCGTCGTGTGATGCTGTGGCGTTCTAGTGATGCTGTGGTAGCGCATAGTGATGTTGTGGTGCCCCTGAGTGATCCTGTGGTGGTGCTGAGTGATGCTGTGGTGATGCGATAGATGGATAGAGTGAGTGCGATAGATAGATAGAGTGAGTGTGATAGATAGATAGAGAGTGCGATAGATAGAGTGAGGGAGATAGATAGATAGAGGGAGGGCGATAGATAGTGTGAGGCCGATAGATAGATAGATAGATAGATAGATAGATAGATAGATAGATAGATAGATAGATAGATAGATAGATAGATAGATAGATAGATAGATAGATAGAAGTGATGGCGATAGAGTGAGTGTGATAGATAGATAGAGTGAGGGAGATAGATAGATAGAGGGAGGGCGATAGATTGTGTGAGGGCGATAAACAGATAGATAGATAGATGGATAGATAGATAGATAGATAGATAGATAGATAGATAGATAGATAGATAGATAGATAGATAGATAGATAGAAAGATGATAGATAGATAGATAGATAGATAGATAGATAGATAGATAGATAGATAGATAGATAGATAGATAGATAGATAGATAGATAGATAGAGTGATGGCGATAGAGTGAGTGCGATAGATAGACAGATAGAGTGAGGTCGATAGATAGACAGATGGATAGAGTGAAGGCAATAGATAGATAGAGTGAGCGTGATAGATAGATAGAGTGAGGGCAATAGATAGATAGAGTGAGGGCGATAGATAGATGGATAGAGTGAGGGCAATAGATAGATAGAGTGAGGGTGATAGATAGATAGATAGATAGATAGATAGATAGATAGATAGATAGATAGATAGATAGATAGATAGATAGATAGATAGATAGATAGATAGATAGATAGATAGATAGATAGATAGATAGATAGATAGATAGATAGATAGATAGATAGATAGATAGATAGATAGATAGATAGATAGATATAGTGAGGGCGATACATATATAGATAGATAGACAGAGTGAGGGCGATAGATAGAGTGAGGGCAGTAGATAGAGTGAGGGCGATAGATAGATAGATGGATAGAGTGAGGGTGATGGATAGTATGAGGGCGATAGATAGATAGCTTTATAGAGTGAGGGGCGATAGATAGATACAGTGAGGGCGATAGATAGATAGATAGATAGATAGATAGATAGATAGATAGATAGATAGATAGATAGATAGATAGATAGATAGATAGATAGATAGATAGATAGATAGATAGATAGATAGATAGATAGATAGATAGATAGATAGATAGATAGATAGAGTGAGGGCGATAGATAGATAGACAGACAGATAGATAGATAGAGTAATTATGTAGCGTGTAATTATGTGGCACTGAGAGGTATTTGGAGTGTATGTTGCGTTGAGCTCAGTGTAAATATGTAGCATATAATTATGTGGCACTGTGTGGTATTTGGAGTGTATGTTGCATTGAGTGCAGGGTAATTATGTGGCATGTAATTATGTGGCACTGAGTGGTATTTAGAGTGTATGTTGCATTGAGCGCAGTGTATTATGTAGCATATAATTATGTGGCACTGAGTGGTATTATGAGGAGTGTATGTTGTATTCAGTAGAGTGTAATTGTGTGGTGTGTAATTATGTGGCACTGAGTGGTATTGTTTGGAGTGTATGTTGCATTGTAATTATGTAGCATATAATTATGTGGCACTGAGTGGTATTGTGTGGAGTGTGTATTGCATTCAGTAGAGTACAATTATGTGGTGTGCAATTATGTGGCACCGAGTGGTATTTGGAGTGTATGTTGTATTGAGAGCAGTGCAATTATGTAGCATATAATTATGTGGCACTAAGTGGTATTGTGTGGAGTGTATGTTGCATTCAGTAGAGTGTAATTGTGTGGTGTGTAATTATATGGCACTGAGTGCAGTGTAGTTATGTAGCATATAATCATGTGGCACTGAGTGGTATTGTGTGGAGTGTGTGTTGCATTCAGTAGAGAGTAATTATGTGGCATGTAATTATATGGCACAAAATGGTATTTGGAGTGTATGTTGCATTGAGTGCAGTGTAATTATGTGGCGTGTAATTATGTGGCACTGAGTGGTATTTGGAGTTTATGTTACATTGAGTGCAGTGTCATTATGTGGTGTGTAATTATTTAGCACTGAGTGGTATTTGGAGTGTATGTTACGTTGAGCGCAGTGTAATTATGTGGGGTGTAATTATGTGGCACTGAGTGGTATTTGGAATGTATGTTGCATTGAGTGCAGTGTAATTATGTGGCGTGTAATTATGTGGCACTGAGTGGTATTTGGAGTGTATGTTGCATTGAGAGCATTGTAATCATGTGGCGTGTAATTATGTGGCACTGAGTGGTATTTGGAGTGTATGTTGCATTGAGGGCAGTGTAATTATGTGGTGTGTAATTATGTGGCACTGAGTGGTATTTGGAGTGTATGTTGCATTGAGGGTGCAGAGTGTGTGAGGGTGCAGAGTGTGTGAGGGTGCAGAGTGTGAGGGTGCAGAGTGTGAGGGTGCAGTGTGTGTGGCCTAAAGTAGTGTGAGGGCGCAGTGTGCGCGGCCAAAAGTAGTGTGAGGGTGCAGTGTGGGTGGCCTAATGTAGTGTGGGGGTGCAGTGTGTGTGGCCTAAAGTAGTGTGAGGGCGCAGTGAGAGTGGCCTAAAGTAGTGTGAGGGCACAGTGTGTGTGGCCTAAAGTAGTGTGAGGGTGCAGTGTGTGTGGCCTAAAGTAGTATGAGGGTGCAGAGTGTGTGAGGGTGCAGAGTGAGAGGGTGCAGTGTGTGTGGCCTAAAGTAGTGTGAGTGTGCAGTGTGCATGGCCTAAAGTAGTGTGAGGGTGCAGTATGCGTTGCCTAAAGTGTTGTGAGGGCGCAGTGTGCGTGGCCTAAAGTAGTGTGAGGGCGCAGTGTGTGTGGCCTAACGTAGTGTGAGGGCACAGTGTGTGCGGCCTAAAGTAGTGTGAGGGTGTAGTGTGTGTGGGGGTGCAGTGTGTGAGGTTGCAGAGTGTGTGAGGGTGCAGAGTGTGTGAGGGTGCAGAGTGTGTGAGGGAGCAGAGTGTGAGGGTGCAGTGTGTGAGGGCGCAGTGTGTGAGGCCTAAAGTAGTGTGAGGGCGCAGTGTGTGTGGCCTAAAGTAGTGTGAGGGTGCAGTGTGCGTGACCTAAAGTAGTGTGAGGGGAATAGGGTGGGAAGTAATTTAATTGTAATTAATTACATATGTTAATTAATTAATTTGTATTTATTTAAAATTAATTGTTAATTAATTATTAATTGGTAATTAATTTAAATATAATTGGTAATTCATTTTAATTGATTAAATGATAAATATATAATTTTTTGTAATTTCTTATCTGTAGCGGGTTGTGGGTTTATAGGGGAATTGGGTGGGAAGGAATTAAATTATAATTAATTAAATATGTTATTTGATTAATTGGTAATTATTTCAAATTAATTGTTAATTATTCATTAATTGGTAATTATTTAAAATATAATCGGTAATTAAATATAATTGATTAATTGTTAAATATATATTGTTTTGTAATTTAATTTCTGTAGCGGGTTGTGGGTTTATAGGGGAATAGGGTGGGAAGTAATTTAATTATAAATAATTAAAAATTTTATTTAATTATTTGGTAGTTAATTAAAATTATTTGTTAATTAATCGTTAATTGGTAATTAATACAAATATAATTGGTAATTAAATATAATTGATTAAATATTTATTTTTAGTAAATTATTTTCTGTAGCGGGATGTGGGTTTATAGGGGATTAGGGTGGGAAGTAATTTAATAATCATGAATTAAATATGTCATTTAATTTATAGGTATTTATTTCGAATTAATTGTTAATTCATTATTAATTGGGAATTAATTACAATATAATTGGTAAATACATTTAAATGGTTAATTAATAAATACGTTAATTTAATTAATTTAATTTCTGTAGTGGGTTGTGTGTTTATAGAGGAATAGATTTTGAAGTCATTAAATTGTAAGTAATTAAATTGTTTAAATAAATATATTGAGTTTATTTTGTAAAATATTTAAAATTTTAAAATTAATTGATTGTTAATAGGTAAATAATTAGTATTAGTAGGTAATTTATAATATTAAATAATTATTATTTATCATTTTAATAGAATATGTAATATAATGTACACAATTCTTAAATATTTAAATTAATTTGCAACAGATTTTACTATTTATGATATTTATATTTATATAAGAAGTATTTACTTTCCTTACTGTTGCACTCACTGGAGTTGGAATAGTAATTTTAACCCCTACGCTATCCTACGCTTTCCCTACTGTTGCACTCTCTGGAGTTGGAATAGTAATTTTAACCCCTACGCTATCCAACGCTTTCTCTACTGTTGCACTCCCTGGAGTTGGAATAGTAATTTTAACCCCTACGCTATCCAACGTTTTCCCTACTGTTACACTCTCTGGAGTTGGAATAGTAAATTTTACCCCTACACTATCCAACGCTTACCCTTCTGTTACACTCTCAGGAGTTGGAATAGTAAATTTTACCCCTACGCTATCCAACGCTTACCCTACTGTTACACTAACTGGAGATGGAATAGTAATTTAAACCCCTATGCTATACAACGCTTTCCCTACTGTTACACTCTCTGGAGTTGGAATAGTAAATTTTACCCCTACGCTATCCAACGCTTACCTTACTGTTACACTCTTTGGAGTTGGAATAGTAAATTTTACCCCTACGCTATCCAATGCTTACCCTACTGTTACACTTACTGGACTTGTAATAGTAATTTTTACTCCTACGCTATCCAATGCTTTCCTTACTGTTACACTCACTGGAGTTGGAATAGTAATTTAAACCCTTACGCTATCCAACGCTTTCCCTACTGTTGCACTTACTGGAGTGGGAATAGTAATTTTTACCCTTACGCTATCCTACGCTTTCCCTACTGTTGCACTCTCTGGAGTTGGAATAGTAATTTTTACCACTACCCTATCCAACGCTTTCTCTACTGTTGCACTCCCTGAAGTTGGAATAGTAACCCCTACGCTATCTAACGTTTTCCCTACTGTTACACTCTCTGGAGTTGGAATAGTAAATTTTACCCCTACGCTATCCAACGCTTACCCTACTGTTACACTCTCTCGAGTTGGAATAGTAAATGTTACCCCTACGCTATCCAACGCTTACCCTACTGTTACACTCACTGGAGTTGGAATAGTGATTTAAACCCCTACGCTATCCAACGCTTTCCCTACTGTTACACTCTCTGGAGTTGGAATAGTAAATTTTACCCCTACGCTATCCAACGCTTACCTTACTGTTACACTCTTTGGAGTTGGAATAGTAAATTTTACCCCTACGCTATCCAATGCTTACCCTAATGTTACACTTACTGGAGTTGTAATAGTAATTTTTACTCCTACGCTATCCAACGCTTTCCTTACTGTTACACTCACTGGAGTTGGAATAGTAATTTAAACCCTTACGCTATCCAACGCTTTCTCTACCGTTGCACTCACTGGAGTGGGAATAGTAATTTTTACCCTTACGCTATCCAACCCTTTCCCTACTGTTGCACTCTCTGGAGTGGTAATAGTAATTTTTACCCCTACACTATCCTACGCTTTCCCTACTGTTGCACTCACTGGAGACGTTACAGTACCTTTAACCCTCTCGCTATCCTATGGTAAAAATATTGTATATGTTTAGTTAATAATATGTATATATATTTATATATGTATAAAAAAAAATTAAGATACATTCATTATTTCTTCATTTTACGTTTATTTAAGTATTTTAAATATGATTATATTAATTTAATTTATTGTTATATTACTTTTAAGTTACTTTTAACATATTTAAAAAATTCGATATTTTGACATTCTATATTTTTTACACTCGATATTTTGGAGTCGATATTTTTGCACTCACCTGTTTGAAGATAGGAAGTCGATATTCTGGCAGTCGATATTTTAACCTCGATATTTTGTCCTCTCGATATTTTGTCTGTCGAGGTTCTGTCAGTGATCCCTGCCAAATGGTGTGCGATGTGCATGCGCCCGCATACATGCACTGTAGGCAATCCGCCTGGAAAAGCCTTTGGGAGCATTTTTTAAAGCCCCTAACTTAATATCTCGCCACGCATTTCTAACGCAATGGCTTAGGCGATACCTAAAAAGTGCTTCATTTCTGTTTTCCTACTTATGACATATTCTGAAATATCTCCATAGTTCATTTACAGACATGCAATTATGTTGTGCGCTCGAAAAATCAGTTCCTAAACACCAAGCTCCCTTGGAAGGCGAACCCTGGCTTTGGACCTCTTTCTTTGAATGGACAACAAATGTGACAAGAAAAGAACAAGATCTAAAGGCCTGTTTACAGAAAGCGAGTACTTGTGGAAGAATGCAGTAATCAGTAGAGGCAGGCAGGGAACAGGGGTGGCGGGCGGGGGGGAACAAAATTTGAAAAATAGAAAACACTTACCTCTGTCCTAACCGCCGCCGGCCGCCGTCTCTCCTCTATTGCCTCGACCCAGAACCAGGGAGCAGCAGGAAGCACCTGGGCTCCCAGGCTCCCCTAAGCCAATTACAATGCTTCAATGCAGCGTTGTGATTCGCTCATACAGGAACAGGGAGCCTGCGCATGCTCCCTACCAGCCTATGTAATGCAGCCTTGTGGGGAGCATGCTGAGTGTGCATGACTGTTTGGCCGATCCCAAGCAGTCATATGCACAAACCACTTCTCCCTCTGTGCCACCAGCCCCACCCCGCCCTAAGCCAGCCCCGGAACCTACTAAAAATAAAATGATGAAAACTACATTATTATCATGTTATGTTTCCTGCAATTTGGATCTGCTCCACGGAGGGACAAACTCATGCTGGACAGGCCAAAACAATTAAAGCCAGCAAACAGAAAGCACGCAAATGTGAGTTATTAAACGAAAAGACAATGGTAAGCAATGGGCGAATGCATTCCCCGTGAAGCTTTCAGAATGCCCTCAAGAAGTTGTTAGCAAACCAGACAGCTGCCTGAGTGGTAGGTTTCAACCTAATGACCTCCATGGTATAGACAAACGTCTTCAATGCAGTGATACAGAGACATAAGATAGACCTGTCGGGGAATGTTCTTCATTCAAAGCGGTGACATCAGAGATAGTAATGTCTTGGGGTGTTCTTTATTCCATGAAGTGATAGAGTAACATAGAAGGATAGAATGTGTAGGAATGTTTATTATTTCATACGTTGATAGAACATCTGTGGGTATTTACTATTCTATAGAGTGATGCGGTAAGCTATTATTCGGCCACTGGAATTAAGTGATTTTGCAGCTGCAACATTGTCTGCATAATTATGCATTTGCCGCAATTGTAGCGTCAACCATCGTTTGATCCATAATTCTGCAGATTTGAACCCCCACACATTTTTCGAGATCAAAAGATACTAAGAAACACAGCAATATATGCTGCTGGGAAGTGGCAGGCCCTTTTCGAAGGTTGACTCGTCACCTTTGTGTTGCTTATTGCTGTATTTGGGTATCAAAATGATATACATTAGGTGAAACCTTTGCTCAGACGGTTTTAACGAGTAAAAATTACAAAATAATAAGCTAATACGATCTCAAAATGTGTTCCATAATGCGCACATTTTTTCTGCATGATTGAGTCAACCAGCCGCAGTATTTGCTCCTCCTCTGCCACATAATTCCAGTGACGCTGGCTCCCATGCAGAAATGTCTGAGAATGTTGTTTATTCCAAACAACGATATGGCTTCAAGGGGGATAAAAATGTATGTGCGTATTTATCATTCGACCCAGTGATGCAGAGACAATACTGTGCACAACTGTCTATGGTTGTTAAATATGCCGTGAATTGATACCGTGACATAGAAGGACAGAACATATCTGGAGAGGTGCTTCACATCCTGCGGTGCACAGTTACACAGGGGGATTTAAAACGCCGAAGAGGGGATGTTTTCCACGTAGGCGTAGGGCTGTTGTTAGGATACAGTTAATTCCTTGACAGACAGGCTATTTATGCCTGTTAATCCCCGCGCCAGGCGCTCGTGTCACGGGGATTTCCCGCGTCAGTTGCTCGGTCTTCTGAAGTTAGCATTTGTGCTGCACGGTGGGAGGCTGCTGGCGGCTGCAGCCGGGAGGGGACTTCCCATGCTCGGTTACAGAGGCCGATGCCGCTGAAGGCCGCCTGCTTTTCATGGCCTGCAGCCCTGGACTCGCCGCGTGGCTCACATTTCCCAACATAATTCCCGGCACGGGAGTGTGAATTCCGGGAATGGGAGAGGGCTGGGTGGGAGCTGGCGTGCCCGAGGCAGCGGCTGCGCCCTGTGTATTTTTCGTTTCTCTGTTATTGTCTCTCCTTCGCCTGCAGCGGCTGTTCCCAGGCCTTCTTGAAAGCGGGTGGTGATTTCTTAGAAGTGCGCGTTCGCTTCCTGGTTATGCGGCCTGCCAGTTTGTGCTCCGAAGTGCAATGCACAGCAAACCCTTTATTTACCAGGACCGAGTTTAGGGCAGTGCGACTGGTGCGGCTGCACCTTGCGCTGACCTCGTGGGGGGGGGGGGGGGGGGGGGGGGGGGCGCTGTGTTTAGCAATAACTTATGATTTGAGATTTGATAGGCATATTTGCCTGGTGGTAGTCAGTGCTTGAAATGGGAAAAATAGAAGTGCAGGCACTCTGTACCAGAGTACCTGCTTGTTTCTGAGAAGTGCCGGTACTCTCCCTCTCAAAATAAAAAAGTGCCGGTACTCAGTACCGGAGAGTACTGGCCCATTTAAAGCACTGGTGGTAGTGACAGAATTCGAAGAGGTGGTCAAAGGATGTGTGGGCACCAAAATTGATTGCCACCTGTGCTAAAGCCGGCCCTGCCCTTTACTGTGGCATACAGATATTCATTGACGCCATTTACTGAATGTAAACTGGTGGTGAACCCCTGGCTTCAGTGATTTGAGTAGGAACTAAAAGGGGTAAGTAAGTAGTATTTTATTTGTTGATTAATTAAAACCATTACAAAAAGAAGGCAACAAATACGAGCCAAACACAATAACTAATTGAACATACGAGGATACAGTGCAAAGAGAAAAATTGACTATAGTTGATTAACTTTTTCCAGTTCGGGATTATAGTGCTGTCAATATTTTCACAGGTTTGGTAGCAGTCTACAGGTTCAAAAATAAAGTGCAACAAGGGGTGTGGCCTAAAAAACAAGCTCTAAAAGAGACCTGCCTGGCAGAAATCATCAAGAAAGCAGCTTAATACAGGTGGAATTTGCTTGAAAAAATCATAAACAAACTTTTACTGGACAAAGAAAAACTAAAATCAGAAGGCAACAAGATAATTAAAATGTATAGCATCACCATTGTAATGAGCCATAATTAATAAACCAGTTTATCCAGTTAATTAAAAAAGTAAGGGGTGCAGTCGAGCATGCAAAGTGGATAACTTAGTTATTGAATTAGAATGACATAATATCTTCAGCTCGAGGACACCAAATCAACCAGTAAGTGACAGGTTGGGTATTGTATACCCACCTTGTCACTTCAAACCTGTATCGCCAATGGGACTAAGGGTGACATAGCATTGCAGTTGAGTGGCAGGCAGGTACACTGTTTATAGAAATAAAGGGCCACCCAAACTAGTCAGGCATCCTTTCTCTGTTCTCCATGTAGGCCTCATTACAGCATGCATGGAGAACATGCTCAGGCCCACTATTCCCTGGCTGAGCATTCAACCAGGATGCTCAGACCAATCACAACACTGCACTGCAGCGCAGCGTTGTGATTGGTCGGTGGGGCCTGCTTCCTGTTCCTTAAGTTCCGTGAGGAGAGCAGGAGCAGAGATGTGGGACCCGGCGGCAAGGTAAGTATTATTTTTTTTAAATGTTTTTTTAATATTCACACCATGTGCGACCCCCCCACCACACAACCCCCCAACACCTGTGCGACCCCCCGCACCTGCCCACCACCCGCAAGCCTTGCCGGCCGCCACTGCATGACGACCATGTCCTAAAGATTATTCACAAAAATGTAACCCCACTGGAGTTCACACTACATCTTATCGGATGACATTTTTATAAACAATATTTAGGACTCAATATCGAAGCCTGAAGGTTATTTCTGACAATGATATTCTGGCATACAACCTTGTATAGATCGACTAACATTGTTGTTATTAACCCTGGGCGTAGTTTGCATAGTAGCGCTATGCGTAGCTTCGCAAAGTGCACTTCGCACTACGCAAGCTATGCATAGCTACGCGTAGCTACGCGAACTGTGTTTTGCACTGTACAAAATGCTGTTCGCACTGATTGCACAGTGCCGGATGCTTGTCCACACTGTGCAATCAGTGCAAACTGCATCTTGCACAGTGCAATCGGTCGTTTTCTGCCGCTCGAGTAGATTTCTACTCGAGCGGCAGCTTTCTCAACGCGGACTGGTAGTTTCTCATCGCGAGCGGTCGCAAGCATATGCGACCACTCGCAATGAGAAATCTGACCTCCCGCGTTCAGAATCTCGCCGGGAGGTTTATTTTCCATGTTTGCGATCTGCAACTTGATGTTGCTGTTCGCAAACGAGCAAAAAGTCTCGCCGGGATGTCATTTTGCTTGCTCGCGGTCACCAACTTGATGTTGAGGACCGCAAGCAAGCAAGAAATGACCGCTAGGCGTGTTTGCACTGTGCTGCGCGCAATTCGCATAGTGCGAAGTAGCGCAAACTTCGCAAACTACGCGAGCGTAGCGTAGTACTTCGCCCAGGGATAGTTATTATGTGAAGTGCTTTTGCATACTTTAGTCTCGCCATTAGAATCATCCCTGTTATGTCCTGCAGTGGAGTCCATGAAACTGATTTACCCCATGTCTAATTCCCCCAAACCTTCCCCAGTTTCTGGATTACTTCTAGTTAAGCCATCAGTGTGGCTCCTCCGCTGTGGTCCCTGCCAGCAGCCTCCAAAGCAAGAAGAATTAAACAATTATAAAACATTTTTATTATTGTTTCATTTTTCAAGCTCTAGGCCGGTCCGAGTCTTGGGGGTGGCGTCATCGCGAGGGCAGTCACCAGGAGGAGTTGTAGGTGTACTGCTATCAGAGTGCATGTCGGTTTGGTCGGCCGTCTCAGGACTGCCAAACTGACATGCGTACTGAGCTTTCTCCAACTCTGCTGTGTTGCCGGGTTGGAGACAGCAAAGCATACCACAGACTAGAGAAAGGTTTGAAGGCTAATTAACAATTGCTTCCACCACTTGATCGTCCCACAATCCTCAGCAGGAAACAGGAGCCTGCTGAGTGGTTTATGAGGTTGGACAAGGGCCCAAGGCTGCAATGTTGTCAGGGTTGAAGGGTGTCTGCTTTAGACATTTTTAGAGCATTACCAATGTCAATCTCCCATGAAATCTTGTCTGAAACCCGGATTTGGTTTCAGCAGTCTCTGGTTAGCTGTTAGAATGAACACTTAAAATGGATGTACAAGATCCACGTGGTGTTGTTGCTCCTCCTGGATCTGTCTGCCATGATTCACACTGTTAGCCATGAAGATCTGTTAGATGCCCTTTCCATTGTGGCAAAAGCCACTTTCGCAGCTATTGATGACTTCAGGAGGTTTGGGCAGTATTTAATTTGAAAAAAACATAAGTGCCAGGGCTCTCGTCAGAAGGCCACTGCAGCTTGCACCACACATTGAACCCTGCCATGCTGCCAATGATAGCAACAAGACAACTACCAACCATCAAACTCATACAAGTGTGACAATTCGGGCTATTCCAAGACCCTAAAGCTGGGGCGACAGGTAATAGTCATTTTTTATGTATATTGAATTGATAATTGACTGTTCTTGTGGTCATCTCTAAATTAGGCAGAGAGCACCTCCTTGTGACAGACTGTCACAGGCTCTGGTGTTGACAATTAAGTGCTGGTGCTGAGCACCAGAAACCTCTGGCGCAAATTAAGCACTGGGTTTGTACATGGCAAGAAACAGAAAGGCCGATTTGTTTTGATCTCCGGATCTTCAACATGAGACCTACTCATCTCTTTGGCCAGTTGCTGATGGTATCTTCCAAAGTATTATGGAAATATAAGTGTCCTATGAACTCCAGAATTTGTTAATGCCAAGGAATTGATTTCTCTAGGTAATATTAACAATGTGATTTACATAACAATTAATACAGCAGTTTGACACTTCTAACTGCTGTAACTAATATGTGTGACTTTTCCCCATTTTAATTGGACTAATTCATTATTAACATTATTAACATCGTCTGAGTTGACTTGGAGTGATTCGAACTTCTGACCTACATGTAAAAGACAGGTGTCACCTGTGACACTCAGTAAAACTTAAGGCACATTATTCCAACTCTTTCCAATAACCAAGTGACTTCATGCCTTTTTTCTCAACTATTAGCTCATACGTGGAGTACAGCTACATTATAGGTGCTGGCCTAGCTTATTCAAACAATGGCAGAATGTATCTCTGGCTAGAAGAGCTCATCACTGGCTACCAATATAAGACACATTTAAACCAAATTGCATGACTTTTACATGTGTAAACAATTTGGCTAAGGTCTTTCTGATGTATGCCCCTTCCCTTCAGGCAGACTCGGAAACTCGAATCAGTGACTCCAGGAGGTCCTTCGTTCAGTTTAAAAGCAAGAGGTGGTAGACATTTTCAGGCTACAAATGCCTTAATATCTCCTTCCTCTCAAATTATGCAATACATCTTCCTTCTTGGCTCTCTAATGGAAACCTAAACCCTTGTTCTTCTTCTCAAGCAATAGGTATACATGGAAGGTGGTAATGGTATTAGTATGGGTTACGAATATTGTTAGTAGTTCAAGTTGTAGTAAAGCTCTGTGCCAGAAGTAACATCTACAGGGCCAATGCTGCGTTGATGAAACTCATGCCCACTGGAATTAAGCTGCTGTGTCAGGATTCACCGCATTATATAGAAACACATATATGCTGCATCTACTGTGATGTTATTGTAATACTGTTTGAAATGTCAACACTTTTTAATACTATGCAAGTCAGCCTGCTACCCTTTTGAATGTCTACCGCAATAAACAACTGAGCGATGCAGAAGACGTTGGATTATGTAGAGAGTGGGGCAAATTCACATTTATGTGGAAACGTGGTAGACTGCGCAATTGCTTACGTCCAGAGGCCCTGATGCCACTGAATGGAGTACTATGCTACATTCATCAGGTACACAATATTCAGGGCCACTGGAGTTATGCGACTCAGTGGCCATAGTGTTTTTCGCATAATTATTGATTTGCATCTTTTGCTACATATTCCATCATCTGGTGCATAGTTTGCAGTTGAAAAAAAAAATCTTGTCAAATGGATCAATTGTTACTGATAATGCAGTGACGTACTGCTGTGCAGTAGAAGACCCTTGCTGGAAAATGACTGGTCACGTTTGAGTAGCTCATTGCTGTATTTGAGTGTTAAACTGGGACTACTGAAGTGAAACTGTGGTAACAAGTGTAAAAGTGACAAATGAAGGCAGTAACACTGCCACTAAATGTGCCTCCTTACGCCACATAATTTGCCTTTTCTTGCTGAATAATGTAGTCAACTCTGCCACATATTTTGCTCTTCTCATGTTCTATAATTTCTGTGGCACTGACTGTCTATAATCCAGGCCATTTTTTTTTTCATCCCACAAACCACAGTCGACTAGAACATCAGAAACGGTGAAAACAATCCTCATAAACTGGAAGGACACCGGAAAGGCCTCCTTCAAAAGCTGGCTTAACTGGGTTACCTTCCTCAGGAGGGCGGACAACATTACAGCAAGCTACTCACCCAATCACTCAGCAAGAGGAGAGATGTGGGGCGCCCTGGACAAGCACCTGGTTTCTTTCAGACCTCCCTAAGCTAGCCGAACCTAGACACCACAATGCCTGGGTGCTGGGCAAACAAAGTTCAAACCACCTGTCCTATCCCCTTCCCGACTCTCTTTCTCTTTTCCTCCTTTCTCTCATCCTTTTTTCTCTGAGGGTATTACAAGAGCTCGCCATAGCCAGCCATGTCAGTACATGTTGCAGGTCCGCAAGCACAGACCACCACCCTGCTTTTACAATACGCCTATTGTAACCCCAACGGCGATGATTACACAGCTGTACTACCCTAAATGTGTAGATACTGTACTGTAAACATAATTTTCTTCTAATAAAATTGGTGAAATTAAAAGAAAAAAAAATGCCCCTAATTACATAGAGCAAACACAAGGAGTTGATGGACGAAGTGCTGAAACTTTTCAGACACTCACCCCCAGTCACAGATCTCGTATGAATCCATTATCATTCTTTAGCTCATTTCACCACCCCAGTTTGGGCCCAGCCATATGCAAATCAGTCTTGACTGCTGTAGTTACGTCTGTTTTCAGACACACCCCAGCAATGTGCTACTTTTGTGCCTAACAATACGCCAGGAATACTGACGTATCTGTAAATCCCTGCGACATTGAGCGCCGTTCAGTAAATACGGCGCATCCATGGTGTCGCAAGGAGGCCGCACTGAAAAGTGTTGCATTGTAGCTTTCACACAGGGATGCAACAGTTTTCATAAATAAGGTTCAAGGAGTTGCCACCATGCCATATTTTTTAACTGTTATGACCAGTATTTTAATGTCTCTGTTTATACAAAAATGAGGACACAAAAATGATGATAATCGCTCAGACTTGGTAATTTTTCCCATTATCAGTATGTCATAAGTAAATGATGCGTTTTGAAGACCATCCCTCCAGATCGTCGTCAAAATTGTCATAAGTAAATGATGCGGCTCGAAGGCTTCTTCAAGTAAGGCAAATAGGTTTATTAGAAGCAACAGCTGAGTGAACACTTCACCAGCTGAACAGACGAGCAACTGAACAGATAAAGAATCTCTTTACTAACATGCTAGAATACACGCAGGTATTCTAGAAGGAAAGGGGAATAGGGAACACAAAGAAAGGCTTTGTATTAACCGAGTACCGTATTGAGAGGAGTGATAATGTACAACACAGTACATATTTAAAACAGTAATCATAAGGAAAAACGCACTTTAAAATATATTCTACAGCTGCCTTAATGAGCATTGACTGATAAACAAAGACTGAAAGGCCATGGTAAAAATGATATCATGCGATTTTATTTAAAGTTCTATTGAAGTATCATGCATTGGCCTCGGTACAACTTAAAATATGAACAAAAAGCTGACACTTGTCTCTGGGAAAGGTTGTAACTCTACAATAACAGGATTCTAGTTCATATTTTTGAGGCACGCCTTTAATTACATAAGCCACATCTCTTTTAAAGGGTTCAGTGGTCCCTATAAAGCAATTATAGAACCTGGTAGTAAGAAACCTTTGGGTCACTATTTTAAGCCTGGCAGGTGGGGCTCCCCCTTAGCTCTCAGTCTCCTGTGACCTAAGCTCCGGAAGCTGCAGGGTGCACCACGCACTTCCGCTCTGACTCGCAGCAGCGGGCCTGCTCAGGTGGTGGGGGGCGGGAGCTGCAGGTGGTGGTCTTGGGCGGGGGCAGACATCTGCCGCCCGAGGGCAAACTGTACAGCTTGGTTTCCTCTCGTCAGACGAAGGGACTTTCTGTGTCGACCACAGGGTGGGGGGTCGGATGTTTTTCCGACACACATTGCATGAGCCCACTTGTGCAGGGGAGGGAGGCAGTTTAGTTAGTCGAATGTGGAAATAAATAGCCTCGACGAAGAGTGAAATCAGAGACTCCGTCCAGTCTCATTTCCATTGCGCCTCTCTGCCCCCTTTCGCTCCCTCCACTTCTCCCTCTTCTTTTCTTTTTCAGTTCCTTCCTTATTCCCTTTCAATAGGATCTCTCCTCTATATTTCACAATATCTACTTCTCTGACTTAATCCTCTCTTCACCCCATCTTTTGACTTGTTTCTTTCGTTGTTTCCACTCTCTCTACTTCTGTGTTTTGTTACATTTTTTTGTAGATCGCTCTCGGGGCCTCGTCCCCTTCTCTCGTTTTCATTTCTTCCTCTCCTCAGTTCCTCTTTTCATTTCCCACTTTTCTGTATCTCTCTTTTTGTTCCACCCTCTTTCTCTTTCCCAGCACTGTACGGCTCGCTCTTCTATCCTCTACACAGCCAGTGCCGGATAACCAAATAAGCAAAGTAGGCACCGTCCTATGGGCCCCGCTGCTTTTAGGGGCCACACGACAACTGATCAAAATACAACTTAAAGCACATAAACCAGAGAGATCAGATTCATAACAGTTTGTCTCTTAAGAGCTCATCTTCTGGTAGCTGTCAGTTTGTAAACAAAGTCCGGTAAATTGGGTATTAGGGGATAACTTGCGAGGGGCCCCCCGAAATTTCAGCTACTTAGTGGCATTCACAGGGTTTAATCCAGCACTGTCTACAGCCTCTGCACCCCTTGCATGTTCCTCTTTACCTTCAGTGCATGTAGCCAGGGCTTTTTAGTGGGATGAAAAAACTGGTGGGTCTCTCAAAGGGGCGTGGTCAACGTAATTAAGGGAGTGACTTAAAAGCGCGTACGCTAAAAATCTGTGTTTAGCACAGTGTGTGGCCCGACTTGTATTTTGCTGTTCCTGTCATTGCTTCCAGATATATGATACAACAAGTCACATCATACCTACAAGTCAGGACTATTGGCTTTGTCAATGGTTGCTAGTTGCATAAGACAAATAAGCAGCAACTATGGCTTGTATATGATATTGAAAACACTTCCACTTAAAGCCCTGGTGGTGACACCACAACAATGTTGCTGCTCCTGAGATTCAAAAAGAGAAGGAAAATCCAGAGAGAAAATGACTCTCTTTAAAGGATTTCCCTTCCCTTACAACGCTCACCACACGCGCATCAATGTGCCTGCTGTCACTGCAGTCGGGAAAAGAACCAGGACCGCCTGTGCCAGGGCACAAAACAGAGCCCGATAGAGAGCCGTTTCGAGGCCCCCTTAAAAAACACCCGTGCTCAGACCCGATGAGACCAGGCCCACTTAAAGCCCTGCATGTAGGGCTGTCCTCCTGTGGAATGATTTCATAGTGAATTGCTATAGGCCTTGTATTTCTTGGGTATCTGGGCTGCCACTGTTAGTAAGTCCGGGAAGAAGCCTTACAGTGTGACTCTTGGTGGAAGAAGAGATGAGGTGATTGAGTGTGCATGGACCATGCTCAGAGTGATTGACCGCTCCCACAGGGGGCACTGGATATTCTCCTGCAGGGGACGTGGGGTGCCTGCAGCATGTGTGCTTGAATGTACTGAAAGACTCTGGAGAAGGGGAGACAGAGTCTAATGTTCAGAGAGCAAGTAGCTATCAGGCAGGCTTCCTGTGGATCGGCCCTGGTGGGCCCTGACCCTGTAGTTCTCCACCCCAGGCCTGGGGTAATGGAAAGATCTCCCTATCACAGGATCCTAACCCTGAGTGGAGCCACTCCTAGAAGGTAGAGCAGGCTCTTGGGGAATTGAGAACAGAAGGTCTGGCACAAAGCAAGATCCGTATCAATGGTGGGCAGATTCCGCCAAGGCCTTCGTAGTCCCAACCTGTCTGCATGACATCCTGATGGAGGGAATCTAGCACCCTGGTGATAGTGATGGTTTGTTTGGTAGAGCACGCAAGTACCTCAAAAAGAGGTGTCCTGTCACTGAGAATACCAATCCAAAATGCAACAGAAATAATGATACACCAAGGTTGCAAATAGATGTATTTTTTATAATTTCCTGAATTATAGAAGGTTTGATTTTGTCCGGGCAGTGAATTCTGCCGTAGATATCACCACCACTGCCAGGGAACGACCTCCAACCTGGCCTTTTTAGGTCTCGACCTACAGCATTGCTTTAGCAATGCTTGTATATGTCGAGATTATAGTGAGGCTTTCAAAAGTCTACCCAAACTGCTGCGGATTGTGTAGAGTTCATGTGAGCCAGGCACGTGCACAAAGCACACCACAAGCCTCGGCATCAGACTTCAAAGGGATCCACTCCCCCGCCCCCACATCAGACTTCAAAGGAATGCGCTCCCACACCCCGCCGCAGCAATGCTGTGAGCTTCATCACACTCTCCTAACGAGTCTCCCTTCTCCCGCATGTGACCCTACTTGCACCCTCTTGGATCCATCTTCATTATTTTCTGCTTTTCCCTGTTTCCGCCACGCACTCCACTCCTTTGTGTCTCCTTTCTGGCCTCTTTCCTACTTAACTTTTCATCCTTTCTCCTTTAATCCCATTTCCACCTGCTCACAACCTCTTCGAGCATTGTTATCTTAACATTTGTGTTTCTCTCTGTCTTATAATGTTTGCCCTGCCACCATGTACTTCGGACCCTCAAACACCATCATCCTCACACCTCCTCACCCTCACACACCCTCACACCCTCACCCACCCTCACACACCCTCACTCACCCTCACACCCTCACCCTCACACCCTCACCCTCACACACCCTCACCCCCCTCACCCTCACACACCCTCACTCACGCCCTCACCCTCAAAACCCTCTCACCCTCACTCACCCTCACACACCCTCACACACCCTCACACCCTCACATCCTCTCACCCTCACACCCCATCACCCTCACATCCCCTCACCCTCACATCCCTTTACCCTCCCTCACATCCTCACCGACCCTCACACACCCTCACTTACCCCCACACCCTCACCCTCACACCCCCTCCCCCTCACACCCTCACACACCCTCACCCTCACACACCCTCACTCACCCTCACAACTCTCTCACCCTCACTCACCCTCACCCTCACCCTCACACACCCTCACCCTCACACACCCCCACACTCACACACCCTCACACACCCTAACACCCTCACCCTCAACTCCCTCACTCTCACATCCCCTCACCCTCACATCCCCTCACCCTCCCTCACACCCTCACCAACCCTCACACAACCTCACACCCTCACCCTCACACCCCCTCACCCTCAAACACCCTCACCCTCAAACACCGTCACACACCCTCACTCACCCTCACACCTTCACCCCCTCACCGTCATACACCCTCACTCGCCCTCACACACCCTCACCCTCACACACCCTCACCCTCCTCACCCTCTCACACCCTCACTCACCTTCCCACCCTCACCCCCTCACCCTCACAACCCTCTCACCCTCACTCACCCTCACACACCCTCACCCTCACACCCCCTCACCCTTAAACACCCTCACATCCCCTCACCCTCCCTCACACCCTCACCCTCACACCCCCTCACCCTCACACCCCCTAACCCTCACACCCCCTCACCCTCACACCCTCTCACCCTGACACACCCTCTCACCCTCACACACCCTCTCACCCACCCTCACCCTCACACCCTCTCACACACCCTCACACACCTCCTCACCCTCACACCCCCTCACCCTCACTCACCCTCTCATCCTCACACACCCTCTCACCCTCACACACCCTCTCACCCTCACAGCCCCTCTCACCCTCACACCCCCTCACCCTCATACCTCCTCACTCTCACACGCCTCACCCTCACATTCATCCTTTCTCCTTTAATCCCATTTCCACCTGCTCACAACCTCTTCGAGCATTGTTATCTTAACATTTGTGCTTCTCTCTGTCTTATAATGTCTGCCCTGCCACCATGTACTTCGGACCCTCAAACACCATCATCCTCACACCCCCACACCCTCCCACCCCCCACCCTCACACACCCTCACTCACGCCCTCACCCTCAAAACCCTCTCACCCTCACTCACCCTCACACCCTCACCCTCACACACCCTCACACCCTCACATCCCCTCACCCTCACACCCCATCACCCTCACATCCCCTCACATCCCCTTACCCTCCCTCACATCCTCACCGACCCTCACCGACCCTCACTTACCCTCACACCCTCACCCTCACACCCCCTCCCCCTCACACCCTCACACACCCTCACCCTCACAACTCTCTCACCCTCACTCACCCTCACCCTCACACACCCTCACCCTCACCCCCCCCCACCCTCACACACCCTCACACACCCTAACACCCTCACCCTCAACTCCCTCACTCTCACATCCCCTCACCCTCACATCCCCTCACCCTCCCTCACACCCTCACCAACCCTCACACAACCTCACACCCTCACACCCCCTCACCCTCAAACACCCACACCCTCAAACACCGTCACACACCCTCACTCACCCTCACACCTTCACCCCCTCACCGTCATATACCCTCACTCGCCCTCACACACTCTCACCCTCACACACCCTCACCCTCCTCACCCTCTCACACCTCACTCACCCTCACACCCTCACCCCCTCACCCTCACAACCCTCTCACCCTCACTCACCCTCACACACCCTCACCCTCACACCCCCTCACCCTTAAACACCCTCGCATCCCCTCACCCTCCCTCACACCCTCACCCTCACACCCCCTCACCCTCACACCCCCTAACCCTCATACCTCCTCACTCTCACACGCCTCACCCTCACATTCATCCTTTCTCCTTTAATCCCATTTCCACCTGCTCACAACCTCTTCGAGCATTGTTATCTTAACATTTGTGCTTCTCTCTGTCTTATAATGTCTGCCCTGCCACCATGTACTTCGGACCCTCAAACACCATCATCCTCACACCTCCTCACCCTCACACACCCTCACACCCTCACCCACCATCACACACCCTCACTCACCCTCACACCCTCACACCCTCACCCTCACACCCTCACCCTCACACACCCTCACCCCCCCACCCTCACACACCCTCACTCACGCCCTCACCCTCAAAACCCTCTCACCCTCACTCACCCTCACACCCTCACCCTCACACACCCTCACACCCTCACATCCCCTCACCCTCACACCCCATCACCCTCACATCCCCTCACCCTCACATCCCCTTACCCTCCCTCACATCCTCACCGACCCTCACACACCCTCACTTACCCTCACACCCTCACCCTCACACCCCCTCCCCCTCACACCCTCACACACCCTCACCCTCACACCCTCACAACTCTCTCACCCTCACTCACCCTCACCCTCACACACCCTCACCCTCACACCCCCCCCACCCTCACACACCCTCACACACCCTAACACCCTCACCCTCAACTCCCTCACTCTCACATCCCCTCACCCTCACATCCCCTCACCCTCCCTCACACCCTCACCAACCCTCACACAACCTCACACCCTCACCCTCACACCCCCTCACCCTCAAACACCCTCACCCTCAAACACCGTCACACACCCTCACTCACCCTCACACCTTCACCCCCTCACCGTCATATACCCTCACTCGCCCTCACACACTCTCACCCTCACACACCCTCACCCTCCTCACCCTCTCACACCTCACTCACCCTCACACCCTCACCCCCTCACCCTCACAACCCTCTCACCCTCACTCACCCTCACACACCCTCACCCTCACACCCCCTCACCCTTAAACACCCTCGCATCCCCTCACCCTCCCTCACACCCTCACCCTCACACCCCCTCACCCTCACACCCCCTAACCCTCACACCCCCTCACCCTCACACTCTCTCACCCTGACACACCCTCTCACCCTCACACACCCTCTCACCCACCCTCACCCTCACACCCTCTCACACAACCTCACACACCTCCTCACCCTCACACCCCCTCACCCTCACTCACCCTCTCATCCTCACACACCCTCTCACCCTCACACACCCTCTCACCCTCACACCCCCTCACCCTCATACCTCCTCACTCTCACATCCCTCACCCTCACACCCCACACACCCTCACCCCCACACACCCCTCACACACCCTCACCCTCACCCACTCACCCTCACACACCCTCACATCCCTCACACCCCCTCACCCTCACAACCCCACACCCTCACAACCCTCACCCTCACACCCCCACACCCTCCCACCCCCTCACACCCCCACACCCTCCCACCCCCCACCCTCACACACCCTCACTCACGCCCTCACCCTCAAAACCCTCTCACCCTCACTCACCCTCACACCCTCACCCTCACACACCCTCACACCCTCACATCCCCTCACCCTCACACCCCATCACCCTCACATCCCCTCACATCCCCTTACCCTCCCTCACATCCTCACCGACCCTCACACAC